>NW_022681472.1:4138065-4771065 GCF_009764315.1 Trachypithecus francoisi
CTTTAAAGTTCATATGGAACCAAAAAAGAGCCCGCATTGCCAAGACAATCCTAAGCCAAAAGAACAAAGCTGGAGGCATCACGCTACCTGACTTCAAACTATACTACAAGGCTACAGACACCATAACAGCATGGTACTGGTACCAAAACAGAGATATAAACCAATGGAACAACAGAGTCCTCAGAAATAATACCACACATCTACAGCCATCTGATCTTTGACAAACCTGAGAAAAACAAGAAATGGGGAAAGGATTCCCTATTTAATAAATGATGCTGGGAAAATTGGCTATCCATAAGTAGAAAGCTGAAACTGGATCCTTTCCTTACTCCTTATACGAAAATTAATTCAAGATGGATTAGAGACTTAAATGTTAGACCTAAAACCATAAAAACCTAGAAGAAAACCTAGGTAATATCATTCAGGACATAGGCATGAGCAAGGACTTCATGTCTAAAACACCAAAAGCAATGGCAACAAAAGCCAAAATTGACAAATGGGATCTAATTAAACTAAAGAGCTTCTGCACAGCAAAAGAAACTACCATCAGAGTGAACAGGCAACCTACAGAATGGGAGAACATTTTTGCAATCTACTCATCTGACAAAGGGCTAATATCCAGAACCTATAAAGAACTCAATCAGATTTACAAGAAAAAAACAAACAACCCCATCAAAAAGTGGGCAAAGGATATGAACAGACATTTCTCAAAAGAAGACATTCGTACAGCCAACAGACACATGGAAAAATGCTCATCATCACTGGCCATCAGAGAAATGCAAATCAAAACCATAATGAGATGCCATCTCACACCAGTTAGAATGGTAACCATTAAAATGTCAGGAAACAACAGGTGCTGGAGAGGATGTGGAGAAATAGGAACACTTTTACACTGTTGGTGGGTTTGACCCAGCCATCCCATTACTAGTTGTGTACCCAAAGGATTATAAATCATGCTGCTATAAAGATACATGCACACATATGTTTATTGCAGCACTATTCACAATAGCAAAGACTTGGAATCAACCCAAATGTCCATCAGTGACAGACTGGATTAAGAAAATGTGGCACATATACACCATGGGATACTATGCAGCCATAAAAAAGGATGAGTTCGTGTCCTTTGTAGGGACATGGATGCAGCTGGAAACCATCATTCTCAGCAAACTATTGCAAGAACAGAAAACCAAACACTGCATATTCTCACTCATAGGTGGGAACTGAACAGTGAGATCACTTGGACTCTGGAAGGGGAACATCACACACCGGGGCCTGTTATGAGGAGGGGGTGGGGGGAGAGATGGCATTGGGAGCTATACCTGATATAAATGATGAGTTGATGTGTACTGACGAGTTGATGGGTGCAGCACATCAACATGGCACAAGTATACATATGTAACAAACCGGCACGTTGTGAGCATGTACCCTAGAACTTAAAAATAATTTAAAAAAAAATAAAAAAATAAAAATAAAAAAATAAAAAAATAAGTGGACAAAGGACATAAATAGACACTTCTCAAAAGAAGATATTTATGTGACCAACAAACATGTGTAAAAAAGCTCAACATCACTGATCATTAGAGAAATACAAATGAAAACCACAATGAAATACCATCTCACACCAGTCAGAATGGCAATTATTAACAATTCAAGAAACAACAGATGCTGGCAAGGCTGTGGAGAAATATGAACGCTTTTACACTGTGGGAGTGTATATTAGTTCAACCATTGTGGGAGACAGTGTGGCAATTCCTCAAAGACCTAGAACCAATACCATTTGACCCAGCAGTCCCATTACTGGGTTTATATTCTAAGGAATATAAATCATTCTATTATTAAGATACATGCACACTTATGTTCACTGCAGCACTATCCACAATAGCAAAGATATGGAATCAATCTAAATGCCAATCAGCGATAGACTGGATAAAGAAAATGTAGTACAGATACACCATTAAATACTATGGAGCTTATAAGGAAATGAGATCATGTCTTTTGGAGGGACATGGATGGAGCTGGAAACCATTATCCTCAGCAACAGAAAACCAAACACCATATGTTCTCACCTGTAACTGTGAGGTGAACAGTGAGAACACATGGACACAAGGAGGAGAACTACACACACTGGGACCTTTTCAGGGGTGGTGGAGGGAGAAAAGAGAACATCAGGATAAATAGCTAATGCATGCAGGGCTTAAAACTTAGGTGATACATTGATAGGTGCAACAAACCACTGACACATGTTTACGTATGTAGCAAACCTGCACGTCCTACACATGTGTCCTGGAACTTAAAATAAAATTCAATTAAATTATGAAAAAAGAAAAAGGAAAGAAGAGAGAGAGCACTGCGAGAAGGGTTCAATTGCCATTTTTGGCTTTGAATATGAGGGATGAAGGCACGGAGGTGAGGCATGTAACAGTGTTAGTTTCTTAGGGCTGCCAGAATAAATTTCCACAAAGGTAGTGCCTTAAAACAACAGAAATGTATTGTCTTACAGTTCCAAGAGACAGAAGTCCATGAGTATCAGAAAGACAGCTCCTTCTGAAGACTCTAGGGGGATTTCCATTCCTTGCTTCTTCTAGTGTTTGGTGGTTGCTGCGGTCCTTGTGTTATGCCCCATCACTTTCATCTCTGCCCCCCATCTTTACCTCACCTTCTCCTCTGTGAGATTGCTAAGTATATTTCTGCGTCATGCTTATAAGGGGCACTTATTGGATTTAGGGCACACTCAGATAATTCAGCATAAGTCTCTTTTCTCAAATCCTTAATCACATATTTTTCCATATAAAATAAACTTTTTCTTTTTATTTTTTACCGTACCTGGTAATATTCACAGGTTCTGGAGATCAGGATGTGTGCACACCTTTTTGGGGCCACCACTCAGTCCACTGGAGTGGGTGACAGCAAGAACCTGGGAAAGGTGAGGAAACAGAGTCTCCCCTGGGCCTGCAGAAGGAGCACAGCCCTGCCTGCCTTGATCTTAGTGGGCTGAGACCCAGGCGAGTCTCCTGGCCCACAGAACTGTGAGATCATAGGTTTGTGTTGGCTTTGGTCACTAAGTTTGTGGTAATTTGTTACAGCAACAATACAAATTAAGACTCTGTGTGTTGGCAGCTGGCAATGTCCTAGACAGAGACTGCGGGTTCGCCTGAATGTGGCACTAGCCCAGAGAGAGGCAGAGGTAGGCTGGGGCCATGTGGTGGAGTTCCCAGTTGCAGACTGCGGGCACTGAGGCATTTGGGACTGCAGCTTACCTTAGTCTGTACTGCATAATGAACACCTCTTTCGTTTTTAGAGTTTATGAAGCTGAAAAGTTTAAAAAATAAAACAAAGAAACAAACCACACAAGGGATTTGAAAACAAGCAGACTTAGTAAAGTAAGCTTTTTTAAAAATTTTTTAAATTTTATTATTTTTTTAGAAGTAAAAATCAGAAATTTTTATTTTTAAAATATTCTTTTTTTTATTATACTTTAAGTTCTAGGGTACATGTGCACAACGTACAGGTTTGTTACATATATATACATGTGCCATGTTGATGTGCTGCACCCATTAACTCATCATTTACATTTGGTGTATCTCCTAATGCTATCCCTCCCCACTAACCCCTCCCCACAATAGGACCCGGTGTGTAATGCTCCCCTTCCTGTGTCCAAGTGATCTCATTGTTCAATTCCTACCTATGAGTGAGAACATGCGGTATTTGGTTTTCTGTTCTTGTGATAGTTTGCTGAGAATGATGGTTTCCAGCTGCATCCATGTCCCTACAAAGGACACGAACTCATCCTTTTTTATGGCTGCATAGTATCCCATGGTGTATATGTGCCACATTTTCTTAATCCAGTCTGTCACTGATGGACATTTGGGTTGATTCCAAGTCTTTGCTATTGTGAATAGTGCCACAATAAACATACGTGTGCATGTGTCTTTATAGCAGCATTACTTATAATCCTTTGGGTATATACCCAGTAATGGGATGGCTGGGTCAAATGGTATTTCTAGTTTTAGATCCTTGAGGAATCGCCATACTGTTTTCCACAATGGTTGAACTAGTTTACAATCCCACCAACAGTGTAAAAGTGTTCCTATTTCTCCACATCCTCTCCAGCACCTGTTGTTTCCTGATTTTTAAATGATTGCCATTCTAACTGGTGTGAGATGGCATCTCATTATGGTTTTGATTTGCATTTCTCTGATGGCCAGTGATGATGAGCATTTTTCCATGTGTCTGTTGGCTGTACGAGTGTCTTCTTTTGAGAAGTGTCTGTTCATATCCTTTGCCCACTTTTTGATGGGGTTGTTTGTTTTTTTCTTGTAAATCTGATTGAGTTCTTTATAGGTTCTGGATATTAGCCCTTTGTCAGATGAGTAGATTGCAAAAATTTTCTCCCACTCTGTAATGGCTCTCCTACTTGTCCTGAGACATTGGATTGGTGTCTTAATCATTTTGGTCTTTGATTTTCATTTTAGTGTCTAGAACGGAAATGAAAATAACAACTGAATTTTCAGTGATGTTTACGCTTAACATTTCTGTGGGACTCTTATTATGTGAGTTGTTACTAATCGTTCCTCCTGTATGCTGAGCTATGCTCTACGCTTTTAGTGTGGAAATCAGGGTTGCCTAGCTTATTCTCTTCATTTTGCTCTCATGGTCCATGGCATTAATACATTACTAGTCAGCAGGAGCTTGTCAATTTGTGCTTATTCTACTTATGAAAGCAAAGATTCTGCACAGAATAAAGTAACTCCTCTCTGCATTTTTCCTTACATGGGTAAATATTCTTGGAGCAAAGCCAACAGAACCGCACGATTATTACTCAATCGATTCTGTTTTGAGTATCTGCTATCACACTCCCATTGGGCTTCTGTCAAACATTATAGAGTCTCAAATTCACAAACACATTCTTTGTTTTCCTAATCCTTAGAGTTACTTTTCTTTTTGATATAAACTTTAGGATTACTTCCCAAGGCAAGGCAAATTATATGTGATAAACCATTATAATGGCCCCTCACACATGTAAGGCTATTCAATCAGTCCATTCCTTGCAACTCAGAATGAAATTTCTATTGTCATTCCAACAAATCTACGTTATCAAGGACTCAACAAAAATATCACTGAATGCAAAAATAGGGAATTTGCAATATTCCCCCTATAAAACATATGTACCATACTCTTCCCTTTACTGGAAATTTTTTGACATGCTCGTGTGAAAAAAAAAGAAATCATATATTTTAATTACTGTAGCTTTTCTAACTATTCCGGCAGGATGGTATATACAAAAGATAATTGATAATTTAGATGACATTGATCTTTTAAAACACCTGTAAAAGCATATTTATTTTTCCAAAGTTTTTAATGCTATGGCCACAATTCTGAAGCATTGACTGATCTTTTCAATGAATATTTTGAGTTTATGTGTGGGCATTCAGACATACATTTAGATGAAAAAGAAGTATTGATATTATTCTAACTCCTTTGAAAACCTAAATGTAATTTTTTTGCATAACATATATTCAGACTTATGTGGGATTTTTGATGGTGTTTTATTATTTTGTCTTCTTTCAAAACATTGATGTTGATTATTTATAACTATCAAAACCAATAATTGGAAGAAATAGGAAAGGCCTCTGAGCTAGCAGACATGTTAATACATGTTATTAGAAATAGAATTTTTGTAAAAGTAACACAAGAAAAAGCCTGAAGGCAGGGTGAAAAGTGATTTTACTGATAAATGGAAAACATCATTTACTTGGTCTCAACAAAGTTAAAAAATGTCCTTTTTGGTGAATATGAGATATATTCGTGTACAAACTCCTCATAGAGTTTTCTAATGGGAAATAGCTACTTGGAATGAAATCTTATTGAAAAAAATCATTTTTATATGTTCCATAGGAACTAAATATAAAATGAAGTATGATAAATGAGTTAATTTTAGCACCACTGAAAGGAAATCTATGAACAGGTAGTTGTATGAACCTTGAATTGACTATTAATGCCAGGAACAATCGGAATAACTTAATTAAATATGGATAGGTTGCTCTTTAAAGTGTTTAGATATAGTCACTTTGCTTTATTCACTTTGCAAATATTGTTATTTATTTAGTTTTTTCTTTACAAATGGAAGGTCTATGATAATCCTGCATGGAGCAAGTCTATCAGTAACATTTTATCAACAGCACGCAGGCACTTCATGTCTCTGTGTCACATTTTGGTAATTCTCACAGTATTTTGAAATTTTCATTATTATGGTAACCATTATGATGATCTGTAACCAGTGATCTTTGATGTTGCTGTTGTGATTGTTTCAAGGTGCCACAAATTGTACCCACGTAAGACAGCAGACTTAATAGATAAAAGTAGTGTGTGTTCTGATTGCTCCATCAGCTGGCCGTTCTGCTGTCTTTCTCCCTCTCCTCTGTCCTGCCTATTCTCTGAGACACATAGCATTGAAAGTAGGTTGATTAATAACCCTACAATGGCCTCCAAGTGTTCAAGTGAGAATTGCGAGACTCTCACTTTGAATCAAAAGGAGGAAGTAATTAAGCTTCATGAAGAAGGCATGTTGAAAGCAGAGATAAGCCAGAAGCTAGGCCTCCCTCTTACACTCTACAGCCAAGTTTTCAATGCAAAGGAAAATATCTTTAAAAAGATTAAACGTGTTACTCCAGTAAACATGTATGTTATAAAAAAGCAAAATATCTTCATTGCTGATACGGAAAAAATTTTCGTGGTCTAGATAGAAGATCAAACCAGCCACAACACTCCCTTAAGCCAAAGCCAGAACAGGGCCCTGTTTACAAATCTATGAAAGCCAGAGGTGAAGAAGCTTCAGAAAAAAAGATTGAAACTAGCAGAGGTTGGTTCATGAGGTTTAAGGAAAGAAGCTGTCTCCATAACCTAAAAGTACTAGGGGAAACAGCAAGTGCTGACGTGGAAACTGCAGCAAGTTACCCAGAAGACCTAGCTAAGATAATTGATGAAGGTGACTACACTAAACAACAAAATTTCAGTGTAGTTAAACAGCCTTCTATTGGAAGAATATGCTGTCTAGGACTTTTATAACTAGAAAGAAATCAATGCTTGGCTTCAAAACTCCAAAGGACAGGCTGACTCTCCTGATAAGGGCTAATGCTGATGATGACTTTACACTGAAACCAATGTTCATTTACCATACTAAAAATACTAAGACCCTTGAGAATTATGCTAAATCTACTCTGCCTGTGCTCTCTAAACGGAACAACAAAGCCAGATGATAGTAGATCTGTTTACCACATGGTTTACTGAATATTTTAAGCCCACTGTTGAGACCAACTTCTCAGAAAAATATTTCTTTGAAAATATTACTGCTCATTGACAGTGCACCTAGTCACTCAAGAGGTCTCATGGAGACATACAAGGAGATTAATGTTGTTTTCTTGCCTGGTAACACAACTTCTATCCTGCAGCCCATTGATCAAGGAGTACTTTTGAGTTTCAAATCTTATTGTTTAAGAAATTCATTTTGCAAGGCAATGGATGCCATAGATAATGATGAGAGAAGGTCAAAATATCAACATCAACAGGAGTTTAGAGACACCCTTCATGGATGTCTATGAGGGTTTCAAGACTTCAATGAAAAAAGTAAGTGCAAATGTGGTGGAAATAGCAAGAGAAGTAAATTAGAAGTGGAGCCTGAAAACATGAGTGAATTGCTGTAATTTCAGGATAACACTTTAAAATATGAGGAGTTGCTTTTTATGCATGAGCAAAGAATGCAGTTTCTTGAGATGAAATCTACTTCTGATGAAGATGCTGTGAACATTGTTGAAATGACAACAAATGATTTAGAATGTTCCATAAACTTTGTTGATAAAGGAGCAGCAGAGTTTGAGAGAATTGACTTCAATTTTGAAGGAAATTCTGTGGGTAAAATGCTATCAAACAGCACTGCATGCTATAGGGGAGTTTTTCATGAAAAAAGTCAGTCAATGCAACAAATTTTATTGTTTTCTTGCTTTAAGAAATTGCCACAACCACCACAACCTTCAGCAACCAAACCCTGATCAGTCAGCAGCTGTCAACATCAAGACAAGACCCTCCACTAGGAAGAAGACTATGACTTAGTGAAGTTTCAGATGATTATTAGCATTTTTCTTTTTGGAAATAAGGTATTCTTTAAGTAAGGTACATTGCCCTTTTAGACATAATGCTATTGCACTCTTAATAGACTACAGCATAGTATAAACATAACTTTTATATGTACTAGGAAGCCAAAAAAATAATGTGACTTCCTTTATTGTGATATTTGCTTTACTGCAGTAGTCTGGAACCAAACTCTCAATATCTTCAAAGTATGCCTGTACTTACATTCTTGTAGCTTATGATTTATCCACCTGTGTGTTATTTTATTAGGTTGAAATTGAGTTGAATGAAGAAATAAGTGCTGGTAAAACATTATTTTGCAGCTTTTAAATCTTAATAAACAGAATTAAATGCCTACTGTTCACCCTCTGAAAACATCAAGCTTTATTAGCAACCTGCAATGTGAGAAGTTGAAAAAAATGCTCAGAGGCGTTTATACTTTTCCCATTAATGAAGAAGAAAAACATATAATCTTATCTTCATTGTATGTATTATTCATGTGATTTTTTTAAAAAATTCTATTTAGAAACACTGTAAAAATTTTCTACAAAATGAAATTACCTTCTTTTGCACTTAAATCTCTACAAGCAAGTTCATAATGGTCTTCTATAAGCCAGAGATAGAGAAAGTTTTCTGCTAGAATGCTGAAAGTGTGAGTGTGTTGTGCTATGGGTACATCATAAACATATAAGGGCAAAATTCCTGATCTGGTGGAGGACTGAGGGAATGACTCAGAAATATGTATTTTTTAAATGTACAGGTTTTACAATTATTTTCTAATTAGAATATATAGTCCATTAATATTTAATGTAATTATTAATATATTAGCATTTATGGCTGTGTTTTCATCATGTGTTTTCTACCAGTGTCCTGTGTTTTTCCATTCCTCCCTTCCTGTAGACAGGAAAGGGAGATCATGATCTTTCCACCTACAATCAAGGTATGCTTCCAATAGAACCAGCAGAAAATGAAATAACCTGATAACTACTGGCCGTCTAAGAGGGAAGGTATCTATTGCTTAATCCACCTCTCTACTCCACCAAAAAAAGCAGTGAAAGGAAATGGAATTTCCTTCTCATAGCGGGAGAATGCATCACTACCTTTTTCACTTTCAACCCATGCCAATACATACTCTGAATTTAGAGGCACTGGAATAACACTGAGGATGGCACTGGGGTTTGGTGGAAAGGAGAAACACTTAGAATCCATATGGAATAATTGTGTTGAAGTGAATAAGACTGAATGTAAATCAAATGAAAATGCCTTTTAAAAATTTTATTGTGAAAATTTCAAGGTGTACACAAATGATTTGAGAACAGTACATTAAGACCACATGTCCTTAAAACTCATCCTCTATAATGATCAACATATTGTTATCCATATGTGATCAAATATATATGGATAATTGTGTTTCCGCTATACACTGATGGAGCTCAGGACATGCTACCCCAAAATATGGCACCGTGGCATTTAGGAAGCAGCAGACCTGGAGGGTCACTCTCATCTCCTCTTCACCTTTCTTCCCTGAAGTAGGTCATAAAAGAATTCTCTGACCTTCCTCTGAAGTAGGTCATAAAACTTTCATTCCATAGGTGCCCTCTCTATTATGCCTGGAGAAAAGAAACATTCCTATTCTCGAAGACTCAGAGACATACAGAAGAATTTGAACAAACCCTCGTTAGGTTCCCTGCAGTTTACTACCATTAGGTCATACCCTCTTTGTCCAATCATACTTCTTCATGACTATCCACTCACAAAACTCAGCATAATGATACACAGGTTTCCCTGTTCTTCATTTTTGAAGTCACCTAAGACTTATATTCACAAATGTGCATGCTTTTCTATTGCTAATCTGTCTTTTGTTATAGGTGCCTCATCCATAAACCTTATGAAGGGTGAGTAAAAGATATTACTGTTGACCCTTGAACAATGTAGGAATTAGGTCAGCAATGATGTGTTGACTCTGAGCAGTAGAAAATCCAAGTATAACTTTTGACTCCCCTCAGAACTTAACTCTAAATAATCTACTTTTTACTGGATGCCCTACCAATAACATAAGCAGTCAATTAATACATATTCTGTGTGTTATATATCCTACACATAATATTTTTACAATACAGTAAACTAGAGAAAAGGAAATGTTTTTAAGAAAATCATAAGGAAGGGAAAGTATCTTTACTCTTCACTAAATGAAAGTGGATCATCATAAAGGTCTTCATCCTCATCATATTCACTTTGAGTAGGCAGAGGAGGAGGTGGAGGGGTTGGTCTTGCTGTCTCAAGGGAGGCAGAGGCAGAAGAAAATCTGGGCATAAGTGGATGCACATAATTCAAACTTATGTTGTTTAAGGATCAGCTGTACTTATTCTCTCTTACAGCTCTGACCTCCTAATTTTTTTCTTTCAATTTTTTTTAACACGGCCTCAATTTAATCCGCAAATAGTTCTGTGTGTACTTCTAAGATAAAATACTTTTTAAAAACATAACATTACTATAGTTGCAAATAAAAGTTAAACAATAATTTCTTAATGTTATCAAATATTCAGTCCATACTCAAATTTTCTCAACTGGATCATAAATATATTTTGTGACCTATTAGGAGATCTATTTCGGAGAAGCACAGTGCCGCTTACACCATTATCTCATTTGGAAGTCAGGAGAGATTCACAATATTTATAGGGAAGCACCACAGTAGGTGGAAACTTCTCAAATTAGTAATCGCCTAATTCATCTCAGTCCAGGACTGGATCAGGTGAACCCTCACCACTGTGTCTGGCTAGTAACGCAAAGGCTGAACATTTGTGGAAGAAGATGTTATACTGAACCTTGCTTATACATATAGCTGACAGCCTATCAATTCCTAGACACATAAATAATATGAATTGTATTAAAAAGCCAAAAACAAATAAAGAAAACACAGAAAATAGAAATAGATCTGCACCTAATTCAGATATGGGGCTAGCAACAAGGACTTTAAATAACTATCATTAATAGCTACAAAAAATAGGAAGATGGAGAAAATGTATGAAAAGAGAATTAAAATTTGTAAATTTTTTAAATGAAAATTTCAGAATTTAAAAATATATTTAATTATGAATTCAATAAGTGGATTTAGGAGATTAGACACAAGAATATTTCGCTTGCAAAGTAGAAGACATGTAGAAAATATTCAACAGAGACATATAAAGAAAAAAATACAAGAAATAGAATAAGGAATACGTGGGGAAAATGCTATATTCTGTAATTAGGGTCTCAGAAGAGACTCCAGAAAAAAATATGCAAAAGAGCAGAGATAATGGCTAAAAATTTTGCTAAACTGATGAAAATGATTCACCCACAGAGTTAAGAAGCTCTGCTACTGCCAGGCAGAATAAATATAAAGGAAATAGTTACAACAAAATTCTGAAAGACAGAGAAAACCCTACAAATAGATTAATGAAAGAAGAAACATTACCTTCAGAAGAGCAAAACTGAATCTAAAGCTGACTTCTCAGTGAAAATGATGGAAAGCCAGACAATGAAATGACATCATTCTTGAGCTGGAAGAACAGAATTTACATTTAAATCATGGGAAAATTAAAATATTAATAAGACATAAAGATATTTTCAAAAAATAAATTGAAAGGATGGTACACTAAGAATAGTTATAAAAGTTATCACAGTGAGTGCTTCAAGTGAGAGATAAATGATTGCAGATTTGAATACAGAAATGCATAAAGAAAGAGGAGCAGAAAGGGTAATTTCATTACATGTAATACAAATATATGTAAAAGTAGAACACTTATAAAATAATTATTTAAATTAAGGGAGGGATTAAGTCAAATAAAAGTGTTTTAATATTTTAACATTGTTAGGGAATATAAATCCAAAATTTCTTAAAAGTGTAACAATGAAAATCCAACAAAATATAAACATACACTGCATTAGGAAAACAATTTAACTTCAAAACACAGGAGAGAAAATGAAAAAAATGAATTTTTTTCTTTATACCCTACACCAAAATCAACTGCAGTTTGATTGCAGACGTACTTACGATAAGTATAACTACAAACATTTTAAATAAAAATAATAGAAGAATATTGTCATAACCTTGGGTTAGGCAAAGAGAAACATTAATTGTAAGTTTAGACTGACATTTCCAATTCAAATTTAAGATAGCAATGTTTTCAGTTAATACTTTATTTTCATAGTTTGCCTCTTTTTTTCTTTAGCAAAAATTCTGGTTTCTAATGTCTTTAAAATAAATTATAATTGTTTTACTACAGTTTAAGAAAACTATGCCATATTCTTACTGAATATGATTACTGAATATACTTCACAATTTCTTTGGACTTTAAATGTCTTTTTTTTGTGTGTTTTAGCTATCCACATGATATACAATCAGGTTTAACTATTTTATTTTTGCTGTATATTTGTAGGGATTCTTTTATTTTTATTATTTTTAAATTGTGTAAATTGTTTAGAAGTTTTAAAATCAAAACTATTAAAAATTCAGAGAAATGTAGCTTCCATCCATGGAGTGCACATATGTCTATATATAAAATTCCATCTTAATAAGCAATTACTTATGCTATTTTTATCACTCTTCCCCTGAGGTAATGTACCAGGCCCACTATTCCACACCTTGCTTTTTCACATGTGGGCTATATCTGGGTATTCCTCCACAGAAGCAATTGGAAATATTGAAAAAGTTGTAGGAATATTTGTCTTTAGGGACACTTACAATCCAGAGAGAAACAAGGAACTGTGGTTGTTGACAGAGAGCAGGGTTTGGAAGCAGTTTTTATTCTTTAATTAAAATTGGTCTAGTTTCATATTGAAAGTCTCCAGGCAAACATACTATACCTGAAAAGGTCCCTACAGAATGAGGCTCCCTGGAAAGCTATCCTTTGGTCTCCAGACATTGGGTCTTATGACAAGAATGGAGTAAAACTTTTGTGGATTTCTCAGTGCTCCTGTTAGAAACCCCGACCTCCTGGACTCTAGACATATTAAAAGAATTAGGTCTAGAAACATTTGTCCTGTCAGTTGCTTTTTTCTTAGAGCATAATAAAACTTCTCAGATCTTCCTAAGAAGGGCAAAGATTCCAGCCCAGACTAGGTCCTCAGGCTAAGCCCTAAGGTCCCTGGGACAGGAGGACCTTCTCCTTTTAGATGCAGTCAGCCCTCTGTGTCTGTGGGTTCCACATCCAGGGAAGTCAACCAACTGGGGCTTGAAAATATTTGAAAGAAAAAAGAAGATAATTGCATTTGTACTGAACATGTAGAGATTCTTTATCTTGTAATTATTCTCTAAACAATACAGTATAAATAGTATCCACACAACATTTATAGTGTTTTAGGTATTATAAGTAATTTAGAGATGATTTAAAGTATACTGGAGGATGTGCATAAGTTATATGCCAATACTCCACAATTTTATATAAGGAACTTGAGTGTCCATGCAGTTTGATATCTAAGGGGTCCCTGGACACTCTCATGGGTACTGAGGGATGACTGTATTTACAGTTCAAGGAAGAAAGAGGCTTGGAAACTTGGAAACATGTCTAGGTGGTAAAGGGCCCAATACATGGGACAATCTGACTCCTCCAGAGGTTTTATTTCCCTTCAAAAGGTTGGAGTCTGACTCCAGCACATTACACCTCTTAGGCGGGCCCGGCTACTTCTGCAGAACACTTGACCTGGCTCTTATGGCGTCTCAGGAGAAATGACTAGGGTAAGGGGACTCACATACTTATTTATTACTGTGAGATTTTAATAAAAAATCTGTCTCTGACCCAGACAACTTCATGTGCATAATTAGGGTAATTTTAATAAAGATGAATATTAAATATGAATATCTATTACTTTTCCCCATATACATATACTATAATATAAATGAAAATGTTTTAATTATTCCTTGCCCTCAGATTAAATCTAAGGGGAAAACTTCTTTAATTAGACTGAAGTATAAAACATTCACAGATTCATAAAATATAAAATGAAAAATTTCATGTCAAGTAATGACTCTCTTGGTCATTGGGGAAATGAAAACTCCTTTTAAAAGTATATTTTTCAATGTAGGTTGATGCTTTTAAGTCCTTTTTTAGTCTAGGAGAGATAGCTAATTACTCAGGTGAGAGCTGATTCCTTTAAGATTGGAGGCAAAGGATAAATGGTAATACAGAGATTTGGCCCATGCAGAGTTGGAAAAGTTTACTGTTTGGGGGATGCAAACATAAGAGGTAATACTGAAAAAGACATGAACAAAAAAGGCTCTGTAGGAATTAATTGGGTTAAAATGGGGACACAATTCTGGAACAGAGACCAGATTTAAGTAGATTCGTTTTCAACTAATTCCTGTTGCTTCAGATGGCATGATGGTAGCCACAATTCAATGGAAAGAAAAAATCCATGGGGATGGAGAAATAATGAGCAAATGTGGTCTAGAGGGCAATTCCTAGGAAATAACTTTAGGTGAGTGCAGGCACATCAAATTGACAGGAAACAAATGAATCAGAAGTCTATTCCTTCTTTTTATCACTTACTAAAAAATTCTGTGGGTATCAAGGCTGCCCGTAAGTCCTTAAATTTTCCCAGCAGAAAAAAAGGTGTTAAAAGCTGCTTAACTTCCACTAAGGACAAGATCCCCCCAAACCCCATCAGATGTGGCCCTGGGAGATGATGTCAAAGAAAGGGCCTCCACAGAGGGTCAAACCAGAGTCAAAGGATCTCACACAAGGGAATCTCCCCAGATAGCAGGATGGGAGTCTAATTGAAGGGCTTTCCACATCCTTCTGGGGAAAGGGTGCTTTCTACAGCTTGGGCATCAGGATTTCATCATTGTGGTAGATCAGTGACTGCAGCATGGACCCCAAGCTTCCCTTTTGTCAGTTGCAGTTTTTCTAGTCATGCCCCACCATTGTATACTTGGTATGTACATGCAGGAGACAGATAGCTTGTTTTCAATTTTGTAAGCAGGTGGGTCAAAAGGATGAAATGCTGATGGAGAGAACATTGTCATACCCACTTTGAGCTGTCATACCCACTTTAATGTTAGACTGTCTCTTGGGGAGAAAATGCATGTATTTTACATGTACGAAAAAATGCATTTAAATATGTGGTGGCCAGAGGGGTGGACAGAAATTTGTATCCTCCATAATATGCAGTTGTTACTAGGAAGTGGCTGCAAGCTTACAGCAGCTATACTTACTTTAGCAAATACTTCTAATGGCAAGTATTGATTATGAGTAACAAAGTACAAATTTCATTATTGATTTCTCTGTGGTAAGGTATTGAAAAGATCTTGTGATATTCTTTCTCAGCTAAAGAATGTGCTTTTAATTCAAATATCTAGAATAGTAGTACAGTCCTCAATTTCCCTCTGTTAATTTGTAAGTCAGAGATATCAAGAACAGAAAGTGAGTTCAGAAAATCATCTTCTTCCTTTCATATTCAGATTTAGTTTTATGTCTTCAGGATCCTTTGAATCTACACACTTCTTATTATAATGGCCATAGATAACATGTCGAGAAAAGGAAAATGCATGAAAGATCAATTCAAAAAATGTTTCAGGAAACCATGTGTAATCTTTAGTAAACTCATGTAGGGCATTTTCCAAAAATAAATAACCACCTATTTCTTAAAGACCTGAAGATCTGAGAAAACTACAAAGGCCACTAAAACTGCCCAAGTATTAATTTGTCCAACTCCCTACATTTAAAAATGCCTGAATTATGTGGAATGACTAATAAATCAGTAAATCTTATGTATGAATGAAAGAGATGTATAACAAAGTAAGTATCAAACAAATTGTTACAGCTACCAATGTTCCTGTAAAATAAACTATGATCATAAATCTTCATAGCATAGTAAGTGTAAAATTACTTCATGTATATCACTACAAATGTTTGATGACCTTAATAAATTATTTCTTAAACATAAGTAATGAGAATTTAAATTCACACGCAGCCACTTAAAATGATCAAATGTAAAAATGAGATTTTACTACATATAATATATTAAAGGCTGTGGGACCATGTTATAATACTGAGCAATGAACACTGAGTCACTCAACTGGCAAAATATATGGGCAGAACCTCTCAGCAGCCTTGAAAGGAAACCTCAACTATATCTTATATAACTTAGTGATGGACATATGTATTAAAATATCTGCTCTTGATGATGGGCAATGATTGGGTAATTTAAAACATTCATCGTCACATTGAAGTAGTTTATTATTCCTTATGCCCAAAGCAATAACATTGGGGGCAGGGGCAGGGGAAGGGGTTACAGAAACCTTGATTACTCATTGTGAAATATACAATTGAGTCAAACATTTGCAATCTGTAAAAGTTGTTGGCAACTAAAGGGAAATCACTAAAATATCAAAATGTCATTTTTTTCTTTTTTTTGTTAGCAATTTCAACAATGAAAAAAAGGGAACCACCGCATTTTATGTACAAAGCAGGAAGACCATAATTATCTCTCTGCCCCTTTCTTCATCTCTTCTCCTTCTGGAACTTCTATAATGAGTATGTTGCCTGCTTGAGGCATCCCACAGGCTCCTTAGACTCTGTTCACTTTTCTTTAATCTGTTTTCTTTCTGTTCCTTGGCCTCAGCAGTTTCCATTGCCCTATCTTTAAAGTTTGTCAACCCTTTCTTCTGCCTGTTCAAACCTATTGAATCCTTGTGAATTTTTGTTTTAATACTTTTTAGCTTTAGAATTTCTTTTGGTTTATTTTTAGTTTTTTTCTATCAATTTTTGTTATTTCTATTTTATTAATTATCATTTTCCTGACATTCACATTCTCCATGCCTTACTGAGTATCTTTGTCAGTTGTTAGCATGTTCACCATCTGGTCCTATTTAGTGTCAGTTTCTGTTGTTTTTGTTAATAGGTTATACTTTCACGTTTTTCAATATGTCTTGTGATTTTTTTGGCTAAAAACTGGACATTAGAATATAATAATGAGGTAACTCTGGAAATCAAATTACCCCCTTTCCCCTTTGGTGTGTGTGTGTGTGTGTGTGTGTATCTTGCTATTTAAAAAAAAAAAATTGTTTTGAATTGCTATGGGCTGTCGCTGTGCCAAGGATCAGCCTGAAGAGTAAACTTCAGGTCTTCTCAGGTTATTTCTGAGCCAGTGTCTTGCACAGTGACTTTTTTTTTTTTTTTTTTTGAGATTGTATCTTGTCCTGTCACCCAGGCTGGAGTATAGTGGTGGGATCTCTGCTCACTACAACCTCCACTTTCCAGGCTCAAGCAATCCTCTCACCTCAACCTCTTGAGTAGCTAGGACTACAGGTGTGTGCTACCATGCCTGGGTAATTTTTTTATTTTTTCTTTGGTAGAGATAAGATCTCACCATGATAAGCCAGGCCAGTCTTGAACTTCTGGCCTTAAGTGATCCACAAACCTCTGCCTTCCAAAGTGCTGGGATTACAGGAGTGAGCCACCTTGCCCAGCCTGCACAGTGACTTTCTAATTTCTCCTATAAATATAGTTGCTTTCGAATGTTTTTGTGTTTCATATCTGACTCACGGGGGGGGGGGGGGGGGGGGGGGGGGAGGCGAAATAAGAATGACAAAGATGTGAAAGGAGTGCTCAACCTTTAAATACCCAGACAGTCACTTCCACTGGAAAGGAAGGGGCTTGCAACAATGAGAGGAAGTCCAACAATAGCTCATCTTCTTTGTCTGCACCACTGTAATCAGTAGCCCCAATCAGTGATTAGATTTAAAAAATCCTTGATATTTGGAGAACATGGTCATTTATCCCACCTTGATTCCTGCACACTGTGTTCAGGGTGCTCCAGGAACATGTGGCCAACCATAGAGGTTGTGCAGCTGCTTCTGGGCTAAGAGCTGAAATTGACTGCAATTAACTGCACTTTACTGTCCAAGCCTTCCTCTGGAATTTGCAAGCCCGTTCAGAGACTCAGGAGTTCCAAAATAGTTACGTCAGACAGATTATGCCAGTGCAGTTGTTGTGTAGGTAGGGAGATAGATTCCTGGGGCTTCTTACTTTATCTTACCCCAGATTCCACACACTACACATATATAGTAAGTTAGAGATACAATATGTGTACTAAATCAGTAAATTATAATCGTGAGTCAGTGTTGAAATACTGACCTTCTGAAAAATATTTTTTCACCATTTTCATTTTGATAATGGAAACATAATTATATTTATAGCCAAAGCTAACAAAATGGGAATTTTAGTTGCTTTTTGAAAGTCATGTTACAGGGAAGAAATTTTGCATTCAGATGAAAACTCATTGGTTGCCATGCAGAATAGAGTTATGTAAGAAAAAAACCAAATGAGTTATAAGGGTTGAAAAGTAGATTAAAACTATAATTTATAGGGAAGGCTATTTTTGAAGGCAAGCAGCTCAGAGCACAATCCTGTTCCAGAAGATTAATTTTAAAAATTAATATATCTATTTATTTATCACCTGTATTCCCTGAGGACATGAAGAAGTTCCCAGAAGGCGTAGTTAAAATGCAGAAAGACTGAAAGAAAATTGATGCTTACCTGGCATTGCTCTTTATGAGTGGTGATCAATATTTTGTGAAAGGCTATGAAAAACAGTATCATAAATGCATAACATACTAGTTTTATTTTTTATTTATTTATTTATTTTTTTTGAGACGGAGTCTTGCTCTTTCGCCCGGGCTGGAGTGCAGTGGCCGGATCTCAGCTCACTGCAAGCTCCGCCTCCCGGGTTTTACGCCATTCTCCTGCCTCAGCCTCCGGAGTAGCTGGGACTACAGGCGCCCACCACCTCGCCCGGCTAGTTTTTTGTATTTTTAGTAGAGACGGGGTTTCACCGTGTTAGCCAGGATGGTCTCGATCTCCTGACCTCGTGATCCGCCCGTCTCGGCCTCCCAAAGTGCTGGGATTACAGGCTTGAGCCACCGCGCCCGGCCAACATACTAGTTTTATATCTACTGTGTCCGCTTACTCTTTTATAATATATAAATGGCAGAATTGCCATTTTGGAGGAAAAAAAGGTGGAGAGTTTTCTACATCTATTTAATTGTTTCTAAGTCGGTATATCCGAAATACAAAACATAGCTCATGTCCTTCCTCACCTAGAGAAGTCCAAGTGCTATTTACATTTGTCTCACAGGCAGAAGTTGAGGTAGAGTAGAGGCAGGGATGAGAAAGAGATGCGAAGGGCTCTAGAGAAAGGGGCTCATCTTTGCTCCCTCATGCTCCCAGCCTTCCAGCAGGCTGTGGATGTGTCCATTTACTTCTTTAGCCCCTGATAGGCAAAAGTAATGCTTTGTGAGAAGCAGGATAGTTAAAAATGTCATCACTAAAAAAGAAAAAAAAAATACATGAAAGGATGAGAATTTAAATTGATTTTGGCAGATATTGTTGTACTAGTCAGAATTCTCCAGAGAAGTAGACTCAGTGGATATAGATACAGATATACACATAAAGAAACAGATGTATTGTAAAGGATCGACTGGCTCACACGATTATGGTGGCTGAGGTCTTTCAGTTTGCTGTTGCTAAGCTAGAGGCCAATGACAGCCAGCAGCATGGTTCCCGTCCATGTCCAAAGGCCTCAGAGAGAACCCAGGGAGCTGGCTGGGGCTTCCCATCACCAGGGAGGGGTGGGGGGGGGGCGGTTCCCACTCGTGTAGTCTCTTTCACACTCTGTCTGCTACTCTTCCGTGTTTACACACACAGATTAAATCTTTGTACTGTGAAAACCAACTTTTCTACCTCCCCTGATTTTAGACAATAAAGATGTGAGAGAAAAACATAATAATTTCCTACAAACTAAATAACAACACTGGGTTTCTCTTCTCACATTTCCCCTTTCTGGATTTTTTTTTTTTCTGTGTCTCTTTTCTCTTTCTGGTAGTGGTCCTTGTTAAGTCTTCTTCAGCCATCTCACCACTACGCCTCCTCTAACCTGAGTGGTCTGGGAAGTTGCAGGAGTGGGAGGTGTCAGGCTCCTAGTGAGGTCATCAGCCCCTTGCCAGTCTGGGATCCTAAAAGAAAGCCACCACCCCAGGTGACTGACTTTTCTGAAGGATTTGGATGTTAACTGTATTGATCGCCTCACCTGGAGTGCATGCATCCTCATGCATCATGTCCCACACCAGTCAGGCCACATCAACTTCCCCAAAGCATTTTGGAATCCTGACACTTTTTGTTTGTTTGTTTGTTTTGGCTCCATATTTTCCCAGTCCTTCAAAGTTATCACTCAAAACAAGTGACCAGTTTTTGTGGAAGAAGGGATCTATTTGCCATTCTTGTTTTACCATTTTACCTTCCTTGCTTCAAGGCATAAAGAAAATGAAACAAAAATTTAAGAACTAATGCAATGATGGATTGGTCATCATTATCTCTCCAACGTTGGAAGGACCACTTCTGAACTATCTGGCAACATTCCTCCACTTCTGGGTTTCCCTGGTTTCCTGCTTGACGTGTTTGGTTTATCTCACCATATTTTCCTTAACATGGAATGCATGTCGTGTTTGGATATGAAATTTTCTTTTGATCTTTCATGTCAATCTCATTTTTCTAGATCAAATCCACTTCTTTTATTCTCTGATCTGTCAAAATCATTTTGATCCCTTAAAATAAACTGATTTCTTAATAAAAATAAACACTTGGTCTTTCTCAACACTCACTTATGCCTCTGAGAGGTGGTGATTGTGGTCTACTGTCTTAGTTTTTTAAATGTCTCTTTTGCTCGATTGCTGGATCCTGGAGGAATAAGTTCTGATTAATCCCGATGCAACCCTTCCCCTGTCCCTCTGAACTGCTCTGCAGCCCCAGTTTTGTAAGGCACCTGTGCCCACTCCAGATCTCTGCTTAAAATCTTAGAATTTCTTTCTAATGCCCAAAGGAGAATGTCTAACTTCCTCACACAGTGTAGCAAACCACTCATGATCTCATCCTTGCGAGTATTTTTAGCAACACTTCCTGTGCTATTCCTTGAAATATACCGAGTCACGAAAAATCACTTGCCATTTCACAATACACTATATACATCTTCACAATACACTGTATACATCTTCAGTCTCTTCCTGAAATATTTTTCTATTTTCCAAACTCTCCCTCCCTCATTGTCTTTTTTCCTTCCTTTTTTTCATCTCACCTTCCTTCTTTTTTTTTCCTCACATACAACCTTCTTAAACATCTCTTCTCCCACACATGTTCTCTGATGATGGGGATACTCACACGGGTCTTATATTCCTGCTTGTTCGAGATACATTTAATCATTTATGCTTCCAAGATGTCTCCTTGTCATGTTACACTTATTACTACATTGGTTAATTGTCACATAGCTTCTGCTTTGTTTGTTTTTTCTTGATTCCTCATGGAGCTGTGCTTATAATTCCTTCACTTAGGGCAGTACTTGCATAATAGAAATGTAACTGGTTTTTTATTCATCTCATTAAAGCCCTTTCCTCTGGGAATCTAGCATAGTGCCTCAACATAGAACCTGTTCAATAAATATTAATTGAATAAAACATGCTTTGTAAAGAGATACCTTTTTGAAGGAGTGTGGATCAAGAGAGCAAATACTGACTCCCATTTTTGTCTCTTGACAGCTGTAGCAGTATCACCTTGCCATTCATTTTCTTCACCCTCATTTTTCTCCAGTGAAAAATGAGGGGATTGCTTTGGTTTGTCTCTTACATCCCTTTCTTCTACAATTCCACCAAGTGATTCGATGTTGTGTAGGGTTAACTTTGATTTTCCATCTCTTCATTTTGAAATCTAAAGAGTTTTGGAAATATTTTCTAAATAGAAAAAGAAACATGTAACCATTATGCAGTTTCACTGTTTCTAGTCATTTTAAATATAAAATAGTCTTAAATTCATGTCTAGTGCCATGAGACTGACTTAATTCTTATTTTATTCATTAAGCAGTATTTTTTTTCTAAAGTAAAATGTTTTTCTAGGGGAAAAAATTAATAGTCATTGAGGAGACATATTGAATTGCTTAATTTTGCTTTTGTTCCAGTCTAAAATTAAAATGTAAAAATATAGTAAGGAAATTGAAACATTTTCTTAAACAATTGTGCTATGAGTATGAAAGTTTGATACAAAACTTTTCAATTATTCTAGTTTCAATGACTGGAAAAATTGATATAAACAGGAATAACAACCACTAGCCCTGGCTTCCAGAACCTCCCAGGCATGTGTTTCCTATAGTCCTTCTGGCTTATGGGATACTGTTCTGTTCTCTGTCACCACCTAGATCTCATCTTGAATTATAATCCCCATGTGTGATGGAGGGACCCGGTGGTGGGTGATTGGATCATGGGAGCAGTTTCCCTCATGCTGTTCTCATGATAGTGAGTGAGTTTTCAAACGAACTGAGAGCTGCTGGTTTAAAAGTGTGTGGCAGTCTCCTCCTCCTTCTCTCTCCTACTGCCTTGTGAAGAAGGTGTTGCTTCTCGCTCACCTTCTGGCATGATTTTAAGTTTACTGAGGCCTCCCTAGCCATGAAGAACTATGGATCAACTCAACCTCGCTTCTTTATAAATTACCCAGTCACAGGTAGTTCTTTATAGCAGTGTGAAAACCGACTAATACATTATGGATCTGAGCCTTAAAAAAGTTGTTAATTTTTGTTTAATGCTTTCTTGAGAAGGAGAAACTTGAAAGTTCTAGTGAATACAGCACCTCTACCCTTAATGTGGTGACTAACCTGCTAACAACCTGATGTTTTCCAGACTTCTTTGAGTTCAGAGCTAAATATAATCATTGCCATTATTCTGTTGAATTGTTTGTATCATAGATGGAAATATTGATTCAGCATACCTTATTTATGTTGTCCTTTATTGAAAAATACATGTCTCTGTGTTAAAATCCTATTTTCATTTTGACCATTCATATTTCATTTTGTTTTTATTTATTTAATTTTATTTTTTATTTTTAGACAGGGTCTCAATCTGTTTCCCAGGCTGTAGTACAGTGGTTTGATCATAGCTCATTGCAGCTTTGAACTCCTTGAACTAAAAAAAAACCAGCCTGCCTCACTCTCTAGAGGAGTTGGGCCTACAGACATGAACCGTTACAGTTGACTAATTTTAAAAATTTTTTTGTAGAGATGGGATCTTGTTATGTTGCCCAGGGTGGTTTCCAACTCCTGGCTTCAAGCAGTCTTCCTGCCTCAGCCTCCCAAAGTGTTGGGATTACAGGTGTAAGTTACTCTGCCTTGACTGAATGTTCTTATTTTAAAATGTATTTTTAATACATATTAATGGACTGCTGCCAAGTTTAGAGAATAAACGTAAGTGACACGTATAAGAAATGAGTATTTTGGTAGTAAAACAATGAAAGCTAAATTGCAATTAATTATTAATTTATCCCTTTTGTACAATTTGGCAAAAGCCTCCCACACACTGAAGCAACAGTATCCTTGATTATCTTTCTAAATGTGTCAGGTAATTCCAAGATGGCTTGGACAATCATTTTGGTTCTTTTGGTTACATTCTGTCACCTATGAAATGAAGAGTTTTGACTAGATGTATGAGATTCTAATATTGCACATTTAACCACTAAATGTGACATTGGTTAGGACTAAATACTTAGAGGAAAATTCAATATGAGGTTGAAGGAAGTGAAGAGAGAAACACATACTAACTATAGACAGGAGAGAAAAATGATAGATAGATTAGATAGATAGATAGATAGATAGATAGATAGATAGATAGATAATACATTTTATAAATGTGTTCAGTATTTTTCTTAGGTTACTTTGTCTTCTATATTTTCTCTTTCTTTGGAGAGTCTCTGAACCAACCACATGAGGAAGTAGAAATGTGTTACAGCTGACAAATGCAGTCAATTCAATCATGAATAACAATCAACTGCTTGTCAGCCGCAACTTTAAAAGTTTAATTTTAGAATCCCACATGGATATTGCTAGTCAGAAGAAAAGAGAAAACCAGATTTTAAGGTCTTACAAATTATCATATGGCATATATAACCTAAAATTTAACCAAAAGCAAGATACAACATTAAGACTTTGTAATCCTTTTCCTCTTTTCCCTGAGAAACGTATTTATTATACTATCAAAGTAGTTTTCATACAACATACCAGCCCCTGATAGAAATATAGTAAAATGTCTATAATCTGTGGCACTGAAAATTAGGAATGACAGGGAATATTAAAAGTTACTGGTATTCAAATCCTTTTTAAACATTGTGTATTGCTGTTGCATCATAATATTGCATTGTGTCTTTCAAACAAGTATTATTTCCACAGAGTAGAAATTATTCTGGTCTTGCTAATAATGAATGACACCACACTTGCTAACTCACAAACTCTCCAAGTTTTAGTGTCCTCCATTGTGAAGTGGGATTAGTATGAAAATTAAATCAGACATGAAAAGCTCTAAGGATAGGACCCAACACACAGGCCTGTGGAAGCATTTTCATTACCATGTTGTCAGTCAAACCAAGAGAATTTCAATGAATTAACTAAAATGGCAGTTTGCTAGTAGTGAGGTTATTATTAGAATTTAGGTCACTGTCTATAATTTCTCTTCTTTTTGCCCACAAATGCCCTCCTGGTTGCAAGACAACTGGGAGAGGCAATGGCTAGGTGTAGGTATCTGTGAGGGAAAAGAGAATGGAAAAGGTAAAAATAATGTAAATGTGGATTTTCTACAAAACGGGAACCCACCATCTGGTAACTGAGAATAGAGTAGAACACAGGTTATAAAAGATCACAGCAGATGGCAAGGCCTGGTTGTGAAGCACGAATATTATTCATAAGGAAGAGCGGAGTATTTCTCCATCAGCTATTTAGGTTTTGAAGCATGCCCCAGTGATGACTACTGTTGCTGAGCAAGGCCTGCATGTTCCAGGCTCTCCTGTAGGGGTCAGAGTCCTGTGCAATCTTTCGGGTCGTCTGTTCGAAGGGTCAGCACATTTGCCCCTTGTAGCCAGCAGCATCAGCAGCACCCAGGGCCTCGCTCCAGAATCTGTCCACCAAATCCAGACTTCGGCGAACTCATTCCAGAGACACTGGAATCGACTCAGCACCAGTGATTATTGTTAGTCCTGAACTGTTTTGAACCTCTGGGATGTTTGACTGGTTGGCAAGGTTTCTAGGTGTACAGAATGAATATCTTGAACATTATCAGATTCATTGGAAAAGTCGACAATATAAATGATGAAGTTATCTTCTGCATATATAGAAATTAGAAAATCAAAAGTTTTCAGAGCATTTCCTTTTGTTTCGTGTTACAGATGTAAGCTGATGCCAGATTGCAATGTGTAATATCCTGTGAGGATCTCACCAAAGCTCGTTCACAAGTTCCCACCTGGAGACAGCCAAAGTGCATAAATTAAATGATGAATGCAAAGAACCAGGAACAGCCTAGAAGAAAGAAACAAGAAACCTGAAAATGATATTCTTGGAGTATGATTTAATAATTCCTGAGCGAAAGCATGCCTTAGCATTCTACAGATTCTTGCAAATCCACCCATAAAAGGGGATATAGTACACCCATCCTTATGGGGGAGAGCAAAAAATAAAACACTTAAATTAGTTTTACAGGATCAGTAGTGCATTAATTTTGCATTTCATTAAATTGTAAATGTATACTAATGTGAGTGAAAATCTAACATTTAAAAATTTTTTTGTTATGAATTTAGGTGTCAGGTAAAAGTCTTAAGTGAGTATTTATTAAAACATTACTGGGTTGGGCATGGTGGCTTATGCCTGTAATCCTAGCACTTTGGGAGGTCGAGGTGGGCAGATCACCTGAGGTCAGGAGTTTGAGACCAGGCTGACCAACATGGAGAAACCCCATCTCTACTAAAAATACAAAATTAGCTGGCCATGGTGACTTCCACCTGTAATCCCAGCTACTCAGGAGACTGAGGCAGAAGAATCACTTGAACCTGGAGGTGGAGGTTGTGGTGAGCCAAGATCAAGCCATTGCAGTCGAGCCTGGGTGACCAAGCGAGACTCTGTCTAAAAAAAAAAGGAAGAAGAAAAAAACAAAACTTAAATTAGCAAGTTACTATATACATTTCTTTTCAAATTTTATAGCTTTTCACATTTCTCTACTTACTAAGAATAAATTTATTATGTCAATAATAGCATTATAATCTGGAAGTTTTCATTTCCTCAGAATATTTATGAAAGTATTTTTATCATAGAAAAGGTTTCCTTTGATTACACATATGCTCTTTCCTGTTTTATGGCTAATCAATTCTCTAAGTTAATTTAATGAAAAGACCTATAAAATAACTTTATCAAAGTCCAAGTATTGAAATATATGTCAATTAAGAAGGAACTCATTGAACTTATGTAATGAGTTTCCTTATGATCTAAATTTATTATTTGAGTTATTTTAGCATTCTTCACCCAAAGCTCTAAAACCAACATTGAATTAGAACTGGATAAGTAACAAAATGACTAAACATCATTTGCAAACACTGAACTGGATGCTGAGTTGAGTTACACAGAGTGTGAAATGTGTGATCCTACACTACCTCTGAGGTATTTTACAAGGGGCTAAGTCTTAACACACCCAAACCACCAATTCAACAACAACAAAAATCAAACCATACAAAAGTCACTGAGAGATGAATCAATAGACTTTATGTAATATGGAGGCTGATGAGTCGAATTTTAAATATGTTTTTAGAATAAAGTGTTTTCTTTTAAGAGTTAGCAAGTGTTGCCTCTAGGGAAACAGGCATTTGCAAATCTTGATGAAGGCTACTCTTTTCTGAAACTCTGCTCTAAATGCTTTTGGAAAGTGGTGAGAATATTTTCACAGGAGCTAACTTCTCTAGTGAAAAATTTGATGAAGGTTTTTATTCATTTTGTTGTGAAGATCTACGTGGGTAACAGGACTTTCATGAATTCTAACATCCCTGATGGGAGTCATCTGACACAAAGAATACACATTTATTTTAAAAGAGAAACTCATTTCAAAAGATGTCTTTTTATTTTTTATTTTAATTTTAGTTT
This sequence comes from Trachypithecus francoisi, assembly GCF_009764315.1. Classification (NCBI taxonomy): domain Eukaryota; kingdom Metazoa; phylum Chordata; class Mammalia; order Primates; family Cercopithecidae; genus Trachypithecus; species Trachypithecus francoisi. The sequence goes on from NW_022681472.1 coordinate 4,165,150, forward strand.
TTGTTGTTTGCTTCTTAAACAAGTTCCTCTGGATCAATATCTGAGCATTGTCCTATGGGAGAGTTGGTAAAGGGGTGTCAAGATGTAGTGTGTGGCTGCTTCTGGAGCTCCTGATGACCATCATGGGCCATGGCATGTCAGGAATGGGATGACTCCAGGTATGTGTGTATATGTGAGCTGGTGGGGGTACAGGGAGGGGTTAAAAAAGTCAAGTCGAATTGTAAAGAATGATGTTATTATCAGTCCAGATGAATTTTGACATAGACAATGTTGAATACTTTGGAATTGTGGCCTTCTCCAGAACCAATGAGGAAACATATGGTGTTTTGGCATCTTCAATGGAAAAGCAGCAAATCAGAAATTTGCAGATATTTGGAATCTCCCGGTTTCCATTTATTCCAGACCTCCAGTGTTGGTGGTGAAAATAGTGTGGCAGTATACTTGGAGCCTCAGCACCAGTGGTAGTTGTGGCACCTGAGTTCTGCTAATGAGGACAACGTACAAGACAGCTGGACTGAACTCTGGGGTTGAGTGTTCTAATGTTTTTATAATGTTGCAGAAAGGATCTGAAATGGAGGAATGTACTGCATAATAACCTCACCTGCGGGGCTTAGAAGCACTTTATTTCAAATGTTAAATGAAATGAAGCCTTATTTTGTATCTCAATCTGGTGGGATGCCTCAGATTTGATAAGCATACCAACCAATGTATATGGGTTCTACTTACCAAAATTAAGTTCCTTAGAGTTATTAGCCTAAGATGCAATTAATTTAAATTTATTCAAATAAAAGACATTTTCTGAAAGTGTCTTGCAAGCTGAGAGAAGAGAGCCAGTAAAGGCATGGAGGCAGGAATGCATCAGTCACAGCAGGTGGTACAGGTGGTGGGTGTAGGGGCGGTAAGGGGAGTTGGAGTCTGATTCTGGAAGAGCTTATATAATATAGCTGGGTGTGTGCACAGGCTAAATTTAAGTGCTCATAAATGAATCTTGGATTTGGAGGTGTCATGATAAAGTTACAAAACCCCCTATATATCCTAAAGATAGAAATCTTTAGGATAAATCATTTAGCTAGTGATATGTAAAACTGCAGTGAGGAGAAAGAAAACGTAAATAATAATACTGTAATTTTCTTAGATTTATATTACAAAAAGTTGATGTCTATTGACAGTAGTAATATATATATATATCTGATTTTGATTCCAACCTGCTATGGCTGCCTTTACTGGCTCTCTTCTCTCAGCTTGCAAGACACTTTCAGAAAATGTCTTTTGTTTGAATAAATTTAAATTAATTGCATCTTAGGCTAATAACTCTAAGGAACTTAATTTTGATATATATATTATATATATTAAATATATGTATTTATTTATATATGGTGGTGAGCTGAGAGCTGGCCTGGCTCTTGCAGCTGGCCCGTGGTGTTCTGGTGTTGAACAGAAGAAATTTCACATAATACATTAGACAAGTGCACTACAAACTGTCATGCAGCAGAGCAAACAATACCCACCTCACAGCACTGCCTAAAAACGTGTAAATGAGGAGTGTGCTTACTAGAGAAATTACTGAACACTACCATCTTAGTCTGTTTGACTAATACCTCAAACGGGGTGATTTATGTACAGCAGAGATTTATTTCTTATAGTTCTGGAGGCTGTAAAGTCCAAGATCAGGGTGCCAGCAGATTTGGTGCCTGGTGACGGCCCACTTCCTCTTAGATTTTGCCTCCTAGTTGTGTCCACATGGCAGAAGGGGTGAGAGAGGTCTCTGGGGCCTCTTTTATAAAGGCACTAATCCCATTCAGGAGGGCTCTGCCCTAATGACTTAGTTACCTCCCAAAGCCCCTACCTCCTAATGCCATCACTTTAGCAATTAAAGTTCAACATATGAATTTTGAAGAGACACAAACATTCAGAGGATAGCAACCCTGTTCTGAGCTATTATAAACAATAGATACGTCTTTACCAAGTGCAGGTTTAATCCCACTCCATGCCTTCCACCTTTTAGATATAAATTGTATAGATACCTTATTCTAGAAACCCCCTACAGACAGTAGCCTATCTAGAGCAAAATCATGATTCCTTGAATCTTCACTCTAATCCTCTAATGTCAAGTCTAAATTCTATAACAAGCCCTTCCTAATGGGCTTGACACCCCATGGTTTCTGAACATGTGAAATCTCTGTTGTTGCCTCAGCTACTGATAAACAGAACTCTATTCAACTATAGCAGTGTTCTGAAGACCTTGGCTGGCCAGAATTGGCAATAGCAACATTCTGAAAAGAGGTTGGGCATTGTCCCTACAGTTTGCTACTTCTACAAATGCCATGAGGAGCTACCATTTACTGAGAGCCTATGAAATGTAATGAGTTTGATAAAGTGCTTGAGAATTGTTACATTTAATATGTAAGTCATAACATCACATGAAATTGTTTTAAGTGTTTTGTATATCATAACACATTTACTCCCACCACACTCCTACGAAGTAGGTATTTTACATTTTATAGAGGAAAATATATTAACTAATTTAATCCTATTCAACAACAGCTCTGTGAGGATAATATTATGTTTTTTTTTTTTTTTTTTTGAGATGGAATCTCACCCAGGCTGAAGTGCAATGGCCATCTTGACTCACTGCAATCTCCCAGGTTCAAGCGATTCTCCTACCTCAGCCTCCTGAGTAGCTGGGATTACCGGCACCCACCACCACACCCAGCTAAGTTTTGTATTTTTAGTAGAGACGGGGTTTCACCATGTTGTCCAGGCTGGTCTCACGCTCCTGACCTCAGGTGATCCACCCACCTTGGCCTCCCAAAGTTCTGGATTACAGGCGTGAGCCACCGCGCCTGGACTATGTTTACGTTTTAAATAAGACAATGGGGCACCAAGAGTTTAAGAGGCTTACTTAGAGACACATAGCTAATGCGTGACTGAATTGTGATTCAAACTCAGGATTTGGTCCCAGATACTGCATCTAACAATTGTCGCTTATTTCAGTTCTGTATACGTATTTGCATGAAAGACTGAAGAAATTGAGTAACCTGTCCAGCTTCATAGAAGCAGTAGGGAGAAAGGAATGACTGAAAATCCCATTCTTTGGATCTTCAAAACTCACATTTACTCATTCAGATTTCCCTCTCTGTTTATTTTTGGGTTCCACTCAATGACCTAGTTACTTCTAACTATTGTCATTTAAAAAATTATGCACCATACCTAAGGCTTGAAGGAACAGGAAAAGGAAAATTTGATGTAAGAGATCACACTACTCACTGACACCAGCATGAAGTCTAAATCCAAAGCAGAATTCAACTGATAGCCAAATGCTGAAAATAGGTGAACTTGAGTTTCCTGGACTGTAACTTAACTTATAATTAATAAGGCTATTTGGTGATCATTTTGGTATTTTTGTGTTTGGAGAATTTGCTGCAACACATACACAAAGTAACTTCTTAAATTTATATGTAAATCACAGATGACTGGATGGAAGACCATATTGGTTTTAAAGGTTATTATAAAAGTATCACAAAGAAACATTACTCTTAATGTGTTATCCATATTTTCTTCTTGCTTTATAAATTGTACAGTCTCTTCATTATTCTTGAAGCATTCTTGAAGCACTGTCAGCAACACATGTCAAGTTTCAGCTAAAATAAAATTTATAGAAAGCCTTAGGGAGCATAAGATATTTAAGAAGGAGGCCATTCAACATCGTGTCTTATCAAGGGGCACAGGGCAGATTCCTGGCTGAGTTCCCATTTTAAAATGATGGGAGAGTTCCTCATAAGTGCTGAAGGTTGTTTAGTGTGTAAATTTCAATGTTCCCAACAGAGGGAGCTAGAGATTTTCCTCAGATGAAGAGTGAGCTAGGATTTTTGAATGTTTTAGCATAAGGGATTTTTTCTTACATTAGTTGACATTTGCTCAAAGACTTCTCTCAAGCTTGTGTACAGCCCATAGGTAAGATACATTAGACTTGAAGACTGGTATCTTTGGTAAGCACATTTGAATGATCAGTGTGTACTTTTCCATATTGGTATTTTTCTTTCTCACAATAACTTAATCACCTTCATGGATTATGAATGTTAATGTTTGATTATTATGCATTTTATAAATAAGGGTAGAAGCATAAGAGAGACATATATTTTTTCATTTTCCAACACTTCTGTTAATGATCTTTTTCCAGGGATCTTTCTGCAACTATTAACACTGTTTATTATTCTTTCAAATCAGAAAGTAAATTTTAAAAAGAAGTTCTGAAACGTAATATAGAGTGTTCTCATTTTTTCTTTTCTTTTTTTTGAGAAGGCTATATTTTCAGCAACAATCTTCTGGTACCACCTGCTCTTCTAGGATGTGACCTTGCCATTTTCCCATGCCCATGGACCAGGCCGACCTGCTCCTGTTTCAGCCAACACAGTATGGTGAAAGTGATCTGGGAGATTTTCAAGGCCATCAGAAAAGGCCACGCAGCTCCCACTTGATTTTCCTGAGGCCTTGACAACAGAATGAGATGTCCTTTGTCATGCTGGAGGGTCCACCGGGAGGTGCTGATAGACATCACTGTTGCTTCCCAGAAGCCATCAGCCCTGTGAGGCAGTCATCGCCTGCCTTTAGGACCAGCTTCTGCCAAACGAGTTCCAGACGTGATATCAGCATCCAAGAGGAGTAAAGGAGCAGCCAGCTGATTCTGCCAGACTCCTGAGCTTCTGGATCCATGAGCACAGCAAAAAGCTTGCTGTCTAACACCACTAAGTTTGAGGTAATTCGTTACACAGCAGAAGGAACTGAAAATGTTTGCTCATGAAATTAGCAAAAGGTTTTAAAATAATGATATTTAGCTTTCATTGGAGTGTACATTGCATCGGTTCAGCCTTGATGGAAAAAAACTTCACAATGCGTTAAGGGTCTTAAAACCTCCAGACTTTTTGACTCTGTGGCACTATCCTAAGGATATGATCAAATAATGTGCAAATTATTAATGCTTATATTATTTACAATAATTGTAGTGGCATATAAACTCTTCAACATTAAGTAAATTATTCAATACTTTTATTCAATTAAGTCATAAACATTAATTTATACCATGTAAGAGTTTTTAATAGCATGGGTGTGAATGACTGTCCAACCATGAAACAGAAGCTACTCCATGTATTTGAACACAGTTAAGACACAGGGAAATTTATACAGATAATTAGTTTTGCTGGTAATGTAAGAAGTGAGAAGCCAAGCAGGGGATGCAGAGCTCAGCAACCACACGCTGAAGTGACATAGGAAAGAGTCCCTGTCTGCAGCACCCAGGAGTGGGGTCGCCTAGCAAAAATCAGGAACATCAGGCCTGTCAGAAGATTTGCAGGCATGGAGGGCACTCTCACATGGCAGGTTTTGCCATCTGTGACAGCGAGAGAGAAAGGAGACATGGCCTGGATTCTCCCTGTCCTTACCCTCCATTCAAACATTCTACTATGTAATAGAATGACAGAACTAGAATCGTACTGACCTAGGAGACAAGCAAGCACAGGACTCAAAATAAGCCCTCAGAGGTGCAGAGCAGGGCGGCAGAAGGACAAGCAAGGTCTAAGGAAAGAGATCTAAGACCAGCAACACAAAGGGAATGCAAAAAATAGAGTGAATGCTTGACGGCAGGCTGCAACGCACACACCTGAACACTTGCTTGCATGTGCCTGTAAGATGATTGGAGAACAAAATTCTAAGTGGTGGATTATTCAAAAGTGATTTAACTCTATGGTAACTTTAACTTTGCAAGCTTGACTTCCAAAATCTTAACATAATTGTTGATATTGATGAACTTCCTTTGATAAGACAAGATTTCACTAGACCATTTTATATAAATTCTCATCACAGAAAAAAAAGACAAAATTTTCACTTAAAATATATTGTTGATATATAATAATTGTATATATCTATGGGGTAAAATGGGACATGTTAATGCATGTATGCATTGTGTAATTATCAACTTTAGGTAATTAACATATCCATCAGCTTAAAAATGATCATTTCTTTGCGATGAGAATATTCAAAGTCTCTCTTCTAGCTATTCTGAAATATATAATGCATTAGTTTTAACTCTAGTAATCCTACTATGTAATAGAATGACAGAACTTATTCTTCCTTGTCAACTGTACCTTTGGACCCATTGACTAATCTCTCCCCCGCTCCACTCTTCCCTCTCTTTCCCATCCTCTGGTAACCATTATTCTACTCTCTACTTCTATAAGACCAACTTTTAGATTCCACATAAGAGTGGGATCATGCAGTGTTTGTCCTTCTGTTCCTGGGTTATTTTACTCTCAGTAGGGGCTCTCCACTGCTAGAGGCCTCTTTACACTCCTAAAGGTCACTCTTCACTCCTACAGGTCACTCTCCACACTAGAGGCCACTTTCCACTCCTAGAGGCTGCCCTTCACTCCTATAGGTCACTCTCCACTCCTAGAGGCCACTCTTCATTCCTAGAGGTTGCTCTACACTATCAGAGGCCACCCTCCACTTCTGAAGGCCACCTTCCACTCTTAGAGGCCATCATTCATTTCTGGAGGCCATCCTCCACTTGTAGAGGCCGCCCTTCACTCCTGGAGGCCACTCTCCATTCTTAGAGTCCTTTCCAAGGGGTTGCCCTTCTCACTTCATGGCTTTTCTCAGCTACCAAATGTTGCCCTTCTGTCCTTGCCACATAACTTTCTTAGCTGTTACCAACCTCACTGAGCCAGCAAGAAAGATCCCCAGAATTATGTTCTACAAGATGGAGTCTTATATAGGAACATAATTCTGAGAGTGACATCTCACCTTTGCTGTATTCTCTTGGTAGGAAGCATGCACTCAAAGAGAGTAGATCCTACAAAGGTGTGAAAATTGGGAGGTGTGGATCATTCAGGGATCAACTTAAAGTCTGTCTGTAATAGATCTCATGGGTAAGATCTATATACACTATTTATGGCACAACTGTATAGCTAAAAAGGAAATTTATTCAAAATAGGTGGTCCTGAAAATAAGAAACCATAAGTAAGAACTTTTAAATGTTTTGTCCCATGGCCCAAATGAACATCCCTCTGAGCCATATTAACTTAGAGTTATTTTTCAGGAGGATATTCTTAGTTATAGCATTAATCTAAAATAAATAATTGACAGATAAAACAAAAACAAGTACCCTTCAACAAAATCCAACATTATTCCTCTCTCTCTCTCTTTTTCTTTTTTTTTTTTTTAGACAGAGTCTCGCTCTGTCACCCAGGCTGGAGAGCAGTGGGGCAATCTTGGCTCACTGTAACCTCCACCTCTTGGGTTTGAGCAATTTTCCTGCCTCAGTCTCCTGAGTAATTGGGATTACAGGCACATGCCACCACGCTTGGCTAATTTTTGTATTTTTAGTAGAGACTGGGTTTTACCATGTTGGCCAGGCTGGCCTCAAACTCTTGACCTCAGGTGGTCCAGGCACCTCGGCCTCCAAAAGTGCTGGGATTTCAGGCATGAGCCACCATGCCCAGCCTATTATTTCTCTTTTGACACACAGATATATTCCAAACTATGTAAGCATTTGCATAATTGCTGTAACAATTTCACAGTTATTTATTATGAAGTTAATGTTAATTAATTTATTCTGCTGTACCTATCTACATGATGCATCTATGAAGGGAAGAAAGCCAAACAATTATCACACCAACCTTGACCACTTATTATTTTAAATTTGTAATTGATTTTATTTTTTTGAGCAGTTGTAGATGCACAGGAAAATTGGGAGGAAATGCAGAATTCTCACATGTCTCCAGCCCTACATGTGCACAGCCTTTCCAATCATCAACTTCTCCCACAAAGGGACACATTTGTCCCAGTCAATGTAACACATCATTTTTACCCAGAGGCTGTAGTTTACATTTGAATTCACTCTTGGTGTTGTACATCCTATGGGTTTGGACAAATTACAATGCATAATGACAACGCATAAATCATATGTTGACTTTTTCTTACAAAAAAAAATCCATAAAATGAATGTAGAAACTAAAAGGAAATGCTTTTGACTTACTATTATTATAATTTGCTTGCTTTTGACCCTTGAAAGAGAAAACACAATGTCAGGATCTTGAAAAAAATTGGCAGTTAAGAAGATTGTGTCCTTGGAACAGGAAGTAAACATTTATGAAGGAAAAAATAAAGAATAGTTATTTTTGTTAGTTATACTTTATCCTCGGAAATCAATCTATCATGTGTTTCATTTCTTCTTTATCTGTCTTTTTTTATTTGACAATGTTCAGTTTTTTGTTAGTTGTCATTTTTGCTGTTAGAATTGCAAATGCAAACAATTTTAATATTATATATGTGTATATACATGTATGTGTGTGTGCGTGTGCATGCATGTCCTTGTATTCAAATGTTGGTAGAATCACCTTAAAAGAAGGGGGGATGTGTAAACCAAGCTAATAAAATTGAGAAACACAACTGAGTTTCTTGTATTTTTTTAATTGGAGAAATTTTGGTCATTTCCTTGTTAGTATTACTAGTTATTAAAAACATTAGCAAAATCGGTACCCATCCAGAAGTATGAGTTGCTTTCTGTATTCAGGAAGAAACAGAGAACATTTTTGCAAAGTGAAAAGAGTGAAAAGAGTGGACAAGTATAATCTTTTGCTGAAGAAATTAGAAATAATGATAAGTGACCAGAATGGTAGTATCTGAAAGATCTTGTTAGAAAATTCCACTTGCTCCATCTCCCAACCAGTCGCATACTGTATTATTGTCAAATATGTATGTATTGTGAATTGAATAACCAATATGGTTTAAAAGTGAATGAATGTGTGTGTGCAAAACAATTCATTCAAATTGGGTGCAAAAAAATGAAGAAATGAACTTATTTGTCAACATTTTAAGAACAATTGCAACAATTTACTTTATTAGCAAAATCCGATAGCAATTAATAATACTAGCTAATGTGGAAGTACAGTATAAGAGAAACACCAGAAGAATTAGTGAATATCAATAGGTTTTCATTTCTGACTATCTCAATTACTATGCAATTTTTTGTAAGTTACTTAAGTTTTCCAACTCCCAATTTTCTCTTCTATAAGATAAGAATAAGACTTTTAAATTTGATTCCAAGGAGAATGCAATGACATAGCATGAATCTAATCAGTTGCAGCGTATGACAGAAAAATAGTTTTTAGATAAATTTTAGTTCCCCTTTAAATAATCAAGGAAAAGTTTTTTTGAATATCACAGCCTATATAAGACTTTATCTCTCTACTGACTTTAACTTCATTTGTTAACATGAAAATTCAGTCTTAATTTATTTTAGAAACAATTATGTACTATTACATTCTACACTTATATTTTAGAACTTATACGCTGACTAATTGTTTTTATACTGATGAATGCCCATGACACCTTCTGAAGATGATTACTTCAGTTTTACTTTTCTTATGAACATTTTAGTTTTAAAACAGTGATAATAGTAATAGCTAATGTAGTTACAGGTATTCACGCATTACATTTATTATCCTGTTTAATCCTCACAACAACCCAAGCAAGTAAGTGCCATTATTATTTTAATTTTATAGATCAATTAACTAAGATTTATGGAGACAAAGTAATTTACGTTATATGCACTCAATTAGTAAGTGATAGAGCTGTCTAGAATCATGTTACTTTCCACCATCTTTTTCAATAAGGTCATGTTTAATTTATATAAAAATAAAGGGACTACTACATGAGTACATATATGTGGTAATTCATTCTTAAGGGTAAATGACTGTTGAGTAAAATGCATGTAGACATAGATAATTGAATGCATTAATATGACACAATTATTTTGAAATTTAATGAAGCCTACAGTTTAGGCATGGTAAAGAAAGAGAACCTTACAAAAGTCCTAAGATGGAAACAGCTTTCATTGTGCTTGAGAAATTGGGATAAAGCCAGTGTGCTCAGAGCATAATGCCTAATGTGCGGGAGGTATTTTTAAGGCAGCTGTATAATGAGGGGCTCATGCAGGCTATGGTCAGCCTACACAAAATTTTGTTTGGAGGGAATAATGTATAATTTCAGAGGTGAATGACTTTTCTAGGCCAATGACAATGTCTTTTTATCTTTCTAGTGATTCATCTAAGTTTGGTGCTGATTGGAATGAGGTAGTAGAGAGGGAGAGGGAGGGTTAGAAGACGACAAGAAGGAGAGTGAAAGCCAGAGAGTGCATGCAGCTGATCAGGAGACAAAGAAGATTCACAAAAGCAAAGCTCTGCAAACACCAGAAAAATATTCAAGCACGAGAGGAAGATAAGTGCCTGACAGGAGAAAAACAAATCCTTCACTCTTATGCCAGGGAAGATGAAGAAAGCCGACAGTGGTTCAGACGGATTTGTAGAGTGATGCTGAGAAAATGAAAGAGGAATCCCTTTCATTTTACCAAGTGGTATGCAGTTACCTGTACACAAAGAAAAAAAGAGAGAGGAAGGGGTTGGGATGCTAAAGAGAGAGAGAGAGAGAGAGAGAGAGAGAGAGAATAGAGATATGAAGAGACAGGGAAGGTTAGAAGATTTGTTTCAGAGTGAGAAAGATATGTAGAGAAACATTCCCAGAATGGCAGATCAAAGACTTTCAAAATTCACCTTTATGGAAAAAACACTGAGAACACTGTCAAAAGTTGTCAAATTCAACAGGTTCAAAAATATTGAAATTAAAAGCTTAAAACAATGCAAGAAGCCTTTATTTAAAAACAAACAAACATTGAATCCAGATAAAAACAGCAAATTCTGTAGCCTCTTAACTTGTCCTATTCCCATTCAGTCTTTCCACATAACCACAATCAACTTGAAGACCAACCTTACACTGACAGTAGCTGTGAAAACCAGCAGCCAGGGAGACACTGAAAGATGCACAATGAACTTGGAGCTTCCCAAAGGCTACAGCTCACAGAATCTCAGGGCTTGTCTTTATTTGATGCAACTCCGAATTTAGTTTATGTAAACAAGTCTATCCTCAGAGCATTTGTCAAAAACAAGGAGTATCAAATGATTAATATTACAGATGCCTGAGGTGGCAATTCCAGTTGGAGATACCAAAAGGCTGGCCAAAATCCTTCAGAGGAAGACTAGGAATGAGATATCAATAGGATGCATGAAATAAGTCTGACATATTCATAGGACTCTAGAAAGTCATGTACATGTTCAGGGTTGTGAACATGTTTAAAAAAGACCCAAAAAGTCCCTAAGCTCTCACCTCTGGCTGACTTTAAGGTCCTGTACAAACGTACAATATGACAGAATTATAAACTTTTTACTAAAGTATTGAAAAACACACACACACAAAGCTATTTGACAAAAGCTGGGAGACATATTGATTCAAGGTGTTTAAGAAAATTTTTGCATTATGGTTAGCTAATTCCCTAACTCACCAAGAGAATTTAACAACCATACTGGATAAAAGAATAGACACTCTACAAAATTATTTCAGGAATATAACTAAAAACTGCAGCAATAATGACAGCAGCAAGCAATAGCAATACTAGCAAACAGTAGCAGGAGGGTTCATTTCAAATGATATCACATTACAATATTTACAATTTTTGGTTTTAATGACAAGAATCATGGTGCATACAAAGAAACAGGAAAATTTGTCCTGCATATAGAAAAATAAAAACAAGTCAATAGAAACTGTTCCTGAGAAAACTCAGACATTGGACTTACTAGATGAAAGTTTTAAATCAATTATTACAAATATGTTTAATGAAGAAAGGAAGAATATGTTTACGAAAATGAAAGAATGTATGAGAATGATGTATTCATTAAATAGATAATATCGCTAAAGAGTAATACAAAGAAATGAGTTTTAAATGAATCTAACAGATACTCTGGAGTTGAAAAGTACAATAACTGAAGTTAAAAATTCACTAAGAAAGCGTAATAACAGATTTTAAACAGTAAAACAATCAGGTAATTTGAATATAGATCAATTGAAATCATCTAGTCTGAAGAACAGAAAGAAAAAATGATGAAGAAAAGTGAACAGAGCCTCAGCGACCTGTGTACCATAATAGGAGTCCAGGAAGAAGAAGTAGAGAGAGAAAGGGGCAAAAAGATGGCTAAAAATTTCCAAAATTTATGAAAGATATTAATCTACACATCCAAGAAGTTTAATTAACTCTAACCAGCACACATTCAAAGTGGTCCACATGCACATGTATCATAGTCAAACTGTTGAAATCCAAAGACAATAATAGAAGTGACTTACTGTGTAAAAGGGATTATCAGTAAAATTATCAGCTGAGTTCTCATCAGAAACCATGGAAATCATAAGGCAGAAAGGTGACATGTTCAAAGTTCTAAATAATGTCAGTCAATAACTTTACATCTAGTAAATCAATGCTTCAAAATGAATGATGTAGTAAGACATTCCCAGATAAACAAAAACAGAGAATTATCCCTGAGAAGACCTGGCAGATCTGTCATAAAAAATTTATAAAGGGAGTCCTTCATGCTGAAGTGAAAAGACACTAGACAATAATTAAAATTCACTTGAAAAAATAAAGAGCACCAGAAAGATAATCATGTAGGCAATTATTTTTTTAGATACATTTTTGTTTGTAATTTTTTCCTCTGCTACCTATTTTTTTTTTAAAGCTGCACATGTGCCAAAAGGTGAAAATTCTCCTGCTCTACATGAAGCATCAGTGTTACCAAATCAGATAACATGCAAGACATAAAGATGTCCATACTGGGATGAATAAAGAAGTTCTGCTGGAAACCACTCCCCTGGAGAGCAGCAGGACAGGCATATTCTGTGGCCTGGAGATAGACAACAATGTGTGTCTGAAAAGAAACTCATGAGCCCTGGGATAGAGGTGTGATAGGGAAACAGATAGTGCTCTGGTCTTTCTGGGAGGTGGAGCTAGTGCAGACCCCTTACCTCACCCAGAGACATAGACCATTTCACCAGAAGCTGCCCCGGATGCTCTAGTCCATCCCTGTACCTATGCTTGTCATTGAAATATCCATGGGCAAGCCAGGTGGTCCAGCTGTGCCCAGTTGCATCTCACCTTTTCCTCTGCAAAAAGGAAGCTCAGGGCACTGGATGTTGTGCAGTCCAGCACATCATCTGAAATAACAGAGAGCACCTCACAATAAACAAAGATCAAGTACATACCCATCTGCTTTTGCCTCAGCTGTCTCTTACCCATAAGTGTCACCTACTGGCCTGTAGTTTAAACCGCACAATCCAATATAAAACTGGCAGATGGAAGAACACAGGGCTACAGAAGCAAAGCCAAAAAACCCTCCATAAATCCTCTACAGTAACACCCTTGTTAGGGGTTGAGAGCACAAGTAAACACATGAATAAAATTAGATAAAAAAACTCAATCTAAATAAAAGTAAATTCAAAACCAAGAAGTGTCATCTTCTCCAGGTGACAAATAACTAGTGTCAGAATTCTGGTACAATGAAAAATCTGAACGTTGTGGCACCACCAATGGATCACACTAGCTCTCTAGCAAAGAACTCTAACCGAAATGAAAACTCAGAAATGACAGATAAATAATTAAAAGTATATATGGCAAGGAAGATCATTGAGATCCAAGAGAAGGTTGAAAGCCAACACAAGGAAACTACAAAAGCAATCCAGGAAATGAAGAAAGAGATAGATATATTTTTTTAAAAAGAACTACTGGAAATAAAAAATTCACTTAAGGAATTTAAAAATGCAGCTGAAAACTTTAGCAATAGAATAAACCAAGCAGAAGAAATAATTTCATAGCTTGAAGATCAGTCAGATCAGTCTTTCAAAGTAACCCAGTCAGACAAAAATAAAGAAAAAAATAAACCCACGCCTTTGAGAAATGTGAAATTATGTAAGTGATCAAACATATAATTTACAGAAATTTCTGAAGAAGAGGAAGAAAAATAAAGAAATTTGGAAAGCATACTTGAGGAAATAATGCAGGATTTTTTTTTAAATTTTGCTAGAGATGTAGATATCCAGATACAATAAATTAGGCAACACCTGGGAGATACGACACAAAACAAATGTAAATAATCATATAGACAACAGACTATCTTTCTCAGCTATGCCACTGAGAAAGAACATATCTTAAAATCATCTAGAGAAAAATGATGAATCTCCTATAAGTGGAATCCCATTATACTAACAGCAGACTTAATGGAAATCCTACAAGCCAGAAGAGATTAGGAGCCTGTTTTTTGCTCCCTTCAAAAAAAAAAAATTGCCAGCCAAGAATTTTATATCCTACCTAACTAAGCTTCTTAATTGAAGGAGAGAGAGTCTTTCCCAGACAAGCAAATACTAAGCAAATTTATCACCACCAAATTGGTCCTATAAGACATGCTCAAGGAAGTTCCAAACATGTAAAAAAAGGATGCTACTCATCATCATAAAAAGACCTGCAAATAGAAAGCTCACAGATTTTACAAAGCAATTACACAACCGAAACTCCAAGGCAACTAGCTAACAACATTATGTAAGGAACAACACCTCACATATCAACACTAATCTTAAACATAAATGGCCTAAATTTCCACTTAAAGCCCGCAGCTAAAAACATGCTTAATAGTGAAAGACTGAATGATTTCCCTTCAGATGAGGTAAAAGACAAGGAAGTCCACTAGTGAAAGACTGAATGATTTCCCTTCAGATGAGGTAAAAGACAAGGAAGTCCACTCTTGCCATTTCTATTCAACATTTTACTGTAGTTTTTGCCAGAGTAATTAGGCAAGAGGAAAAAAAAAGTTACCCAAATGGACAGAAAGAAGTAAAATTATCTCCATTCTCAAAGAACCTGATCTTGTATAGAGAAAACCTAAGAAATCTGAATTAAAACTATTGAGTTAGTAAATCAGTTCAGCAAAGTTGTGGGATACATAATCAACACACAAAAATAAAATGCATTCCCATACACTAACAATGTACAATGTGAAAATGAAGTTAAGAAAAACAATAGGATGAATACATAAATTTAACAATGAAGTACAGGACTTGTACCTGAATACTATAAAGCATCATTGAAGAAAATTAAAACTTAAATAAATGTGAAGACACATTATGTTATCATATCAAAATACTTAACATTGTTTCTGTGATGTTTTAGTCAGCTAGGTCAGCCATAAGAAAATATGATACACTTGATGTCTTAAACAACAGAAATTTATTTCTCACATATCTGGAGTCTTGGAATTCCAAATTCAAGGGGCTGGCATAACAGGTCTCATTTGAGATCTCATCTATTGGCTTGTAGGTGACTGCCATTTCACTCTGTACTCTCATGGTCTCTTCATTGTCCACACAAGAGGAAAGTGAGTGATTTCTGTCTCTCTTCCTTTACTTATAGGACTATTAATGAAATCAAATTAGGGCTCCCATCCTTATGACTTCATTTAACCTTAATTACCCCCTTACAGACCCTATCTCCAAATAAGGGTCACACTGAGGATTAGGACTTCAACATGTGAATGGGGAGAGGTACATTTCTGTCCATAGCGATGGCATTACTTCCTAATGAATCTACAAATCAGTGCAATTCACCTCAAATTTCCAGCTGCCTTTTTAAACCTGTTTGTTTATTTTATTTCATCTTGCAGAAACAGGGAAATTGACCTAAAACTGTTTTGGAAATTAAAGGGACATAGAATAGCCAAAAAATCTTGAATAAAGAATAAGTCATAGAGGACTCAGTGTTTTTTTATTTTAAAACTCACTACAAGGCTTGAATGATCAAGACAGCATAAGCGTAATATTGGCATAATAGACATATACATACACAATAGAGGTAGGTCAGTGGAACAAAATTGAGAGTTCAGAAATAAATCCTTACATTTAGGGTCAATTGATTTCCAATAAGCATGTCATGACAATTTACCCCTAAATAATAATACTTTAACAATACTTCTGGTTTCTTAAGGGAAATAAAAAATGTTCTAAAGTTAGGCGTGATGGTTACACAATTGTGTGAATATATTAAATTACTGAATTGTACACTTTAAAAGAATGGATTTTAATATATGTGAATTGTGTCATTAAATTGTTTTAGAAAGGAAGAAGGAAAGATACAAAGAAATCTATTAGTGAGATAAATAGTTCCAGACAGTGTTAAATGTTTGATGTAATCTATCAGAAATTTAATACAAAGGGATTTGAAAAAGCTTCATACTTTTTCAAAATATGTGTTCAAATATATTTGTGCTTCTTTGGAGAAGGCCAACTGCTGGGCTCAGCCACAGTGTTCTTACATTTCATTTTTTAGAAGTATAGCAAAACATAGGAAAAGTCTTCTGAGGTTATTTGCAAGCAATTTAGTGCAATAAAAACCATGACATCTAAGAAATGCTGGGAGAGAAAAGAAAACAGGAAAGATTGCATGAATAATAGAAAATGTTTGCATCAATGAACTGGAAATATGAAAGGAAGTGATGATTGGTTAGCAGACGGGTTGGAATTAGTATTTTATGTTGTTTTATTTTATTATATTTTATTTCATTTTATTTTATTTTGAGACGGAGTCTCACTCCGTCGCCAGGCTGGAGTGCAGTGGCACGATCTCGGCTCACTGTAACCTCCGTTTCCCAGGTTCAAGCAGTTCTCCTGCCTCAGCCTCGTGAGTAGCTGGGACTATAGGCACATGCCACCACACCCAGCTAATTTTTGTATTTTTAGTAGAGATGGGGTTTCACCATGTTGGCCAGGATGGTATTTTAGTGATGATGCCATTTCTGGCTGGGCTGTGTCCTGGATATGAACGTGAGAGTGGGTTTCTGATATAAAGTGAAGAGAAGACCACAGAGGATGAGAAAGTCAATGAACTAAGACACTGGGGTTTGGAATGGGTTGTCCTATGGTTGCGACTGATGACAATGTTGGCAGGAGTTGAAATGCAGTAGCCAGGTGCTAACATTTTTTAAAAAATAAAAAAGTGACAGTGATGAGTTATACAGATGGCAGCATAGGGAGCAAAGCATGACAGTAAGTTCTGAGAGAATGAGGCTGAAATAGCAGGTCATTTTGGAGGGTTGTGGAGTGGGCAATGCTTCAAAGATATGGCAGGTAAATTAAAACAAAAAACAAAAAACACTATGTCACCTTAAGATCCTGAGATGAAAGGGCAATGAAGAGGGAAAGACTAAACGTGTCTTGGGAGAAGACCAGGTTTCTCACAAAGCAGTCGAGACAATGTTATGAGAAAGAGAGTAGATATAAGAGACTTTGCATGTTGTAAAGTGTGATTTCTGATAAATGTATCAAGATGTTTCCGATGAAAGAAGATGCAGTGGAGAATATCCAAAGGGTTGTGTGTGGGCTGTAGGATGAAGCAGCACTATAGAAGATGAGCATGTGGATGATGATGGATGGCCACTGAGATTTGCACCTGAAGTATACGGAAGGTAAGGCATAATGCAATCATTCAGAAAATATCAACAGCAAAGTGAAACTCTAGTAAAAGAAGATGAGATTTGAAAAATGTTCAGTCAATTTAAATTCGGATGGGTTATTGGTGATTGACAAAAGCTTTTGAAATATACTCTTAAGATGTGAAATTAACCAAAATATATTGGGGAAAATGTCATACTCAAATGAGTGTTAATTTACTGAATATATAACTAATTCAGGCTCCATTGACAATTTGATAACCGGTGGGTATGCTTTGCAGCAGGCTCTCCTTCCTCTGCTCCTGGGGCAGAGTGATGAGTAACACCATAAGGCACAGGAGAGGGATCATCCTCCTTACCCCCGTTATCCTCACTGTAATTATGTTAAATTATAGTTAAATTATTCTTCTTATTAACATCAGTTGAAATTAATTATTCTGATGTATTCTGCTTGTATCTGAGATGGCGAGAGCAGAGAATGTTGAGTTTTCCTACTGGCAACACCCTGAGAAACATTTATAAAGTAATTTTCTATATCTTCATTAATATTAAGTATGGATAAAAGAAGCAAAGGACATACAAAGAATACATTTTAAATACCTGACACATGCACAGAAACATGTAGGTTTCTTTCTGTAAGGATGCAAATCATTTCTTCTTTCTGTAAGGATGTGAAGGTTTCTTTCTTGTCAATGAGTGAAGCATTCCTAATAGTTTTGTTGTCGACATTATCATCAAGAGTTTGCTGGGTCTATTACCTGGTAGAAAAAATTGAATTTTTTTGAAGAATGAGATTATAATGCCTGACATTACTTGTTTTAAATACATTGAAATAAATGTATTTTTTCTCTCTTGAAAATTTAAATTTCAGTGTTTCTGGAACAAGGATTGTAGACCCCCTACAAAACTTATTTTCCTGACTTCTGATAACCTCTCTGAGAGAACACAGGAGCAGAGCCAGGATGAGATGCTGTGATTTCTCATGGATCTGGAAATGTATTATGTTAATATTTGCCTAACAGACAAAATGTGTGTAGTTTTTGAAAAAGAAACTTTAGCAGAAGTGAAAGTGAGTAGATTTTAAAAGAACAGTATTCAACATTATAAACTTGAATGACAAATGCTGTTGTGTTATTGAAAGAAACTCTTTTAGATGTGAATATGAGCTCCCATTTGCCTTGTCCACACAAAAAATAGATATGTATTTGTTTTTAAATAAACCAATATTTGGAGTTTGAACTTTGGGCCACCTCCCATGCATTTCTGCTGTATCCAAGGATAACATGTTAGAAATAAAGGAACAGTACAGGGGAGGAAAAGGGCCAGAGGCTCTCAGCTCAGAAGATCGTATTACTGGAGGGTAAGTGTAAGCTGTGATTTCATAGCTAAAGATCACCAGGGACGATGAAACTTAGCAGTCTTGGAGCTCTTGTGTTCTCAGAGTATCTCTGACAAGCAATCCTTGACAGCGAGTCTGCATTTTCAACCAGCAGTTACCACTATTTAGGTGATGAATGGCAGCAGTGGTTTCTTGGTTCTGCCAAGAACAAGGTGAGCCAGCTGTTCTCTGGCATCGCAAGACAGAAGGAATATTGTGCAAAGTAAAAAACAATTTTCATTGTTTTGATTTTTACTTCCCTGTGATTTCTTTTTGCTAGTCTCACGACCACCATTTTTTCTTACTGCAAGGAGTAAACAAAAATAAATAGAAATTATTAGAGAACTTGAGGGGCTTATGAAAGTCTCAGTAACTCAAGTATGGTGGGAAAGTTTCTTTTGAATCTTTTCTATAATTTTGTGTTCAGTTTGTATATACACCCAAACACACACAGACACACACACACACACACACACACACACACTATACAGTTGACCCTTGAACAACGCAGGGATTAGCACCACTGATGCCTCCTCCCACTTAGTCAAAACTTGGTATATAACATTTGACTCCCCAAAATCTTAACTACCAATTGACTACTGTTTATCAGAATCCTTACTGATAACATAAGCACTTAACACATATTTTGTATGTGTTTTAAATATATATACTGCATTATTATAATAAAGTAAGGTAGAGAAAGTCGAATGCTTTTAACAGAATCATAAAACAGAGAAAACATACTTACTATTCATTAACTGCAAGTGAATCATCATAAAACTTTTATCCTTCATCATTTTCACAGTGAGTGGATTGAGAAGGAACAGGGAGAGGAGGGGTTGGCCTCCCTGTCTCAGGGGTGGTGGCAGAGACGGAAGAGGTGGAGGAGGTGGCAAGGGAGGTGGGAGAGGCAGGCATACTCGGTGTATATTTTATTTTTAAAATTCCACGTATAAGTGGACCCACACTTAGCGGACCACACAATAGTTCAATCCCCTATTGTTTAAGGGTCAACAGTATTATGATTGTTTAAACAATTTCTTGTTTCTTGGGCCTCACAGCCCTCAAGAATAAAGATCATAGTCAAATGATTACTTTACTCCAGCCTCTTCTAAAGCACCTGGAATTCTAAATCCAGTCGTCCTTCCTTCACTTTCCTGTTTAATATTCACATTTGAACTTTATGAAGGTCTCATTCTTCAATAACATGATTGTGCTGAGTTTCCAGGAAAATAAATGTGGGGCAATGCAAGATGGATTATATCTCTTGGGCCATGGCATCTCCTGGGCTTTAAACAAAATCCTGTAAGTCTCTACTTTGATCCATAATCCTAGAGAAACACTGGCTCTTTTTATCCAAGTGGACAGTAGCTTAAGAAGGGCATACATTTTAGTCAACTCTGTTTGCACTGAGACCTCTGTGTGACACTGCTCTTCCCCAGTGTGATGGGGAACACAGGACCCTTCACAGTCTGGCTCTAACCTTTCTACCTCAGCCATTTCCATTCTATCCACACACCCAAGATTTCTCTCAGGCAACTTCTTCCACTGTTCCCTAGTCATATAAGGGTCTTTGTTAACACTCTTTCTGGTCTTTCTGCCTAGGATACCTTCTGTCCTGATCTTCATTCAGTGATCTCTCACACATCTTTTTTATGCAGAAATCCTTCCCGGATTCTCTTTAGGGAAAACTGGCAAGGCAGAATATCCTTGTCACCAAATAAAAGCATTTCTATTCATTAGATTTCCCTGGGAAACAGCTTTTGAGGAAGAGATTTAGATGCAAGAGGTTTCATGGATAGTGTTTTCTGGATGCCTATAAGGAAAAGATAAAGTTCAGCTGGGCAGATGTTGAAGTTGAGCTGTGACGGAGTTGCAGTAGAGTGCTTAGTTGCTCCTAGCAGGGGTCTGGAGCTGGGATGGCTTTTCAGAGTTGTCTGGAATAGAGGCAGAGACAGGGTCTACACATCAATAATTGGATGTTGCCTGCCCCCAGAGAGAAGCATGGTTTGTGTTGAGGCAGTGCTTTTTGACCAAGAAGCATAAGCAGGGGCCACACTGGGAACATCAGCTGAAAATATTCCTGGCAGAAATTGTGTGAGGCAACACACTGCAGTCCTTTCATGTGTTGCTTGTTTCCATCTTCTCCCTCTTGGAAAATGGATTTCCATTACCAGAGGAATTCTATTGAGATGAAGTATGCTCATTACTCTACTCCCATTCATATTCTTGAAGTCATTTTCTGTCACTACTCTCACCATTTTCTATTGATGTCATCTTCAATGAGCATTTCTGCTGGGTACGAGGGGTTACCTGGCTGAGTGATCCAAACCCTTATCCCCAAGGGATCTGCAGCACCAGTCATGATGTCTTCTCAGAGTGTGGCTGCTTCACCTTTTCACTTATTGGCAAACATGGACTCAAGGGTACAAAAGTTGTTCTCGTGTTCTTTTCAGGCTTCATGTGTAATACTGGCTCTGTGTTCTCCTATGACAAGGTCTACTATGTCTGCCAGGGTGGGGACCAGTGTCCTTGCCTACTCTTAACATGAAGAGCCTGAAGTGATTAAGTGGAAGCCAGAATTTTGAGTTCAGAGGGACTCTTCCTGTGTGCCCTAGAAGAAGCCATCTCCATCCTGGGATAAACCTGCACTGCTCATGTCTTGAGAGTGTTATACATAAAGAGGTCTATTCTATGAACTTCTGAAGAAACCACAAAGTTCAGAGGGGAACATATTGTTATAATGAAAGGTACTCCAAAAGTGGATGGTAATTTCCTTTAACATGCATCAGGGACTACTTAAGTTCATAGCAAATTTTAAATACATTTCTTTCTCTTCATGTGGTACTCTTTGATGACATTGAGAATATCTGACCAAATCTTCTATTCCTGTTTCATTTTCTCCCTTTGACTATGGCAACTAGAGATAGATTTTGTTTATGCTGGTGCTGGAAACAAATGGAGATGACTATAACACATAATTTCTTCTCTTTTTGTTGTTCTTCAGGTATCCTATGCATTAGGGAAGAAATTTGAACCATATAATTGTCCATATAATTTTGACTATACATGCACAGAAAAATATAAATAAAACTAAAAGTTAGGCTTAAAATTTTCATTGATAGAATAATTGATTTTAGTCATACTGAAATCATACATTTTTATTTCATAGAGCTATGAGTAGATATATCATTTGGGAGTCAAGTATCTTACTGCACATAGGAAAATAGAAATGGTTTTAATGAAAGTAGGAAATACTTTGGTGTTAAACTGAAATTAGAGTTATTGGTATAAACACATTATTTGAACACTAACTCCTTTGTGTCAGACTTTGTACATCACAGCAGATAAATGCTCTTGGTACAAGAGTTAGATAAAACTGACTAAAATGCATAAATCACATTGTAATGACATTGCATGTCTGAAAAACAAAGACTGAGTAAATTAAAATTTGGTATTATGGTAACATCTAGCTGTTTTTCCTTTGTAGTCATTTTCCTGTATTTTGGGTAAGGACAGCTTTGCTTGTATAAGACAGAAAGATTCTACTGGGAGAAAGAGAAATCAGTAGAGTGTTTTCAGTCATAAGGGATTGGAACTAAAAACTTCCTGGGATTCAACACCATGGCTAATTTTCCCTGGAATGCTTACTGAGAATAGGGGCTGCACAGGAGTCCAGGGAGCTAGAAACCAAAAATTTCTACATGTCCAAGTGAACCAAACTTGCCCCATATCAATTTTCTCATTGGAATGAGATGATCAATCCCTCATCCTATCTATTTAGCACAGGAAAGGGGTGTGAGTTATATTATCTGTGATCTCTAGAGTTCTTCTATGTATTAGGTATGATATACAATCAAAGGTGCTAGAAATACGTAGAGGCAGAACAACTAGGCAAAAAACAAAAGCAAAAGAAAAAAGCTGTGGAGAGACTGGAATACAGACAACAGACAGACCACCCAAGACACTGGAACTCTGACCCACACCTCTGCAGCAGCCAGCCCAGGATGACAACTCAGAAATCCTGCAGCAGCCAGTTTAGGAAAATCAACCACCAAACTCTATAGTTATCAGCTCCAAATGGTCAGGACTTAGTCAATGACTGCCAGCTTCCCTAATTTTATCCTTGCTTCTGCCTTAGGACCATCCAGGGAAAGCCAAATATGGATCCCTGGCCAATCACATAGAATGTTCCTTCAAGTTAGCCACCTCCAGCTTCCCCAGTCCAATAGCCTCATCACGACACAAATTTTCTACTGTAAAACTTTCCCCCTTCTTTGTCTACCTGTGAGACTCTGTTAAAACACAGTGAGGCTGGCTGCCTTCCTTCCTGTGGCAATCTCTGCATTAACAAGTTTTTATTTTCTCATTTAGGTGGTCTTCATTTATTTCTATTCCAATAATGTTACAATAAGATAATTGATAAATGAAAACATAGTAAAGATATTAATACAAATATAAAAAGGCAAAAAATGAGGAATAAAGAAGCAAATAACGTGTGGAACAAAGGAAAAAAAAGTAAGGATATAATATACAGAGCAGTAATTACATTAAATATAACTAGACAAGGCCGGGCGCGGTGGCTCAAGCCTGTAATCACAGCACTTTGGGAGGCCGAGACAGGTGGATCACGAGGTCAGGAGATCGAGACCATCCTGGATAACACCGTGAAACCCCGTCTCTACTAAAAAAATACAAAAAACTAGCCGGGCGAGGTGGTGGGCGCCTGTAGTCCCAGCTACAGGGGAGGCTAAAGCAGGAGAATGGCATAAACCCGGGAGGCGGAGCTTGCAGTGAGCTGACATCCAGCCACTGCACTCCAGCCTGGGCGATAGAGCGAGACTCCGTCTCAAAAAAAAAAAAAAAATATATATATATATATATATATATATGACTAGACAAAAAATTCTAATTCAAAATCAAAACCTTGTCAGAGGGGATTTTAAAAAGGAGGGACCCACAAATATGTTAATTACAAGTTAAATCCAATTACATTTTGTATAAAGGGCACACAACGTGATTGAATATAAAATGGTAGAAATATATATATTATGCAAAACTAAGCAGAAGAAATATGATGTGGAGAAATTAATAGCAGTTAAAATATAACATATGTTGAATAGAACCAAAAATATTGCTAGAAATACATAATTATAATTCATGATGAAAAACAATCAATTTAAGATAAAGACATCATGCCTCTAGATTTGTATGCATCTGATATGGTTTGGCTCTGTGACCCTACCCAAATCTCGTCTGGAATTGTAATCCTTATGTGTTGGGGGAAGGGCCTGATAGGAGGTGTTTGGCTCATGGGGATATTTTCCCCTTGCTGTTCTTGTGATAGTGCATGAGTTCTCACAAGAGCTGATGTTTTTAAAAGTGTTCAACTATTCCCTTTTCACTCTCACTCTCTCCTGCTGCCACGTAAGATGTGCCTTTCTTCCTCTTCAGCTTCTACCATGATTGTACATTTCCTGAGGCCTCTCCACTCATAGAGAATTGTGAGTCAATTAAACCTCTTTTGTTTATAATTACCTAGTCTCAGGTAGTATCTTTACAGCAGTGTGAAAACAAACTAATACAGCATCTAATAATATATCTTCAAACATATATAAAACAAAATTGCCAAGAAAAGGAGAAATAGCGAAGTGCATTTGGAGATTTTAGCACACCTTTCACCATAACCGGTGTAACATACAGAGAAAATTATCTGCAAAGACATAAATTGAGCAATGTGATTAACTGTCTGGACCTAACTAACATACATCAGTTATTGGAAAACACTGTAGAATTCACATTTATTCCAAGTGCAGCTGGAATATTTACCTGAGCCATAAAACAGGTAACAAATTTCAGATGATTTAATTCACAATGAGAATGTTTTTTGGCCAGAGTTGCATTAAACTGGAAATCAACATAAAGTAAGCTAAAATATCTCCAAATTTGGAAATTAAGCACACCGATTCTAAATAGGTTGTGAAAAACAAGAAGTACTCATGACAAAAATTTTCTAAATTTTGAACAGTATTAAAAAAGAACGCATGAAAACACATAGGGTATAGCCAAAGTAGGGATTAAAGGGAATATATTGCTTTTAAAACGTATGTTAAAAAGAGAGAAAAAAGTTGCAAATTAGTGATCTAAACTTCATGTCATATGATTTTTTATGTCAAAAAGTAAGAAAAAAAGAGCAAAAAAATCCCCAAAACAGAAAAAAAGGAAATTATAGAGATAAGTATGTAAATAGAAGAAAGATAAAACATTTAAATAGAGAAAATCAACAAAGCCAAAGGTTTGTTCATAAATTATTAATAACATTGATGAAAAACTATTGAGACTAATCAAAGATAAAAAGCAAAAGCAGAAATGACCAATATCAGGAATCATATATGATCATCATAAAACATATCCTATAGATGTGAAGAATATTTTAAAAGATACTATGAACACATTTACATAAATTTGATGATGTAGATAAAAATTTTAAATCTATGAATTAAAACATATACCTGAAAGAAGAAAAAAAATGAACAATTGAAATTTTCCTATGATAAATAAAGAAATTTAATTTGAAAAATAAGTTTTCTTTAATGGAAATATTAAACCCAGAATGGAAATATTAGACCCAGATGTTTTCACTAGTGAATTCTTTCAAAAATTTAAGAAAGAAATAGCTCTTATGTACAAAAATCTTTCCAAAATCTAGAAAGAATTACTTATTAATTTTCTTCATGTCATCAACATAATTTTTATTTCAAATCCAAAAATTATTATAAGTAAATAAGAAAGGAAAACTGAGAGTGAGGGAGAGTGGGAAGAAGGAAGAAAGAGAGAAAGGCAAATATGTTCTTAGGAACATAATGCTTAAAAAATCGAAAATACAGCAATATATAAAAATGATAGTACACACTAATCAAGAGTTGTTTATTCAAGAAATACAAAGTTGGTTGAACAGTTACAATATAAATTTTGCTTAACAGAATACTGATTAATGAAATTTGCCTCATTAAAAACATAATCATCTCAATAAATGAAGGAAAAACTAGACAAAATCAAATACCCATTAGTAACAAAGACTTTAATAATCTAAGAAATGAAAGGAATTTTAAAAAACAGACTAAGAATATCATTAAGCACATTTGCAATGAACCTGCAGCAAATATGTTTAATGGTTGAAGTAGAGCCTGTGAACTTTTTTCTTACCAAGCAGTAGTGGGTAGGTGTTAGTTGTAGAAGGTGATTTATTATTTGCCTGATATTTATAAAGATATAACTTATTTCCATTCTGGAAGAGTATATGCATTTTGAACTGAATGTTTCTCAGATGCGAATAGCTACACATGGTATCTCAGGAAAGATTAATAACTAACACAGTTTAGCTCCACTTAAGTTCATTTCACATCAAATTAGAAAGATAGACTTCCTCTTATGGAGAGCATGGCCATTGGACACACACTCTACTAACAGCTCCACAGTCATTTTTAGGTAGAAATGAGAGTTGTGCAATATTTGTTGAAGTGACGGTGAAGGTAAGAATGCCAGCTGTTAATGAGGGGCATCAGTAGCTGATGCTGTAACCCAGTAAATATGGATGCTTCTCTAATCAAAGTCTGATATTACCTTCCATTTACATTCTCCACTTGTACCATAGCATCATCAAACATCATTATGAATTTTTTGCAGTCAATTTTCCCTGATAGCATATGAAGTTTTTGAGGGCAGAAACTTCATGGCAGCTAGTTTAATGCTTGGCACCAAATAGGAACTCAATGGAAATTGCTGAAATAATTGCAAATCTGTTGCTATTATGAGTCATACTGAAGAGAACTGTTTTCATGTATAGGAACCTTTTCTATGAAACCACAAAAACATGATAAACATATATTATTCTAATCACATGATCTTTGTCCCATATAGGAGATTACTTAGAAAACTTACTGCACTCTTTAAATATGTAAGAAAGTATTATCATGCCACATTTTAGTCATAAATTTGTCTAATAGAAAAGGATGATAGATACCTCATTCCAAAGAG
Organism: Trachypithecus francoisi; assembly: GCF_009764315.1. NCBI lineage: Eukaryota > Metazoa > Chordata > Mammalia > Primates > Cercopithecidae > Trachypithecus > Trachypithecus francoisi. The sequence continues at coordinate 4,191,934 of NW_022681472.1, forward strand.
ATATTTGACACCACCATCAGCACTTCCAAGTGTAGAGAGATAAAACTAGATTTGTACTTTTAGCCCACAGCAGGAGGAGAAAGTCTGAGGCAAGAAGAGAGCTGTGGGTCTTCTGTGATTCCATATATCCAAGGAGAAGGGTTGGGGAACCTTGTTACTTTAGCTGCTTAGAGAAAGGAGCAGTAGTTGGTCCACTTCTGAAAGCTCATGCAAAGTGGATGCCATGACAGATTTCTAACCTATACCTGAGAAAAGACCAACCAGCTCTGGGATGGCAGGCCTAGGAGAGGTGACTGTGTGAGGATCTATCATCCTGTTCTCATGAAGATGGCTGGGCAGAGAATAAGTGGGAAGGTTCTGTAGATCAATGTGACCCATGTAGGCTGCTTGCACAAGAACTGGATGCAGTTACTCAGATTCCATCCAGGTGGTCCACCGGACTTGTGGAAAAGCACAGGTCACAGGGAATAAAGCAGGAGCCCAATAACAGGAGGTTGACAAGCCCTTGTTATTTTCTCTCTGGACACAGAGAAAGACTACATTTTCTTGAATGCTTTGGAAATATGTCTGACTTCTGAAAAATACATTTATGTATGTGTTATTGTATATATTTAAGACGTACAGCATAATGTTTTGATATACACAGTGAAGTTATTACTATAGCCAAGTAAATTAACATCTTATCATCTCACATAGTTCCCTTCCATTTTTGCTTGTCGTAAGAGTATGCAAAAATCTACTCTCTTACAATATTATGAACTATAATCCTTATGTTTTACATTAGATATCTAGACTTATATATCCAATAATACTGTATCTTTTTCCCTTTGACCTATAACTCTCCATTTTCTCCATCCCCCACCCCTGATAAACACATTCTTCCCTCAGTTTTTATGTGTTTTATTATATATTTTAGAGTCCACATACAATTGGACTCAAAATCATGCAGTATTTTTCTTTCTGCCTCTGGCTAAATTCACTTAACATAATGTCCTCTAATTTCATCATCCCTTTTGTTACAAATGGAAGGATTTCCACATATGTATACATGTTATGTGTGCATACATATGTGTATATATGTATATACATTTTATATATGTAGACACACTATATACATATGTATATATACACATATGCATGTATATATACTAGCTTTATGTGTATATGCACACATATGTGTATATATGTGTGTATATACTTATATACACATAAATATATGCAAATGTTTTTATATTTTATTTTATTTTTCGAGACAGAGTCTCACTCTGTCACTCAGGCTGGTGTGCTATTGTCACAATCTCAGCTCACTGCAACATCTGCCTCCAGGTTCAAGTGATTCTCCTCCCTCAGCCTCCTGAGTAGCTGGAATTACAGGTGCGTGCCACCACACCCAGCTTAATTTTTGTATTTTTAGTAGAATCGGGGTTTCACTATGTTGACCAGACTGGTCTCAAACTCCTCACCTCAGGTGATTCATCCGATTCAGCCTCCCAAAGTACTGGGATTACAGGCACAAGCCACCTTACCTGGCCTATTTATGTGTGTACACACACACACATATATATATATATTTTTTTTTCTATCCATTCACACACACACACACACACACACACACACATATATATATATGTGTGTATATATATATATATTTTTTTTTTTTTTCTATCCGTTCACCCATTAATGGACACTTAGGTTGTTGCTATATCTTGGCTACTGTGAATATGCTGCAATAAACATGGAAATGCAGATAGAATATGTTCCACTCAATTAAAGATGGACAGAAATGATAAAGGCTACTTTAAGACTTAGCTTTTAAAATATCCCACAAATGATTCTCCAGTCAAGGCCTTGAAGGGCAGACGCCTTAGGTGATGTTCTCACATAGGTGCCTGGGGACGTGAATTGAATGTGTGGAGCAGAGGCTGTTAATGTTCACATCTGAATTTTACACAATCACATAAAACTTGCGTGTGAGTGTGTGTGTGTGTGTTTTTGTGTGCGTGTGTGTGCGTGTGTGTTAAGACACTGAGATTTGGTATTTTTACAGAACATGACATCGATGATCAGCTGGAAGAGAGAGAATTCTTCTAACTAGGGAGTTGCAAGTGAGAGAACCCTAGTAATGGTGGTGGCAGAGAGAGTGAGTGTTGAAAATTCCATGAAAGAGTGCTAGGAGAGAATGTTAACATGAGACTAATGAGATCTGCAGATGCAAATGGAGAACTTCATTCTCTAAAAGCAATCTGCAGATTGTGGACATACAACTCTGGTGCAAAATAAAAGTGTGCTCTGAGTAGGGGTGGTGGTCAGAGAGTTAGAGTTTATAAAGGCAAAAACCCTGCAGGGCAGGAAAGAGGAGTCAGTGGTGTAAGGACAGGGTCTAGATTAGATGGTCTTTTAACCTCAATCACCAATGTCTTTTAATTGGCTAGTTTTAGGTGTCTGTTGGTGGTCAGCTCAGAAATTTCCAGATGCAGTTGTTTTCAGAAACTTTTCTGATTGATTGCTGAAAAACAGGTTCTGCAACACTTTATAAGAACACAGAGAGTGTGGCCACTCCCTCACCCTTCCATGGCCTCTTGGGTTTGCTTTAACTTGTGAACCATAGGGAGTTCATATTTTCTACAACTGGGGGCATGATTTGACCAGAGTGAATCCATTTTTCATGCTTGTGAGTCCCAAAGAGCCTGGTCACAGCTCCTTGAGAATATAGCAGGAGGGACCAACAACACTTCCATCACATCTCACACCTTTAGCAGGGTGTGGGGCAGAGGGTGGCCCTGAATGCAGTTTAAAGTTATGACCACCTTTAATTAGACATATTTGTTACTGCATGGAGGGCCTTTCAGTATTTCTAAGGAACAAGAAATAACAGGGTTCATTATTTCTTGCGATTATTGCATGTCAGTCCACAGTGTTTTCCCCTTAGAATCTGATGCTGTAGTCATGAAAATTGATGACATATTTAAGGATTGAGAGAAAGGCAACAGGTGAGATATAGGAGGGTCACATGAGGCACTGAGAGAATCTCCTGTAACCCTAGTCCCCGTCTGCAACTCTGTAAAGTATTATCTCAGGGCACCCACACACTGACTTAGCTCTTATACACCAAACCTACAACATGGGGGTTAGCTACATAGAACTGATAGCTCAATTCAGTCATGCAGAGGCATTACTTACCCTAAAATGTACATGCCCTGAATTTTATCCAGGGTCAAGAGAAGAGCTCTTTAAAGAGAATATGTTGGATGTGAGGGTGATCTGGCTGCAACATCTGTCACCCCATTGATCGCCAGGGTTGTTTTGGCTGATCTGGTTGGCTAGGCAGCCTCCCTCCCTCACCGCTCCATGTGTGTCCCTCATGAAGCTATGTGCTTGGTCGAAGAGGATGACCATCCCCAATAAAGGAGGGCCGGTCTTCTGTTAAGGGTATACAAGTTACTGAGCTCCCCTGATAGAACCTCCAAACAAGCTCGCAGGAGAATATATTTAAGTGAACAGTTAGGGACAAAAATAAAGTTGCTTAATGATTTCATTATGTGGGTTTGGTTGCTCCCTATATTGATTAGCAGTAATTTCTGTTGTTGCTTTGCAAATATCATTATATCCAGAAGACGAATAATTCACAATATTTGACAGAAAAGTGTTCGGTTGGTCAATACAAAAGAAAGCATATTTTCCATTTTATTAAAGCCTCTAAAACAAATGCTAATTTATTAAAATTGAGTATATTTTTCTTTGAAATCTTTTAGATTTCATTTACTTATGTTGTCTATAGGATTGAGGTAGCCCAATCATATTGGAAAATAATTAGAACATTGATGCCATTAAAATCCAAGGTAGTGTTTTTCCTTTGAAGTGATGGCAATGATAAATATCAGCTTATTCCACAAGCTTTTTCACTGAAACTGTAGAAGACTATAATAAAGCTGGCAATTTTTCAAAAAAGTGAAAATGTTATGAAATGTAATGTCAGGCATTTTATTTCTTCACAGTGCTTTCATCTTCTCACTGTAACCATCAAGTCTTCATAGCACACCTCATGGGTAAGGACACTTATTGCTGTTATTTGTTTTTATTTTATGTCTTCAAAGTTATTCTAGCAAAGTGTTGCTGGGACTAAGACTTCACTACCATTGCTGTCATATTTAAAAATAGAAAAAAGGTTTTAGAGAGCAAATGTTTTTGAAAAATATAGATTACAATGCACCAATTTCTTGAGTATTTGCAGCCTAATATTAATATTTTTGATATTTCTTTGTTCTGTATTAGATTTCTCTAAATGTTTCTAATAGTAATAACTTCCATTTACTGGGTTCTTCATATGTCAGGAATGAGCCTAGGAGCTTTGTGTACATAATAATATAAAAAGTCAGAGAACTCAAGTATCTTTCCTAACCATGAATTATGATGGAGCTGGGATTTGTATGGAACTCTTACTTCAAGGCTACTATTTCCATTTCAATATTCACCTCACTTTGATGGTCAAGCTTAAGAATTTTACGCCATCAATTAATTAACTTACTTTAGATGTCTAAAAAAATTCTTTGAAGAGTATTTGGTCTATAGTAATTTAAGTTATGGAATCAACTTACAAAAAAATTAACTCACATTACAACTCAGTATAAGTCAGTTGTGTAGAGAAAACATAGGTTCCTCAGGAGGCATTATATGTTTAGTATCAATAAGAAAAGGAAAAAGAATGAGGAGGAGAAGGAGAAAAGTTTATATAGTTCCACCTGGTAAACTTATTGGAATAAATATAATTCACACTTTTGTTTTAAGACATTCAGTGCTGACTCTGAAATCTCTGCCTTGTCTGTCATCCAATCGACTTCCTAGTGAAAATCCCTCTTCCCCTTCTCCAAATAGGGACTTCAGTCCGTGATCACATGACTGGTCTCAGGTCTGGGTTCTGTGTCTTGGATCCTAACTGAGGTATTGATTCTATGTAGCAAGTCACCAGGTCATAGTTGAGGAGTACAGGAGGTAAAACAGCAGGTCGGTGGCCTGAGATAATGCTTTAGAGAGTTGTAAATAGAGACTAGAGATCCAGAAGATTCTCCCAATTGCCTAATGTGACCCTCCTATATCTAACCCATTGTCCTCCTCTGTGTCCTTATGTCATCATTTTTCATGACTAGATTATCAGGTTCTAAAGAGAAAAAATACCATGCATTGCTATGCAATAATCACTATTTCTCACAACACCTAGTACACAAATTTCTGATGCTAATAATACTTACATGTGCTTTAAAGTGATTAGTTTGAAAGGAGAAAATTAACTGAATTGGAGAATAATGAGAAATAAAGACTGAGAGGCCAAAACAAGAAATATTTAACAGATGACTTTTAACACAAACCAACAGACTTCATATGCTCATTTATTACCTAAAAAGAAAAAAAAATCTACCAAATGGTAGGATATTTTAGAGAACAATGCAGATAAATATTATTTTAATGGGAACTAAAACAATTCTTCCTTCCCCTCCCCTTCTCTCCCCCGTCCCTTCCCTCCCTCCCTCCCTCCCTCCCTCATCTCCCCTCTCTCCCCTCTGCTTCCTCCCTTCTTTCTTCCTTCCTTTTTTCAATTCAACTGACAATTTTTTTTTTTTTTGCCAAAATGCTGTTAACGTGCTACATATAATTCTAGGTGCTTGGAATAAGATATTAAGAAGTCAGATTTAGTCTTCGGCATCTGTATAGTGAATAATGAACTTTACCCAAAGGGATATCTGCCTTATGTCCAGGCTCCTGGGAGGTGACTTGGAGCCCTTGAAATTTCCTGACATAGAAGTTTCATCCTATTCACGGTGGACCTCTCAGACCATACTTAATCATTCATACTAACAAGACGACTCTGGATGACACCAACCAGAAAGACCAATCATGTGATTAAAAGTTGAGGCTTTGGGACAGGTGACATTGATTGGCCTTTGGGGGCTGGGGGACTGGAGATGGAGTTTATCCCTGTCGACAGGACGTGAGTCATCTACGCCTATGCAATGAAGTCCTAGCGGAAGCTCTGGAGCCTGGGAAGCCTGTTGGCTCCTGTGTGGTGGTCCTCAGTGCTGCTGCACGTCCACACAGGGAGGGGAGTGCATGCTGAAGACTTCCATTGCTGAAGCATAGCAATGGAAATCCCCAGCCCCAGATTCTGCCCTATGCATCCCTTCTTTTGCCTGGTTCTGATTTATATTCTTATGGGATGATCAAATTTTAATTGTAGGTGTTGAGGCTTAGAAGATAATACACCAAAGTTCAGCACCCTGATATGCCGAACACTTTGAACTGAAGGAGACCAGAAGGGCCTCAGAAGCAAGTCTCTTTGACCTCTCATCTCCCTGTCTTTTATTGGTCTTTCTCCCCCAAAGCAAAAGATAGAAATTATCCAAGGCAGGTCATAGAAACTAGAACTCCTCTTCCCCAAGGTGAATCATAAAGCCCAGAAAAATCACTTTCTTCTTTCTCTCTTGAAGACCCTCATTGCAAAGAAGTTCTGTCCCACATCTGGGTGGGGATGGAGGGGGAAGAGAAGCTATACACAGAGACCAAGAAGATTCTGACCATACAGACCTTGTTGGGTTCCCCCTTCAGTTTACTACTGTGAGGTCATACCCTTTTGTCCAATAACATTTCCACATGGCTTTCCATTCTTTGTTGAATCTAAGCACATAAATATATACTTTCCCCTGGGTCTTTGGGTCTTCATTTCACAGAATTCCCTCATCATATATAACTTTGATTAAATAAATTTGTTATGCTTTCTCTTTTGTTAGCCTGTCTTTTGTTACAAGGCTGTTGGCTGTGACGCTTATGGTGGGTGAGGAAAGGTATCATACCTCTCTGCCCCTACATAAATATAGCACTTTCTTGGGCTCTGGGTCATTCTAGAGAAGTATCAATCTTCATGGACTCTGTGAGGACCCCCACAGCTGCAGCCAGTTAGTCTGAAGTGAGGGTTGCCCTGGGGAACCCTGCACCTACAGCTAATGTCAGAAGAACTGCCCACACCTTACAGCCTGGAGGACTGTCTTTTAACCTTGAGTTGGGCTAGCTCTGGATACTTCACAGGTCTTATAAAGTAGTGAAAAACAGAAAGAATTGGTGCAACAATGACAGGGTATTGGGTGAAACTGTGTAGTGATCACACAATGATGAATGCAACTCTTGTATTCTCTGCTAAATGTTTTTTTCCTCTTTTGAGTAGACTATTTATCCCCTTTTTCTATTTCATTAAACTTCAGGCCATAAATAAATTTACCTTGCCCAAGAGTTTTAATGAATTATTGGAACCAATAGCCACAATTAGATGTGGTTTGACTTTTCTCAAATACTATCTTTACTTTGGAATAATTCGCCTTTGTGATTTGTCAAGGTTCTATAGTATAATATTTAGTAATAGTATTATGTCTTGTCTTGAAATAGTTGTTAGCTTATTATAAGGTTAATGAATTAAATTAATAAATAGTGAATTGCAAATATGCAATGTTTTGATAAAATTTTATTTTAAAGATTAATTCTTGAAGAAAACTCCAATATGATAAATTCAATTAATTTTATATCTGATAACAGATAGCTAAGAAGATGCTTAATTTTTTTTTTTTTTTTGAGATGGAGTCTCACTCTGTCTACCAGGCTGGAATGCAGTGGCGCTATCTGGGCTCACTACAAGCTCTGCCTCCTGGGTTCACGCCATTCTCCTGCCTCAGCCTCCCCAGTAGCTGGGGCTACAGGTGCCCGCCACCACGCCTGGCTGATTTTTTGTACTTTTAGCAGAGATAGGATTTCACCATGTTAGCCAGGAGAAGATGCTTAATTTTTAAACTAAATGTTAACTAATTTTTGATGCCTTCTGTGGTTTCATTCTGTTAAAATGAAATGATTTGTTTATTGACTTAACATGATGTTTTAAATGCAATGAAATTTATAGAAAAGGTAAAACTTTGAAGGTGCTGTAGGGCTGAAGGGAAGAATTCCACTTCACTCTCTGAAGGGTCACAGAAAATTAACTGACAAAAGGCAGTTTAATAGGAGAAAAGGCATCTACATTTATTTGATCATAGTATTATGTGACACAAGAGCCTTCAGAATGAAGACCCCCACATACAGGGGAAACTGCGCATTTTTATGCTTAGGTTCGACAGAGTACATATAGCTGTATAGAAATCGGATGAGATGAAATGGTAGGATCTAATGCAGATAGACTGAGTGGGGACACCTGGCAGGGCCTTTGTGTCTCAATTCTTCTTGGCCTCTCTGCGTAGCTTTCCTTCCGTCTGGGTGTGAGGCAGGTCTCTGTTTGGAAAGGGAGTCTTATGACCCACAATCAAACAAGGTAGGTCAGACTATATTTTTAAGGCCAGTTTTGACACAGAATTGGTAGGGAAAGCTACAGTAATTTTTAGGTTTCATGGCTGACTTTGGGGAAAAGAAGCTCAGATTTCCATGACCTGCCTTAAAGAAGAGAATTTCTAGTTTCTAGGACTGGCCTCAGGGGAGAATGAGGGGCCAGACACAGGAGGGCAGGAAAGAAACCTCAGCTACTGAGGCTGCTTTTGAGGCCTTCATTCTGAGGTATTCTGGGCCCCAGCACTGCCTAAGAGGAATAGTCTTCCGAAGGTATGTGCACCTGTGTTGTTCCATCCAAGATGGGGCTGTTGAAATAGTGAACCCTGCCAATGAGTCACTATCACGGTGGAAGAACTCCGTTGCTATTAAAGAACAAAACCAAGCAGATATATGAGCCTCACACTGAGCTCAGCTCTATAGATTAGTTTGTTAATATATTATTTTCAGGACCATAATGTGCAATCTGAATATATAGCAAGAAGAGCCCTGTTTGATAATACATGCCATTTCACAATGATTATCTTTTTCTTTTTGAGCTAACTAGAGGAATCATACTAAACTATTCTTGGCATAAATAAGATTTGTACTCAATTATAATTCAAGACAGTTTCACCTAAAATATTTTACATTTTGTGCACAAATACCTTTCTATTGCATCTCAGTTCATCTGCTAAAGGTGCTTTCTTCATGCTAGTTTAAACACACTTTTTCGAGAACTGAAAAGTTAACTGAAATAGTCACTTAATGAATTTCTGAGATTTGGCATATTTTCCTCTTTGGGGACCTGTTTTCTCCTCCTGTGCTTATGATGGTGGGTCCGACAGGCTAACAATTAACATTAAAAAATAAATTATGAGAACTTTGTTTAAAGCAAAATTTACTTACATGTAGCATTGTCATTTGGCTTCACAGACTCTGTTGTCTACCAAATAAACATTGCAAATGATTCTGCTTATGAAATGACCAATACTCAGGTTCAAATTTTTCTGTGACTTTCTCATTGCAGTGGCTCCCAAAACTTTAATTTATTAATCTAAATATGCTAAATTGCACATATTTCAGTATGTTCATCAAATTTAGTATTTCTTATAGTTAATACTTTAAAAATTTCCTCCTGTATTAAGTAAAAAACACCTTGATATTTCATTTTTCCTCATGGATCGTAATCTTTTTTTTTTTTTTTTTTTTTTTTTTTTGAGACGGAGTCTTACTCTGTCGCCCAGGCTGGAGTGCAGTGGTGCGATCCCGCCTCCCGGGTTCCAGCTATTCTCCTGCCTCAGCCTCCCGAGTAGCTGGCACTGTAGGCGCCCGCCACCACACTGGCTAATTTTTGTATTTTTAGTAGAGACAGGATTTCACCATATTGGCCAGGCTGGTCTTGATCTCCTGACCTTGTGTTGCGCCTCCCTTGGCCTCCCAAAGTGCTGGAATTACAGCCATTAGCCACCACGTTCAGCCGTAATCTTTAGTGAACTAGTAAAATGGTTTGCCTAAAAATTAAAACCCTGGTTTGTACCATTTTCCATTTTTCATGATGTAAATACTCCCACCAGGCAGATTTCAAACTGTATATGTAACATCACGGAAGCTGAGAAGCTGAGAAGAGATGCTAACAATCACCTTTCTCAAGCCTCTTCAAGCCAGTTCCGCACCTCACTGTAATTTAGTTACCATAGAACCAGGGATGGCAAAACTTCTAAGTTGCAATTGAAAAAATATATACAGAAATAAAGGCATCTTGGGGAAATGTTAACCTTTCCTAAATCAATACGTTATATCCGGTTTATAAAATAGGGTGAATGCTACTTTGGTGACTGTGTCATTAAACAATCTATGTTAAATTAATTATGTAGATGAAAGTAATTAAAAACAACCTTAAAGGAGAAAGCCCTTCTAGAAGTTTTTATTAGTCACTCAAGAGAAACATTATTATCCTTGAGAATTAACATATAAATCCAGAATAAAATGCAGATTTATATTGTAATCTTTTATTCTTATTTTCTGGGAATTTGAGAATAAAATTACCAGTTGTGAGAAAATGTAAATTGAAATACATTAAAAAGGTTATTGAAGGCTGCAATTTAATCCTATTAAATACAAAGCATGAAGGAATTGGCCATTATTATCTTTCTTGTCAGTCAACGGAAAAACCTGTTGGTAGGCAGCTTATGTGTGACAAATGTGTAGGACTTTTGTTTTATTTATGCTTAGATCCTGAAATAAGCATTGCATAATCCATCAGAAAATAAAGCTTTTTATATTAATAAGGAATAAAAACTGGGGACAAATGCCATTATGAATATTTACTTATTAATTTTCAATAAATATTTTATTGATTATGGAAATACTGTGTCTTAGAACCATAAGGAGGAGAGGTTTCTAGTTTTAGGACTAGGTAAACTTGAATTCAAATGCCTTTTCTTCAATTTCATAGGCAGACAACTACCTGATAACCCCGAGTTTGTGTCCTTATCTGTGAAATGGAAATAATGACTTCCATTTGTGGAGTTATTTTAAGGATTATAGAGAGTGTTTGTAGAGCTCTTGGACAAGGTGGAATAAAGTAGAGTTTCAATTAACAGCAGCTCATAATAATAATGTAGGTGATTAGAGCTGGAATAAGCAATTTGAAGTGAAAATAAAATAAAATTACTGAAACCATTGCTTGTCTCCTCTTTGACAACATATTTGTTCATTAATAAATGTCTGCTCTTTTAAATTATTTGTATCTTTAATTGAAATACAACATTTGGGCCGGGCGCGGTGGCTCAAGCCTGTAATCCCAGCACTTTGGATGGCCGAGACGGGCGGATCACAAGGTCAGGAGATCGATACCATCCTGGCTAACCCGGTGAAACCCCTTCTCTACTAAAAAATACAAAAAACTAGCCGGACGAGGTGGCGGGTGCCTGTAATCTCAGCTACTCGGGAGGCTGAGGCAGGAGAATGGCGTAAACCCGGGAGGCGGAGCTTGCAGTGAGCTGAGATCCGGCCACTGCACTCCAGCCTGGGCGACAGAGCGAGACTCCGTCTCAAAAAAAAAAAAAAAAAAAAAAAAATACAACATTTGATTATTCTTATCTCTATGAAACAAAACAAAGAGAAGTATAATTCTTTTCAAAGGCTTAGAATATCAGCTTTTTCTTTTTTCTTTCTTTTTTTTTTTTTTTTTTGAAATATGCACTACAGAAAGAGAAACACCTTGAACTTACTCGGGAGACTTCCACAGGCTTTATTAAAAAGAACTTGGTGGAAATAAATACCACAAGTTAAAGAGATGAAACGACCCCATGGTTCTGTAAGTGATCTGAGTATTTTACAATCTCCCCTGCACCGTGAAGTACTCTTTTGCTTTGGTGTTATGAATAATATTTTATGTGAAGAATATTTTATGCAAATACTTTTGTCATCTTTTTATGAAAATAATCCCATTTTGCTAGGCTGTCCAGGAATCTGACTTTTGTTTATAATATTGCCTATAAGGAAAAATGAATCCATATAATCATATTCGCAATGTGCATTTAATGGCATATAATCCCTTTTAAACTTGAGCGCTACGCATATTTGTTATTTATGGTTATAATAAATAACCTGAAAACATGGATTAAAGCAATAGATTATTATTACCTGACGCTTTCCATTGGTAAAGAACATGTTTAGCTACATGCTTCATGGCTTAATGAGATTAAAGATAAGGTGTCAGTTGGAGTTTCAGCTATCTGAAGGCTTGAAAGGGGCTGACAGATCTGCTTCCAAACTCATTCATTGGTTTCTGACAGAGTCAGACCTTCCCTAGCTGTTGGCTGGAGATACCAATTCCTTCTCACATGGGCTTCTCCATAAAGTTGCTCTCATTATGCCAGCTTGCTTCTCCTTTTGTAAGGTATTACAGAAAGTAAGAAAATGAGTGTGCAGAGAAATTCAAGGCAAAAGCCACAGTCTTTTGATAACCTAACAAAATCAGTGACATCCCAGCATTTCTGCCATTTTGTATTTTTCAGTAATGAGTTACTGGGTCCAGCCTGCACTGAAGTGGAAATGATTACACAGGGGCATGGATTCCGGAAGACAGAATACTGTGGGCCATCTCAGAGGGTGCCTGCCACAGGCACTGACTATAATGATAAAATAGAACATTGAAGAAGGAATCAGTGTACCGGATGTCTGTCTTTTATCATATTAGTTTTATTTTAATATAACTCTTAGAAATTGAACTTTGGAGTCTAATACAGTTCAGAACTGAACTGCCAACTTGATTTAAATCTTCTGTTGCCTTACTCCCAAAGCAGGCTAGATGTGTCAAGGGCCTTCAGGTGAGGAGATGGGTGGGGCTTTCTTTCACTCCTCACTCCCTTATTATCTTGAGTCTAGCCCACCCATCCACCCACTCCTCTGTTAAATGAGTTAAACTGAGGGCTATAAACAGTCATAGTAATAGTAAAAGTTTTAGACTTAATAATTTTAATTAAAAGCATATTCCCATGATTACAGGCCTCAGTAAAAGAATTCCCTTTTCTTATTAGGGGCACACTGGCATTGAATCGATTTCTGTCTCCTTATTAAGTGACTCCCAGAATCCTAGGAATTTTCATACCATTAAACATCTCCTTAAACCAAATTTGCTACTCTTTCACACATAGGGGGTTAGCAAACATTCTGCTTTTGTTATTTTCCTAAAAGCATATAATAAATCTTCTATGGAAGAAAGGAAAAATAACAGAAAAAAAGGAAGGCTGTAACAAGCAAAAGACTTCTATTATTTGAACTGCTTTCCAGTGGCATATTTCTTTTTCTTCATATACATTTTCATTCTGGGGAAATCATGTTTTATATTCATAGAAGGCAGACTAAAGGCCCTCAAGATGCCATATAATACTCCATGGATATTGTGAATATAAAGGAATTAACCCAGATGAGCTCAATATGACCACAAACCTCCTAAAAGCAGAAGAGAAAGGGCATTTTAAGAACCAGAAAGGCCCCACATACCAAGCCTGGCTTGATGATGAGGAGGCCACCTGGAAAATGTGGAAAGAAACTGAACTTTGCCACAACCAAGGATTTTAGAAGAGGACCCCACGCCTCAGATAAGAACAGCAGTCCATACTGATACCTTGGTTTCAGCCCCATGTAACCCTGGGAAGAGAATACAACCATGCCATATGGGGCTTTAGACCTAGAGTAAGGCGAGTTAATGAATGGTTACTGTTTTCAGATAGTAAGTATGTGAGATTTTTGTTAAGGGAGCAATAGAAAACCTATACCATGTTTTTGTTTGTTTTACTTGGATGGCTAAATATATTTATAACAGAGAGTGTGCACAGATTGAGGGGTATAGACCCTGGCTCCTTCTATGGGTGAAAATGTGAGATTGAGATAGATACTCCTTTGGTCCTGGGCAGTGGTTTGCACCTGTGCATGCATAAGAATCATAATCACTTTATAATCAGTTCTGCATTAATTGGCCTGTTCCATTGAGAAAATTATCCACTAAACATTTTTTTTACTTGACATTATTGTTTCATGTAATACAGCATGATCTCAGGCTTACTTCCTGTTTTCCTCTGCACATACCGGGCTCACCTAATGTGTCATAATCCCCCATTATACTAAGTATGTGTTTAAATACTTAACACCATTTCCTGTTTATATATTTGTTCCTACAGATTCCTTAACCTCCTGATCATACAATTCTTGAAAGTTAAGAGATGTGTATTTTGCTTACCTTGATACCCAGCACTTTGCATAGGCGACTGTTATGTGTTCAATGCTTATTTAATGAGTAGTTTGCTTAATGAATAATTGGATCTTATTTTTATCAGCTATCAAATGTGCTTTTTATTTACTATCTGTCTATATAAATGCATTTACTTTTTTCTTTTTCGGTTCCTAATTTTGAGAAATCATGTTTTCCCTAGACCAGCTGTTTCAAGTTGTTTCTATTTCAAATAGGAAACTTTAAAGTTTCAATGTCCGAAATAATAAATCTAGGTTATTATAATAAAAAACATTAGAAAAGTATTCACTTTTGATATAACATGTGGCTTTATAAAGTTTTCTCTTATAAGATTTGCACATTTAATACATGACAGATCTTCAGAGAATAGTAAATGAAATGATATAAATTTTTTTCAAAGAAAATAATTATATAATGATAAGAGAGATAATTAAAATAATTAGTAAATGTTCCAAATTTATGCTATTTAGCAGATGTAGTTCTAATAAAAATAATTAGATATATGCAATTAGCACTAAAATTCTAAATTGTTTTCAGAATATTAAAATAACTGCCAAGAGTTTATAGATATGCCAAGTCATGACAGCTTTTCTCTAATTGTGAAATTCTAATACATATGTCATTGCAACGTACGTTGTGCATATAAACATAAACCACGTGTAGTTGACATGAAAACAGGCTTAACAGCTGCTAGAGTAAAATTAATGTTTTCAAATTCTCAGAAGATGAATATTTCCTCTTGTGCACTCATAAAATCTGATGGAATTTAAGATCTCAGTTCTGGTAATTAATTTGGACAGACGTCAGAAAAAAAGGATCTAAGAGACATAATTGGGTGATGTCACAGAGCATAGCAATGAGCAGATGTGACATTCAGAGTGACTCCCCGCCACCGCCAATAAGAAATATCATGGCTATCGGTGCTTGCATGGGAGAACTTGCCATGTGTGAGTCATGTGGACAACGGCTTACTCAAACGCTGCTAAAATTGTATGCATCATAGTTGCATGGAGAAATGCTAAAACACCTTTCTTATGAATATGTATATATGCCCATGTAATTATGTATGATATAAAATGATGTGTCATATACAACAAGCATGGAATGCATTCCATTGATGTTACCGTGCCTTCATCACTTATGTATCCATACCCTTGTCCACATGACATTGCAGTTTCCCCATAGAAGATGATGTATATTTCTCAGTTCCATAGACGTTTGATTGATCTTTGTCCAATGAGGTGTCAGCAGATGTGACGGGAGGAAAGCACCAGTTTACACTTGCCATCAGCTTGAGAACATGCATCAAGTAACCCAAGGTCTAAGATATGAGAGAGAAAGGTGGAAGAGGCACTCTACACCCAAGCTATAGCTTGGAGCCAAGCCCAGGCAATCCAATCCTAGGTCAGACAACCCCCAGCCAGCAGAGCTGGGTGAGCAAGAATAAATGATTGTTGACTGGGGCAATGAGCTTTGGGGTGGTGCATTATACAGTATTGTTATGATAACAAGGGACAAAATGCCTTCCAAAGTAACTAAACACATGCACAGAAGGATCCCCGAATATTCAATACATATCCAGTTAACTTTAATATAGTTAAAGAATGTTGATAAGGATGCTTTCCTTCAAGTATTTCCATAGTGGCAGTATTAAAACCAATAGAAAGACTTTTCGGCAGTAACTTAAACCTCAAATGTTGATTTTCCTTTCTGTATTCCATTCCATTTTTCCCTTAGGTGAAAAAGCAAAAACAATTCTGGGAACAGCATGGGAAGAAAAACACAGGCACAGTCTAGATTTTCTGACAAGTTCCCCATTATATTGAAAGCAAAATGCTATATTTTATAGTCTTGTCACACCATGTAGTTACTAGCATGCACTCTGGACAACATTTGAGCAAAGAAAGCAGGAAAAGGCACATTGAACAACCTACTGTGAGGACTGCAGGAGTAGAAAACTCTCAGCTGTAGATATCGAATAAAGAAAGCCTAGTTTAAGAGCTGGAAAGAGTTTTCATTTTGTTTTGTGATGTTTGTAGATTATACTCTTGCAGGTGTTGTTAATACACCTGCACGTTTTACTAGTTCAGCCTGTTATGATTTCATAAATCAAATATTTCTCTTCCAAAGAGTTTCATTATTTGTATTTTATTTCCCATGTATTAATCACTCAACTCAGATAAACAAATATAGCAAATCTAGTTAGATCAAATAAATCTAGTTTGCTAAAGACAAAGAGTATGAGATCTTTGACTCTAAACAAGTTAATAACATTCTGTTACTTCATGCCCCCAAAAGACAAGAAATGAGAACCCCTGAGGCCAAAGTATTAGGTAAAGGTTTATATTCATAGTTGTTGCTACGTGCAAAATAATAAATTCTAAAATGAAAATGAGGTCATTATTAATAAATAATAATTAATTAACCACTAGTAGTCACCGGTGCAACCACATAAGCTAATATTCTTCTAGAATTTCACTTTGTTTATTTGCCTGTTCTTTTATAATTGCACAGGATATTTAATTTACGTTTTTTCTGGTATGATAACTTTTACCCACACTTGCACAATAGGGTGTATATGCATTTAAAAATGAAACAGCTGAAGTTGTTCTGAAAATGTCAATAAATGTTTTGCATTTGTACACACATTTAAAGACAAACTTGGAACTAAAAAAAAAGCCTTTAATTTATTTGTTGTTGTTGTTTTTTTGTTGTGGCTTATTTATTTTTCTTTTTTGATTATTTGCTAATACCATATATTTAATTTAAAAACTCAATTTAAATGTGTCAGTGACTGTTCTAAGAATTTATAACTATACGGTATCATTTTTTTCATGACTGAAATTAGCTTTGTTGTTTTCAAGTTATAAAATTAACACACGGTCGTGTAAAACATTTAGGATAATATTAAAAGCCCAGGAGTAGAAATAGGAACAACAACTGATGTTTTGATGTATAGCCTTGTAAAGGACATCAGTTTGGAACTTAATTTTAATGTGCTGTGTACTTTTTAAATGAATTGCTATACCTAGGAAAAATAGTAAAATAGGCCAGGTTTTTTGTTTGATTCGTCTCAAGTCCTTTTCCCTTGATTTCTGGGATAGGCAGCACTACCCTCTTTTAAAGGCATATGGTATCCTTCCTACAGATGTCACAGGTCCTCCACTGAGGGATTCTGACGTGTTAATGCCATAGCTTTTCTGTGTTCCACTCTTTTTCTCTTTTTTTATAGTGATTTCTAATCAACAGGTTTTTTTTTTTTTTTGTCTTTTCTGAGACGGAGTCTTGCTCAATTGCCCAGGCTGGAGTGCGGTGGTGCGATCTTGGCTCACTGCAAGCTTGGCCTCCCAGGTTCACACTATTCTCCTGCCTCAGCCTCCTGAGTAACTGGGAGTACAGGTGCCTGCCACTACGCCCGGCTAGTTTTTTTGTATTTTTAGTAGAGACGGGGTTTCACCTTGTTAGCCAGGATGGTCTCGATCTCCTGACCTCGTGATCAGCCCATCTCGGCCTCCCAAAGTTCTGGGATTACAGGCATGAGCCACCGCACCCGGCCTCAACAGGTTTTTTGAGTGCTTTTATTTTTTTATGCCACTGTTTGTGATAAAATAAATTATCATTTGTAATAATGATACAAATCAGAATATATACAATTTGTATAATTGTGATAACATGTCTATATATATAAGATAATGTTTGCTCATTTACATATTAAGTTTCTTCAGTTGAGACATTACTGAATCTAGGAAGTAAGTGATAATATGGGGTAGGAACTGAAAAGTTATTCTACAAAAACAAAATATAGCAAAGAGGGTGACTGTTGTTATACAAATGCGTTTTGTTGATTAAAAGTCTTTACATTAAAAGAAAATCTAGCACAGATAATTTTTTCATAATTTTTGCAACATTGTTTTGGTGAAAATGACTATAGAAAACCTGCAACTCTAAAAATATCTGTAGTCAATAAATGTTTATTGAGTGCTAGTGAGCAATATAACACAAATGAGGGACTCCACTTTTTAGCCTGAAAGATAAACATAAATTTTATCTTTTTAGATTGCCCCTCAGGAGATAAAATAAATATTAACTCAGAAGTAGACACTTATAGCTACTCTTCCAATATCCATTCTCCCCTCTCGCAGAATGCCAACTTTTTTAGGCAGTGCTGTGCCTTACCATAAAATGACCTTTACTGGCCTTCTTTATAGATAGGAGTTGTCCTGGAAACAATACAGGGGCCAATTAGAAATGAGTTGTTGGAGTCGGGCGCGGTGGCTCACGTCTGTAATCCTAGCACTTTGGGAGGCCTAAGCGGTCGGATCACATGAGGCCAGAAGTTCGAGAGCAGCCTGCCCAACATGGCAAAACCATCTCTACTAAAAATACAAAAATTAGCCGGGCATGGCGGCGGGCCACTGTAATCCCAGGTATTTGGGAGTCTGAGGCAGGAGAATCGCTTGAACCAGGGGGACGAGGCTGCAGTGAGTCGAAATTGGGACATTGCACTCCAGTCTGGGCAATGAGAACGAAACTCTATCTCAAAAAAAAAAGAAAGGAAAAGAAAAAGAAGACAGAAAAGAAAAGAAATAAGCTGTTGGGAAAGGCTTCTTGAATGCTAATGCTATTTAAAAAGGAGTAGGCTTAAATAAGGTAAAGATGTCACTGGCCCTTTGCCCTTTTCCTTCCAAGAATGTGGATGTGATGGTTTGGGAGAAAATTCTCCCTGGGTCGGGTATTTCTGCCTGTCTTGCAAGCAAGGCTCCGACTACCATCTGTTCCAGAGTATCCTTTCAAAGGCCTTTGTGAGCAAATTGCCTTGGAAGATATAGTGTCTCTCTCCAGAGTAAAGGACAAGGCCTAATCACGGAGCACAGCTCGTAACATAACCCTGTGCACGTGCAGGCCTCCCTCTGGGTCCATCTGCATGGGAGTCAAAGGCAACAGTGAGGATGCTCATGTTGCCTGCTGAGTCCTAAAGCACTTTTTCATACACAGGAGTCTTGTGACTTCTACCAGCATCCATAAAATGATGGCAGGGTAAATTGTAATCTTGCAAGCAGGGTAGAAATCTCAGACCTTCAAGTTTTTTAGCAGGTGGCTGGGGCAGATAAGACTTTTATAGAGATAGCATTATGATTTGGTCTACAATCCATTTTGATTTAATTTTTAATTATGAAGTGATGTAGCGTTCAATTTTTTTTTTTTTAATGTGGATAGCCAGTTCTCCCAGAACTATGTTCAAAAAGACTGTTCTTTCCTCCATTGATCTTTGTTAAAAATCAGTTGACATTACATGAAAAGGTTTATTCCAGGACTCTCAATTCTATTCCCTTGATCTGTATGGTCATCCTAATAGTACCATAATTCTTGATTATTTTTGCCTTATAGTAAGTTTTTAAACACAAAAGTGTATGTCCTCCAACTTTTGTTCTTTTTGTTCAAGATTGTTCTAGTTATTTTGAATCCCTTATATTTTCATATGAATTTTAAGATAAATGTCATTTTCTGCCAAAAAGGTCGCTGGAATTTTAATAGGGATTAGGTTGAATCTGTATATCAATGTGGGGTGTAATGGCATCTTAAAAATATTGTGATTCAATCCATGAACATGTAATATCTTTCTATTTATTTGTCTTCTTTCTTTTCAACATTTTGCTGTTTTCAGTTTAAAAATCTTACGTTTATTTCTTAAAATTTATTCCTAAGTATATTTTTGATATTACTTAAGTGAAATTATTTTGTTTCATTTTTATATTTTTATGACCAGTATATGGAAATATAGTTTACCTTTAAAGTAAAGATTTAAAAATCTTATAGTATTTTTATTTGTGGATTCCTTAGAATTTTCTGTACATAATATTCTATCATCTGCAAATAAAATATGACTTTTTCCTTTTCAACTAATACATCTTTTATATCCTTTTCTTGTCTAATTGCCCTGGTTAGATTCACCAGTACAATGGTGAATAGAAGTGGCCAAAGCAATAATTCTTGGCTTATTGCTGATCTTAAGGAGTAAATGTTCTGTGGATTACAATTAGGTAAGATGTTAGTTATGGGTTTTTCACAGATGTTATCAAGTGAGGAAATTTCCTTCTATTCTTTGTTTTAATCATGAAAGAAAGTTGGATTTTACAAATATTCTTTCTAAATATTGAGATTATCATGTGGTTGTGTCCTTTATTCTACTAATAGAGTATGCTTCATGTATGTATTTTTACAATAAAGCAATCTTACATTCTTGTGATAAATCCAGTTTTTCATGGTGTATCCTTTTTTACATATTGCTTTGTTTTGTTAGCATTTTATTGAGGACACAATTGTCTATATTTTTAAGGTATACTGGTCTGTGTACCTTTTCTTTTCCTGTGGTGTCTTTATCTAAATGTTTAAAGAAGAATTAACATAAATCCTTCACAAAATTTTCCAAGAATATAAAGGGATTTAGCACTGCCAAACACATTCTATGAGGCCATAGAATAAGATGCCAAAACTAGACAAATCATCACAGATGAAAAACATTTTTTCATTGATTTTTTTTCCCACTATTTTCTAGTCTCTGTTTTGTTGTTTTAATGCTACGCTTTATTTTCTTCCTTCTGCTTGCTTTGGGTTTAGTTTGCTATTCTTTGACTATTTCTTAAGGTGAAAGTTTAGGCTGTTGATTTGAGAATATGAGGCTATTGATTACAATTCAATATGGCAGCTTTTCATTATACACGTATACCTAAGCCCTTATTTAGCAGTATTCCATAAATAAGTTTGTTGTATATTCAATTTTCATTCATATCAAAGCATTTTCTAATTTCCATTATGATTTTTTTCTTCCATGTGTTAGTTACTTGGAAGTGTAAGTACTTTAATTAATTGCTTAATTTCACTGTATCTGCAAATTTCCCAAATTTTCTCCTTTTGTAAATAGACATATTGGAGTGCCAAGGTACTAGAGAAGCACATGTGAGATAATAGAAAGTAGTTTATGTTTGCTATTCAATCACATCTATGTAAATGTATTTTTTGTTTGATATAACAAATTATAATAAAAATTATAATTTAGGCCGGGTGCGATGGCTCATGCCTGTAATCCCAGGACTTTGGGAGGCCATAGTGGGAGGATCACGAGGTGAGGAGATCAAGACTATCCCGGCTAACACGATGAAACCCCGTCTCTACTAAAAATACAAACAATTATCCGGGCATGGTAGTGGACACCTGTAGTCCCAGCTACTCGGGAGGCTGAGGCAGGAGAATGGTGTGAACCCGGGAGGCAGAGCTTGCAGTGAGCTGAGATTGCACCCCTGCACTCCAGTCTGGGCGACAGAGCAAGATTCTTTCTCAAAAAAAAAAAAAAATTATAATTTAATAATACAAATATGGGATTCTAAATTAGGTCACTTAAGCCTAAGGGCATTTAGGAGGGTCAAAACCATCACAATGTATTCTCACAAGGACTCAATGGAAGAAAATTATTTTAAAAATGTAGTACCATAAATATTTTCATAAATCAAAATGAGCACTGCATAATTATTTCAGTTCTGTCTTTACAGGGAACTGTTTGCCTAGCCATAGATTATTTAAAAAACCATGCAACATAAAGGGGATGAAATATTCTGTTCCTATTTAAAAATATATTTTTGTTGTCACTAGAATGTGTAAACTGAAGGCAAAATGATACTTCTTTGGTGGTATCTGGGAGAACACAGACGATCTAATGAAGAGTTCGAGAGCTTCGACAACCCATATACGATTATCTCCACCTGCAGAACTTTATAAAAAGATATATTGAAAATATGAATAAAAGATAAAAAACACATTAAACCTTTGGAGAGTATTTAGCTATTGGACAACTACCTGACTGATAAAAGTATTACAATGATAATGACAGGAAGGAAAGAACATTAATCAATATATAATTCCTTTAAGCTCAAATCTTTTATAGTTTTCTCCCCAGGTTTTTTATTGAATACAATCAAAGCCAGTTTCAAAAACTGTAGCAAATATATTGTGTGCTATGCTTTACCAATAACATTTCTTTCCTGGTGCAAGATCACAGTCCCTTTTGCTAGTGTCATCTGTTATCTAGGCATGACATGTTGCTGCAGTTTGTCTACTCCATCTCATTTCTACCATCATTTCTTTTAGGTGTCTACCATGTGGTAGGCACTATTCTAGATACAGAATTCTGAGCAAATATAGTTAGGATTTGAGTGGTTTTTGAGTTTAGAGTTAGTAAATGGTATTTGAGAAGAAATAATTTTAAATGTAGGGACGAAATGCAACTGAAAGGAATTCTTTCTCTTTATATTCCTCTTTCTTCGGCATGCTTAGTTCTTATCACATGCCAGACCCCACATGCCAGTCCTGCTGTCTCAAGCTTTGCTGGAGGTTGGACATTGTCATCTGCACCACTGCCCTGGAAGCAGGGAGGCAGAGCAGCCACAAGTCACAGCATCAGAAAGGCTTCTACAGAGGAGTCTACAGACTCTTCTTGAACTTGTTATATCCTTAGCCAGCACAAGGACATAGAATAAAAATTTCATTATGATTAATTCTAGGTGTTGCTTTACTCCTAAACCTTACGGTATGCTAATATAAAGAAGATAAGGCCTGGTGCGGTGGCTCATGCTATAATCCCAGCACTTTGGGAGGCCGAGGCAGGCGGATCACGAAGTCAGGAAATCGAGACCATCCTGGCTAACACGGTGAAACCCCATCTCTACAAAAAAAAAAAAAAAAAAAAAAATTAGCCTGGCGTGGTGGTGGATGCCTATAGTCCCAGCTACTCGGGAGGCTGAGGCAGGAGAATGGCGTGAACTCACGAGGCAGAGCTTGCAGTGAGCCGAGATCGCACCACTGCACTCCTGCCTGGGTGACAGAGTGACTCCGTCCAAAAAAAAAAAAAAAAAAAAGATTGAATAAGAGGGTTTGATTTGTACAACGTGAAATCTGATAATTCAGGAATGATGTTGTAAACAATGTAGACATTTTTCTTTTTTTTAAATTTTTTTTATTATACTTTAAGTTCTAGGGTACATGTGCATAACGTGCAGGTTTGTTGCATATGTATACTTGTGCCATGTTGGTGTGCTGCACCCATCAACTCGTCAGCACCCATCAGTTCATCATTTATATCATGTATAACTCCCAATGCAATCCCTCCCCCCTCCCCCCTCCCCATGATAGGCCCCGGTGTGTGATGTTCCCCTTCTGGAGTCCAAGTGATCTCATTGTTCAGTTCCCACCTATGAGTGAGAACATGCGGTGTTTGGTTTTCTGTTCTTGTGATAGTTTGCTAAGAATGATGGTTTCCTTACTCCTTATACGAAGATTAATTCAAGATGGATTAGAGACTTAAATGTTAGACCTAATACCATAAAAACCCTAGAAGAAAACCTAGGTAATATCATTCAGGACATAGGCATGGGCAAGGACTTCATGTCTAAAACACCAAAAGCAATGGCAACAAAAGCCAAAATTGACAAATGGGATCTAATTAAACTAAAGAGCTTCTGCACAGCAAAAGAAACTACCATCAGAGTGAACAGGCAACCTACAGAATGGGAGACAATTTTTGCAATCTTCTCATCTGACAAAGGGCTAATATCCAGAATCTACAAAGAACTCAAACAAATATACAAGAAAAAAACAAACAACCCCATCAAAAAGTGGGCAAAGGATATGAACAGACATTTCTCAAAAGAAGACATTCATACAGCCAACAGACACATGAAAAAATGCTCATCATCACTCGCCATCAGAGAAATGCAAATCAAAACCACAATGAGATACCATCTCACACCAGTTAGAATGGCAATCATTAAGAAGTCAGGAAACAACAGGTGTTGGAGAGGATGTGGAGAAATAGGAACACTTTTACACTGTTGGTGGGATTGTAAACTAGTTCAACCATTTTGGAAAACAGTATGGCAATTCCTCAAGGATCTAGAACTAGATGTACCATATGACCCAGCCATCCCACTACTGGGTATATACCCAAAGGATTATAAATCATGCTGCTATAAAGACACATACACGTATGTTTATTGTGGCACTATCCACAATAGCAAAGACTTGGAATCAACCCAAATGTCCATCTGTGATAGACTGGATTAAGAAAATGTGGCACATATACACCATGGAATACTATGCAGCCATAAAAAAGGATGAGTTTGCGTCCTTTGTAGGGACATGGATGCAGCTGGAAACCATCATTCTTAGCAATGTAGACATTTTTCAAACGGGCAGTTGATGAAAAGAAAGTTAATAGTAAACCAAAAAATAACAAAGAATGAAACGAAAGATGGAAGAAATATGAAAGTAATTTGCTTTCTGGTAGTTTCTCTCTTTAAAAGATCTCCAGGCCGGGCGCGGTGGCTCAAGCCTGTAATCCCAGCACTTTGGGAGGCCGAGGCGGGCGGATCACGAGGTCAGAAGATCGAGACCATCCTGGCTAACATGGTGAAACCACGTCTCTACTAAAAAATACAAAAAACTAGCCGGGCGAGGTGGCGAGCACCTGTAGTCCCAGCTACTCGGGAGGCTGAGGCAGGAGAATGGAGTAAACCGGAAGGTGGAGCTTGCAGTGAGCTGAGATCCGGCCACTGCACTCCAGCCCGGGCCACAGAGTGAGACTCCGTCTCAAAAAAAAAAAAAAAAAGATCTCCAAATTGCAATAGTCTTACTGTATTAAATTCCATCACATTTTGTTCTTTTGAGTAAATATCAAGTTTTCAGAGGTCCTGTGAGACTGGTGTAAAGGTAATGATTAGTTTGATTAATGTCGCTAATTTATATAAAAATGCAAATATTGTAATACTCCCTAACACTCTCCAAAAGATTTCTCTTTGCTTTCATTATGTAACCATTCTTATTTTCAATTTTCTTTTGCCCCATCAAGCACGTTTTCCCCTCAATGTGTTATGTTATCACTCTAAATATAATTTTGTTTTATGAAAGTGTCACTGGGATTATTTTGAGAACACATTCACATTTTCTCATTCAACCCTATTTTCCATTGTGGTAATTGTTATGAGACTTACATTTCTGGAGAGGAAGAATGGAAAGCACTCTATTATTACAGCCCAGAAAGAGTGTTGAAGTCACTTTATACAGAGAAACAGCACAAATACATGGATTGCTTATGTCAAAGGGCAAAACTTCAGCACATTGGGCACCTTCATAATTTTGTGATAATCTAAGTATTGTTAAATATGCTTACTTTGGCTTGGTAACTGAATGTTGTCATCAAAGTCTAGACAGAATTCATGTGTGGCAAAGGCAGTAGAGCAGAAATCTTAAAAATATTGTTTATAAGGCTTATTTGTATCCAGTTACAGTGAATATAACATAATATATTACTCTTGAAATGCCACTTTCCTAAGGGCATGTCCATAAAATTGCTCCAAAAATATATTATCAGGTGTTCAAACATCAGAGGACATTACCTTAGTTTCTTGTGCCAATGTGGCATTGTGAACTTGAAATTTTGCAGTGTTCGAAATATAGAAAATGCAAAGGAAATCTATCAATCTTCAACAAGTTAATTCTAAATTGATATTGATATAATAGTTTCTGAAAAAAATTCTGAAGGTTTTCTTCTTTACATTTGGAAAGAT
Source organism: Trachypithecus francoisi (assembly GCF_009764315.1). Classification (NCBI taxonomy): domain Eukaryota; kingdom Metazoa; phylum Chordata; class Mammalia; order Primates; family Cercopithecidae; genus Trachypithecus; species Trachypithecus francoisi. The sequence continues at coordinate 4,217,638 of NW_022681472.1, forward strand.
AAAGTTTTCTAAAGAACATTTCATATCCATGAAGAGAAGAATTTGCCCTGCAGAAATTAGACTAATTTTCATTTTAACTGGTCTCATATTCCATTCATTCTAAAGGGTTTCACACATATGTCTTAATATTGTACTGATTATATTATATTTAACATTTGTAGTTCTCCTCTAAAAACTACATGGTTTTCTAAATAAAAATTGCTTTTATTGTAATGAGGAATCTTTGAATCTTTGAGATATTCAACCCAGATATTAGGTCACCTAGTGAGTCATAGGATGGAACAGATTCATGAAAGCCACCACAGAGGTCTTTTCTCACATTGTTTTAACTTTTTATCTATAGAAATGTTAAAGCTAACACAGAAGTACAAATAATATATAATTAATCCTTATGTGCTCAATATATAACTTTAACAATTATGTACATTTGACCAATTTTGTTTCATTTACACACCAACTAAATTTTTAAATATTTTGGCTCTGGAATTATTTTTTAATAACTCACAGATGATATCATTTTATTGATAAATAAGTATTCATCTACAAATATACTGTTTTGATTGAAACTAAGTTATTTTTTCTATAAAATTTTACATATTCTTGATCTGCCCCATTTCATCTCCATGGTGTCATTGTACATATTCCTTATACTCTACATTTTTAAAAAAAATTTGCTGATAAATCTAGAAGCTTAATCATATATAGCTTTGATAGTTAAAAGAAATTATTTTATAGGTGATCCTTATTCATTGCCTCCATCCATTTTTATTTTCCACTGGGGGCTGAAAAGACAGGGTATCCAAATGCAATCACTCCTTCTGCATGCACTAGCTTGAATTCTTCTACAAAGAACTTCCCATCATCAACTACTTGGTTACCATGGCTACACTGCACACAGTTCTGCTGTGTCCTCACTGCAGGGAAGGCTCCTTCTGGCCTACAAGTTGAAGTTTAAAGAGTTCTTCAAGTCTTTACATTTTTCTAAAATCTGATCCAACATTTTTAAAAAAACAACATCATTTTCCATTAACCCCCAGAACTTAATGTTTCAATGAAGATAGATCCCTCATACATATATGTTTTTCTACTTTTCTCAATTTTAACAATGCTGTTATATCCGTAAGAATTTAGTTTTCTTCCATATTCTGAACTTTTGCTAAATTCTGAACTTATTCATGAATATCCACTGATATTTCTCTTGTTTGAAGTTGTCATATTCTTATGATCAATATTAGATCATCACTTCTCATTTATTTGATACATTAGCTATTTATTTGCTACTGAATAAAGATTCTGAAAACAACCATGCTTTATAGATCTCAGCACTTCTATTACACCTCTTGTCTCATGGTTTTTAATAAAAACTTGTTATATTTATTTATTTATTTGTAGGGAGAAAAAAAGCAGCAATATTTCTGTGTTACAAATTCGATGATATCACTGTTTACAATATGCTTTTTACATTATTTAGTTTTTTTACTCTTTCTGAGAGCTTAGAACGTATTTATTGGAACAGAAATTTAAACATAAGACCCAAAAGATACTGTGACAATACTTAATCTTTGAAATGTAATTTTTAAGTCTACTTATACTTTGTATAAATAATTTATGAAATGTTCCATATTTTTGTGCTGTAACTTTGTACCAAGGAAAGGTTTTCAGCTTTGAGCACAAAGTGATTTTCTCTAAATGTTTTTGTGGCTAGATATTTATTCGTCCTGCTCAGGATAAACTGGAGATTTGGTAGCACTCAGATTCATTTCAGGATAGATAAGCAGGAAGCCTTGATCACCATTAATTGAATCTGAAGAAGCAAGAAATGGGTGCAGTGGCTACATTGCTAATGTTATAAGAGAAAATGATTGCAATATCCAAATCCAGGCAAATGTCTACTTGGAGTAACCAGAAGGTAGTTAAAGGCACATTACTGGCTCAGAGGAGCTTTTCATTTCTCAAAACCACAGTCCACAGCCAGGTTCTGAAGACAGCAGAACTTCCTCTTGTCAATTAACAGATTCTTTGCAAACACCCAGATCCCATGATTTGATTGTCCCCACATCCACCTCTCAGTAATGGTATCCAAAGGTGAACTGAGGGAAGCCTATTGACAATGACTGAATTACAAATATCTAATAATAATAGGGAAGGTACAGTTAAAACTGGCATAACATTCATAAATCTTTTTGTATTAAAATACTATTAATTTAGTTTCTATTCATGTTATTAAAACTGATATTATAATTTAGGAATAGAGAGACTTTAAAGTCCATTACAACTGTCATATCTAACTCCTTTTTAAAAAAATAAATAAAGGTCAAAATCTGAACATTTTTTTTCTTCTGCTTATATTTTGAAAAGATGCCTGGATAGGCATTGCAGTGTCGTTAACAGGCCAAGCTGCACCATTGACTTATTTTGTCTCTTGTGGTTAGCGTGACCAGTCTGGACAGCTGCTTTGGTGTTTACCTTATAAAACTATAGGCAACATTTGCTTGAAGTACAAAGTCGTTTAACTTTATAGTAGCATAATTTTGTCCAGTAATTGTGTCACAAAGAATAGTTAAATGGAATAGTAATTTAAATGCCTAATATACTACTTAATGCCAATACAGTAAATCTCATTAAATTTAGGAAGTTTTCTTAAACTTTTTTACCTTTCTGTATTAACTGAACAGAACTATCTTCTCCTATATAAAGATGCTTGCATGTATCTGAAATAACAGATTATCTGAAGGTGAATTGTTCAGTATTACTGCAAAAATGCATAGTTTCTAGTTTCTATTATTGAAAATAGACAAGGTTAATTATTTAATTTCCATTTATACGGTTTTAACATATGATCATATATTCTGTTCAATTTATTTTAAGAAAGACTACAAGGAAAACATGACAAGAAAGGAGAGAAGGGCAGACTAAAAGGAAAACAGTTGCAGAAAAAAGGGAGGAATGTCTCTCAAAAAAAAAATTGAAATATTATGGACCATACAGAAATACAAGAAAAAGTAATACAGAATGTATATGGTGCACAATTTAACACCAAAATCTTTATCACCAGAAATAAATACACAGAATTAATTTAAAAAATAAAGATTAAGGCACTACATTCGAGTCCATTTAAAAATAATAGTAATATTTAAATATTCTATGATACAGAAAGGTAAAAAAGTTTTAGAAGAGTTACCCTTTGTTATAAATTGTTAGATAGATTCATGACTCAGAGATAACTCCGAGGTTACTTATTTCCAAAATTTTAAATGCATCCTATTGCAATAATAAAAAATTGCAAAAAGAATAAATTGCAAACAAATGACAATACAATCATGAATTGTAAATATCAATTATTATATTTAAAGAAAAAGAACAAAATGGACACTAGATCAAACCTTTTAAACATGACTTATCCTAAATACACAAAGCAGTGCAAAAGGCTAAGAAATGAGATAAGAGTTATGATGATTTGAAAGAAAGAAACAAAACTCTCATTTTGTGCAAATGGTTTCTACCTAGAGAAACCTAGGTGATGTATAAGTTTTTGTTCATCTACAATGAGTGAGTACTTCTCATGAAGAAGGGTAATAGAATTTAAGAATAGATACAAGGTGAACAAACTGCAATGTGATATTTTATTCAATCAAAGTATAACACTCATATAAAATATTAAAATTTATAAAAATTTGTGATTCATATATTTTTATAATTTCCTTGCGTTTTTGGTCAGACTCTCTCATAATGTGAAAGAAAAATTAATAATAATGAGTTGAAACTTTTCTGATGAGAATAACAATATAAAATTACACAATACTAGAAAATAAAACTTCAAGTTATTTACAAAGATAATTATGAAACTATAATGAAAGTCATACAATGAAACATTTAGCTGAATAGATATACCTTGAGTGTCAGAGGGAAATACTCAATATTTTAAATATTATCTTTCTGCAAATTACTCTTCAAACTCAAACAGAATTTCAAAAAATACTTATGGATCTTGGCAGTTATTGCCACAGTTCATCACACCAGCCAAAAATTAAGAAAATTCAGTAAGTATGTGTCTGTTATTTCCTTACAAAAGAGAAAAGCTTAAAACTGCAATAGATTGTTTTCACATTGTTATATTTACAGCACATTAGTAGGATTAGGCAGGCTAAGATCAATAATCTGTTGCAATTAATTCAGTTTACATTTTCCTTTTTTAGGGAGATTCAATAAGATAAAACTGGACTTTTGTAGGCTCTTTACTTAAATAGGATCTTGGCTGTATCTCTTTAAGATGTAAATGATAGCTCCTATTTTTGGGCAGGCTTTTAAATTATATCAAATTCTGACAGTATGATTAAAGTAGGCAGAATATTTATGATCTGTTTATGTTGATAATTATTTAAGACACCACATATTTCACAATATCTGACTTTATAAAAATAGACTAAATTTTTGAAGCAGTTTTAGGTTCATAGCAAAATTGACCAAGAAATACAGTGGATTCCCATACATGCACTGCCCTCACACACATACACACACACAACCTCTCTCGCCACCAACATCCCTCTCCAGGGCGGTACATTTGTTATAATCAATAAACTGACATTGATACATGATTATTACTCAAAGTCCCTGGTTTACATTAGGGTTCACTCCTGGTCTGGTATATTCTGTGAGATTTGATGAATGTATAATGACATATATCCATCATTGTTGTATCATACAGAAAAGTTTTGATGGCTTAAAAATCCCCTCTCCTCTAACTATCCATTCCTTCTCTCCCTCAGGGCTAGAACCCCTGGCACCCAATGACCTTTGTTTGTTTGTTTGGTTGGTTGGTTGGTTTTTTTTGGTTTTTACATATCTACATGCACCACAGTTTATTCACTGACTGAAGGACATTTTGGTTGCTTCCAAGGTTTGGCAATTATTAATTATCTGCTATAAACATCCACGTGCGGGTATTTGTGAGGAATACGTTTTCAACTCATTTGGATAAATAAACGTAAAGAAGCACAATTGCTGAAATGTATGATAGAGTACATTTACTTTTGTAAGAAATTTGACTAGTTTTAAAAATTTATTTTCCCATTCTTTCAGAGACTAAATTCTGATACTCAACCAGTTGCAACTTAGATTTTATTGTCTCTGCAATGTTTTAATAAATGGCTTGTCTAATTATAAGCATAAAAATAAAAGGTTGATTTTCTGAAATTCATGTCTCACATTACATATAAAATACATGTGATACATATCAAACATGTTAACTTTTAATCTAAGTTATTGAAATATGAGTGGGTGTATTTATAAAGTTAACATGGATTAAGCAAGGTCCTAAAACAAAAACAGTATTAAAGAAAAAGAAGAATAGTTTGGACTTCATAATAATTATAAAATTTATATCTCAATTACCATAACAAAAGGTAAATTACTACTGAAACACTGTAAGAATATATTTGAAAATTACTTAAGGTAAATTTGACAATTGAAGGTATGAATTTGGATCAGTCTTGTACCTTTTAGACAGTTTCTACTGAGAAAAGCCCAGGAGAAGTACATCTGAAGATTGGAGGTAAACTCAGTGGATACTTGGTTTCAGAATAATTGCATGTAATACCTGGTGCAGCAGCTCATTTCTGAAAGGGGCCAAGGGGCTTAATTCCTCATTCTATTTGTCTAACAAAGGGAAAGAAATGTCCTTTCCAGAGGAAGCCTCTGCAGTTACTTTAATTGCAATGTTCAGACTACAACAAAGGGTATGTTGGGCCCTCAAGCATGCAATAAATATAATTATAGTCAAGAATTATTGGGAAATGCAATTAAGAGAATCAACCCACAAATTATTCTGATATTGCTGTTAAGAAATACTTTAAAAGTCTGTGATTTTATTGTTTAAAAAACAGAAAATAAATATGCAAAAGAAAAAATGCAGATTTTCACCAAAGAATTGGAATCTATAAAAAAAATTATAAGTAGAAAATTAAAGTACCTAAAATAAAAAACTAAATGGAATAGTGAACAATAAAGCAGTTCAATGGAATGCAACTAATTTGAAGCATAGAGAGACAAAATATGAAAAAAGTGAACAATGCATTAGAGATGTGGGAACAGTCAAAAGATATAACACATTTACAAGTGGACTCGTAGATAAAAGGAGTAAGAGAAATGGGACACTAGCCACATTCAAAGAGGTGACGGTTGATGATTTTTGGAGGCTGATGAAATGCAATAACCCACAGATTTAAGTTATCTCAATTTATATACTAAAGTAGGAAAACAAAGAACAATTAATGATCATTTTAACAGATGTGGAAAAATAATTGTATAAAATTCAGTAACTATTCGTGATAAAACATTTAGCAAACTAGCAACAAAAGTGAAACTCTTTAATCTGATAGAGTATCTGTAAAACAGAACAATATATTATCTTCATAATAAAATTTCTATTGCACTGGAAGTCTCACTTAATATTCAAAGTTACAGTCAATACAATTAGACAAATTATTTTTTAAAGGCATAAGGACTTGGAAAAGAAGAAATAGAATTATCATTACTTGCGGAAGACCTAATTGTATACACAGAACATTCAAGAAATCAATAGACATACTAGTGGAATTAATAGCTAAAAGCAAAATCTTCATTTTTGTAATCCATACAAATTAAAAAAAAAAAAGAGCAGTTTTAACTTCACATCAACTCAAGAGGAAGGTACAGATTTTTCCCATATACCTTTTATCCCCACATACACACAGTTTCACCCATTGTCAACATATCCCATTAGAGCGATGCATTTTTTTTTTTTTTTTTTTTTTTTTTTTTTTTTACAATTAATGAAACTGCATTGGCACATCACACTAACCCAAAGTCCTTAGTTTACATTAGGATTCACTCTTGGTGTTGTGCATGCTATGGGTATGGACAAATGCATAATGATGTGTATCCATTGTTATAGTATAGTATGAAGTACTTTCATTGACCTAAAAGTCCTCTGTGCTTTTCCCACATCCCCATCCCCAATTCTTGGCAACCACCGATTTTTTTTAATTATTTATTTATTTTTTTTTTAGATGGAGTCTGGCCTTTGTTGCCCAGGCTGGAGTGCAATGGCGCCAGCTTGGCTCACTGCAACCTCCGTCTCCCGGGTTCCAGCGATTCTCTTGCCTCAGCCTCCCGAGTAGCTGGGATTAAAGGCATGAGCTACCATGCCTGGTTAATTTTGTATTTTTAGTGGAGATGGTGTTTCTCCCTGTTGATCAGACTGGTCTCCAACTCCCGACCTCAGGTCATCCGCCCTCTTGGGCCCAAAGTGCTGGAATTACAGGCGAGAGCCACTACGCCTGGCCCCACTGATCTTTTTACTCTCTCCATAGTTTTGATGTTTCTAGAATGTCATATAGTTGATACCATACAGTGTATTGCCTCTTCAGATTGGCATCTTTTACTTAGTATTATGCGTTTAAGATTCCTCTGTGTTTCTGTGGCTTGATTGCTCATACATTTTTAATGATGAATAATATTTCAATGTCTGGATGTACCAAAGTTTATCTGTTCACCTAATGAAAAGACATTTTGGTGATTTCCAAGTTTTGCAATTATGACTAGAACTTCTGTAAACATTAGTGTACAGGCTTTTTTGTGAAAAAGTTTTTTGTTTTTTTTTGTTTTTTGTTTTTTTTTGTAGATAATTTCCCAACTCCTTTGGGTAAATACTAAAGAGTACAATTAATTGTATGGTAAGAATATGTTTAGTTTTATAAGAAACTTCCAAACTATCTTCCAAAGTGGCTACAGATTTTTACTTGAGTGTTTTACTTTGGGGAATCCTTATCTAAATGCTGTTGTCTTTTAATTTCAAATTCCACTTGTTCATTGCTATTTAATAGTATACTAAACATTGATTGGCTTTGTATATTGACCTTGTATCCTTCATACTTACTATATTCACTGATTAATTCAAGGAGTTGTTTTTTGATTCCCTCAGAATTTTTATGCAATCATGCCATCAGAGAACAAAAACAGTTTTATTTCTTCCTTCTCAATTTGTACACGTTTTGTTTTATTTTCTTGTCTTATTGTATTAGCTATGCCTAAAAGTACGATTGTGAAAAGGAGTGGTGAAAGGGGACTTTTTTGTCTTATTTTCATCATAAGTATGATGTTAGACATAAATTTTTGTAGATATTCTTTATCAAGTTAAGGAAGTCCCCCTACTATTCCTAGTTTACAAGAGAAGTTTTAATAGCTTTTAAAGGCATTATGTGTATTTTACCATATTGGTATATTTACCATTTTGGTAAAACATACATACCATAACATTTACTGTTTCAACCATTTTCAAGCATACAACTCCAGGCAATAAATGCCTTTACATTATTGTGCAAAAATCACCACTATCCAGTTCCAAAACAATTTCATCATCTTAACATAAACTATGTGCCCATTAAAAATAAATCACAATCACCTCTTCCACCAGCCCCTAATTGCCACTATTCTATGTTCTGGCCTTAAAATTTTTTTGCCAATTAAAACATATAAGACCAATAAAACAGTACTTGGCCTTGTAAGACTGGCTTATTTCACTTAGATAATATTTTGTAAATTCACCCATATTGTATCATGTATCAAATGCCACTCCTTGTTAAGACTTGATAGTATTGCACTGTATGTATGTGCCACATTTGGGTATACACGTGGACATTGGGATTGTTTCTACCTTTGGAGCATTGTGAATAATGATGCTACAAACCCTCATGTACACATACCTGTTCAAATCCCTGCTTTCAATTATTTGGGGTGCATACCGAGAGATGGATTTCTGGATCACATAATAATTCAATGTTTAAGGTTTGTGGAACCTCCATCCTGTTTGTTACAGCAGCTTTATCATTTCACAGTCTCATCAGTAATGCACAAAAGTTCCATTTTCTCCACATCCTTCTCAACATTGGTTACTGATTTGTTCATTCATTTTTTTTTAAATCATAGCCATCCTTACTTCTCTTTGGGGTTTTTATTTTCATTTCTCAACTGATGTTGAGCATCTTTTCATGTGCTTATTAGTGATTTGCATGCTGTCACTGGAGAAATGTCTATTCATGTTTTTTGTCCATTTTTAATTGGGTTTTATCATTGTTTTTAGAAGTTGATACTTTAAACTAATTTATCAATATTTTCAATTATATATACTTATATTGTTTTTGTGTGTGTTTTTAAATAGTATTTGCCTACTGCAACTATAGGAAATATTTTGCTCTAGTTTCTTCACTCATATTCATACCTATAATCCATCTAGAATTTATTGTTGTACATTGTAGCAGGTTTAGAAGAATTTTAAAAAGATATTTGGATGTTAAATTGACCCAGCACTTTTTTCAAAATTTTATATTGTGGTAAAATATACATTTTGAGTTTTTTATTATTTTTTAATTTTTAAAAACATAGTGGCTTTACCATGTTTAAGTGTACAATTTAGTGGTAACGAATATAAATATATAATTTTATTGCCCTTCATTCTCCCATCCTCCCCTTTCTGGCCTCTGGTAACCACCAGTCTACTCCATATCATCATGAAATCCACATTTTTAGCTCCAGTATATGAACTAGAACATATTATATTTGTCTTTCAGTGTTTGGCTTATTTCACTTAACATAATGGCCTCCAGTTCCATACATATTGCTGCAAATAATAGGATTTTATTCCTTTTAAAATTTACCATCTTAACCACTTTAAGTGTGCAGTTGAGTGTAATTACATTTATAATGTTGTGCAATCATCACCACCATCTATCTTTACAGCCCATTATGTCTTGTAAAACTAAAACTTTATATCAATTAAATATTAACTCCTAAATCCCCTTCCCCTCAGCCTATAGCTAACAGCATTTTATTTTCTGTCTCTATCATTTTGACTACCCTAAGTATCTAGTATAAGCGGAATTATACAATTTTTTTCTTTTTGTGATTGACTTATTTTATTTAGCATAATATCCACAAGGTTTGTACATGTTGTAGCATTTTGCAGAATTTCCTTAGTTTTAAAAGCTAGATAATATTCCATTGTATGCATAGACCACATTTTGCTTGTCCATTCATCCCCCAAAGAATATGGGTTGCTTCCATGTTTTAAATATTGAGGATAATGCTTCTATGAACATGGGTAAAAAATATCTATTTGAGACCTGCTTTCACTTCTTTAGACTATGTATGTAGAAGTGGAATTACTGAATCACACAGTAATTCTATTTTTAATTTTTTGAAGCACCACCAAATTGTTTTCCACAGTAGATTATTTTACAATTCTGGATATGAATATCTCTTTGGATATATGACTGGAAATTATTTTTTCTCCTTGCATGCATTGCCTTCTTCCTCTGTTTATATTGTCGTTTGATAAGCAGTTTTAAAATTTTTCACGAAATCCAATTTGTCTATTTTTTGTTTCCTGTGTTTTTTGTGTCATATCCAATAAACCATAGACAAACACCAACTGTCACGAAGCTTTTACCCTACGTTTTCTTATAGGGGTGCCATAGTTTTAGGTCTTTCATTCCTTTTCAGTTTTTTTTTTTTTTTTTTTTTTTTTTTTGAGACAGAGTCTTGCTCTGTCACCCAGGCTGGAGTGCAATGGTGCCATCTCAGCTCACTGTAACCTCCATCTCCCAGACTCAAGAGATTCTCCTGCCTCAGTCTCACGAGTAGCTGGGATTACAGGTGCATGCCACCACACATGGGTTAATTTTGTATTTTTACCACAGACAGGGTTTCACTATGTTGACCAGGCTGGTCTCGAACTCCTGATCTCGTGATCCACCCACCTTGGCCTCCCAAAGTGCTGGGATTACAAGCCTGAGCCACTGCACCCAGACCCGTTAGTTTTTTATTTGGTATTAGATAAGTGCCCAACTTCATTCTTCTACATGTGGATTTTCAGCTATTTCAGCACCATTAGTTGAAGAGCAGAACTTTCTCCATTGAATGGTCCTGGCACTCTTGTTAAAAACTCCTTTTACCATATATATGATGGGTTATTTCTGGACTCTATTAGGTTATATGCCTGTCTTTCAATCTGTACCACTTGGTTCCAATTACTATTGCTATATAGGAAGTTTTGAAATGATGAATTGCAAGTCTTAAACTGTTCTATTTTAGGACTGTTTTGGCCGTTTGGGGTCCCTTGAGAGTCCATATAAATTTTGAAATGGGTTTTTCTGTTCTTAGAAGAAAATCTCATTGATATGTTGATAGAAATTATGTTGAAACTATACATCAATTTGGGTAGTATTGGTATCTCAACAATATTAAGTCTTAAAGTCCATAAACAAGGTACATCTTTCCATTTTTATTATACCTTCTTAAATTTACTTCAGCAGTTTTTTGTAGCTTTCAATTTACAAGTCATTCAACTCTGTGGTTAACTACTAAGTATTTTATTCTTTGTCATGCTGCTGTGAATACAACTGTTTCATAATTTCCTTTTCAGATCATTCACTGTTACTGTGTAGAAACGCAACTGATTTGTGTGTGTGTGTGTGTGTGTGTGTGTGTGTTGGCTTTGTATTCTTCTACTTTGCTGAATCATGTATTAGCTAAAGCAGTATTTTTGCGGAATCTGTAGAGTTTTCTGCATGCAATGTTTTATTGTCTGGAAACAGAGATAATTTTACTTCTTTCTCTCCAATTTGGATGCTGTTTCTTTGTTTTTCTTGTCTAATTTATCTGGTTGGTACCTCCAGTGTTATGTTGAGTAGAAGTGGTGAAAGTGGGCATTCTTGACTTGTTTCTCATCTTAGAGTAATAGCTTTCAGTCTTTCACCAATGAGTTCAATATGAGTTCTTCAAATATGGTCTTTACTCTGTTGAGGTTGTTTCCTTCTATTTCTAGTTTGTTGAGTACTTTTATTATAAAATGATCTTGAATTTTGTTAGATGATTTTTTTCTGCCTCAATTAAGATGATCATGTGTTTTTTTTCCCTTTCATTTTGTTAGTGTGGTGTATTATGTTAATTTTGTGTTGAACCATCCTAGCATTCCAGGAATAAATCCCATTTGGTCATGACATGTAATCCTTTTTAATATGCTACTGAATTCACTTTGCTAGTATTTTGTTGAGTATCTTGCCTCAATTTTCCTAAGGGATGTTGGTCTGTAGTTTCCTTTTCTTAGAGTGTCTGTCTAGTTTTGGTATCAGGGTAATGCTAGCTTCTAGAATGAGTTAGTAAATATTCTTTTCTCTTCAATTTTTTTGGAAATGTTTGAGAATAATTGGTATTAGTTATTCTTTAAATGTTAGGTAGAAGTCAGCCAGGAAGGCATCAGGTACAGTGTTTTTCTTCTTTGGTGGATTTTGATTACTGATCACATCTCCTTACCAGCTATAGGTAAATTTAAATTTACTAGTTTTTTTGTCAGATATTCTTATTAAGTTTTGTGTTTCTAGGAATCTATCCATTTCATACAGGTTATCCAATTTGTTGGCATATAGTTGTTTATAGTACTCATAATCTTTTTTAGTTCCCTAAATTAATATTAGCATTCCAATTTTCATTTCTGATTTTCAGTAATTGAGTCTGCTCTCCTTTTTTTCCTTAGTTCATCTACTTAAAATTTTGTCCATTTTTTTGATCAAATAACTGACTTTTGGATATTTTTCTGTTTTAACAAATTCTATATTTTATTTATCTCTGCTTTAATATTCATTTATTCTGTTAGCTTTGAGTTTAGTTTGCTTAGGTTTTTGATTTTAGGTCTTTTTTATTGTTCAATATAAGTGTTTATAAATTTTCCCATTGACACTACTTTCACTCTGCCCTGTAAGTTTTGGTATTTTATGTTTTCATTTTTGTTCACCTGTAAGAATTTTCAATTTTTTCTTGGTGATTTAGTATTTGGTTCATTGGTTGTTTAAGAGTATGTTGTCTAATTCCCCCAAATTTGTGAATTTTTTAGTTTTGTTATTTCTAAGTTTATCCCATTGTTGTTATGATACTTTGTATTATCTTTATCTTTCTAATGTTTTGAACTCCAATTTGTCACCTAACCTATGATCTGTCTTAGAAAATGTCTCATATGGGCTGGGCGCGGTGGCTCAAGCCTGTAATCCCAGCACTTTGGGAGGCCGAGACGGGCGGATCACGAGGTCAGGAGATCGAGACCATCCTGGCTAACACGGTGAAACCCCGTCTCTACTAAAAAATACAAAAAAATTAGCCGGGCGAGGTGGCGGGCGCCTGTAGTCCCAGCTACTCGGGAGGCTGAGGCAGGAGAATGGCGGAAACCCGGGAGGCGGAGCTTGCAGTGAGCTGAGATCTGGCCACTGCACTCCAGTCCGGGCGACAGAGCGAGACTCCGCCTCAAAAAAAAAAAAAAAAAAAAGAAAGTGTCTCATATGGACTTGAGATAAATATGTGTGCTGTTCTCAGTGGATAGTGTGTTCTGTATGTGCCTTTTAAATCTGGATATTTTATTAGCATGCTTACTTATCTTCTGTCTAGTTATTCTATTCATTATTAAGATTGGGTGTTAAAGTTTTCAACTATTATTGTTGAACTGTTTACTTTTCATTTTACTTCTGTCAGTTTTGCTTTATATATTTTGATGGTATTTTGTTAGGTGTATAAATGTTTATAATTATTGTATCTTCTTGCTGTATTGAACTTTTTATTAATATGTAATGCTGTGATGGCTAGTGATTTTAGGTGTCCACCTGAGTGGGTTAAAGGATTCCAAAATAGCAGTAAATCATTATTTCTCTGTATGTCTTTGAGGATGTTTCTGGAATAGACTGCCATTTTATTCAGGAGCTTGAGTATGGATTTCCTCCCTCATTCAATGTTTGAGGGCACCATGTAATCAATTGAGAACCCAGATAAAACAAAAAGGCAGAGGAAAAGCAAATTTATTCTCTCTTCTGGAGTTGAAACACCCATCTCCTGCATTTGGACCTCAGAACTTCAGGTTCTCAGGCCTTCAGCCTTGGACTGAGAGCTGCCCCGTTAGTTCCCCTGGTTCTCAGGCCTTTGGACTTGGACTGAGATGATAGGTGACATATTGTGGGACTTCTCAGTCTGCATAATCACATGAGACAATTCCCATAATAAATCCCCTTTTATATAGTGATATATCACATTATATATTTACATTACATTGATTCTGTTTCTCTAGAGAGCCCTGACTAACACAAATGTCCTGGTTCATCTCTTATAATTGTGTTTGATTTAAAATTTATTTTATCTGATGTTAGTATAGACATTCCTCCTGTATTTTGTTATGATTTCCAGAGAATATATTTTTCTATCCTTTTACTTTAAATTTGTGTTTTGTGACCTAAAATGAGTCTCTTATAGACAGCATATAGTTGGATAATTTGTTTTTATTCCTTCTCCCAATAGTTGTATTTTACTTTGAAAGTTTAATTCATTTATATCTAAATTATTAGAGATTTACTTCTATCATTTTGCTGTTTTCTGTATGGCTGATAGTGTTTTTGTCTTTCATTTTTCACATTGCTTTCTTCTCTGAGGTTTAGTTTTTTTTTGTAGTAAGATATTTAAATTTCTCCCTCACTTCATTCTGTATATATTCTACAGTTATTTTCTTTATAGTTATTATAAGGATTACATATAACATTCTAACCTTAGAACACTGTAATTAGAATTTCTCTTTTTTTGAAATGGAATTTCACTCTTGTCACCCAGGCTGGAGTGCAATGGCAAGACCTTGGCTCACTGCAATCTCTGCCTCCCAGATTCAAGCGACTCTCCTGCCTCAGCCTCCTGAGTAGCTGAGATTATAGGCGTGCACCACCACACCCGACTAATTTTTGTATTTTTTTAGTAGAGATGGGATTTCACCATGTTGGTCAGGCTGGTGTCAAACTCCTGACCTCAGATGATTCACCCACCTTGGCCTCCCAAAGTGCTGGGATTACAGGCATGAGCCACCACACCTGGCTTGTAATTAGAATTTCTACCAACTTAACCTAATAACATGTAAACATGTCTTTACTGCTCTGTCCCCTCCCCTTTCAGCTGTTCATGCCACAAAATTCTAACTTGATAAGTTTCATGTTCAGGAACAAATAATTATTTTATGCATTATTCTCTGAAGTTATATTAAAAATAAAATACGGAGTTACACATCAAAGTTACAATGATACCAGCCTTTAACTAATTTTTTTTTTATGTATTAGTCTCAAAAATCATGTAGAAAACAAAAAGGAGTTACAAACTGCTGTTACAATAGTAGTAGCTTGTATAATTGCGTTTGTATTTACCTTTATTGGAATTTAATTTCTTCATATGACTGCAAGTTACTGTCTGGTGTCCTTTCATTCACCTTCCACAACTCCCTTGAGCATTTTCTGAAGGGCAATTCTACTTGTAATTAATTCCCTCAGCTTTTGTTTGACTGGGAATGCCTTAGTTTCTCCCTCACTTTTGTAGGATAGTTTTGTTGGATATAGAAAACTTCATTGATAGTCTTTTCTCTTTTCTTTTCGTTTTGACAGGTCTCACTTTTTCTTTTTGACATGGTCATCCAGGCTGCAGTGCAGTGGTGCAATCATGGCTCACTGCAGCCTCAATCTCTCGGGCTCAGGGGATCCTCTCACCTAAGCCTCCTGAGTACCTGGGACCACAGGCACATGCCACCAAACCTCACAAAATTTTTAAAATTTATTGTAGAGATGGGGTCTCACTATGTTGCCCAGGCTGGTCTCAATCTCTGGGGCTCAAGTGATCCTCTCTCCTTGACCTATGAAAGTGCTGAAATTACAGGCTTCCTTTTCTTTCAGCACTTTGAATACATCCCCTACCTGCCTTCTGGCCTCCAAGGTTTCTGATGAGAAATCTGTGGATAATCTTATTGAAAATCCCTCTAATGTGATAAATTATTTCCCTCTTTCTGCTTTCATTTTTT
This sequence comes from Trachypithecus francoisi, assembly GCF_009764315.1. Lineage (NCBI taxonomy): Eukaryota > Metazoa > Chordata > Mammalia > Primates > Cercopithecidae > Trachypithecus > Trachypithecus francoisi. The sequence goes on from NW_022681472.1 coordinate 4,233,533, forward strand.
GTCTTTGGTTTTCAAAACTTTGATTATAATGTGTCTTGGTTTTAAACTCTTTTTGAGTCTTATTTTGAGTTTGCTTATATTCATGTCTTTCATCACATGTGTGATTTCAGTCATGATGTCCTAAAACATCCATTCTGCCCCTTTCTCTCTCTCTTTTTATGCTGACATTCCTGTGCTGCATACATTGCTCTGCTTGATGGTGTCCCACTTGATGACTCTGTTCACTTTTATATAATCTTTTAAAATTTCGTCATGTTCATTGTCCTATTCTCAAGTTCACTGATTTTTGCTCTTGTCTGCTCACATTTCCTTTTGAATCCCAGAAAAGCAGGAATTCAACATGGACTCAGTGTTTAATTTTAGTTATTGTACTTTTCATTTCCAGAATTTATTTTTTGTTTCCTTTTTCTTTTTACTGACAACTCTATTTTGTTCATATATCATATACTTGATTTTCTCCACATCTTCCTTTAGTTAGTTGAGCATCGTTAAGATAGCTTTAAAGTCTTTAGCAGATCTACCATCTGGTTTTCCTCAGTGAAAGCTTTTGTTTATTTCCTTGAATGGGCTATACTTACCTGTCTTTTGTATGTCTTGTTATTTTGTTGAAAACTGAATGCTTGAGTTCTAATAATGTGGTAACTCATTTCCCCCCTTTTCTAGGTTATGCAGATTTCCCTCCTTTCCCAGGGTTTGCTGCTTTTTGCTTTTGTTTTTGTTTTAATTGTAGGCTGTTTTGTGCTAAGAATTAGCCTGAGACATAAACTTAAGTTCTTTTCAGGTCTTTCTTTGAATATGAATGATCACTTTCTAATTTTCTCCACGTGTATGTATGTGTGTGTGTGTTTAATGTCCTGGTCTTTTTAGTTTTGTTTAAATATATTAACATATTTTAAATATAATAAAATATACAGAGAAAATAAATATATTTTATATATAATAAAAATACATATTTAAAACATATTTATAATAAAAATATATTTTATATATAATACAAATATATACATTTAAAATGTTGCACATATTTTAGGGTACAAGTGATATTTTGATACCTGTACATAATGTGTCATGATTAAATCATGGTAATTGGGATATCCATCATCTCAAACACTTATCTTTTCTTTGTGTTGGGAACATTACAAATCTTCTAGCTGTTTTGAGGTACACAATAAATTCTTGTTAACTATAATTTCCTTACTGTACTATCAAATACTAGAACTTATTTCTTCTATGTAACTGTTTTTGAACCCCTTAACCAACTTCTCTACATTCTACTCCTTCCCTTCCCAGCCTCTGGTAACCACAAATCTACTCTCTACTGTCATGAGGTCCACTTTTTTAGTTCCCACATATAAGTGAGAATATGCAATATTGTCTTTCTGTGCCTGGCTTGTTTTTCTTATTGTAATGACTTCCAGTTTTATTCGTGTTGCTATAAATTACAGAATTTCATTCTTTATAGTGAATAATATTCTATATTTATATATATTGTAAAGAATCCACTCTTTATTCATTCCTCTGTTGATGAACGCATAAGTTTATCCCATATCTTGGCCATTGTGAATATTGCTGCAATAAACCTGACAGTATAGATATCTCTTCAATATAATGATTTCCTTTCTTTTGTATATATATACAGTGGTGGGACTGCTGAATTTTATGGGAGTTCTATTTTTAGTTTTCTGAGGAACTTCCATACTGTTTTCCATAATGGCTGTACTAATTTGCATTAACACCAACAGTATATAAGTGTTCCCCTTTTTCTGTGTCCTTATCAGCTTGTTATATTTTGTTTTGATAATAGCCATTCTGACCTGAGATGGTATCTCATTGTGCTTTTGATTTGCATTTCCCTAGAGATTAGCAATGTTAAACATATTTTCATACATCTGTTGGACATTTGTATGTCTTCTTTTGAAAAATGTCTATTCAAATCCTTTTGACTATTTTAAAAATCAGATTTTTTTTTTTTTGCTGTAGGGTTATTTGAGGTCCTTATATATTCTTATTTGGCATATATTTTTCTCTCATTCTTTTGGTTGTCTCTTCACTGTGTTGATTTTTTTCCTTTGCTGTGCAGAAGCTTTTTAGCTTGGTGTAAATCCACTTGTCAACTTTTGCTTTTGTTGCCTATGCCACTGAAGTCTTTACCTGAAAAATCTTTGCCCAGATCAATACCCTGTATCATGTCCACAATATTTTCTTTTAGTAGTTTTATAGTTTCAGGTGTCACATTTAAGTCTTTAATCCATTTTGAGTTGCTCTTGTATATGGTGAAAGATGGGGATCTAGTTTCTTGAGCAAGTGGATATCAGTTTTTTCAGCACTTCTTTTTAAGGAGACTATCCTTCTCCCACTGTATATGCTTGGTGCCTTTGTCAAAAATGAATTGGCTATAAGTGTATGGATTCATTTCTCAGTTGTTTATTCTGTTCCATTGGTCTATAAATCTGTTTCTATGCCAGTACCATGCTGTTTTGGTTACTATAGCTTTGCAGTATAATTCAAAACTAGGTAATGTGATGCCTTCAGCTTTGTTCTTTCTGCTTACAGTTTTGTTTTATTTCTGAGACAGATGGTTTCAGTCTGTCATCCAGGCTGGAGTGTAGTGATGTGATCATGGCTTCCTATAGCCTCAAATTCCTGGGCTCAAGCTGGGCTGATCCTTTTGCCTCAGCCTCATAAGTAGCTAGAGAAACAGGAATATGCCATCATGCCTGGATAATCTTTTAAAATTTTTGTAGAGATGGGGTCTTACTATATTGTCCAAGGTGGAGTTAAACTCCTGGGTTCCAGAGATTCTTGATCTCCAAAAGCGCTAGGATTATAGTAATGAGCCACTGCATCCAGGCAGTGCTCAGGATTTTATTAGTTATGTGGGATCTTTTGTAGTTCCCTAAGGATTTTACGATTTTTTTCCTATTTTTATAAAAAATGTCATTGGCATTTTGAGAGAGATTACATTAAATCTGCAGATTGCTTTGGGTAGTATGAATATTTAGACAATATTAATTCTTCGAATCCATGAATATGGGATATCTTTTCATATTTTTGTGTTCTATTCAATTTCTTTCCTTAGTATTTAATAATTTTCTTTGTGGAGATCTTTCACTTCTTTGGTTAAAGTTGTTCCTAGGTATTTTATTTTATTGTATTTTTTGTAGCTATTAACAATCAGATAGTTTTCTTGATTTCTTTTTCAGATTGATTGCAGTTAGTGTATAGAAATGCTACTCATTTTTGTATTTTGATTTTAAATCCTGCAATTTACTGAATTCACTTATCATTTCTAACAGTTTTCTTTTGGTGGAGTCTTTAGTTGATTCTAAATATAAGATTATGTCATCTGCAAATAAGGGTAGTTGGACTTCTTTCTCACCAATTTAAATGCTCTTTATTTTTTTGCTTGTGTAATTTCTCTGTTTGCAACTTGCATGTTGAATATAAGTGCTGAAAATGAGCATCCTTTTATTTTTCCAGATCTTAGAGGGAGAGCTTTTAGTTTTTCCTCATTAATATACCACAGTATGATATTATGTGTGGGTTTTATGTATATATTCCTCATCATGTTGAAGTATGTTCCTTCTATAACCAATTTGTTGAAAGTTTTCATCATGAAGAGATGTTGAATTTTATCAAATGTTTTCTCCACATCTACTGGAATGACCATATGGTTTTTGTTCTTGATTCTGGTGATGTGATGTATCATGTTTATTAATTTGTATATGGTGAACAATCCTTGCAATTCTGAAATGAGTCCACTTGATCATGGTGCATTTTTTAATGTGTTGTTTGATTTGATCTGCTAGTATTTTATTTAGGATTTTTCACATATGTTCATCAGAGATATTGTCTTACAGTTTTGTTTTTGTGTGTGTCCTTGTCTACTTTTCATATCAGGTAAATGGCTTTGTAGAATGAGGTTAGAGGTGTTACTTTTCTTCAATTATTTGAAATATTTTGAGTGAAATTGGTATTAATCATTATTTAAAAGTTTGATATAATTCAACAGTGAATCTGTCAGATCCTGGGCTTTTCTTTGATGGGAGACTTTATTACTTCTTTAATCTCATTACTTGTTATTGGTCTGTTCAGGTTTTCTATTTCTTCATAGTTCAATCTTGAGAAATATTATATGACCAGGAATGATTCATTTCTTCCCAGTTTTACAATCTATTGGCTTATAATTTGGCTTATAATTAATTATACTAGTACCTAATGATACTTTGTTTTCTCTGGTATCAGTTGTGATGTTTTCTTTTGTGTCTGATTTTATTTATTTGGATTTTCTCTCTTTTTTCATAGTCTAGCTATAGGTTTGGCAATTTTATTTTTTCAAAAACAAATTTTGCTTCATTGATTTTTTAATTTTTTTGTTTCAATTTAATTTATTCATTCTCCAATCTATTTATTTTTTTATTTGGTTGAGACAAGGTCTTGCTCTATTGCCCAGGCTGGAGTGCAGTGTGCATTGGCACAATCACGGCTCACTGCAGCCTCGACCTCCCAGGCTGAAGTAATCCTCCTGTGTCAGCCTCACAAGTAGCTGAGACTACAGGCTAGCACAACCATGCCCAGCTATTTTTTGTAGTTTTTTGGAGGGATGAGATTTTGCCATGTTACTTGGGCTGGTCTCGAACTCCTAGCTTCAAGCAATTCACCTGCCTTAGCCTCCCAAAGTGTTAGTATTATAGGCATGAGCCACAGTGCCCAGCGTTACTTCTGTTCCAATGTTTATTACTTTTTTCTTTTACTAATTTTGCATTTGGTTTGCTCTTGCTTTTCTAGTGCCTTGAGGTGCATCACTAGGTTGTTTATTTGAAGGCTTTTTATTTTTTATGTTAAGTGTTTATTGCTATAAGTTTTCCTCATAGTAGTAATTTTTCTGTATGTACAAGTTCTGTTTTATTATTAGTTATTTTAGCTAAGTACATTGCTATCTAAAATAAAATCAGACTGTTTTATTTTTCTGTCAATATTACTGACCTATTATTTCAAAAAATAGTTGATATAGGATGAGTCTACAATAAAGGATTATACTTAAGTGTTTTGGTTCACATTTCTTCAAATATTTTCTCCCATTATATATATTAATACAACTCCAACACAAATTGATAATTCCCTATTATCCAGGTAATAGTCTGGGACACTATTTGTGATAATTCAAGCTTAAAAATTTAAGAAATTTCGAAGATAGATTTTGATATTTGAGCCAATTTATATACCATCTATTAACTGAGTAGTAATTATTTTAATTGCATGTTACCATAGTAATATTATATACACACATATGTATATATGTGTGTGTATATATATGTGTGTATGTATGTGTATATATCTATACACACATATACACATACATACTTTATTGATATTTATTTATTGAATCAAAGCAATGTAGACAATTTCTTAATTTATTAATGTTATGTCATATAACACTTCATAGCATATGTTAAGTTTACATAACATTTCATTTAAACAATGTTTAAAACAGCTTTTCTTTTTAATATTCATGATACTAACACTATAGAGAAGGAGAAAAAAATAAAGAAGGAAATTGAATATATTTTTAAATTTTTCTGTGGAAATTAGCCACTTTCCCCACAAAACTGATAGTTGTATCGGTAGCAATTGACCAACATCACTTCACTCTAGGTTAAAAACTGAATGCAGACCTAAGTGTTTCAGTAGACAATATGAGATGTTTTACATTTTCTCTTACCTTAGAAGATACGAGATAAGTGTCTCTACTCCAAACTATTAGAGGCTTTTTAATAGGAAGTTGATAGGCACCTGGCCTAAACCATTTTTATATAGAATATAATTTCAAATCCTATGCTATATGTATGCTTTTCTTACATTTTGGTTTCACAGATGAATGCAAATACACTCACACACATACATTATTTCTCAATGTACACACATACATTATTTCTCAATGTATGGCATAAATTTAAAACAAGAATTTATTAAATTCTAAGTATCATTAACCTATGTAATGTATCCTGATATCCGTACTATTTTATTTTCTAAAAGAATTCTGGCCACAAGTCAGCACTGTAATGATGAAATAAATTAATATAGATATCCAGAGTGTAATCTGAAAGATGGTACCCTCTAAAGCACAGTGCTAAACTATACAGATCCAGTATCAGGAGGTCTCCACAGCAACATGTGAACCTCTTCTCTAAAAACATTACAACAGTAGCAATTCTGCCTTTATTACTGTTAATATTTATTTAGCATCTAGGATACTATAGTTTTATGATAATAAGGTCTGTGCCTTTATTTAGGAGGATACTTTATCATTTTTAAAACTTATAAGCACTCAATTAATATTTGTTAAGGGGATCTTTGATTCTTTTCTTTCTCTCACCAACTATATATAATTATTCATTAAATCTTGCCTGTTATTTACTCAAAATATATATGAATCTATTCTTTTTCTTTCATTTCCAGTATTACCACCCTAATCAACATTATTTTCACTTGTGCACTTCAACTGTTTCCCAAATGATCTTAGTGGTCTCATTCTTGGCCTTTCTCAACTCTTTTTCTAATCATCAGAATGCTACTAAAACATACAATTGATCTCAAGCACTCCAATGTCTTTGCACTGCAAATGCACAAATACCTAAACTATTCAATGTGGCTTACTATGTTCAATATAATCTGATTTTTACCTGCATCAGATAGTTTTTGATCCATGAAAAATCCATTAAAAAATGACCCTAGAGCACATTGGCTGAGAACAACATTTTTTTGAGTTCGCAACACTGTTTTTGCTAAGTTGGGCTGGGTTCACAGAGGAGGCTCTGCTGATCTGATGCAGGTTCATTTCCTCTTGGCTGGGGCTCCCTCCTGTGTCTGTGGCCAGCTGGGGGCTAGCTGACTGTGAGCTGGAGCAGCTAGTTTTCCTCCACATGGATTTTATCTTTCAGCATGGCAGCCAGTCCTTTTCACACGGTATTCAGTCAGAGGGAGTAGAATTGTGCAAAGCTACATTCAGAAATGTTACAAAACTTCCTCTGTAATCTCTGCCCAAAGAAAGTAAAAAGTTAGGTCAGAGTCAAGAGTTTAGAAATGGACTTCACTTATTTATAAGAGGTGCTGGCAAGTCACATTGCAAAGCCCCCTGGGCACAGAGAGAGGAATGATCTTACTCCTTTTTGCAAACAATTGGCTGCATTATCCAAATCTCTTACCTGTGTGTCCCTCACCCTTGATTATCAGTCACCTCTTGCACACTTGCTTCTGGCTACACTGGCCACATTTCTATTCTTCCAAAAGGCAATCTCATTTCTAGTTGGATGGTCTTTGACCAAGTTGTGCCCTCTTCCTAGCGTACCGTTTCTCGAGACTTTCACACAACTGGCTCATCTCATTCAGGGTCAAGATCCGATTCCCAGCCGGGCGCAGTGGCTCAAGCCTGTAATCCCAGCACTTTGGGAGGCCGAGACGGGCAGATCACGAGGTCAGGAGATCAAGACCATCCTGGCTAACACAGTGAAACCCCGTCCCTACTAAAAAATACAAAAAAAAAAACTAGCCGGGCGAGGTGGCCGGCGCCTGTAGTCCCAGCTACTCGGGAGGCTGAGGCAGGAGAATGGCGTGAACCCGGGAGGCGGAGCTTGCACTGAGCTGAGATTGCACCACTGCACTCCAGCCTGGGCGGCAGAGCGAGACTCCGTCTCAGAAAAAAAAAAAAAAAAAAAAAAGATCCGATTCCTTTAACTCACCACTTGACAAAGACTTTCAGTTTTTCTGGTAGCTAAAACCTATGATACAAACTCCTCCAGTCTGAAGGGTAAAAAGAGAAATGTAAAAATCATTATTAAAACATCAACCAATATATATTATTCACTGGCTCTCGGATCATCAATTCCATCAGATTGTCAACTATTTGAGGACAAGGACTGAGCACATTAACACCAAAACTTCACACATACACCCCACCTGGTAGTTATTTAATGCATGTTTACTGCCTGAATTTTTAAAGACAACTTACACAATTACTTCAGACTTGAAGCAATTATTTCAGGAAACATTAAATACTTTAGGGAAAAAAAATTCCCTGATACTGTCAAGAGTTAAAGTACAAATGAATTTAGGGCTCGCCTTGACAATCAGAAACCCTTTGTGAGCATCTGCTGGGACTTGGCTGTTTAATTATCATTTTCCTCTCACAAGAGGAGAAGGTAATTACAAAGTCCTGTGCTTAATTATGAGCCTGGAGCCCAGTGCATCTGGTCCTGCTCCTGCATCTATCGCAATGCATCGCAGCTTTTGCTAAGAGAATTGTGTGAGGAACCAGAGCTGTTGTTGCATTTTCCTCACTTAAGTTATAGAAAAAAAATCACGGTACTGTGTTGGCTTCTAAGTGTGGACGTCAGCCACCCAATCCTGCCCACTGTCTTGTCTCTCTGCATCGCTCATCTTTGGAGTGCCATTAAAATAAAGAGTCATAGCAAGACTTCTCTTGTTTTAATTTTTATTCTCTATTTTTGTTTTTAGTGTTTGATGGAGAGAAATCTGGACTTCATCTATAAATATGGCAAACACATATGCCCAATTCATGACTTCAGTTTATTTCTCCTTCTGGATTTCTGACAGTGACCTCAAACTTAACATGTTCAATTCCAAATTTAGTATCTTCCACCCCAAACCTGCCTCTTCATCTTCTGTAATCTCTACCTCATTTAATACTAACCCCTCCTCACAATATGGCTGCAATAAAACATTCCCATCTCAAATGGGGCTGCTTCCTACTTCCCAGAAACACTGTCCTTCAGCCAAAGTCATTTACTCACTACTCTTAAACAGCATGCGCTTCATGGGCGAAGCTGCATAATTAATAGGCAGAACAAGCCTTTGTTAGGTACCAGCAAATAAGGACATGGTTATTTGTAAAGATTTTGTCTTCCAAAAAGAAAAGCATCCCAGTAATCATCACGGAAGGACTATGAAAAAAACGCTTGAGCTTCTTTGCGTATATTTAAACAGATTGGCATTAATATGTTGTGAAAACCTGAGTTGAAGAGATTGACACAAAAACGTTTCAGTATTGACAGCTGCTGAAATGATTCAGTTGATTTTGTTTCTGGGATCCCCCTACCTTCTTTCTGAACCTGGTTAAATCCTCTTTCTTCATGAAAAATGGCACCTCCTCCAGCAAAGCTGCCCTGACCCCCGAGGTAACTGCTGCTATGTCCTCTCTGCCTCAGCACACGTCCGCTGCATCTTTTCCGCACTGTTACCCTGCTGTCATGGCAGGGCGCCATGACATTCATCTCTGTGCCCTTTCTGCCCAGGCTGAGTGCAGTCTGCCATACAATTAGAAACTTACACATTTTAACAAGTAAATGTTTATGAAGGCCACACATTCCTTTTTCATTTCATATGGAAAATAAATATCTAACCTACAATCACTCAAGCAGTAAGATAAGTTTGCAGCCAATCAAACTGACTTTCTGCTAAGTAAGAGACATCATCTGTTTCTGAAAAAGAGAACATATTAGAATGTGCAAAATATAGCCTGAAATATTACTATAGATTTTTTTAAAACCCAGTATTCATTGACCGGATAGTGCTGGCTAAAAGTAGTGTAGAATCTAGAATTTGTAAGTTTACTAAGAATAAATCAATGGCATTTTGTTAACATGGCCCCCATTTAAAAAATAATAATTCTACCCTGAAATCCTTGTTAAGCCTCATTGCTTAGCATTCATTTATCATGCCTTTTATTAATTTACTCATTTATCTATTACTTAAAATATGTTTATGAATTATGTACCATGGTCAAGAAATTATTGTATATGCTGAGGATAAATTCTTTAAATTAATTAAACACAGTAATCTCTTCTTATACATAGGGGCAACCTTTTAAGATCCCCAGAGGATGCCCAAAACTACCTTGGAATGTTTCATTTATGGATAAGGGGGGAATACTATATCTACCAGGAATGCAAATCTCATCAACCTTTCACCTTGCCAATTGAGCTGTTAATGATTAATTCAGACACCATTTACCTCACTTAAGAAATCCATCCTCAGCACTTCTCTCCCTATCTTTATTCTGCCTATTATAATTTCATCCCAGCACTTATAATACTGTATTGCCATAGTCCATTAAATTGTTTTGTAATTCAAGTTCAAAAATTCCTTGAAAGAAGAGCTAGATGATACAAGTAGTCCCCACTTAGCCTCTATCACAGATATGCATGTAAAGGAAAATACATAGTATACATAGAGAGAGTTCGGTACCATATCTATGAGAAAGTTTAATTTATAAATCAGGTACAGAAAGATTAAAAACTAAAACTAATGATAAAATAAAATAATTATAAAAGTATGTTGTGATAAAAGCTATGTAAATATGGTCTCTCTCTCTTTTTCAAAATATCTTAATATTTTCAGATGGTGCCTGACTGCCAGTAACTGTAACCATGTGTCATGGAAATCATGGATAAGGGAGACTAGATGTATCATATAGCTCTTCTTTCAAGGGATCTTTTAACTTGGATCATAAGGTGGAATTTAATAGATTATGATAACGCAGTGAGGCTCCACACTGAACAGTTTATGTGGCATTCTTAGAGTTTCTTCCTTGTGCTTTGTATTAGTTTCCAATAAAAGGTTAAAAACCATTGGCTCACTTGTAATTAAGCTACAGGAGTTGAAGCTCTAGGCCAAGAAGAGTGCTTGGAGCAGGATCACAAACTGGCAGTTCCGTTCGTGAAATCAATGCAATCTTGATTTAACCCATAAGATACTCGTAATTCATTAGAACTGAGTGATAAGTTTTCTTCCCCATATTTATTTACCCTTTGCAATATATCCAGAAGTCATCACTCTCAGCCTATTAACACATCCATTCTATTTTATAGCTCCAATAGTCTACTATGTGGATGAACACAGTTTCTTTAATCATTCTCCTGAATATTATGATTTTCCAATATTTTTCTATTATAACCAATGTCACAATTAATAACCTTGCACATATGTTGTTTTGTATTTGAGAAGGTATATTTTAGGATAAATTATTAGAGGTGAGAGTGCTGTATTAAAAGGTAAAGGCATATGTAACTGTGCTGGATGTCACCAAATTCCCCTCTGTACAGGTGAACACTTTGCATTCCCATAGCAGCATGTGGAGAGGTGAGAAATGGTACTGCTATAATTTTATTACTCCCTTTACTTTATCAAAAGTAAATATGGGCATATTTTCATATATTTAAGTCCATTTGTATAATTTTTGCAAATGGCCAATTCATACTTTTTACTCATTTTTTTGTTTTTCTTTTTTTTTTTTTTTTTTTTTTGGTTTTTGCAGACACTTATTTTAGAAATTTTATTGATGTATAACATTATTCACTGAAATACATAAATAGTAATTTTTTGGCTCAATGAATTTTTAGAAAACATCAGAGAAAAAATACTGTATGTACATATATATGTTATTTATTTATTTGGAGATGGAGTTTTACTCCTCACCCAGGCTGGAGTATAGTGGCATGATCTCAGCTCACTGCAACCTCTGCCTCCTGGGTTCAAAAGATTCTCCTGCCTCAGTCTCCTGAGTAGCTGGGATTACAGCAGTGCGCCACCACGCCCAGCTATTTTTTTGTATTTTCAGTAGAGACGTAGGTTTCACCATGTTGGTCAGGCTGGTCTCGAACTCCTGACCTCATGATCCGCCCACCTCAGCCTCCCAAAGTGCTGGGATTACAGGCTTGAGCCACTGTGCCCAGCCTATTTTTATTTTTTATTGTGTTTTCTTTCTTCCTGATGTTCTAAGATTTCTTCGTTTATTATTTCCTTTCTTTTAAGAGAACGTTCTTTAGTAATTCTTGTAGGATAGGTCCGTGTGTGACAAAATTCTATTAGTTTTCCTATATATAAGAATGGTTAGATTTTTCCTTCATTCCTGAAGGATATTTTTATTAGATAAATGATTAAGGACTGGGTATTAGTCCATTTTCATGCTGCTGATAAAGACGTATCTGGGACTGGCAGGAAAAAGAGGCATAATTGGACCTAAGTTCCACATGGCTGAGGAGGTCTCAGAATCATGACAGGAGGTGAAAAGCACTTCTTAACGTGGTGGTGGCAAGAGAAAATGAGGAAGATGCAAAAGCAGCAACCCCTGATAAAATCATCACCTCTTATGAGACTTATTCACTGCCACAAAAACATTCTGGGGAAAATTGCCCCCCAATTCAAACTATCTCCCACTGGGTCCCTCCCACAGCACATGGAGATTATGGGAGTACAATTCAAGATGAGATTTTGGAGGAGACACAGAGACAAAATACATCAGACTGTAACTTTTTTCTTCCAGCTGTTAAAAATTTTTGCGTTTTCTTTACTTATGTCGTCATGTTTTCTGACGGGATATGTGTTGTCCTTTGAATTGTTTTTTGCATAAAGAAAAAATTCTCACTGATTTCAAGATTTTTCTTTGGCTTCTATCTTCCTTTGTCTTTTTTTTTTTGGAAGAATTCGTGCATATCGTTACCACTTACTACTCCTCAATTACATGTGCACACCTAACTGAAAGGGAGGCTAGAAAATGCCATCCAATTCTGTGACCAGCAAGAAGTTAGTCTTGCTGGATATCCAGCCAGCCTTTCTACACTATGGAGCAGTAAATTATGATCCTTGTTTCTCTTCCATACCTAACTTGCAAATCTTCAATCTTTAATCTATAAAGTCATTAATTTTCTTTTTTTCATGGGATGGGGCTTCTCATGATGCTAGAAAATAATCATGTTTTGACTAAGCAGTGCTTCTAAAACCTGTTGGCCACCAACCTCAGCTACCCATTGTGGATTCACTTAATTCATGTGAAGTTCAAATTGCTCTTCTTAATTACAGAGCAGCCTTCCACGCAGTCATCCAGAAATCAGTGGTGTTAATGTAGATAACCAGTTTTGTTGAGAAAATGAATGTAAAGGAGTGTGGAGATGCCAATTTTTGGTCAGAGTGGGGTCTACATGCCTATAAAGCACCCTGCACAAACATTAGCCCACATCATAAACACAAGAGACAAAGCAGAGGGACATTGGCAGAAGTGAACAGGGAAGCAAGAACTAAAAAGAAGATAAATGAGTATCACATTTTCCAAAATAAGTATACATTGCTAAATACTTCTGAAAGAGGAAAGAAAGCATATCTGAAAACATTTCTAGAAGAAAAGCTGTTGACTGAAAAGGAAAAGGACAATACCATGATTGAAAAAGGTAAGATATAATTATCATTTTTCATATAAAACTCTTCTTTACATATGTGAACCAGCAGCAGGCCAGCTTTAATTGGAAATGATTCAATTGAATAGATCATTTATATAAGAAGGGTAGGGCTAATGAAGCCAGTGTGATTTTAACCATTTGTTCCTAAGTGTCCCAAAAAGCCAGTTCTGAGAGGTAAGAGCTTAAAGTAAATGTATCCAGTTACTCTTAACTGAAAATGTAACAGTTTAAACTCTGAATAAGTATAAGTTACTTGTTTTCAGGTTTTTGTTAAATGACTGATTAGTGATTTGTTCATTCTAGTTCTCTATTACAGTATTGGACAGTTTTGACATTTTGATCTACAATTCATATTTTTTTCTTACAGATAAAACACATCTTTCTTTTTTAAAGTGGGCATTTTTGTACGTTGTGCTTAGTTTAGCATAGCAATCATAGCAAAGTGGGTGTAGGCATGAGACTGAATCACGTCTTCGATATACCACTGTCAGCACATACACCTGAACAGTGGGATACCAAAGATGTGATTCAATCTCAGGAGTGAACACAATAAAAATTCTTACAAGTGCCATTATTTTACAAATAGATGCACACAATTTAAAGCTTATCAAGTAAAAGCAGCATTTATTTGATTAAAATTTATATTACTAAGTATTAATAATGAAAAAATTCAAAGTAATACTTTATATGTATAAAATATATAAAGAGCTAATATATTATGTATAATATATAAATGTGAAAATGAATATAAGTATTTTTTCTATTTTGTTTTTATGTGAAAATCCTATGTGATTTTTCAAACCAAGCAACACTTTCATGAAATGTAAATACATTTTGTATAGTTTTTCAGTGAGCTGCTCTTGATATCATGCCAGTTAATTAAGAAGTCTAAAATAACTGTAACAATATTAAGAAAATTGCCATGCATTTAATCAGGTTTGACACTTTCATTATAGGTAAGAAGTTGCTTTTAAAGTAATGCTAAGATCTTTTGCAGCCAAATGAGTGAATACATTATAAGTTGAATAACTCAAGTCAGTTCCCAGAGAAAAGAAATTTAAGAATGCTGTATTTTGAGAATGAAAGTCAAATCTGGCAAATTCTGAGTGCGTGCATTGCTGATGCGAGCCTAAAAGTGATATCTTTTATTCTCCTGGTCCTACTTTTCATCTGGTATAAGCTTGGGAGCAATGTGTTCTCCAGTTTTAGAAGTTTATGTCCTCTGTGGTCTTGTTTCTGTTTCTGAATATACGATTAAGGAAAAACTCATATGTGTTCTTATGAGTCTCCCAAAAGGTCTATAACATGTTATCACTGTAATTTGTTGTCAACATTGATTAATTTTAATAATTCAAGCTTTCTTATGGTTCAAATCCTAACTTCGTTATCACCATTAATTATTTTAGTCATCTGCTAACTGACAAAGTAGTCAGATATTCTATGTTCCAAAGACACTCTGCATAACACATAAGAAATAATGTATTATTTAATCTACTAATTAATTATACTATTTACTGCCTGAATTATAAAAATATACTATGTAATAGAAAAAAGAGAAGAAAAACACAGTATCTTGATAGACACAGAAAATCATTTGACAAAATCCAATACTCTTTAATAATAAAAAGTCAACAAATTAGAAATGAAAGCTAAATGTCATTAAAGTCATATGTGATAATCCCATAGCTAACTTTATACTTAATGGTGAGAGACTTAATTCTTCCTCTCCAAGATCAGGAAGAAGATAAGGAAGTCCACTCTTATCACTTCTATTTAGCATTATAATGGACAGTTTAGTGAAAGTAATTAGACAAGAAAATGAAATAAAAGGTCTCCAGATTCAGAAGAAAGAAAAGTATCTGTTTTCAGATAGTATGATCTTATATATAGAAAATTCTAAGGAATACACACAAACATATGCAAACTATTTGAATTCATTAATAAGTTTAACAAGGTTGCAGGATACAAGATCAATATGCAAAAATTAATTGTATTTATATACACTAGCAATGCACTATATGAAAATAAATTAAGGAAATACTTCCTTTTACAATAGCAACAAATTGAATAAAATACTTAAAATAAGTGTAACTAAACGGCAAGATTTTTGTGCAAAAACTAAAAAGTTATTGAATTATGTTAAAGATTATTTAAGCAAGTAAAACCATGTCTCATGTTTATAGATTAGAAAAATTAAGATTATTAAAATGCCCTCCTCAAACTAATCTACAGATTAAACACAACTGCTCTCAATAGCTCAGCTGCTTTTTTTCTAGAAATTGACAATCTGATCCTAAAATCAACTTAGAAATTCAAAGGCTGTTGAACACCAAAATCAATCTTGAAAAACTGACACTCCCACTTCTTGATTTTAAAATTTAATGCACATCTAGAATAATCAAGACAGTGTACTGGCATAAAGAAAGGATGGAAGATAATAGAGAATCCAGAAATAAACTCTTCTGTTTATTTTAAATTCATTTTCAGCCAAAATAATTCAATGGGGAAAGAAAAGTTATTTAAATAAATAATTCTGAGATAATATTAATATGAAAATAAATGAAGTTGAATGCTTATATCATATACAAAAGTATTTTTAAAATATTGATAAATCTAAATGTAAGAGCAATTAAATGTAAGAGCCCTTAAAAGTAAACATATTAGTAAATCTTTATGACCATTGCTTAGTCAGTCATTTCTTAGATTTGACACAAAAAACACTCACAACAAAATAAAAGCCGGTAAACTGTACTAAATCAGAATCTTGAATGTCATAATATACATGAAACCATCAAAAGAAGTGAAAAAAAAAACAGAATAGGAGAAATATTTACAAATTTGTATCTGGTAAGTTTACAACACAGAATGTACAAATCATTTGTATAACTCAATGATGAAAAGATAATCCAGTTTAAAATGGGCAGTGGATTTGAGTAGACATCTCTCCATAGAATATATACAAATGGACAATAAGATACTGAACATTACTTGACTTTGGATAAACAGAAATAAAACTTACAATATAGTATCACTTCACAGCCATTAGGATAGGTGTATTAAACATGATAGACGATGGTGGGGGGGGGGAGAGAGAGAGAAAGAGAGAGAGAGAGAGAGAAAGAGAAATTAGAATCTTCATACATTGCTGGCCAGACTAATAAAATCATGAAGCCACTTTTGTACTATATTTTTGGGGTTCCACAAAATATTGAACATTAGATACCATATGATTCAGCAATTCCACTTTTTGGTATCTATGCGAAAATACTTTAAAAACACTAATACACACACACACACACAATTTACACAAATATTTTAGCGATGTTATCTAAATATTTTGGAACATAGAATATTTGACTACTTTGTCAGTTAGCAGATGACTAAAATAATTAATGGTGATAACGAAGTTAGGATTTGAACCATAAGAAACTGTGAGGTGCTTAAATTATTAAAATTAATCAATGTTGACAACAAATTACAGTGATAACATGTTATAGACCTTTTGGGAGCAATTCCACTTTTTGGTATCTATGCGAAAATACTTTAAAAACACTAATACACACACACACACACACAATTTACACAAATATTTTAGCGATGTTTCCAAAAGTTGGAAACAACCCAAATGACCATGAATAAATGAATGGCTGAAGAAAATATTATATATACTTACTAGAATATTATATGTCAATACAAAGGAATATAACACTAAAACATGCTACAAGGATGAATCAGGAAATCATTATGCTAAGTGAAATAATCTTGGGTATTTTACATAATGCCTAGATGTTTTAGGCAAGGACTGGAAGGATAACATCTCAAAATACTAAAGGAATGTAGAAATAAATTTATTTAAACAAACAAGTGGCCTTTGAGGAGTTGAGGAAAATAGAAAAAACACATTGGAGACTAAGAAAATATCTCTCTGATTTTGAGAGAGGAAAAGGATTGATAAAAAACATTATTGTCTGTTGATAGTGATCAAAACTCCTGAATAAATGTCAGTGGTGCTGGGGGGAAATGATGAATTCAGGTAAAGAAATGCTCAGGATGTGTTTATGGAGCATCTAGGTGTAAATGCACATTATGCTGCTGACTATGGGTTTCTGGGGTGCAGGCAAAGGCATTTGCTTGGGCATTTGATTGGAAATTGTCCTCATGTGGATAATATCTGAAGAAGTATGAAATCATCCTCATATGAATGGGATCTGATGCTATAGTAGTAGGGAAGGCCCCAGATAAATCAAGCAAAAAACACATGAGGGCTGAAGAGAGAAACCTGAAAAAAAGTCTACTTTAAGGATATAGGCATAAACGAAGATACAAAGGAGTTTGGGCATGGTAGTCATAGAGGCAGGAGGAGTAACAAGCAATGTCACAGAGTTCTAGAGATGTCCAGGAGAAAAGAGCATTCCAGGAAGAAGTGATCCAGAGTCAAAGTGGACCAGGCATGGGGGTTCATGTCTGTAATTCCAAGATTTTGGGAGGCCAACATGGGAGGTTCACTTGAGCCCCAGAGTTCGAGACCAACTTGGGCAACATGGCACAACCTCATCTCTACAAAAGTTACAAAATTAGCCAAGCATGGTGACACATAGCCATAGTCCCAGCTACTGGAGAGGCTGAGGTGGGAGGATCACTTGACCCAGGAGGCAGAGGTTACAGGGAGCTATGATCACAACTGCACTCCAGCTTGGATAACAGTGCCAGAACCTGTCTCAAAAAAAAAAAAAAAAAAAAAAAAAGAGAGTCAAAGGGCCACACATACAAGAGAGTACATAACTTAAGAACTGAATGTTGATTTGAACAAATGGAATTATTTTCCTATGGCTACAGTAAATGAGACTGTGCGTAGAGGTTTGCAGTGAGACATGTAGGGCAGCAAGTGTATGCAACACTGCTTTTAAATTTGGAGTCTGAGGAACACTGTGGGTGGGGGCATCCTGCAACTTTGACAGTGCGTTCAAGAGGTCCAAGCTAGTTTAACAACAATTGAATGTTATTATTTGCGTTTTTTACATTCATTCTCCGACAAGTGCACGGGAGAGTTTTCTCGAGTCTCCATAGAGCATGTTGATGTTACTGTAGTGACAGCTAATGGAATGTGTGCTTGGGTATTCTCATATTTCCTTGAATTTTGTAAGATAGTTTTTTAAACAAATACATCAATATTTGGAAGATCTGCATAAATTAGGATACAGCATTTTCTCAATGACCAGTATATTTCAAAATCATGCATTGGTAAAAGAGCCATTTATAACTCATGATATCCCAAAGAATTGAAATGAAGCAGGGTAGGAAATGTTCTTCAATTATGAATTAAGTCTACACTTAAACTTTGAGAAACTACAACTTTTCAAGTTTAGTGTAGTATCAATGAAAAAAAATCAACAATTATCCAAATTGGTTATTAAAATACTCTTCTTCTCTCAACCGTATATCAGTGTAGGCCTTATTTTCACTGCTCCGGCCAGAACAACATCCTGCAAAAGGTTGGCTGTGGAAGCACACATCAGAATCTAGTTGTCTAGTTGTATACTAGTAAGCCTGACATGTTAGAAATTTGCAAGAATGTTAAACAGTGCCACTCTCTACTAATCTTTGGAGGAATCATTATGGTTTATTTCAAAAATACCTTATGCATGCTAACATGTAAATTACTTATTATTGTCATTACACCTTTTTAATTGTTTGAAAAACTTTAGTTCAAAATATAGTGAATATCAACCCCTGTAATTCATGTACATAAAGTCTTTTGGTGTACTAATTCTAATGTGTGTAAAGGTGTCACAAGAGCAAAAGGTGTAAGAACCACTGATTTAGACCACCTACACTTTCAAGAGTTTAGTAATGAAAATGGAAGAGAAAATCAGAGTGATAACAGGTAGGGATAACTGGTAGTGATGCAAGATTTTTCACTCCTTAGCTCAGCTAGGTTCAGGTTCTTGTCTCATGATCAGGAAAAATTAGGTGTGTGGACACCAGAGTGAGTGGTGTGGAATTTTTTAAGCAAAAGGAAAGCTCTCAGCAAAGAGAGGAGTCCTGAAAGCAGATTGTTGGTTGCCCCTCACAGTTGAATACAAGGGCATATGTAAATATAAGCTGATGAGGTTGGGTTCCCTATTTGTACGAGGAATGAATTCTTGGTGGCTCCCCCAACTTTCCCCAGTGTGCATGCAGGCCCTTAGTCCTCTGCAGGCATGTTTAGGCAAGCCCCCTTTGCAAGTGCCTTATCTGCACAAAACATCTGATGTAAGCACTTTTGGGGCAGGTTGGAGGTTCTCCGGAGACCCTTCCCTTACTGTCTGCCTAAAGCAAGCTGGTTAACTCCTTCAGTAGGGATATAAACTTCTTCAAAAGAATATTTATTTTTGTCATTAAAGGTAGGACAGCTTAATTATACTTGAATACCCATGGGATGGAGCAAGTAGAGAAGCAGCAGCTAAAAATATAATAAGAGAGGAAGAAAACAATACATGACACTTCAAGCTCCTCTAAAATTTTATTATCCTGGGCATACCTGGCATCCACAGCCTCATGTGGTTTCTCAAATCATGTTCCAGTGAAAGGAACCAGAATTCTAACTCAGGTTGGCTGGGAAAAATGCAAGACTCTAGGGCACCTTGTGGCAACAGAAAAATAAGGAAGCACTCATAAAAGGATGGGATGTCAGATACAAGAACCAGCCTGATAGTACTCCCAGTGGCCAAACCTGGAACAATTTGGACCATAAAATAAATAACGGTAATACTGGATTAAAACCCACAGAGTACATACATATTCAGGAGTCCGTACTGATTTAAATAAGTGATTGAATAAATAAATAAATAATTGAGGGAAAAGGGACATTTTTCCTTTTTATGAGCATTCTATTTAATAAACGTGAAGAATGAGAGAAATTAAAATCACCATCTCGGGCAGAGTCTCAGAATATCTGCCCCCAAAATATGATTAATTACAGAGTGAAAATATTTACTGTACAGTTGAAGAGCTCAGCAGACGCTTCCTTGTCTATGTCAGCAAGGGTGCATTGTTGGTATTGTGAATTATGACTCTGATGTGGTGATCATGTACATCATCTGCTGGTGATATTCTTCCTAGTAATGTTGAACCTGAATTTAGTCATGAGAAAATAGTAGACAAACCTATATTGAGGGACATTGTATGAACTAATTAAACACGACTATTTAGAAGTGTCAGTCATGGAAAACAACATGGTGAGCAGACTGCCCCTCCCCCACATGCATCCCCTAAGCCCTGGACCCAGCAGATGTGAACTTACTTGGCAACGGGGACTTGGCAGATGTGAAGTTGTGAGGTTGCCAGCCTTACAGTGGAGAGGTTTTTCTGGATTCGCGAGCTATAACCAGTTTAGTCACATGGATGTTTAAAAGGTTAGAGCTTTGTGCACCTGTTAGAAAGCTGCTGCAAGTACAGGACGTAATGTTGGAGAGACTCCAAGTGTGAGGAGGATTTGATGCACTGTTGATGACTGAGATGACAGGCTATGTGCCAGGACCAGAGAGAGACCACCAAGAGTTTAGGAGACCACCCTGACTCACAGCCAGCAGGGAAACTGGCCTCAGTCCTACAACCACAAAGAATAAAATTCCAGAAGCCACCTAAATGAGCTTGAGGCTGACTCTTCCCAGAACCTTTCAGTAAGAGCTGAGCTTGATTTTCACTGGTAAAACCCAAGCAGAAGAATCAGTGGAGTCAACTGACCTACAGAACTGTAGGAAAATAAATTTGTGTTTTTAAGGTGTTAAGTTTATTAAAAGTTCTAATAGCCATAACAGAATATAAATGCAGACCAGGGAAGACTGAAGAACTGTCACAGAATGGGAGAGACTGAGGAGACTTGACGACCACATGCAAGGTAGGGTCCTACACCAGAAAAGAGTATCAGTGGGGAGAACAGCAGAATCCAGACAAAGTCTGTAGTTTAGCTGATAGTGTTATACCAACAGTGAGTTCTTAGTTTTGACAAATACATCATGGTTATAAAAAATGTTAACAATAAAGAAAGCTGTGAAGCATTCACAAGCATTCTCTGCACTAGTTTCAACATTTCTGTAAGTCTAAAATTGTTTAAAAGTAAAATGCTAAAAAAGTCTATTATTCCAAGTTTTAGCTTTCCTGAAAACATACATGACCCCTGAGACCCTTCCCACTTCTGAACTCCTTATATTTTCATTCTTAGACTCTACATTCATTGAAATAACTTATTACATAAAGCACTTTAAGATGAATAGTGCAGAGATTTTCATACAATTTCTCCTCTTAGTGAAATGATGTTACTGTTTTCATAAAAACCTTTTGAAAAAAAGGTGTGTTAGTTTGAAGGCTGCTCCTAGTACCCTCCTCCTGGTATACCCAGTCCTGCTCATAATTCAGGCTTCTACACAAATGGTTTTTATTCACATGTCAGATGGAGTCATTTGAGTAACAGATTTAAAATATCTGCATCTCTTTAAAGGGAGTTATGGATAAGAGTAGTAGATCTATTATGGATAAGATTAGTAGAACCAAATAAATAGTTCATAGTTTTTTATGACAAATAAAGGTAAATATTAGATTATTTTAAACAGTTAACCACAGATTGGGATCTCGCATTTGCAAGGCTTTCAATACCATATTTTTTTATTTCAGAAGATCTGCTAAGATTTGCTTACATTAATCAGTTAATATTTATTTAATATCATTATTCAATGACTAATAGTTAACCCAACTTTTAAAAAGATCAAAGAGTATCACAGTACAAAGTTACTGATTACTTGAAGACAAAACATTTAAATCAGTGAAATATCTATGTTGTGTAGTCGTTTTTAGGATTTTGATGGTTCTACCTTCCATGTTGTAAATTCTAATTCAAGTGTTGATCTGCTTATTTAAGGAGTAGTATCCAGCTGATCCTTGCCAGCCCATGGCTGAGGTCAGGTGACAACAGAGCACAGAGACTGGGCTAGGGGAATGTGAGGGTCCCAGGCACACAGGCAGGACTGCATCCAGGTACAGTCTTTAACCAGCACAGAACTGTTGAGCACCAAGGATCTGAAGGCAATGATAATATAGTCACTTTCTTTCAATGCTTTATAGCCCAGGGAGGAGACCTACAAATGAGCAAATGATTACATTACAAAGCGACAAGTGTTGTGATAAGGATTTAATTAAGGCACTATGGTGGCACCGTGGGGACAGATGACATCAGAGAAGCATCCGGAAAGAAGAGGAATCTGGATTGTATCAAAGGATGAACATGGGCCATCCACGCAGAAAGGGAAAGAAGCATGTCCCAAGCATGCCTGAATAGGGAGAGCTGGGCGGCAGCCTCACTCTTGCTTGCCAAGAATCTTGCTTGCCATGGCAACAGCACACGCTCAGGCTTAGCACAGAATGTGTGAAAACAGTCCTCCCCGCAGCCAGGTGCACCCCTGGAGTCATCCGGTCCCTGGAACTTTGGCCGTTCACTCACTTACATTTGATACAAACATAAACAAGTTATAGAAATCAAGTTATATGAGGGACAATATAGATCAATGCATCTATTTCACGTGTCAGATGCAAGGAAAGGTCAGTGGATTCATAGATATTGACTCATCCTACACCCACACCAATGCATCCCGTGGACTTCCCAAACAAATAGGCTGGGCCTGTGAAAGTGAAAGTAGATACCTATTGGCTAAGGTGAGGCAGACGTCCTAGATTGGGAGGCAGGTGGGAAAAAGATGCTTGGCAATGTGGCAGTTGTACCAGGCAGACAATTGCCTCCAAATAAAAGGTTTCTGGAGTTCAGGAGTTCAGGAGGAGTTCATTATCTACTGCTTTGGGGTGTTTTGTATCTACACAAAGTGATAAACTGAGTGGCTGAGTCATACAGCGAAAGGTCCAGTAGTGTCATCATAACCCGAGAGCAGGAGTGCTCAGGGACAGCAAAGAAGCCTCAGACACTGGGGCACAGGCCCCTGACTCTGCACCTGTCCTGTGCTGTGTGCATAGGCTCCCCTCCCACCACCCCTGTGCCCTGCGGGTGCCCAGCAGCAAAGCACTGCTGTGGAAAACCCCCAAACAGCTGGGCACAGTGGCCCATGCCTGTAATGACAACACTTTGTGAGGCTGAGAAGGCTGGATCACCTGAGGTCAGGAGTTCGAGACAAGCCTGGCCAACATGGTGAAACCCAGTCTTTAACAAAAATACAAAACTTAGCCAGGCATGGTGGCAGATGCCTTTAATCCTAGTTACTCGGGAGGCTTAGGCAGGAGAATCGCTTGAACCCGGGAGGTGAAGGTTGCAGTGAGCAGAGATCACGCTAGCCTGGGCAACCAGCAAAACTTCATCAAAGGAGGGGATGGGAGGGGAGGGGAGGGAAGGGAAGGGAACACCCCCACACTAGGAGAACCTAGGGAAATGCAGAAAGGAATCTGGGTTCAAATCCAGCCTAGCTGCTAGTAGAGAACATGAAAGCAAGTAATACCAAGATTTGTGATTACTCCGTGTAATCTGTGCTCATGTATCAGTGAATTTTGGGTTTTGCTAAGCATATTTGAAATCTGAATTACACTTGAAATATTGTAATAAACCTTTTTGTAAAGTATAAAGACTAAGTCCTCCAAAACTTATCCTAATTTCATGCTTCTGAATTTTAAATGAATGGAATTTACAATAGTCAGATCAGTGAATAATTTGTCAATTCTATGATTTAAATGAAACATTAGCAAAGGAGGGGAATATTTAAATATTTCAAAGTCAGTACATCTCACACGTTTTATTCAAGGTGCCCTTATTTAACAATTTTAAATCTGAATTCTTAAGCAAACAAAAACCAAAGGAGTGTTCACCAAAGTTTGGGTAACACCTTTTTGTTTGCCTAGTATGTAAAAGCCTTGTGCCAGGCAATGTGGTTGATTAAAATGTGATAATCATAAGTACAGTCTCAAGGGCTTGAGAATATAATGAGGGAGATAAAATAATACTTATACTAAATCATGATTAAATAAGGTATTTCTTGGCATGAGTATTGTAAGGAGGGAGAAAATGTTCATATTTGTCACCACAGAGTCTTATAGCAGTGATGAAAAGAGAGTTTACAGGAGGCTTCAGAGACGTGGCATGTAAGGTGAGCATTGATCTGTGGGTAGAACTGGGGAAGGAGGAAGAGGAAAGGCGTTCCAGAAAGGGAGAAGAGTTTGAAAACACATGGTGAGTTCCACAAATGCTGGGTAGCCCAACATGGCTAGAATATAAGATTAATAGAGAAATGAAAGAGGAGATAAAATGGGAAGGTGGAAAAGGTTACATTTTAGAAGAATGAATATCACCTTATGAAACAAAACTTACATTGGAAAGAATAAATCAGACCAGAAACATCGGACACTAGTAGCAAGTTCTGTGTTCATCCACCGTTTTCCTCCAGCAATTCACTATGAAGATATACAGTTGGAAGACAGGAATGCACAGACAGCAGGTTTTGGGAAAACACTAACACTAGATTTTGTAATTGGACAAATATAAATTAAGGGTAAACAAATAAGAAATAATATGCCTGAAGGCCCATATGTGTATTTATGTGAATAGGCCTATGTACCTTTATGTGGATAGGCCTATGCACCCATAACCTCTTACCCTCCACATGTGATCCAAATTACTCCTGCCTCACTGTAACCGGTACTCCAGGGATGGGCAGTAACACAGTTCAATGGGAGTCTTTTTCTGAATTGATCTGAGTGTTTAAAGAGAAATAACCTCTTTTCAATAAAGTGGACTTCTAGTGTGTGAATGTGGGCCCTCAATACTCACTTTCTCCACCAAATTATAGTTCTGCATTATTTACTGAATACAGCTAAGAGGCAATCAGCATATATCTTTCTTCCTCACACCCCCGCCTCACACCTCTCCAACATTTCTGAGACACTGGGATAAGTTGGATTGAATCCAGGCCACCCTTGAAATGTTCCATTTTTTAATCATTACTTTCAGTTTTGATATTTATATTTGTATCCGAGAGTTCTAAGTAGTACAAAGCAGCATTTTTTCACTCCAAATTTGTTTCCAGTCATTCGAAAATCTAAATTATTATCTGTATTGTGAAATAAATAAAAATAAACAGGAGCTTTGTTTTGGTCATGTTTTTATTTGCTAGTGTTGCTGCTTGCTTATATTTAGGCATGGATGATGATGTTCAAGTAACTTATTCATCAAAGCGATTTGATAGACCATTCAGAAATGCATAATAAAACATAAGAAAAATAAAAGGACATAAATAAATTATTACAGAAAAATTTGATGGTGGGTATTGATATGAAATCTGGGGCAAAGTTAGTGCAGAGGAATGTGAATACACAAAAAACTTGAATCATTTGCTAAAAATTTATCTCTAGCTTTGTGACACTCAAAACATGAATAAAGCAAAACCGTATATTATAGTTCTAAACATTATATACAACAGTAATAACAACTTGTGAACTACTGTAAGTCTCTCTGAAGTTACATATGCACACATTTACTTGTTTTATTAATTAATCTGTTTTATTAATTAATTAAATCTGTTTTATTTATTATTATTCAAAATGAAATTAGAGAATCTACTCTTTTGAATTTGACAGCTGGTTTCATTCAATGGAATATAACCTATGAGTTATTAAAGAAGTAAATATTCCCCATTTTGAAAGGAAATTTCTAACAAAGAGATATAACCAAAGAGTAAATTGTGATTTCAAGTTGGCAAGACATGAAGATGTTTTTTAAAAACATCAAATATAATTTATTCATCCCAGGAGTAACTGACTGAAGCAGCAAATGCTAAAAAAGGTATTTTGTTTGTTTGTTTATGTGTCATTTATTTGTTTTTAAAAAGCAGGTTAGGGTAATGGGTGACGGTCAGGCAGAAATGTAACAAGGAATAAAGTAATCAGATTAGGTATAATAATGCATAGTACAAAATGGACAAATAGTTTTTAATTAAGCAGTATTACAATTCAATTTATTTAAAATACCTAAAATCGACTTTATTTAAATTTTTTATAACAGTAATAACAATAGTAACAGTTGGCATTTAGTGGATTTTTGCTATGTTTTATAAACTTTTTTGCATAAAAAGGCCATGGATGAATACTCTAGGATGTCTGGTTAATTCATGAGGAAAAGGAGGCTGAGAGTCTCACACCTAACAAAGGATAGAATGGCAGGTCACACATAGGTGAGTCAGACTCCGGAGCCCCCTCCTCCCCGCCTCCTACACTGACTCTGAAAACTTGGATGGCTCATTCTCTCTGAGGCATGGAGCGCTTTTAAATAAAAAAAAAAAAAAAGACCATTTTATCATTGTAATTAAGGTTTACAAATCAAATTCAATTTTATATACTATGGCACAATTCCAAGGTTGCTGTGTCATCTACTAACCAGCACTATCATGTAATTACAGCTGCCCTTGCAGAAACAGCTCTTGGGAAGCAAGTCCTACAATCCTTGATATAATTTCAATTTCTATTATGCTGTTATCATAATTTTAAATGAAAATACAAAAATAGCATATGATGAAATTTGCTCACATAAAACTACTCTTGATTAAATGCCCATGTGAAAATTATGGATAGAACTGAAGGTAAAATATGCACATCATGTTTTTAAGAAGGACTCAATAGGAAATATTACATCAACCTATATTGCTCTGAATGAGGGTTATTAAGCATCAGAAATAGTCCCCATTTGAGGTGGGAGAGAAGATGTATTTCATCTGACATGATGCTGTGGTTTAAATACAGATTTAACTAAACAATGTAGCATATGTATTTTTTCTTTCAGTTGTTATATTCTTCCAGGCATCCTTATTTGTCCTTATGTGCTTCAGTATACAATTTATGCATGAAGATATGAAGGAAGAATTGTCTATGCTTGGAACTTCCTATTTTGGGGAAGACTTTTATTTCTTCTCTTCCTGTGGTAGGCAGAATTCCAGGATTCTACCTGAAATTCCTGCCTGTTGTATGCACTCCCTGTATCATTCCTTCCCCTCCAGTGTGAGCAGGACTGGGAAGATGATAGGAAGTCACTCTCATGGTTACATCACTGATATGGCTTGTCTGTGTTCCCCCCTTAAGCTCACCTTGAATTGAATTGTAGTTCCCATAATCCACACTGTGTCCTGGGGGGAACCTTTTGGGAAGTAATTGAATCATAGGGGTTGTTACCTCTATGCTGTTCTTGTGATAGTTAATGAGTTCTCATGAGATCTGATGGTTTTATAAGGAGCTTTTTCCCCTTTGCTTGGCACTTCTCTCTCCTGCTGCTATGTGAAGAAAGACGTGTTTGATTTCCCTTCCACCATGATTGTATGTTCCCTGAAGCTTGCCCAGCCATGCAGAACTGTGAGTCAATTAAACTTCTTTATTTTTTTTTTATTTTATTTTATTTTTTTTTGGAGACGGAGTTTCACTCTGTGGCCCAGGCTGGAGTGCAGTGGCGTGATCTTGGCTCACTGCAAGCTCTGCCACTGGGGTTCACGCCATTCTCCTGCCTCAGCCTCCTGAGTGGCTGAGACTACAGGCGCCTGCTACCATACCTGGCTAATTTTTTTTTTTTTTTTAATTTTCAGTAGAGACGGGGTTTCACCATGTTAGCCAGGATGGTCTCGATCTCCTGACCTCGTGATCCGCCCACCTTGGCCTCCAAAAGTGCTGGGATTACAGGCATGAGCTACCATGCCTGGCCTAAACTTCTTTATTTTATCCAGTCTAGGATATTTCTTCATAGCAGCATGAGAACAGACTAATACAGTGATTTGGTACTTCAGAGAGTGGGATGCTGCTATAAAGATAACCGAACATGTGTAAGTAACTTTGGAACTGGATAACAGGCAGAAATTGAAACAGTTTGGAGGGCTTAGAAGAAGACAGGAAAATATAGGAAAGTTTGGAACTTCCTAGAGACTTGGAGGGCTCAGAAGATAAAAAGATGTGTGGAAGTTTGTAATTTCCTAGAGACTTGTTGAATGGCTTTGACCAACATGCTGATAGTGATATGGACAATGAAGTCCAGGCTGAGGTGGTCTCCGACGGAGATTGGAACTTGTTGGGAATTGGAGTAAATGTCACTCTTGCTATGCTTTAGCAAAGAGACTGGCAGCATTTTGCCCCTGCCCTAGAGATCTGTGGAACTTTGAAATTGAGAGAGATGATTTAGGGTATCTGGTGGAAGAAATTTCTAAGCAGCAAAGTATTGAAGAGGAAGCAGGGCATAAAAGTTTGGAAAATTTGCACCCTGACAATGCAATAGAAAAGAAAAACTGAATTCAAGCCCACTGCAGAAATTTGCATAAGTAACAAGGAGCCAAATGTTAATCATCAAAACAATGAAGAAAATGCTTCCAGGGCATGTCAGAGAACCTGCACAGCAGCCTCTCTTATCACAGCCCTGAAGGTCTAGGAGGGAAATATGGTTTACTGGGCCTGGCCCAGGGCCCCCCTGCTCTATGCAGCCTCAGGACATGGTTCCCTGAGTCCCAGGTGCTTCAACTCCAGCTGTGGCTAAAAGGGACCAGGGTACAGCTTGGGCCATTGCTTCAGAGGGTACAAGCCCCCAGCTTTGGCAGCTTCCATGTGGTACTGGTCCTGCGGCTACACAGAAGACAAGAAGTGAGGTTTGCCTACTGCCTCCATTTTAGAGGATGTATGGAAACCCCTGGACTTCCAGGCAGAGGTGTTCTGCAGGGGCAGAGCCCTCATGTAGAACCTCTGCTAGGGCAGTGCAGAAGGAAAATGTGGGTCGCAGCCCCATCACCCCACAAAGTCCTCACTGGGGCACTGCCTAGTGGAGCTGTGAGAAGACAGCCACTGTCCTCCAGACCCCAGAATGGTAGATACATTGACAGCTTGCACTGTGCACCTGGAAATGCCACAGGCACTCAATGCTAGCCTCTGAAAGCAGCCAGGAGAGGTCTGTATCCTGCAAAGCCACAGGGATGGAACTGCCCAAGGCTGTGAGAACCCACCTCTTGCATCAGTGTCATCTGGCTGTAAGACAAGGAGTTATGGAGATCATTTTGGAACTTTAAGGTTTAATGACCACCCTATTGGATTTAAAACTTGTATGGGGCAGCACCTTTGCTGTGGCCAATTTCTCCCACTTGGAATGGGTGTATTTACCCAAGGTCTGTACCCCCATTGTATGTTGGAACTAACTTGTATTTGATTTTACCAGCTCATAGGAGGAAGGGACTTGCCTTGTCTCAGATGAGACTTTGGACTTGGACTTTTGAATTAATGCTGGAGTGAGTTAAGATATTGGGGACTGTTAAGGAGGCATGTTTTGAAATGTGAGGACATAGAATTTGGGAGGGGCCGGGGCAGAATCATATAGTTTCACTGTGTTGCCATCCATATCTCATCTTGAATTGTAGTTCCCATAATCTCCACTTGTTGTGGGAGGGACCTGGTGGGAGGTGATTGAATCATAGGGGCAGTTACTCCCATGCTGTTCTTGTGATAGTGAGTTCTGATGAGATCTGACGGTTTTATAAGGGGCATTATCCCTTTGCTCAGCACTTCTCTCTCCTGCCACCATGTGAAGAAGGACATGTTTGCTTCCTCTTCCACCATTATTGTAAGTTTCCTGAGGCCTCCCCAGCTGTGGGAAGTCAATTAAACCTCTTTCCTTTATAAATTACCCAGTCTCAGGTATTTCTTCATAGGGGCATAAGAATAGACTAATACAGTCACTTATTAGTTGACTTTGAGGTAGTCAAAAGGGACATTATCCAGGTGAGGCTGATCCAATCAGGTGAGTCCTTCTGAGATATTGAGCCCTCCCTAGAGCCAGAGACATGGTGTGTGAGGGAGTGACAAATCGGTATCTGGTCCTGATGGAAGTTCCTGCCTGACAGCTAACAAGACCCTGGGACCTCTGCCCTACACACACAAGGACATCAATTCTGGCAGCAACCCGAGGGATCTTGGAAGTGAACCTTTCCCTAGTCGAGGCTTCAGAAGAGAACACAGCCACCTGATATGTTGATTTCAACCTTGTGAGGCCCTGAGCAGAGCTCCCACCCCAGACCCCTCACCCACAGGAGCTGTGAGAGGGTAAATGCATGTCCTTTTAAGGGGCTAAGTGTGTGGTCATTTGTTATCCAGCAACAGAAAATGAATGTGATTCCATCCAAGTATTGCCTTCCTGACTTTATGGTACTCCTGATAATCTCATGCTCACAACTATGTTTTCCTTCTTCGGAAAAATGTAGACATTCATGAGCTGTATAGAGACATTCATGACTCTATAAGTCATTGAGCTCTGTTCTCATTTCTTAGATAAACACTGGCCACTTTGTCTCTCTATTATTTCTTGGTGGGAGACTAGCTTCCTTCAGCCTGTCTCTACAGCTGATTCATTTCTCAGGAGAAATTCTCTTTGGCTGGTTGTACTGTTTTACAGCTTTCTATTGGAACCAATCCTATTATTTTCAATCACCCAACCTAGACTTGAGTTCACATGCTTGTATGCATAGATCCAAGGTTTTCACAATGTTTGTGGCTAGCATTTCTATACTTTACTACAATTCTACAGAGGCTTGTGCAAAAATGCTTATCTCTGGGCCAGGTGCAGTGGCTCATACCTGTAATTCTAGCACTCTGGGAGACAGAGATGAGAGGATAACTTGAAGCCAGGAGTTGAAGACCAGCCTGGGCAACAAAGAAAGACCCCCGTCTCTACAGAAAAGTTTTAAAAATTACCCAGGTGTAGTGGCACACCTCTACTCCCAGCTATTCATGAGGCTGAGGCAGGAGGATCACTTGGGCCCAGGAGGGCGCTGCTGCAGGGAGCTATACTGTCACCACCACTGCATTCCAGCAGTCTGGGTGACAGGAGTGAGACCCTGTCAAAAAAACAACAACAACAACAAAAAAAAAAAAAAAAAGAAAGAAAAGAAACAGAGAAAGAAGGAAAGAAAAGAAAAAAGAATAAGAACAGAAAGCTTATCTGTGAATCAAAATTAGTAGCTGCTAATTTCTGGAGTGCAAGTTTATTCTTCATGGGAACCCTTTGAAGTGGGTGTGAGTGTTCTCACTTTAGACAAGATGAAACTGTAAGCAAGAGAGAAAGCTATTTGTTCAACAATACTCAAATAGGGAAAGGTAGAGTGTCCACTGGTTTCCAGATCTGGCTGATTCCAATACCTCTGTCTTTTCAATTTTCTAAATTGGCAGCATAGGTAAGGGTAAGAATGGAATGATAATTACATAATTTACCATCTAAGAAGGAAAAGAACCTTTCATATTTTCAGGAATCTAAAGTTTTTTTTTTTTTTTTAGATTGAGCCTTACATTTTTTAAAAGTCTGAAACCACAAAATATTTAAAATAAATATTTAGACTTTGGACAATGAATGTAGTTGTTAACTACATTAAATATGGGGACTAAAAGCTGTTTTATATACAGAAGTTTTTTTCTGTCCTCATGCTCCTGAAACATATTATCATGAAAGATCAGACTGAAAAAAAAAGGCTGTGGACTCACAAAAGTGCCATCCACATAAAAGTTTCCCAAAATGCCCTTCAATATACTTGTCCTTGCATTCTTGCATTCAACTAACATCTAGTTCACACCTACTTTATTCCATGTACTTCTCCAAGTATTTGGTAGATATTAAAAATAGTCATTGAATATAATGGACGTTCAAAACATCCAACACAGAGATGTTGGTTTTTCTCTGTTTTCTAAGTTTACACTTTAGTTTTTGTCCTTGTGGTTGGTCCAAAGATTATTATGGTTTTAGTAATAATATAACAAGTTCATATTATTTGCAACCAGAGTTTTGATTTCCTCAGATGTATCCATCTGTGACCTATCTTCCCTTATTTAAAAAAAAAAAAAAAGGTTTCCAACAAAATAGACACAGGACTAGATATTGTGATAACCAATGATATGTTTTTTCCTTGTTTAATTTACATTCAGTCCCCTTAGCTTGAAATACATAAGTCCTAATACCTAGGTGTGTCAATGTCCTTATCGTCCTCTCAGTGGCTGCCTGCAAACAGATAGGGTGGAGTTCTTGTTTTCAAGTCCTAGGTCAGTGTGTTCCTGACCAGGTCACATCCAGCATTTCCCATTTTTAGGTGCATTCCTAAAGATTATTTGAACTAGATGACAAGTACAATAAGGACTACAATGATCATAATTACAGTGACAAAATTCCACACTGTGTTTTTGTGTAATCTATGGTAATCAGTGTTACATATACTTGGAATTATTATTAAAATAGTGTGAAAATATGAGATCCCTGTCCCTTCCATCTCAAAGGCTATTTTAACACTAAGTATATGTATTAGTCTGTTTTCATGTGACTGAAAAAGACATACCCAAGATTGGGAAGCAAAAGAGGTTTAATTGGACTTACAGTTCTACATGGTTAGAGAGGCCCCAGAATCACAGCAGGAGGCGAAAGCCACATCTTACATGGTGGCGGCAAGGAAGAAAATGAGGAAGATGCAAAAGTAGAAACCCTTGACAAATCCATCAGATGTGATGATACTTACTTGCTACCACGATCACAGTATGGGGGAAACCGCCTGCATGATTCAAATTATCTCCCATCAGGTCCCTCTGACAACATGTGGCAACTATGCGAGTACAATTCAAGATGAGATTTGGGTGGGGACACAGAGCCAAACCATATCAGTATACTATTTATTATTTTTTTTATTTTAAAAATAAATATGTCAGGTCATGGTGGCTCACGCCTATAATCCCAGCACTTTGGGAGGCTGAGGCGGGCAGATCACGAGGTCAGGAGATCAAGACCACCTGGCTAGCACGGTAAAACCCCGTCTCTACTAAAAGTACAAAAAATTAGCCAGGCGTGGTGGCAGGCATCTGCAGTCCCAGCTACTCAGGAGGCTGAGGCAGGAGAATGGTGTGAACCTGGGAGGTGGAGCTTGCAGTAAGCCGAGATCCCACCACTGCACTCCAGCTTGGGTGACAGAGCGAAACTCCATTTCAAAATAAAATAAAATAAAATAAAATAAAATAAAATAAAATAAAATAAAAAAATTTAAACATTTGAGTCTTCAACTAGAATGGCCTCTCAACCTTAAATGCTCTCATGGTATTACACAAATATTGACAATAAAATCTTCTGAAATCTAACGACTCTAATATTTGCTACTTCATCGGAATATTTTGTTTGGGGGAAAAGTGTTTTTGAGTATTTATCATATCCTAGGCCTATGTAAGTATCTTTCTATGTGTTATCAATCTAATTTAATTTACCACTCACAATAGGAGTATGAGTTGGGTATTTTATCAGCATTATTTTGTATTTTGTTGCCAAACTAGGCAATTGCTTATATTCTGTGCTTTGTACACAGCAGTTCCAGGAATTGATTAACTGATGTTTGACACTTAGGTAAAGATTTTCTTTTTCCCCCTCACTTATCTGACTGTATCAAAGAGTGGGTCATTTATGTTAGGTTAAGATGTGTGGATCTGGTGACACCAATGTTATGTGTAACACCATTCATTAAGGTTAATTTGAACATTGATCATCTGCTTCTAATTCAGAGTCTCTTCACTACATCATTGCTACCCTTAGCAGAAGAAATTATTAGGTCCAGGCTTGTGAATGTCACATGGAAATACACGGTAATTTGCTATAAATGTACAGCAAATGTATGTTTTGTTATATACTTCATGTTATGTCATGCCACTCTTTTGGTTGTGAGCACTGGCCTAACCTGGCAGCAACACACACATCGTTCTTCACATGTGCTTGCTTGGGTTGTTACAGTGCCTGCCTTTGTTGTCATTCAAAACACGCTGGATTATTGAAAATAATCAGACTAATAGGTATACTCTTACTAGATCACAGAAGCTAGTATCTCAGACTTGAATCTGTGTTCTTTTAGCTTTGGTTGTAACTTATCTGTGAGAAAATGGAGTGAAAGAATATAAAGTGAAAACATGTTTTTCTCCATATTTTCTCAGTACAGATATTGTTATTCTAATCAGATTTTGTAAAGTCTACTTAACAAAAAACTGGCAGCCTCAATTTTAGAAAATCATTGTCATACCAAATATGAAGTTTTGATTTTCTCTTGAAGCCAAAAATTTATAATGGAGTATCAGAAATTGCTGAGAAGCTTTAGGAGGATTTCATTTTTGTCTGAGTAACCAGCTAAATTGCTGATTAAGTGAGAATTGGAATAAAATATAATTGAAATATTATCAGGAAAGTGACACAAAACAGAACAAAAGACAACAAAATAATAAGTTTATGAATTCTGCAGGCTTCATTATCATGTCTGCTCAATTTGACTTAATATGTCTTACTACTGACATGGTGATAATACCTTAGCTCTGGTTAAAATTAATCCCAATGAATATCAAGTGCAAGGACAAGTGAAGCATCATATATAAGAGCATAAGCCTATTTACAAGGATTGCAGATACTGAGCCAAATTCTCAAGTCCAAAGGTTCAAATGCCATCTTGTGCCATTTGCTGAAGAATCACAAATTCAAAAGAGAATTTTAAAACATGAGCTAGGCAGGTGAATAACCAGGCAACTGCCCAGAAAACAGAATGCTAATTGTAATTAAGCATGCTCATAGCTTC
The DNA here is from genome assembly GCF_009764315.1 of Trachypithecus francoisi. Taxonomy (NCBI): domain Eukaryota; kingdom Metazoa; phylum Chordata; class Mammalia; order Primates; family Cercopithecidae; genus Trachypithecus; species Trachypithecus francoisi. The sequence goes on from NW_022681472.1 coordinate 4,268,385, forward strand.
GATTAAGTGGCCCTCTACCCGGCTTTCAAACCTCCAGAGTCCTCCAACACTGTGTTGAGTCCCCAGCTTCAATTTTTCTGAACAAGCCTTAAATTACAGAGCTTTCCTGCTGAAACATCTTCAGGGGCCACACCCTGCACCGAGGTTTTCTATCAAATATATTCTATTTTCACATTCTTGTATTTGGGCCCTTCAAATTACATGTTCTTCCCATGCCCTCCATACAGAGCATGCATAATAGACAAATTGGAAACTAGCTGTTACCAAAGGAGAAGAGAGCTCCAGAGGTGCGACTTCCTGGTGTTAATGTAAAAATTCCGTCACCAGACGAGCCCCCTTCCTAATACCTATGGTTCAAAATCCACCACATCCTGGAAGACCCGCCTAAAATTTTCTTTCCGTCAAGTGTTAAACTTTTCTAGCTTTGCTCACCAATGGTGACGGCTCCTGCCGCTCCAGCCTCACTTCCCTTCAGGTGTGCACTCTGCACCTGAGTCCTTGTGGAGTGGTCGTGGTGCACTTGCCTCATGTCCCCTAATGGATTTGAAGCTGCTCAAAGGCTGCAACTGTGTCTTAGTCATCTTCGTGTCCCTCAAGAGTCCACCACTGTGCTGTACACATAGTAGGGCATCAGAAACCTGTGAGAAAAAAAAGTACATTGATTCCCTGTAACAATTTCTGCAATTCCTGATAATAAGCATTTTCACAGGATAGATATTTTCTATTCATTAAAGAAAAATACAATTTGGTTAGGCAGAAAGGCATCTCAGGAAGGGCTGTGGCTGCAATATTGTGCACAGCAGAGGAATAATCACCCCCGTTGGATGACCTCTATAAAAACAGAGAATGTGTTCCTGGTGTGGCAGCTATTTATTTTTCTCCTATGTAGTATATTTTGAAAAATGCAGTAATAATCAGAAGCAGGCCACCCTGTTTCAGTTTTTGCCACTCTCCTGATTCCCTGTGCTTCCCTCTCCCCTCCCTCTGATAAGTTGTGTGAAAGGGCAGCCAGGGCCATAGTCAGATGCTGCAAAAGTGCGTTAATTATGCTGGCACAACAGCTGGACATCAGCAGTGATATAGTTCTGATAGCTACTGGAGACACATACCACTGACATTCAGGGGAAACCACTTTGTTCTGTCAGATAGTGTTCATTGAAATATCAAATAAATAAGTCCCTATGCAATCAACATAATTTATTGGCATTTACAAAGTATATAACATACAATTACTCATAAAGTTAATCAGGACATTAATCATTTCGTACTGATAGTATTTATAATAACACCTACTAACTTTGATATATTTACTGAGCAATTCAAAGCATGGTACAAAAACCCTTTTTATTTTCTATGGAAGTGTACATTGTTGCTCTTACTATAAATAGGATACATGTATATAGCACCATCCACTACCCTTCCATTAGCTTAGTGAAAAAGACAGACTATTACTGTTACATACAAAATTATTATGTATGCATTATATTTATCAGTTAGAGAGCACCACTTAAAATGTATTTGTTGCCTTGACATTATCAGTGCATTGCCAAATTTATTACATGAACAAAAATAAACTGGTACATGGCCACAAAGTATAAATGACAAAGAGGGCTTCACTTCAGAGGCTGGTCTGCATGGTAGAGCAGCTCAGGGGGAAGGCAAATAAAGGCCAGAGAGAAGAGACAGGCTGGCAGAAGAGACGTCTCAGGGCTCAGGAGCTGAAGGCCTCAGATTCTGCTGACCTCTGGATGACAGGCTGACAAAGAGGGGGTGAAAAACACCATTCTTGTCTGAAAAGATTCCTGCCTTTACATATTATTCCTTTTCTATGTGAAGAAGGGCAACTTTCTATTATAGCTCAGTTTTATGGCATTTTTTTCTTTATGTTCCCCAATTTTGTTTACTCCTCTTTAATTTTCCCAAGGAGAAAAATGGTTTTCTTTTTGTTTTTTTTAATGGTGACTGCTATTGTGAACGGTTAAACTCTAAACACACACTGAGCATATATTTGGACGTTAGTTACACGCCTTCAATTCCCAAAGAACATTGTAGCAGAGTTGTAAGTCGACTTTTCAGTATTGCTCCAGTAGAGTAGAAGTTTTTGCTTAATAAAGTTAGTCATAAGTTTAAATTAAAATATAAATAGGAAGTGCCATAAACATCATCTTCACACTGTAAAATTTCCAAATGAGTAAGCAGAAGATAATAAAGGCATATATTTCTGTCCTATGAAGGCTGATATATTATTTCCCTTGAGCTTAGGCCAATGTCATTCACAGTGCTGAGAGAATAAAATGTGGACTTCAATACTCCAGGCTCCAATGTCGAGATGTTTCAGGAAAAGAGTAGATACCTCCCTATCTATCAAATAATATTAATGGAGGCAATTAAACTAATATATACATCCAGAATGCTAATGTATTATTTAACTTTAGCAATGAGTACTCTCCTTGATATATGAAATGAAGCACCTGCTAAGCTTGATGAGAATGTTATTTTCCCATAGTCAAGCACTATGAGAAGACAACCATTGCTAATTGTGTCTCTGTAAGGAAAATGTATCAAACTTAAGCTTTTGAAGTCCTCAGATCAGTTTGCAACACAGCAAAGACAAATTAGATGTTTGTTTTGCTTTGTAAAAATGAATATTATAGTTATTGAGGTCATAATTTTAAAAACACATGTCTTTAAGCTTTTAGGTTCAGCTTATAAATTCTTTTATTCCAAATATGAATCTAGCAATTTTTAACAATTGCAATAATTGAGGTCTTTATTTACAAGCTTAGTTATCATTTTAACTGCATTTGTAAAATGTATTTGATTTTATCTTTAACTATACAAATTTCTGCCTGATAACATTTTCTTAGTTTTTCCACAAGTTTTACAATTTAATGAACTAATATCCTTGTATTTAGTAAAAGTCTATATTCTAAATTTGTTAAAGTCTGATTTCTTTTTCTAGTAGGCTATTTTTCTTAACATGTTCAAGAACACAAAATACAAAATTTTCACAGATTTGTAAATGCTTGCATATTAACACCATGACTTACAGTGTCTTGAACATTCTATTTAATATTCTAAACCTTCCGGAGACACAGTGGACTGCTAACTTCATGGTTCATTGGGCTCATGAATCAGCAATTCTGGCTGAGTTGGGATCTGGAGCTGAAGCTGTCCAGGACAAACACTCTTACCACTCGGGCTGTGACATTAAAGTCTTCACTAGAGTCAACCTTCATAAGCTTCTTAGGATGTGACTGGACCTGACTTGCCACTGAACTCCTGTCTTTCATGGCTACCTGCAAACACACAACATATTGTACCACTACCACATTTGATTGGATTTTGTAATTCTTTGTTTCTTAAGTTACATAATACATTGTCTTAACATACTTAAATATATTTCTAATGCTAAAGCCATTGGAACCTGACAGAATCTCATCTGTAGGACTCCATGACATGTACGAATAATGAAATGATATGCTGCTGACTTTGGTATCTCTTATGACTTTATATGACCTTTTTATCACCACTTGGAATACCTACTGCCAAAAAAAAAAAAAATGCCACGAGACTGATTATTAAATCCTAAATGACCCTTGTAAGAAATATGAATCATATTGAAGAAATGTCATGCAGAATTTCTTTACCTTAGTATGCAGGTACATGGTCCCAAGCCTCTGTGGTCTCTCCTTGGCCGGGCTAGTCCCACATTTTGGGACCACTTTTGCTCAGAATCCAGACACTGGTTTCTCCTGTTGCTGCACCTCTGATCTGGCTCCTGCTTACACTTCTAAGAGGCAGCTGGAGGAAGGTGCCTCCCACACAGGAACAAGCTGGAGAACGACATATGCCTGAGTCATGTGGCTTTTCTCATGGTAAGATATTCAAAGTGGAGACTCTACATAAAAACCTCCCAAACCAAAATGCAGTCCAAAGAAATAAATTAGAAAAAGAAAAATGAGACCACAATGAGGAGGGCGGAGCAAGATGGCCGAATAGGAACAGCTCCAGTCTCCAACTCCCAGCGCAAGCAACACAGAAGACCAGTGATTTCTGCATTTTCAACTGAGACAAACAGGGTCTGGAGTGGACCTCAAGCAATCTCCAACAGACCTACAGCTGAGGGTCCTGACTGTCAGAAGGAAAACTATCAAACAGGAAGGACACTTATACCAAAACCCCATCAGTACGTCACCATCATCAAAGACCAGAGACAGATAAAACCACAAAGATGGGGAAAAAGCAGGGCAGAAAAGCTGGAAGTTCAAAAAATAAGAGCGCATCTCCCCCTGCAAAGGAGCGCAGCCCATCGCCAGCAACGGATCAAAGCTGGTCAGAGAATGACTTTGACGAGATGAGAGAAGAAGGCTTCAGTCCATCAAACTTCTCAGAGCTAAAGGAGAAATTACATACCCAGTGCAAAGAAACTAAAAATCTTGAAAAAAGAGTGGAAGAATTGACAGCTAGACTAATTAATGCAGAGAAGGTCATAAATGAAATGACAGAGATGAAAACCATGACACGAGAAATACGTGACAAATGCACAAGCTTCAGTAACCGACTCGATCAACTGGAAGAAAGTATCAGCGATTGAGGATCAAATGAATGAAATGAAGCGAGAAGAGAACCAAAAGAAAAAGAAGAAAAAGAAATGAAGAAAGCCTGCAAGAAGTATGGGATTATGTAAAAAGACCAAATCTACGTCTGATTGGGGTGCCTGAAAGTGAGGGGGAAAATGGAACCAAGTTGGAAAACACTCTGCAGGATATCATCCAGGAGAACTTCCCCAACCTAGTAGGGCAGGCCAACATTCAAATTCAGGAAATACAGAGAACGCCACAAAGATACTCCTCGAGAAGAGCAATTCCAAGACACATAATTGCCAGATTCACCAAAGTTGAAATGAAGGAAAAAGTCTTAAGGGCAGCCAGAGAAAAAGGTCGGGTTACCCACAAAGGGAAGCCCATCAGACTAACAGCAGATCTCTCAGCAGAAACGCTCCAAGCCAGAAGAGAGTGGGGGCCAATATTCAACGTTCTTAAAGAAAAGAATTTTAAACGCAGATTTTCATATCCAGCCAAACTAAGTTTCATCAGTGAAGCAGAAATAAAATCCTTTACAGATAAGCAAATGCTTAGAGATTTTGTCACCACCACACCTGCCTTACAAGAGACCCTGAAGGAAGCCCTAAACATGGAAAGGAACAACCACTACCATTGAAAAAACATGCCAAAATGTAAAGACCATCAAGGCTAGGAAGAAACTGCATCAACTAACGAGCAAAATAACCAGTTAATATCATAATGGCAGGATCAAGTTCACACATAACAATATTAACGTTAAATGTAAATGGACTAAATGCTCCAATTAAAAGACACAGACTGGCAAACTGGATAAAGAGTCAAGACCCATCAGTCTGCTGTATTCAGGAGACCCATCTCACATGCAGAGACATACATAGGCTCAAAATAAAGGGATGGAAGAAGATCTACCAAGCAAATGGAGAACAAAAAAAAAGCAGGGGTTGCAATCCTAGTCTCGGATAAAACAGACTTTAAACCATCAAAGATCAAAAGAGACAAAGAAGGACATTAAATAATGGTAAAGGGATCAATTCAACAGGAAGAGCTAACTATCCTAAATATATATGCACCCAATACAGGAGCACCCAGATTCATAAAGCAAGTCCTTAGAGACTTACAAAGAGACTTAGACTCCCATACAATAATAATGGGAGACTTCAACACTACACTGTCAACATTAGACAGATCAACGAGACAGAAAGTTAACAAGGATATCCAGGAATTGAACTCATCTCTGCACCAAGCGGACCTAATAGACATCTATAGAACTCTCCACCCCAATCAACAGAATATACATTCTTCTCAGCACCACATCGCACTTATTCCAAAATTGACCACATAATTGGAAGTAAAGCACTCCTCAGCAAATGTAAAAGAACAGAAACTATAACAAACTGTCTCTCAGACCACAGGACAATCAAACTAGAACTCAGGACTAAGAAACTCAATCAAAACCGCTCAACTACATGAAAACTGAACAACCTGCTCCTGAATGACTACTGGGTACATAACAAAATGAAGGCAGAAATAAAGATATTCTTTCAAACCAATGAGAACAAAGATACAACATACCAGACTCTCTGGGACACATTTAAAGCAGTGTGTAGAGGGAAATTGATAGCACTAAATGTCCACAAGAGAAAGCTGGAAACATCTAAAATTGACACTCTAACATCACAATTAAAAGAACTAGAGTGGCAAGAGCAAACACATTCAAAAGCTAGCAGAAGGCAAGAAATAACTAAGATCAGAGCAGAACTGAAGGAGATAGAGACACAAAAAACCCTCCAAAAAATCAATGAATCCAGGAGTTGGTTTTTTGAAAAGATCAACAAAATTGGCAGACTGCTAGCAAGACTAATAAAGAAGAAAAGAGAGAGGAATCAAATAGACGCAATAAAAGTTGATAAAGGGGATATCACCACCGACCCCACAGAAATACAAACTAACACCAGAGAATACTATAAACACCTCTACGCAAATAAACTAGAATATCTAGAAGAAATGGATAATTTCCTGGACACTTACACTCTTCTAAGACTAAACAAGGAAGAAGTTGAATCCCTGAATAGACCAATAGCAGGCTCTGAAATTGAGGCAATAATTAATAGCCTACCAACTAAAAAAGTCCAGAACCAGATGGATTCACAGCTGAATTCTACCAGAGGTACAAGGAGGAGTTGGTACCATTCCTTCTGAAACTATTCCAATCAATAGAAAAAGAGGGAATCCTCCCTTGTCTGGAGCCATGAGGCCCAGAATTAGCTGACCTCTGTTGCTTGATCTCCACAAAGCAGAGACAAGATGGCACATTTCCGGGTTCTTCATTACAAACCTTTCCCGCACGCGCTAACCTTTCCCACGCGTGCGCTAACCTTTCCCACATGTGCGCTAACCTTTCCCGCGTGCGTGTAAACATTTTTCCCGCCCAGGAAGATATGCAACCTACAGCGCAGGTTCAATCCCGTGCCTGGGAAAATTATCAACCAACGGCGCATGAGCAATTGTAATTTGAGTAAACCCAGCCTCCTGTCACCGCCCTGTCCCAACCTCTTCCTCTGCCAGCCTATATAAGGCATTGCACCGCCACCATTAAACGAGACTTGATCAGGCTATTTGTCTTGTCTCCATTTCTCGTGTTTTCTTGTCTCCTCCATTCCCACTCCCCCTTCCAGAGTCCGTTCAACTGTCCTGCAGGTCGGGACACCTGGCGCCCGGATAGGGACCTGGACACGGGGGAAAAAGTGAGGAAGAAGGCACTAAGGTCGGCTGAAAGTGAAAGTGGAAAAAATTCCTCCGGACGTCGTGGGAACCTGCCGCATTGGAACCAGAGGTAATAGTGTCTGATTATGGGACAAGAATTAAGCCAGCATCAGATTTATGTAGGGCAGTTAAAAGAGGCCCTAAAAGCACGAGGAGTAAGTGTTAAAAGTAATGATTTGTTTAAATTTTTTGATTTTGTAAAAGATACCTGCCCTTGGTTTCCACAAGAGGGGACCATTGACATAAAGAGGTGGCGTAGAGTGGGAGACTGTTTTCAAGATTATTATAGTACTTTTGGACCAGAGAAAGTTCCGGTGACAGCCTTTTCCTATTGGAACTTAATCAAAGATATAACAGATAAAAAGGAAAAAGAAAAAGATCCTGAGGTAATGGCGGTGGTTACTCAGACTGAGGAAATATTAAGAGGCAGCTCCCAAACTGACCTCGAAAAATCCATACCTAACAAAGAAATAGACCTTATATCGCTACAAAGCGACGAGGAAGAGGCTGGGGTCCCCTCAATAACAAATATAGAAACATCAAATAAGGAAAAGGCCAAAAAATACCCAGTTTTACCCACAACTAATGAGAGCAAAAGTAAAAATAACCTTAACCCTTCAGAAGTAAACTGGGATAATTTAGAGGAAAGGGCAGCAAAATATCATAATTCTGACTGGCCACAAACTTTTACTTATCCCCCTCCCTATAACAAGGCTTCTGCCCCCACAGTTATGGCAGTAATAGACCCAAAAGAGGAGCTTAGAGAAAAAATTGCACAACTTGAAGAGCAAATAAAGCTCAAAGAACTACATCAGTCTTTAATCACTAGATTGGAGAAATTAAGGACAGGAAGTGAGAGTGTTCAATACCCTAAAAAAATAGAGAAACACTCTCACCCTCAGAGACCCGGACAGCATGTCCCAAAAGGAAGGTCGCTTGGTAGTAGGGATAGGGAGGATTCCTTTCCTCGAGACAGTTTTCCAGTAACTGAAACTACAGATGCACAGGGACGAGCCTGGAGACACCACAATGGGTTTGAATTTACTGTAATAAAAGAATTAAAAACCGGTGTCTCGCAATACGGAGCTACTGCCCCGTACACCCTGGCCATAGTCGAATCTGTGGCCGAAAATTGGCTCACTCCCATAGATTGGAATACCTTAGTTAGAGCAGTTCTTTCCGGAGGCGACCATCTGATTTGGAAGTCAGAATTTTATGAAAATTGTAGAGGTACGGCCAAGAGAAACCAACAAGCCGGAAATGGTTGGGATTTTGATATGCTAACTGGCTCGGGTAGCTACACAGAAACCGATGCTCAGATGCAGTACGATCCCGGACTGTTTTCTCAAATCCAAGCAGCGGCTACCAAAGCCTGGAGAAAACTTCCTGTTAAGGGGGATCCAGGAGCCTCACTCACGAGGGTCAAACAGGGGCCTGATGAGCCCTTTGCAGACTTTGTACATAGACTTTTAACAACGGCCAGCCGAATATTTGGAAATGCCGAGGCAGCGGTGGATTATGTAAAACAGCCAGCTTACGAAAACGCTAACCCGGCTTGTCAGGCGGCAATTAGACCTTATAGAAAGAAAACAGACTTAACAGGCTACATCCGCCTCTGTTCAGACATAGGGCCCTCATATCAACAGGGCTTGGCTATGGCTGCTGCCTTTAGTGGACAAACTGTAAAAGACTTTCTCACTAGTAAAAATAAGAATAGCAAGGGGTGCTTCAAGTGTGGAAAAATGGGACACTTCGCTAGGGATTGTAAGGGAGAGCTAGCTAAGACCTTAGAGGCAAAAGCCCCAGGCCTCTGCCCTAGGTGTAAAAGAGGAAAATATTGGGCCAACGAATGTAAATCTAAAATTGACAATCAAGGAAATCCCCTAACACCTCAACAGGGAAACGGATTGAGGGGCCGGCCCCAGGCCCCGAAACAAGCTTATGGGGCGGTCAGTTTTGTACCAACCAACAACAATCCGTTTCACAGCTTAGTAGAGCAACCCCAGGAAGCGCAGGATTGGACCTCTGTTCCACCTCCCACACAGTATTAACCCCTGAAATGGGACCTCAAGCCTTAGGTACTGGGGTATATGGACCCCTACCCTCAAACATGTTTGGATTAATCCTAGGGAGAAGCAGCGTCACCATGAAAGGCCTACAGGTCTTTCTGGGAATAGTTGACAGTGATTATATAGAAGAAATCAAAATCATGGCCATGGCTATTGACAACATCATTATCATTCCTCAAGGGGATAGAATAGCGCAGTTACTCCTGTTGCCGTTGCTAAAAACAGCTAATAAAGTCCAATCGCCCCTAAGGGGAAAAGGAGGATTCGGATCCTCAGACATCCACTGGGTACAGTCCATTACTAATCAAAAACCCTCTCTCACCTTATGGCTGGACGGAAAGTTATTTACAGGGCTGATAGACACAGGGGCCGACGTACCAATTATTAAACAACAAGATTGGCCCTCCAGTTGGCCCACTTCAGAGACCTTAACAAATTTAGGAGGAATCGGGCAAAGTAATAACCCTAGACAAAGTTCCAAATATCTCACCTGGAGAGATCAAGAAAGTAATTCTGGTCTCATTAAGCCATTCATTATCCCTGATTTGCTTGTTAACCTTTGGGGTAGAGATCTTCTCTCCCAAATGAGGGTCATGATGAGTAGCCCAAATGATATAGTCATTGCACAAATGTTGGCTCAGGGCTATCACCCTGGGAAAGGGTTAGGAAAAAGAGAAGATGGCATTTTACAGCCAATCCCAGCCATAGGAACATTGGATAAAAGGGGGCTTGGAAATTTTTAACCGTGGCCATTGACATGTCTGCACCCCAAAAAAGTGCTGACCCAATCATTGGAAGTCAGATGAACCCGTTTGTGTTGCTCAATGGCCACTATCCAATGAGAAGCTTGCCACTGCCCAACAGTTAGTGCAGGAACAATTGGAGGCAGGACACATTACAGAAAGCAACTCTCCTTGCAACACCCCCATATTTGTCATAAAAAAGAAATCCGGAAAGTGGAGACTCTTACAAGATTTAAGAGCAGTAAATGCTACTATGGTCCTTATGGGCGCCTTACAGCCAGCGCTACCTTCTCCAGTTGCAATCCCTCAAGGATATTTTAAAATTATCATAGACCTTAAAGATTGCTTTTTTATAATTCCCCTTCATCCTACTGACCAAAAACGATTTGCCTTTAGCTTACCATCTACAAATTTTAAAGAACCCATGAAGCGATACCAATGGAAAGTGTTACCTCAAGGTATGGCCAACAGTCTCACCTTGTGTCAAAAATATGTGGCTACAGCCATACACTCAGAGAGACATGGAAACATATATACATTAGACATTACATGGATGATATCCTCATGGCAGGAAAAATGGGTGAACAAGTTTTACAGTGTTTTGCTCAACTCAAGCAAGAACTAACCACAGCGGGGTTACAAATAGCTCCAGAAAAAATACAACTACAAGACCCTTATACATATTTAGGTTTTCAAATAAATGTACCTAAAATTACTAATCAAAAGGCAGTTATCCGTAAAGATAAGTTACAAACCCTCAATGATTTCCAAAAGCTCCTTGGAGACATAAATTGGCTTCGACCATACTTAAAACTCACCACGGGAGACTTAAAACCTTTATTCGACACCCTGAGAGGTGACCCCAACCTTAAGTCCCTTAGAACGTTATCAAAAGAAGCTCTTTTATCACTTAATAAAGTAGAGGCGGCAATTGCTGAGCAATTTGTTACCAACATAGACTATTCACAGCTGTTAACCTTTTTAATATTTAACACAACACTGACTCCTACTGGTTTATTCTGGCAAAATAACCCTATTATGTGGGTCCTCTTGCCTTCATCTCCCAAAAAGGTATTACTCCCCTATTATGATGCCATAGCAGATTTAATCATCTTAGGTAGAGACAATAGCAAATAATATTTTGGAATTGAACCCTCTATGATCATACAACCTTATTCTAAGCCGCAAATCCATTGGCTAATGCAAAACACTGAAACGTGGCCAATTGCTTGTGCCTCTTATGCCGGTAACTTAGATAACCATTACCCGCCAAACAAGCTTATCCAATTTTGTAAGCTACATGCTTTTGTCTTCCCTCATGTCATCAGTAAAACACCTTTAGACAATGCCTTATTAGTATTCACTGATGGGTCATCCACAGGAACTGCTGCATATACCTTTGCTGACACCACTGTTAAAATGAAAACCAGCCATACCTCGGCCCAGCTAGTAGAATTGCAGGACCTAATCGCGGTGCTGTTAGCCTTCCCTGATCAGGCTCTTAATATTTATAGTGATAGTGCATACCTAGCTCACATAATACCTTTACTTGAGACCGTAGCACAAATCAAACATGTCAGACACAGTCAAGTTATTTTTACAATGCCAGCAATTAATACATTACAGATCAACTCCTTTCTTTCTTGGACATATTAGAGCTCACTCTGGATTACCAGGACCCCTATCCTGGGGCAACCAACTGGCTGACATGGCAACCAAGATGGTAGCCATAGCTACAAATACAAACCTAGCCCAAGCACAGGCTACTCATGCCTTCCACCATCTTAATGCTCAAACTTTGAGACTGATGTTTAAAATAATTAGAGAACAAGCAAGACAAATAGTCAAACAATGTCAGACCTGTATAACATACCTGCCAGTCCCTCACTTAGGAATTAACCCAAGACGACTAATTCCCAACATGATCTGGCAAATGGATGTCACCCATTATTCAGAATTCGGCAACTTAAAATATGTCCATGTATGTATAGATACATTTAGTGGATTTATACTAGCCACCTTACAAACAGGAGAAGCTACTAAACATGTCATAGCTCATTTACTACACTGTTTTCCCATAGTTGGAAAGCCTAAACAACTAAAAACAGACAATGGTCCTGGCTATACATCCAAAGCCTTTCAAGACTTCTGTCTTAAATTACAAATAAAACACATTACTGGAATTCCATATAACCCTCAAGGACAAGGAATAGTTGAAAGAGCACACCTATCCTTAAAAACCACCATTGACAAAATAAAAAAGGGAGAATGGTACGCTACTAAGGGCACCCCTAGAAATATCCTTAATCACACATTTTTTATTTTAAATTTTTTAAATTTGGACAACCTGAACAGATCAGCAGCTGATCGATTTTGGCATTCCGAGTCCAAAAAACAATTTGCCATGGTTAAGTGGAAAGACCCCTTAGACAACACATGGCATGGTCCAGACCCAGTGTTAATCTGGGGAAGAGGCTCAGTTTGTGTTTTTTCTCGAACTCATGATGCAGCCAGATGGCTACCAGAGCGACTGGTGAGACAGGTACCTAACAATAGCCAATCCAGGGAGTAATTTTCTCCCTGAGCGTACTCTTTTCCTCTATTGCAGAGATGAACTCCAACTACAAGCCCCTCTGGACCATGGTGCTGATCTGCCAAGCATTCCAGGTTTATGCCGGCTTCGGTAATCCCCATGAGGCCCGTACATATATACGACAATGATACGGTAAGCCCTGTGATTGTTATGGGGGATATGGGACCTCCCCTCCAAATAAGTACCTCTCAATTGTGTCCTGCTCCGCTTACACAGCATACCTGCCTAGTGACTCCTTTAAGTGGAGGTGTGTGTCAACCCCAAGAATATCTAGCGGAGGGGGTACCACAACCTGCCCTTGTGACACATTTAAGACTGCTATGCAAAGTTCCTGCTACACTACTTATCAAGAATGTACCTCTGGCAATAAAACATACTATACTGCTATCTTAACAAGATCTAGAACCCCTACTATAGCGGCCAGTAATGTCCCTACAGTTTTAGGAAATACCAATAACCTTATATCAGCTGGCTGTACTGGAATTGTAGGACAGCCTGTCTGCTGGAATACTCACCCCTCTCTTCATATCTCTGACGGAGGAGGACCACAAGACAAGGTCCGAGAAATTAGGGTTTATAAAAAACTTGAAGGGTTACAAAGGTCCCTATACCCGGAAATTCACTACCACCCCTTGGCCTTGCCCAAAGCCTGAAGGAAAGAAAAAATTGATGCCCAGAACTTTGACCTCCTCACTGCTACTCATAACCTGCTTAACAATTCCAACTCTAGTCTAGCTAATGACTGATGGCTGTGTCTGCAATCAGGAGATCCCGTTCCTCTTGCCATACCCAGCAATGACTTAAATTATACATCCAATACCCCTTGCACCATAATTCCTCCCCTTAAAGTACAGCCTTTAGAATTTCCTAGTTCCTCTTGCATCTACTCCCCTCCCTTTAATAACATTTACGACCTCGATGTAGGATTCAATGAGTTCAATAATTGTTCCACCATAGCAAATATTTCCCAATAGGTGTGTGTCCCAAACAGCTCAGTTTTTATATGTGGCAATAATAGGGCTTATACCTATTTACCTACTAACTGGACAGGACGCTGTGTCTTAGCCACACTTTTGCCAGACATAGACATTATCCCTGGAGATGAACCTGTACCTATCCCAGCTATAGATCACTTTTTAGGAAGAAACAAAAGGGCAATACAATTTATCCCCTTACTTGCAGGATTAGGCATAACTACTGCCGTAATAACTGGGCTACAGGCCTAGGGGTCTCTGTCACTCAATACATCACAATTGTCTCGTCAATTGATCTCAGATATGCAGGCCATCTCAAGTACTATATAAGATTTACAAGATCAGGTAGATTATCTGGCAGAAGTAGTGCTCCAAAATAGAAGAGGCCTAGATTTACTAACTGCAGAACAGGGAGGCATCTGCTTGGCTTTACAGGAGAAGTGCTGTTTCTATGCCAACAAATCCGGAATCATTAGAGATAAAATCAGGCGTCTACAAGAAGACCTAGAAAAATGATGAAAAGAAATAACCGATAACCCGTTTTGGACTGGGTTCCATGGACTCCTTCCCTATCTTATGCCATTCCTGGGCCCCCTGCTTTGCCTATTGCTCTTACTCTCTGTAGGACTTTTGATCTTCAATAAGCTCATGACATTCATTAAGCAACAAGTTGAGGCTATCCAAGTGAAACCTATACAGGTCCATTATCATCGCCTAGAACAAGAAGATTGCGGTGGTTCATACTCACATCCATTATGACCACCTTCCCTATGCGCTGAACTGGACAGCCAATGACGGGTAAGAGAGTATCATCTCTCACTAACCTAAGACAGGAGGGCTCTGATAAGCTACTGTCTAATCCCATGACGGGTACCAGTGATGAGATGCATTACTCCAACCTAAGACAGGCACAGTTCCCAAGGGACAATATTCTAGCCAAAATTATATATAAAATAGGGGGACCTGTCTGGAGCCATGAGGCCCGGAATTAGCCAACCTCTGTTGCTTGATCTCTGCAAAGCGAAGACAAGATGGCACATTTCCGGGTTCTTCATTACAAACCTTTCCCACGTGCGCTAACCTTTCCCACGCGTGCACGCTAACCTTGCCCGCATGCGCACAAACATTTTTCCCGCCCAGGAAGATATGCAGCCTACAGCGCAGGTGCAATCCCACCCCCGGGAAAATGATCAACCAATGGCACATGCGCAATTGTAATTTGAGTAAACCCAGCCTCCTGTCACTGCCCTGGCACAATCTCTTCCTCTGCCAGCCTATATAAGGCATTGCACCGCCACCATTAAACGAGACTTGATCAGGCTATTTGTCTTGTCTCCATTTCTCATGTTTTCTTGTCTCCTCCATTCCCACTCCCCCTTCCAGGGTCCGTTCGACTCTCCTGCAGGTCGAGACACTCCCTAACTCATTTTATGAGGCCAACATCATCCTGATACCAAAGCCTGGCAGAGACACAACAAAAAAAGGGAATTTTAGACCAATATCCCTGATGAACATCGATGCAAAAATCCTCAATAAAATACTGGAAATCGGATTCAGCAGCACATCAAAAAGCTTATCCACCATGATCAAGTGGGCTTCATCCCTGGGATGCAAGGCTGGTTCAACATTCGCATGCTAAAAACGCTCAATAAATTTTTCATGCTAAAAACGCTCAATGAATTCGGTATTGATGGAACATACCTCAAAACAATAAGAGCTATTTATGACAAACCCACCGCTAATATAATACTGAATGGGCAAAAACTGGAAAAATTCCCTTTGAAAACTGGCACAAGACAGGGATGCCCTTTCTCACCACTTCTATTCAACATAGTGTTGGAAGTTCTGGCTAGGACAACCAGGCAAGAGAAAGAAATCAAGGGTATTCAATTAGGAAAAGAAGAAGTCAAATTGTCCCTGTTTGCAGATGACATGATTGTATATTTAGAAAACCCCATTGACTCAACCCAAAATCTCCTTAAGCTGATAAGCAACTTCGGCAAAGTCTCAGGATACAAAATTAATGTGCAAAAATCACAAGCATTCTTATACACCAGTAACAGACAAACAGAGAGCCAAATCAGGAATGAACTTCCATTCACAATTGCTTCAAAGAGAATAAAATACCTAGGAATCCAACTTACAAGGGATGTAAAGGACCTCTTCAAGGAGAACTACAAACCACTGCTCAGTGAAATGAAAGAGGACACAAACAAATGGAAGAACATACCATGCTCATGGATAGGAAGAATCAATATCGTGAAAGTGGCCATACTGCCCAAGGTTATTTATAGATTCAATGCCATCCCCATCAAGCTACCAATGAGTTTCTTCACAGAATTGGAAAAAACAGCTTTAAAGTTCATATGGAACCAAAACAGAGCCCGCATTGCCAAGACAATCCTAAGTCAAAAGGACAAAGCTGGAGGCGTCACGCTACCTGACTTCAAACTATACTACAAGGCTACAGTAACCAAAACAGTATGGTACTGGGACCAAAACAGAGATATAGACCAATGGAACAGAACAGAGCCCTCAGAAATAATACCACACATCTACAGCCATCTGATCTTTGACAAACCTGAGAGAAACAAGAAATGGGGAAAGGATTCCCTATTTAATAAATGGTGCTGGGAAAATTGGCTAGCCATAAGTAGAAAGCTGAAACTGGATCCTTTCCTTACTCCTTATACGAAGATTAATTCAAGATGGATTAGAGACTTAAATGTTAGACCTAATACCATAAAAACCCTAGAAGAAAACCTAAGTAGTACCATTCAGGACATAGGCATGGGCAAGGACTTCATGTCTTAAACACCAAAAGCAATGGTAGCAAAAGCCAAAATTGACAAATGGGATCTAATTAAGCTAAAGAGCTTCTGCACAGCAAAAGAAACTACCATCAGAGTGAACAGGCAACCTACAGAATGCCAGAAAATTTTTGCAATCTACTCATCTGATAAAGGGCTAATATCCAGAACCTACAAAGAACTCAAACAAATTTACAAGAAAAAAACAACCCCATCAAAAAGTGGGCAAAGGATATGAACAGACATTTCTCAAAAGAAGACATTCATACAGCCAACAGACACATGAAAAAATGCTCATCATCACTGGTCATCAGAGAAATGCAAATCAAAACCACAATTAGATACCATCTCACACCAGTTAGAATGGCAATCATTAAAAAGTCAAGAAACAACAGGTGTTGGAGAAGATGTGGAGAAATAGGAACACTTTTACACTGTTGGTGGGATTGTAAACTAGTTCAACCATTATGGAAAACAGTATGGCGATTCCTCAAGGATCTAGAACTAGAAATACCATATGACTCAGCCATCCCATTACTGGGTATATGCCCAAAGGATTATAAATCATGCTGCTATATAGACACATGCACACGTGTTTTTATTGTGGTACTATTCACAATAGCAAAGACTTGGAATCAACCCAAATGTCCATCAGTGACAGACTGGATTAAGAAAATGTGGCACATATACACCATGGGATACTATGCAGCCATAAAAAAGGATGAGTTTGCGTCCTTTGTAGGGACATGGGTGCAGCTGGAAACCATCATTCTCAGCAAACTATCACAAGAACAGAAAACAAAACACTGCATGTTCTCACTTATAGGTGGGAACTGAACAATGAGATCACTTGGACTCGGGAAGGGGAACATCACACACTGGAGCCTATCATGGGGAGGGGGAAGGTGGGAGGGATTGCATTGGGAGTTATATCTGATTTAAATAACGAATTGAGGGGTGCTGACGAGTTGATGGGTGCAGCACACCAACATGGCACAAGTATACATATGTAACAAACCTGCACATTATGCACATGTACCCTAGAACTTAAAGTATAATAATAAATAAATAAATAAATAAATAAAAGAAAAAGAAAAATGATTAAGTCTATTTTTAAGTGTGATCTCTGCTTTGTGGCTAGAAACTCCAAGGCTGGAACATTGACTCAGGTACATGATTGGAAGACACTTTGTCCTTGTTTCACACAGGATTCTCTTTCCTAGAGAGTGACTATAATGGAAGGTAAGGAAACTATTGAAAGTCATCCAGAATCAGTTTTGTATAAACACTCACATATCAGAATGCCGAGTTATTTAATTAAGTTTGTTTATTTATTTATTTATTTTTGAGACAGTGTCTCACTCTGACACCTAGGATACAGTGCAGTGGTATGATTACAGTTCACTGCAGCCTCGACCTCCCAGGACTCAGGTGATCCTCCCACCTCAGCCTCCTGAGCACCTGGGACTACAGGTATAGGCCATGATGACAGACTAATTTTAATATTTTTTTGTAAAGATGTGGTTTTGCCATGTTGCCCAAGCTGGTCTTGAGCTCCCGGGCTCAAGTGACCCTGACCTATCTACCTTGGCCTCCCAAAGTGCTGTGACTACAGGCATGAGCCAGCATGCCCAAACCCAAGTTACTTATTTTAAATGAGATGCAAAATAGTCATAGGAGCATGATTTCACTGGTCTATAAGACCAGATTATTTTTACATTGTAAATACATGTATTTTAATAGGCAATTTACACTCTGATAATGGATTTATCTCCATAGAATTACCAAAAAAAAAATTTCATAAAAATTTTGCATGTTCAATCACAGCATAAAGAGATAACAATATGAATAGTCTTGCAAAGGAGTAAGGAACCTGAAAAGCTCCTAGATGCAGGATGAACAGCTTCATAGGAAGTGGATCTGATTTGCTCCCTTGTTATCTCCACTCCTGTGGCTAAAACAGTGTCGGCCCTTTGTAGGCATTTGCTAAGTTTTTATACAACAATATCAAACAATATGTGATTACATTTGCCTCTATGACTTAGATTTTCTGAGCTATATATATTGGCCAGTGACTTTTGACAAAATTTGACTAGATATGCTAGTAATTTGATCAGGTTACAGGTAAATTTTTAAAGCCTGAGAGTCATCTTTGCTCATGAAGTTAACTTTGTATATTTCCAATCAGGTGGATTATTTACATCAATTTTCATTAGCTCACAAATAAAAACTGAGCACCTACCATAGGCCAGGTACTGTTCTAAGTTTCAGGAACAGGGTTATAACTCTCCTTAGCCTTCAGCTGTGAACAAAACAGCCATGGTTCCTTCCCTCAGGGAATTCTTGTTTCTTGGTTGAAGGGTGTAGTCAATAATCAAGTCAACATGCAAAAGAAAAGCACAACTTAAGATGTCTATAATTGAGTGGCAATCAATGGGAAGTCATAATTGTACAGATGAGATGTTTTAGCTGAGTTCTAAATGACAAGTCAACTTCCAGGTCAGCTTGGAAATAAAAATATAGTTTTCTATAATTCTAAGTCCTTAGGGAAAGTATGTGCAAAGTATACAATTATATAAAAATACATATAGTAACAAACCTTTAAGTATTATAGCAGCAATTTGAATACACATTTTAATTAAAATTTGATTATTATTGTATGCTTACATTTCTATAATCTACATAGAATGATGTTAATATTCCATATTAACATTATTTTCCTTTATTTCAGGCAATCAAAATCTATACATTTATTAAATCAGAAAATATATTTAAAAGTTTTAATACTTAATTGTGAACTATGGCATCTTTCTTCCTGATACTGGGACTAAACAAGGATCTCCTGCCCATTCAAAATGTACAGAGATTCTGGGCAATTATCATAAGGCAAGAGCAATAAATTAAAAGCATAAGTAATGAAAGAAAAGAAGAGAAGTATCACTTTTTAAAGACAACATATTGTGTTGTCTGAACACAGAAAATCCAAAAAGATCTACAAACGATATTGTATTTCTCCACTAATTATAGGTTCAATACAACCCTAGGAGGATTTTTCTTTTTTTTTTTTAATAACCATTTGCAATTTGATTCTAACATTCATGTAAAAAATGCAAATACCAATAACAGACAAGTCCATCTTGTAAGGAACAGAATGGGACATTACAGGAGCAGACGCCAAGACAGTTATGGTAACCGCAGGCAGGCAGCAGAAGGAGTGAGCAAACCAAAGCGAGGGCGGACTCTGGTGTTGGAGGACAGAGCCTTGGAATCCAGCTCACCAGCGCACTATGGAGGCACAGGAAGTACCGCACCGCCCCCCACTCCCCTGCAAAGCTGGTCTGCATGGTGACACCACCACAGCCACTCACTCACGAAGAGATATGGAAAGCTTTATTACTTACATAATGAGGACCCTGGGGAGAGCGGGACACGCCCCTCAAGCAGGTATCAGAGAGAGGAGAAGGTTGTGGTTTTGTTGTGATTAAGGGCGGGGCCAGCGTTGTAGGCTCCTATTTGAATGCCCTGCTGACAGTAAAGGAGGGAGCAGCTAGGCTTTCCCAAAGGTGGGGCATAGGAGAAAGGAGGGGTGAGGCTGAAAAACTGTCAGCAGTTCAACATTTAAAAAGTGGAGTCAGCTTTAAAGAAAGATAACTAATAAAACGACAGCATTAATTTTTTAAAGTTACTAAAATGAAAGCACACTGAAAATAAATTGCATTATATAAATACTGATGAAGATAGAAAAACCTGATGCTTATTAGTTTACATTTAAATTCTGAGTTTAGAGGTAATTACCCCTATAATCAAAAACTTTTGACCAGGCGCGGTGGCTCACGCCTGTAATCCAGCTCTTTGGGAGGCCGAGGTGGGCAGATCACTTGAGGTCAGGAGTTCAAGACCAACCTGGTCAACATGATGAGACCCCCACCCCAACCAACCCCACCGTCTCTACTAAAAAATAAATAAATAAAATAAAATTAGCCGGGCGTGGTGGCGTGTACTACTTGGGAGGCTGAGGCAGCAGAATCACTTGAACCCAGGAGGCAGAGGTTGCAGTGAGCCAAGATCACACCACTGCACTCCAACCTGGGCGACAGAGCGAGAGACTCCATCGCAAAACAAACAAACAAAACCGCAAAGTAACTTTTATATGTATGCATATAAATTATTTGATTGGTTTTCAATTGGATGCAACTTATACTTAGCATACTACACTTTGCAAAAATAATAATAATTAAATAAATGCTAAAACTTCTCAAAAGAATTGTCTGCACCTCATGAATTCACCTCCAAGAACCACTTGATTCTTCTATCCACATTCTTTGCTAATCTTCCAAATCATTCCACTGAGATTGTGCTCCAGGAGATCACTGGTGAACTCATCTCTTCCTGCCAGTGCTGATTACCATGGCTGGTGTCAGCTGAACAGGGCACAGCTTCAGCATGCCTTCAGTTTTGAAATTCCTCAGTGCATGAAACTAATGATCCTGGATTTCTTTCCATGTCTCTGGCCACTCTTTCCTTCTCCTAAACTGTCTCCTCTTCCTCTAAAGCACTCAATATTAGTGTTCTAAGGTTTGGTCTTGAGCCACATCCCTTTCTTTTATATTTCTTTTCTCTAGATCAGAGATTATCAAAATACAGCCCTTGAGCCAAATCCAGCCTGCCATCTGCTTTTGAATGCTCTGCAAACCAAGAACAGTTTTTAAAACTTTAAATGGTTGAAAAAAATCAATAGACAATTATATTTCATTGTACCTCAAAGTAAAATTTCAAAGTCCACAAATAAAGATTCACTGGAAAGCAGCTGTACTCACTAACTAGTTATTGCTTTTAGGACTGTTTTACCACTGTTATGGCAGAGTTGGGAATTTGCAACAGAGATGATATGAGGTGCTCTCATAACTCTACCCTGCTGCTTGACACCCTAAAAATGAATTTTCACTTTCATCCATATATGGTACAATGACAATTTAAGACACATAGAAGAGCATTAAACCTATGCAGAATTACCAAAATTATATAATTTGTCTTTTGTGGCTCATACATGACTATATGGTATATTTGTACCAGAACAGTGGAAACATCTTGTCATGGTTGATGTGGGGTGTCAACTTGACTCAATTAAGGGAGACTCAGATAGATAACAACCCATTATTTATTATCAGTTCTTTAGTAGGCAATGAGCCTGTCCCTATTCTGCTGAAAGAAAACCCAGGTGGTTTTGCTCTTTATTAAATGTTGGTCTGCCCCAGGTGTGTTTGTGAGGGTGTTTCTGGAGGAGACTGGTGTGTGGGTCAGTGGACTGAGTGGGAAAGATCCACCCTCAGTGTGAGTGGTCAGTATCTCACCATCTGGGGGCATTGATGGAACCAAAGATGGAGGGAAGAATGAACCGCTCTCCTGGAGTCAGTACTCCTTTTTTCTGCCCTTGAATATCAAAACTCCAGGTTCTACCATTTTGGACTCTGGGACTCACACCAGCAGTATTCTGGGTTCTTGGGCCTTAGGCCTTGGACTGCGAGTTACATCATCGACCTTCCTTGTTTCTGAGGTGTTTGGACTTGGACTGAGCCGGCTGCCAGCTTCCCTGGTTCTCCAGCTTGCAGATGGCCTATCATGGGATTTCTAGCCTTCATAAATAAGTGAGCTAATTCCTCCAGTAAGTCCTCCTTGTACATGTCTCTCCATATCTGTCTCCGATCAGTTCTGTTTCTCTGGAGAACCCTGACTAAAACACATGTCATAAAAGTAACTCAACTTTTTATTCTAATTCCGGATATACTTATATTCCACCAAAATGCAACCATTGATTTGCTGATGAGTAGGGAAGCACAAAAAGAAAGGAATTGTTGTTTGCCCCATCTTTCCCTTTCCTTCAGTGTCACCATTTCTCAGCATAGTTGGTTGGTGAATATAGGAACTTGGCTTGAGTAAGGAAGGGTATGATAATGTTCTTTGATTGTTTGTGTTTCTCCGAATGTCATTGCCTCAAATCAAGTTCTGATTTGAACAGAATGTGTGGACTTGTGGACAGTCAGCATTCCACTTAGTTGCAGATGTAGCATGCTTATTGTGTACTTGCTTTGAGTCTCACTCAGCTCTCATATGTCATGTGTCCCCTGCGTTCTTAAGGCATCATGAAGACTATATGCAAACGGAGTGGCAAGGAACAGCAGATATGAATATTTTATGTATCTCAAGTTGAAAGAAAAAAATATTTAAAATCTCAGGGCTATGACAGCAGCACATTAAACCAACTGCTGGACCCTTCTAAGTGTGAAGCCCTGTGCAAATGTGTACAACACACACCTGTGGAGACATCTTTGCCATCATGTCTAATGCTGCTTGAATTGAAGGAAAGTCAGCCTGCTTTGTACATGTCATGGGCTGTCTAAAGTTAAAACAGGAAACAGGAGGGGCAGTCTCCATACCCTCACATATCTGTGCAATGGATACATTTCAAGTTCAAACTCCAATTCCAGCATTCCAGGTTTCATACATCAATGCAAAGGCAGAAGAAATATTCATATTTCAAATCTATTGAAGCAAGCAATTGAAGAGCTGTCATTTAGCCTTTGTTTGGAAGTTAACCCACAATGTAAGGGTATGCTGAAAGTCAAATATCAAGAGAAGAATAATAGAATTCTATAATTGCTTTCCAAACAATAAATGTACTCAGCTAAAATCAAATGCTCATTGACTGACATCAGTATTTGGCAGTCTTCACCTGTGGGAAAAGACATTTTAAAGATGAAACATAAAATCTCATTCCAGGTCAGCATTAAAAGACACATATTTGCAGTTGATTTTGGAGATAAAGAACACTAACTTTTAATCCTAATTAAGTAAAGGAATATCCTACAAAAGATTCCATTTTTGTTATCAGTTGATCTGTATTACAAATAGATATACTTATTATTCTATTATTAATTATATCAATAAATATATAAGTACTTACATAATATTCTTATTTTACATCTTGGTCTCTCTATGTGTATAAGTGTAGTTATATATGTGTGTGTGTGTGTATGTGTGTGTGTGTGTATATATATATGTATGTCTGTTTTTTAAAAGAAAATTTTGTCACCTCCATGTTTAGAAGACTCTGACTACTCCCAGGTTTTAAATTAGAATTTAAAGCCGTATGATGATGGTGCCTAAATTTCCATTTTTAGCTGTGATCTCTCTTTTGAATTGCAGTCTTTTATATATGTATCTTAACATATTGTATTGGGTGTTTATTGGGTATATTAAAACATAAAGTGTCCAAATCAAAGCCATTGATCCCTTCCCATCCAAACATTATGTAATAGCTTTATCAAGATATAATTCATATAACATAAAATTCACTCCTTTAAATGGTAAAATTAAGTAGTATATTCACAGAATTGTGCAACCATCACAACTATTTAAGAACATTGTTATCACCTCAAAACGAAACCAAATACCCGTTAGTATTTGCTCCCATTTTGTCATTCCCCCAGCCACTGGCAAACACAAATCTACTTTCAGTCTCTATGAATTTGCCTATTTTAGACATTTTATACAGGTTGAATAATTAGTATATGGATGTTTTGTCTTGTTTCTTTCGTGAGCATACATAATGATATCAAGGTTAATCCATGTTGTAGCATGTACTGGTGTATCTTTCATTTTATTGGTGAATAATACTCCATTTTGAGGATGGGTTTGAACCATAAGTGTTATTTTCTTTATTTGGAAATTAAGTATGGTTTCAGGAGATACGTGTAGGTGCCCAGTTGACAAGGGGTGGACTCATGGATATAATCCTAGGTGTCAGCTTGACAGGATTAAAGAATACCTAGAAATCCAGTAAAGCATTTCACTATGTATTTCATCTTCACACCATTGCCCATTTCTCTCTGAGCACTCTTTTAGTTCCTTACTGTTAGGTTTGTCATATTATGTTTTCATTTTTCTTCATCTCAACCTGTATTTTAAATTTCCTTGTGATTATTTTTGACTCATCAATTATTTGAGTGTGTTGTTTAACTTCCACAAATTTTAGAATTTTCTAAATTTCTTTCTGTTAATGTTTTCTAATTTAATACTATTTTGGTCACAAAATATACTTTGTGTGGTTTTTATAGTTTTTAATTTATTCTTGTATATGACTATACCTGACAGTGTTCATGTGTACTTGAAAATAATGTTTTCTGCTGCTATCAGTTGAGTATCTGTAGATATCTGGTGGGTCTCATTAGCTTATGTTTTTGTCCTTGTTATTTTCTGCCTAATTGTTCTATCTTGTACTGAATGTGGGTTATTGTCATGCAATTGTTCCTGAGTTATTTTATTACTGCCTTTATTTTACAAAAATATAGCATTTTGTGTAAAACACAGAGTTTATAGAGTACCATTTTAACACTCCTTTTCAGTGTCTATTTTTTTAAATTATCTTAATGGTTGCCTTAAGGATGCAAATGAACATTTTAGATCAAATCAATCTGCTACAAATTAATAGCACCTAAATTTAATAATATACAAAAATTTTGCTCCAATATAATTTTGTTTCTTACTTCCTCGTTATTGCTATTATTGCTATAAAAAATATATCCTTTGCAATGTAAAACAATACAGATTTATAATTATTACTTTATGCATTTGCCTGTTTTTGAAATGGAGTCTTGCTATGTCGCCCAGGCCGGAGTGTAATGGCACAATCTCTGCTCACTGCAACCTCCACCTCCCAGGCTCAAGCGATTCTCCTCTCTCAGCCTCCCGAGTAGCTAGGATTACAGGCATAAGCCACAGCACCCATCTAATTTTTGTATTTTTAGTAGAGATGGGGTTTCACCATGTTGCCCATGCTGGTCTTGAACTCCTGACCTCAGGTGATCCACCCACCTTGGCCTCCCAAAGTTCTGAGATTATACACGTGAGCCACTGTGTGTGGTTGCAATTGCCTTTTAAATTATTTAGGAGAAGAACAGCATTACAAACAAAAATGCATTTATCCTGCCTTATATTTGCCCATTGTTACCATTACCATTGCTTTTTGTTTCTTCATGTGGATCAGCGATACTGTTTAATTATTTCAGCCTGAAGGACTCATTTTAGTATTTCTTACAATTCTATGAGTAATGAATTACTATTTTTGTTTATATAAGAATGTCTTAATTTCTTCTTCACTTAATTTCTTAATTTCTTCTTCATTTTTGAAGAATAGTTTTGCTGGGTATAGGATTTCATGTGTCCGATTTCTTTCACCGATCATTTGTTAAATACAACATCCTATGCTTTTCTTCATAATGGTTATCACTCTTTGACATTCCTTTAAAAATTAATTAATTTACCTATATGCCCCTCTCAGCTGTAGTTACTTATCTAAACAGTAAAAATTATGAGTGACTAATTTCCCAATTTTCCTAAAAATAGTACATAACTAATGCCATGTAGATGTATACTGTTAAAAATAATTCATTGCAAACAATTTATATCATAGGATATTTGGGCTTAATTTTCTTGTGAGACTCAATTGAGATGAGCCAGTCAACTGTATATTGAAGTATGAATATACATTCCATTTCATGGAATGTATATACATTCCATACACGTATGACTTGACTGTCAATCTTTAGTGGTGAAAATAGTATCTGGTTCATACCTGATGCTTATATTAATTGCAAAAGGACAAAAATTGTTTTTATAAGTAAAGTTCAATGCCCTGTTAAGACAGAGGCAGAAAGAGGAAGAAAAATTAAATGAAGTTTCTGAAATAAAAGTGCAAAACTGAGCTTAAATAATTATCTGTGGCAAACACTGCTGGTTGCTTAATCAATACTCATTTTTCTTTTCTTGCTTACTGAATACAGATTTTATTTGTGTCAACCCTTTGCAGCTAGAGGCAATCATGTTCCATATTCCAGGCCATAATCTGTTAGCAGAGGCTACAGGACTTCCAGGAAAGCAATTCTGTGATTACTAAAAAGCCCTAAGTAACACACATTTTTTTTTGAAACTGGCTCTTGTCCTTTGCCTTTTCCACATTCATCTTCCTTCTTGTGCAGATGAAATTAAAACAACAAGAAACATAAAAGAACAGAGGTGGTGAAGTGGGAGTGGAATCCATATGACACTGATGGTACTATCAAATTATCACAGCAGCCCTTAATTGCCAACCTTCAGAATTCTTGTTATGTGAGAAGAAACAAGAAAGCCTTCTTGTTTTATTGTGTCACTGTATTCAGGTTTCTCAAAATTCAGCAGAACACAGTCATGATTGAAATAGTATTTCTTCCAAGCATTGTTAAACTAAGGCCCATGGTCCTATAGATAGCCTCTATTTGGGTTTAAGGAGTTCTGTAAACCCTTAAAAACAGCGTTTTCCCAAAGCAAACTGAAACAAAGAATGATTACAAGTAACTTGCCTAATTTTACACAATTGGCGGCAAAGACAAAAGATGAAAGAAGTGAGGTTTCCTGAGCACCTTCTGTACTGCTTATTTGTACAAATGAGGGAGTATCAAAACTCTCTCACATTTGTAAGTTTATGAATATAAAACTTCTGGGCATTTATTCATAATTTGTCACCTTTAATTTCATATATACTTATCTAGATAGATTTGTTATTTGCTTCAAAGCATGCTACTTTTAGAAAAAAATCTTAAAATTCCATAAATTCCAATTATAAGTGAAAGAAGTCAGAATGAAAAAGAGACTGAACTCTAATAAGCAGTATCACTTTGTGTCACCAGAGCATATACGGAATTCATGTGGGCAAAGAAAATAGCGGTACTTGAAAGGAGATGATGCAATGAATACTGGTGATCACATAGTAATACTTGTTGCTGAAAGTTCCTTTGATTATTCTTGTATATACTTCTAGGGCTCACCCCTACCCAAGTCTCCTGTCTTTTGTGCACATAGATAATTATAATTCCCTACCTTCTTTTTCTGTTGGCGGTGCTATGTAATTAGTTTTGGCAAATCAGTTCTGATAAAAAAAAAAATGGCACAGGTTCCTTCTGTTTTGGAACATTTAACTGCTTACCTGAGACCCTACAATGTAACTCTGTTCTTAGTACATCATCATGTGATTGTTTAGGAACAATGTGACTGAAACCCAGAGGATTCTCTGGAACATTGTCTTAGTGTTTCCATACATAATCAGTTTTAATACAAAATGGCAGGGTAACTGGAGATGCAGACCATTCAGAAATAAATGTTTGGGTCATTCCATCATATAAAGAAACAAGAATGGCCAGGCATGGTGGCTCATGCCTGAAATCCCAGCACTTTGGGAGGCTGAGACAGTAGGCTCACTTGAGGTCCGAGAGTTCGAGACCAGCTTGGCCAACATGGTGAATCCCCATCCCTACTAAAAACACAAAAATTAGCCAAGCGTGGTGGGTGCTTGTAATCCCAGTTACTTGGGAGGCTGAGGCAGGTTGAATCTCTTGAACCCGGGAGGTGGAGGTTGCAGTGAGCCGTGCCATTGCACTCCAGCCTGGGCTACAGAGTGAGACTCCATCTCAAAAAGCAATAAGTAAATAAATAAATAAATAAATAGGAAAAAATAAATAAGACCAGCAGAGGTTCTGGCTGAGCATAAGAAAAATATGGAATGTGTAATGGAAGAAGGAAGCCATAGATATTAATTAACTACAGCTGCTTGAGCAATTTCAGATATGAGGGCTCTTGTAGCTTTGGATATTTTCCTTTATTGTATATGTATATGCTTAGTTACGCAAGCTATTTAATTTTCCTCTTCCTCTCTCATTTTTATTCCATTTCAAGTATTACTTTACAATCTTTAAGTAATAGAATATTCACTGGGACTGCAACTAAATTTTCAGAGTATTTAATATAGCCAGATAGATACAAGGAATTTTGGGATTGTGCTTCTTTTCATCTTAGGAAAATATTAAAACTTCGCCTATAAAAAGGACTGTTGTGTCTTCTTAGCTGATAATATTGAGGTGTACAGGTGTTGCAATTTGTGGAGAAAGGTGTATATAGAAATTGATTGGACTGTTGTAATTATCAGTTTATGGTGACTGATCTGCAAATCTGCCTTTCATCACTTGCTGTGCAATAATAAAGTTGTATGCTTTGCATTTCTCCTTCATGGAAAACATTCTGTTAAGTTTTGTTCATTGAGAGCACTATAAGAACACTGCAAGAGAAAAGATGTTACTATTTCAGTTCTTGTGTGCTTCTGTTTTGTTACTTGTGGCTGTTGATGCATGGCTTCCAAACTGGTGTTTGGGGATCTCACAGAGCTGAGTGCTGTGTTTCAATTTTGCACACAGAACTCACGTTCCATTGGTGAGCTCACAGTCCTGGCCCTGGCCTGTAGAACACCTCACCGCATCTCTCCAAACAGAGACCCATACTTTCTGGGGCTTATATCTCCTCTCCAGTAAACCAGTTCCCTATTCTCTGTGTGTGCCCTTCCTCCCGGTACCAACCTCAGACCACCCACACCCCAGAAGTGTTTTTTTAAATATTGACCTTCCTAATAGAAATATGGAACACTTCAGTACTTAATGCTACCCTGCCAGCCTCACAATTGAGGATAATCTCTGCCTCAGACGATGAGTTCGAAAGTGTCAAATGTCCAAATGTGGATTTGAACCTTGGCAATCTGGTTCATGGAAATGTAACTACTTTATGTGACGGTTCCTAGGAATACTCATGGAAGACAAAGATATATATATTTTGTCTTTAAAAAGCTTATAGTTTGTAGACCAGAAACATCTGCAAATAAATGTTTAATATACTGTTGTAATTATTGTGGTAGAAAAAAGTCTAAGTACTACAAAAACAGGAAGGGCACTAAGCTAGTTTGGGAGTTCAGAATCAAATGATGCCTGAGCCAAACCTTAATGTGGTTTGGCTGAATTATGATAACCCAATCCTCAAAACTTAAAGGAAGAGTAGGAATTATTTGGATGAGCAAGTTAGGAAACATAGATACCATATATAAAGAAAAGCATTGATTTATTTCTTTGACAAATACATGTTTCTATTCTAGGCTCTATCGCAAGGCCAAGAATATTGCAGTGAACAAAAATAAGATATAAAGGATATGATGTGTTATGGGTTTTTTGTTTCTTTTGCTTTTTTAGTTCTAAACATAAAATAAACCCAGGCGGTAATTAAAATTCATTATTGACTTTTGCTTAAAAGTCTGAAATAAAGAAAAGCCTTTGATTTTATGGGCTCATTATGAGAAGGAGGAAGAAGAGAAAGAGAAAATCTCCAAATGAACATTATTCTACAATTGAAATACAGTTGGAGTCATGACATAGGTGTGCAGTTAAGCTTTTAAGAGGCTGAGGGCAAGAGGCAGCACAAACATGAGGACTGCAAGAAACAAGTCAGGCTCGCTGAGGGTGGGGGCAGAGGAGAGTTCAGTGTCCTATTGCCCCTAATCCATCCCTCTTTGATGACTATGCTCAATTTATTTCCACATCAGGGGCTGACTAGGTGGGACCATCAATCAAGGGGCACAACCCTCCTTTAGCTGAATGGTGACACATCATTTTATGCTTCTCTCGGGATTTCTAGTCATTAGGTAAGTGATCCAAGAACAAGAAAATGGTTCCATACCATGTACTCCACTGGAGACATTCTCAAATTTAAACAGTGTTTGCTGTGAAGCCCCAGAAGCTTCCCTGCTCTTTATTATTTTTTAAAGTTTGCCTTCCCATTGATCTGTGAGTTTCCTGATATGTCAGAATTCATCTCCTATGTTCATTATCCAGACTACTTTTCTGTTTTTTCTGCAACTCTAGAAGCACCAGCAATACAGAAGGAAGTATGACCTTGGAAGGATTCACTGTTCCATCCTCATGAAGGTGCCCAAGTTTTTGGAAACCACTACTTCAAATGCATTGCACAACCCTTATTTATCAGCAACTATTTTAGATTGATGGAACTGGCAGTCCAATCTCGTATCATATCCTAGCATGCATAAACCTTTCTTAGATCACATATTAAAGCTATGGCTTACTTCTGGATTTCCAGTATTGCCCGATAAGCCTGTTATACAACCAGAAACTTTTATTCAGGCATAACAATACCTTTTCTAGGTATGAATTTATACTTAATTTTATAAATATACATATTTTAGCTCTGAGTTTTTACTTCTAGTAATGTGGAAAATAAATGAAATAACCCTCCTATGTCTCAAATGAGGGAGCATCATTTCAGTCCCAGTATAGGAATAGATTCTTAAGTGACATAAATAACATCTACTTATTTTTTTATTTTTGTTTTTCTTTATTTCTTCTAAAAAGAAAAACAGGATACATGTGCAGAATATGCAGGTTTGTTACATAGGTATATGCATGTCATGGTGGTTCGCTGAACCTATTACCCATCCTCTAAGTTCCCTCCCCTCACCCCTCATCCCCCAACAGGCCATGGGGTGTGTTGTTCCCTTCCCTGTGTCCATGTGTTCCCATTGTTCAACTCCCACTTATGAGTGAGAACCTCTGGTGTTTGGTTTTCTGTTCCTGGGTTAGTTTGCTAAGGATGATGGCTTCTGGCTTCATTCATGTCCCTGCAAAGGACATGATCTCATTCCTTTTTATGGTTATGTAGTATTCCATGGTGTATATGTACCACATTTTCTTTTTCCAGTCTACCATTGATGGACATTTGGGTTCATTCCATGTCTTTACTACTGTAAATAGTGCTGAAATACACATATGTGTGCATTGTCTTATAGTAGAATGACTTATATTCCTTTGGGTATATACCCAGTAATGGGATTGCTGGATCAAATGGTACTTCTGGTTCTGGATCCTTGAGGAATCACCACGCTATCTTCCACAGTGGCTGAACTAATTTACAATCCTACCAACAGTGTAAAAGCATTCTATTTCTCCACAGCCTCACCAGAATCTATTGCTTCTTGACATTTTAATGATTATCATTCTGATTGGCATGAGATAGTATCTCATTGTGGTTTTGATTTGCATTTCTCTGATGATCAGTGATGTTGAGGTTTTTTTCATATGTTTATTGGCCACATACATGTCTTCTTTCGAGAAGTATCGGTTCATATCCTTTGCCCATTTTTTGATTTTTTTTCTAGTAATAACATCTATTTTTATTTGTGATTCAAATATTACAAGTTTGGAAAAGTTTTAAAATGCCTAAGATAAGGTTAAGCAAGAGAGAGGTCTTCACTGAGATTTGCTATTACTCATCATTCTTGTCTTCAATCTATCACACCTTACCAGTCAACTCAGCCAATAAACATTTGTCAAACTTCCTTGGTCATGTTCTTGTGCAGTTAATGGGAACTCGTCATGTCACAAAAGATGGAGGTGTTTCAAAGCACAAAACAGAAACATCACTCATTATTAAAATTTTAAATATTTTAGTGGCTTGGAATATTCAATATGAATATTTTGAATGCAGAATTTAAAATACACATTGTCATGGCCTCTTACTCTTCTTAAATTTTCGACTTTTTAAATATATAGCTCTGACATCAGAAACAATGACTGAATCCTAAAAACATGACTGTTCCCCAACTATAGCCGAAACCAACCTTCTTTGATATAATGATCCTCATGTTTGCATGGAAAATGTCATCACTTAATGAATCCAGCTGTCAGTCTTTACAATTTAATAAACATTTTCATATCAACTGAGCTTTTTCAAACCACTCAGTTTTAATTTACTGAAAAAGCTTTATCCTTCATAACTACCCCAAATTGAGTAAGCATGAATTAAATTGATGTCTGAAGATCGTCATTTCTGTGATTTGTTTCTATTTTGCCAATAGAGGGTGGGAAAGAGAAAGGAAAAGAGAGAGAACACATTATCACTCATATGCCACAAAAATTTGTGTGTGTGTGATATACACACATATATACATTTATATATGCTATAAATAAAATATGCATATAAATATATATGTATATATCAATATGTCTATAATTTTGTGTCTCTTTGGAAACTTCTTTCATGCTTCATGAAGTTAATATTTTAAAAATGATTTTGTAATTAGGAGCATTTTCTAGAATAAAAGTTATAAATACAAAAATAAAGACTAGGTCCAGTTTCAAAGGCATAAAATATCTCAGGTGCAAATAAAATCTATTATTTCCCTAGACTTGTGACTTGGGAATTATGCAAAGGAACCTCAGAAAGAATAACCCTCACCACTGTCATGATGTACCTGAACCCATCATGTACCTGAGGCTTTCCTTTGCCTCATCTTACGAGTCATATTTTGTTATTTTCCAAGCAATAATGATGCTATTTTTAGTTTTTAATCTACAGCTATGAAACCACCATTGCAAAATTGTAACTGAGACAGTGAAAGAGATCTTACCTAACCGACTCCATCTTGCTTCTAACCTCCAAACTCTTTGTTCAGCCTGGGTGTAGGTTGAACTAACTATGAGAGGAACTCAGTTTATAGTTTAAAACAAAGATTATATTAATTACAGGCCTTTCCCAAGGCAAATCCCTTTCTTGCCTGAGGACTAGACTAACAAATTAGCCACAAGATTAGAAATTATAGTTTAGAAGTCATGCAGTTGGATGCTACAAGATTCTGATCCTCCTTACACTGCTGCGAAGATCAGTGCTTCAGATATTTTGCAGACCTGGCACTTGATGGATCAGCTGGCACCACCCAGATCAATAAACTGGCTCATTTCATCTTGTGACCTCCACCCAAAAACTTACTCAGTGCAAGAAGACTGCTTGAATTCCCTATGAGTTCATCTCCAACCCAACCAATCAACACTCTCTACTCACTGGCCTTCCCGCACCCAACAAATTAACCTTAAATACTCTGTTCCCTGAATGTTCCAGGAGACTGATTTGTGTAATAATAAAACTCCAGTCTCTCATACATCTGGCTCTGCGTGAATTACTCTTTCTCTATTGTAATTCCTCTGTCTTGATAAATTGGCTCTCTCTAGGTAGTGGCAAGGTGAACCCACTGAGTGGTTATGGCTACTTGCAAATTTATGCAAAATCATGGGCCTAAGAAGGTTTTCATTACTCAACCTAGAAAACAATCAAATTTTCTTTAAGGGTCTCCTTTATGTGCAGTAACTCTAAAGCTAAATTTGAATTAGAAAATGTGCCTCTCAGTTGTTAGTTAAGAGAATTCTACCTCTCAAGTCTAAGTTAAGGCTGGTATCTATGTGACACTGTAACTGTGATTTACAACATAAACAAAAATGTAATAGGAAAAAAAATCACAAGAGAATGTCTATTAACTTTTTAAGGTTAGAATATCTAAGCTGGATTTTTTTCCCCAAAGAACTGTTGTTACTGTCATAGGATTTCATAATGAACAAAAGTTGGTGATGCAGTAAAAAGATATCATTGTTTTTCATAACTGCTAAGGATAATCTTTATCCTCAAGAACAACAGAAATGAGAAAAACAAACATTCCCAATCTGCTTCATTGAAGTTTGAGATGAACACCTGATCTTGTTGGGCAACACTGAATGAGATGGGAGTATAAACTTCAATCACTTAAGCTTGATCAGCAGGAGGTAAATATTCCCTTTACTGGATTCCTCATTTCTACTAAATGATCTCCCATAAATTGAGCTGTATATATAGATTATTTGACATTTTGTCCAACTCATAATCACAGATGATAGTGAGGTTGAATTGCAAGTGATGATTTATTTCTGGGAAACCTCCACACACAGTGACAGATGAACCTCTATTAAAAAAGAGATGCCTCTGCACTGCAGTGCCAGGTGTTTTTGTCAAGCCAAGCAGCAGATGACATAGAAGACCTATTATTCCTCTGTGAAATAATGTGGCCAGAAGCTCAAATGTTTTAGAGGAATTTACAAAATATAAGTTTAGGAGCAAAAGGCTGTGAATTTATACAGCCTATGTAATTATCAAAAATAATAATCATTAAAAATGTATGGATCTTTATTTTTAATGGTCTGCTTTGTCATTTTAATTTTTTGTTACAATATAATGTACACAGAAGAAGAAAATATCAGGTCTCTGAGCACAAGCCTGCATGTATACATCCAGATGGCATGAAGCAAGTGAAGAATCACAAAAGAAGTGAAAGTGGCCGGTTCCTGCCTTGACTGATGACATTATCTTGTGAAATTCCTTCTAAACTGAGCACCTTGTGACCCCCGCCCATGCCGAACAGAAAACAACTCCCTTTGATTGTAACTTTCCACTACCTACCCAAATCCTATAACACAGCCCCACCCCATCTCCCATCACTGACTCTCTTTTCTGACTCAGCCCGCCTGCACCCAGGTGATTAAAAAGCTTTATTCTCACACAAAGTCTGTTTGGTGGTCTCTTCTCACAGATGCGTGTGACAGAAAATATCTGTTTCCTTCTAAATATACCATGACAAATCTTAGTCACTAATTATTTATGGATTATTTTCTGCAAAGATTTAGGGAAAGAATGTGACTGTTTCAAGGAATGCTGTTAAGGGTTCTCAAACCCACACAATTAGAAATAAATTGGCACAGACTGAGTTTAGGAACACGGAAGCTGAGTGATATGTAGTGGGGAGTCCTATACAACAAGGATGAACTACTTACATGAGGTTTTCTGGCTGGTCTCTGCCTTCACTTTCTTAGAGCTCTTTGTTTCTTGGGCTCTTTCTTCATCTATCAAATGATGCTGAGAGGTGAAGTCAGTGGGGCTTCTGGGTCAGGTAGGGACTTGGAGAACTTTTCTATCTACCTAAAGGATTGTAAACGCACCAATCAGCACTCTGTGTCTAGCTAAAGGTTTGTAAAAGCATGAATCAGTGCTCTGTGTCTAGCTAACCAGGTGGGGACTTGGAGAACTTTTCTGTGTAGCTAAAAGATAGTAAACACACCAATCAGCACTCTGTGTCTAGCTAAAGGTTTGTAAATGCACCAATCAGTTCTCCGTAAAATGGACCAATCAATTCTATGTAAAAAGAACCAATCAGCTCTCTGTAAAATGGACCAATCAGCTCTCTGTAAAATGAACCTATCAGCAGGATGTGGGTGGGGCCAGATAAGGGAATAAAAGCAGGCCACCTGAGCCAGCAGTGGCAACCCGCTGAGGTCCCCTTCCATGCTGTGGAAGCTTTGTTCTTTCACTCTTCAGAATAAATCTTGCTGCTGCTCACTCTTTGGGTCCATGTCACCTTTATCAGCTGTAACACTCACTACAAAGGTCTGCAGCTTCACTCCTGAATTCAATGAGACCATGACCCCACCAGGAGGAATGAACAACTCCAGATGCACCACCTTTGTAAACTGTAACATTCACTGCAAAGGTCTGCAGCTTCACTCCTGAGGTCAGCGAGACCACAAACCCACCAGAAGGAATAAACTCCAGACATGTCTGAACGTTAGAAGGAACAAACTCCGGGCACACCATCTTTAAGAACTGTAACACTGACCACAGGGATCCATGGCTTCATTCTTGAAGTCAGTGAGACCAAGAACCCTGCAATTCTGGATACATTTTGGTGACCATAAAGGGACCATCACCTATTGCCAAGTGGTGAGACTATCGCATATCACCAAGCGGTGAGTACCATCAGACCCCTTTCGCTTGGTATTCTGTCCTATTTTTCCTTAGAATTTGGGGGCTAAATACCGGGCACCTGTCAGCAAGTCAAAAGCGACTAGTGCAGCCACTGGACTATAGACATGAGTGTCAGGTTTTCTGGGAAAGGGCTCTCTAACAACCGCTGGCTTTTCAGAGTTGGGAGTGTTGGTTTGCCTGGAACCAGTTTCTGCTTTTCCTGTACTTCTGGGCTGAGC
Source organism: Trachypithecus francoisi (assembly GCF_009764315.1). Classification (NCBI taxonomy): domain Eukaryota; kingdom Metazoa; phylum Chordata; class Mammalia; order Primates; family Cercopithecidae; genus Trachypithecus; species Trachypithecus francoisi. Next base: position 4,304,677 of record NW_022681472.1, read on the forward strand.
TGAGGGTCAACAGAGAGGAAAGCCCTTCTGCTCTGGGGTCCTGACAACAAGTTGGTTGACCCTGTGGCCATGAGCAGAGCTCTCAAAGTGATGTCACCCAAGCAAGATGCATCCATCTATCCTATCTATCCTGACCCTTGTCTCCTGGGTCCTAATGCCTGTCAGACAAACTTCCTCTTGCTTCTCTTCTCCGAGGCTAGTCCTGCTTCTAAAAACCACTCCCTGTTTCTGGTGCTTTTCTAGTTTCTCTTGTAAGAATGATTTCTAGTATAAACTCCAGGACTCTGTTACCTTCTTTAGGCACCTGGGCTCACAAATCAGAAAGACAGAATTTTTGCCCAAAGCCCTATTGTAGGGGAGACTATCTGGAATTTAAGGATCCCTCAGACTAGTAGGCCTAACAAAAGCTATTCCTGAAACTAGGATATGAAGATCCTCAGAAATTGTATCCTTCCTATTCATATAAGTGAGGACAAAAGGTGTCACTCTTCCAACCCTGGAGATCCCTTCCCTCCCTCATGGTATGGCCCTCCACTTCATCTTTGGGGCATAACATCTTTATAGGATGTTGGTAACGTCCCAATACTAACAGAAGATGCTTAAGACTCTAACAGGTTTGGCCGGGCGCGGTGGCTCAAGCCTGTAATCCCAGCACTTTGGGAGGCCAAGACGGGTGGATCACGAGGTCAGGAGATTGAGACCATCCTGGTCTACACGGTGAAACCCCGTCTCTACTAAAAAAATACAAAAAAAAAACTAGCCCAGCAAGATGGCGGGCGCCTGTAGTCCCAGCTACTCGGGAGGCTGAGGCAGGAGAATGGCGTAAACCCGGGAGGCGGAGCTTGCAGTGAGCCGAGATCGCACCACTGCACTCCAGCGTGGGAGACAGAGCGAGACTCCGTCTCACAAAAAAAAAAAAAAAAAAAAAAGACTCTAACAGGTTTTTGAGAATACATCAGTAAGGGTCACTCAATTTGATTTTTTTCTCAGTCCTCTTGTGGTCTAGGAGGACAGGCAAGGGTGCAGATTTTTGAGAATGTGTTGGTAAAGGTCACTAAATCCGACCTTCCTTGGTCCTCCTTGTGGTCTGGGAGGAAGACTAGTGTTTCTGTTGCTGTGTCAGTCAGCACAACTATTCTGATCAGCAGAGTCCAGGGATCATTGTGGGTTCTTGGGCAGGGGTTGTTTCTGCTGCTGCATTGGTGAGGCAACTATTCCAATCAGCAGGATCCACGGACTCTTGCAGGTTCTTGGGCAGAGGGAGAAACAAACCAAACCAAAACCATGGGTGGTTTTGTCTTTCAGATGGGAAATACTCAGGCATCAACAGGCTCACCCTTGAAATGCATCCTAAGCCATTGGGACCAATTTGACTCGCAAAGCCTGAAAAAGCAGTGGCTCACTTTTTTCTGCACTTCAGCTTGGCCCCAATATTCTCTCTCTGATAGGGAAAAATGGCCACCTGAGGGAAGTATAAATTACAATACTATCCTGCAGCTTGACCTTTTCTGTAAGAGGGAAGGCAAATGGAGTGAAATACCTTATTTCTAAGCTTTCTTTTCCTTGAAGAAGAATACACAATTATATAAAGCTTGCAATTTACATCCCACAGGAAGACTTCTCAGCTTACCCCTGTATCCTAGCTTCCCTATAGCTCCCCTTCCTATTAATGATAATCTTCCTCTAATCTCCCCTGCCCAGAAGGAAATAAGCAAATAAATCTCCAAAGGACCACAAAAACCCCCAGGCTATCGATTATTTCACCTTCAAGTTGTAGGGGGAGGGGGAGTTTGGCCCAACCCCGGTTCATGTCCCCTTCTCCCTCTCTGATTTAAAGCAGATCAAGGCAGACCTGGGGAAGGTTTCAGATGATCCTGATAGGTACATGGATGTCCTACAGGGTCTAGGGCAAACCTTCTATCTCACTTGGAGAGATGTCAAACTATTGACATAGTTTGTAGGCAAAGCTGGGCCTAACTACAACAATAGTTAGATGTCTAACTATTGTTAGATCAAACCTTGGCCTTTAATGAAAAGAATGAAGCTTTGACTGCAGTCCAAGAGTTTGGAGATACCTAGTATCTTAGTCAAGTAAATGATAGAATGACAGCCGAAGAAGTGGACAAATTCCCTACTGGCTAGCAAGCTGTCCCCAGTATGGATCCCCACTGGGACCTTGACTCAGATCATGGGGACTGGAGTTGTAAACATCTGTTGACCTGTGTTCTAGAAGGACTAAGGAGAATTAGGAAAAAGTCCATGAATTATTCAATGATATCAACCATAACTCAGGGAAAGGAAGAAAATCCTCTACCTTCTTCAAGTGGCAAAAGGAAAAGCGAGATCAGAGAAAAGCCACAGCCTTAGTCATGGCCAACAGACAAACAAAGCCTGGTGGTTCAGAGAGGACAGAAAATGTAGCAGGAGCAGGCCAATCACCCAGCAGGGCTTGTTATCAGTGTGGTTTACAAGGACACTTAAAAAAAGATTGTCCAATGAGAAACAAGCTGCCCTCTCATCCATGTCCACTATGCCAAGGCAATCACTGGAAGGTACACTGCCCCAGAGGACAAAGGTTCTCTGGGTGAGAAGCCCCCAGTCAGATGATCCAACAGGATTGAGGGTGCCCAGGGCAAGTGCCAGCCCATGTCATCACCCTCACTGAGCCCCGGATATGTTTAACCATTGAACTAGGAACTAGACTTCCTCTGGACACTGGTGTGGTCTTCTAGGTGCTAATCTCCTGTCTCGGATGACTGTCCTCAAGGTCCATTACTATCCAAGGAATCCTGGGACAGCCTGTAACCAGGTATTTCTCCCACCTCCTCAGTTGTAATTGGGAGATCTTGCTCTTTTCACATGCTTTTCTTGTTATGCCTGAAAGTCCCACACTCTTACCCATTTTTTGTGCCCTACTTGAAAAGGGAATCAAACCCGAAGTCTAGGCATTGGAAGAACAATTAGGAGGGGCAAAAAATACCTGCCCAGTCCAAATCAGGCTAAAAGACCACACCACATTTCCTTATCAAAGGCAATATCCCTTAAGACCTGAAGCTCATAAAGGATTACAGGATACTGTTAAACATTTAAAAGATCAAGGCTTAGTAAGGAAACGCAGCAGTCCCCGCAACACCCCAATTCTAGGAGTACAAAAACCGAACGGTCAGTGGAGCAAGATCTTAGACTCATCAATGAGATAGTAATTCCTCTACATCCAGTTGTACCAACCCCTATACCCTGCTCTGTCAAATATCAGAGGAAGCAGAATGGTTCACTGTTCTGGACCTCAAGGATGCCTTCTTCTGTATTCCCGTGCACTCTAACTCCCAGTTTCTCTTTGCCTTTGAGGGTCCCACAGACCACACGTCCCAACTTACATGGACGGTCTTGTCCCAAGGGTTTAGGGATAGCCCTCACCTGTTTGGTCAGACACTGGCTGAAGATCTAGGCCACTTCTCAAGTCCAGGCACTCCGGTCCTTCAGTATGTGCATGATTTACTTTTGGCTACCAGTTTGGAAGCCTCGTGTCAGCAGGCTACTCTAGATCTCTTGAATTTTCTAACTAATCAAGGGTACAAGGTGTCTAGGTCAAAGGCCCAGCTTTGCCTACATCAGGTCAAATATCTAGGCCTAATTTTAGCCAGAGGGACCAGGACCTTCAGCAAAGAATGAATACAGCCTATACTGGCTTATTCTCACCCTAAGACATTAAAACAGTTGTGATGGTTCCTTGGAATCACCGGCTTTTGCCGACTATGGATTCCCAGATACAGCAAGATAGCCAGGCCCCTCTATACTCTAATCAAGGAGACCCAGAGGGCAAATACTCATCTAGTAGAATGGGAACCAGAGGCAGAAACAGCCTTCAAAACCTTAAAGAAGGCCATAGTACAAGCTTCAGCTTTAAGCCTTCCCACAGGACAACACTTCTCTTTGTACATCACAGAGAGAGCAGGGATAGCTCTTGGAGTCCTTACTCAGACTCGTGGGATAACCCCACAACCAGTGACATACCTAAGTAAGGAAACTGATGTAGTAGCAAAAGGCTGGCATCACTGTTTATGGGTAGTTGCGGTGGTGACTGTCTTAGTGTCAGAGGCTATCAAAATAATACAAGGAAAGGATCTCACTCTCTGGACTACTCATGATGTAAATGACATACTAGGTGCCAAAGGAAGTTTATGGCTATCAGACAACCATCTACTTAGATACCAGGTGCTACTCCTTGAGGGACTGGTGCTTCAAATACATACATATGTGGCCCTCAACCCTGCCACTTTTCTCCCAGAGGATGGGGAACCAATCTAGCATGACTGCCAACAAATTATAGTCCAGAATTATGCTGCCCGAGATCATCTCTTAGAAGCCCCCTTAGCTAATCCTGACCTTAACATATATACTGATGGAAGTTCATTTGTGGAGAAGGGGATATGAAGGGCAGGTTATGCCATAGTTAGTGATGTAACCATACTTGAAAGTAAGCCTCTCCCCCCAAGGGACCAGCGCCCAGTTAGCAGAAATAGTGGCACTTACCTGAGCCTTAAAACTGGGAAAGGGAAAAAGAATAAATGTGTATACAGATAGCAAGTATGCTTTTCTAATCCTACATACCCACGCTGCAATATGGAAAGAAAGGGAGTTCCTCACCTCTGGGGGAACTCCCATTAAATATCACAAGGAAATTATAGAGTTATTTCATGCAGTGCAAAAACCCAAGGAAGTGGCAGTCTTACACTGCCAAAGCCATCAGAAAGGTGAAGGAGAAAAGGCAGAAGGAAACCATCGGGCAGATGCTGAGGCCAAACTTGCTGCCAGGTGGAACCTCCCATTAGAAATACCTATGGAAGGATCCTCGGTATCCCCCTCCAAGAGATTAAGCCCCAGTATTCCCTGACTGAAACAGAATGGGGACTTTCATGGGGGCATAGTTTTCTCCCCTCCGAGTGGTTAACGACAGAAGAAGGAAAGGTAATTATACTCAAAGACAGCCAGTGGAAAATACTTAAAACCCTCCACCAAACTATTCATATGGATATTGAAAACACTCATCAAATGGCCAAATCCCTATTTACAGGGTCCCCAGGGTAAATTTCTAAATGTCTACCCAGCCAAGGCATGTTCTTCTTATGTGGAACATCAACCTATATCTGCCTCCCCACTAACTCGACAGGCACCTACACCTTAGTCTTTTTAAGTCCCAACGTTAACATTGCCCTGGGAAATCAGACCTTATCAGTACCCCTCAAAGCTCAAGTCTATCAGCATGGAGACATACAACTAATACCCCTACTTATAGGGTTAGGAATGGCTACTGCTACAGGAACTGGAATAGCCAGTCTCTCTACTTCATTATCCTACTACCTACCACACACTCTCAAAGGATTTCTCAGTTAGTTTGCAAGAAATAACGAAATCCTCCTTACTCTACAATCCTAAATAGACTCTTTGGCTGCAGTGACTCTCCAAAACTACTGAGGCCTAGATCCCCTCATTGTTGAGAAAGGAGGCCTCTGCACCTTCTTAGGGGAAGAGTGTTGTTTTTACACTAACCAGTCAGGGATAGTGTGAGATGCTGCCTGGCATTTACAGGAAAAGGCTTCTGAAATCAGACAACACCTTTCAAACTCTTATACCAACTTCTGGAGTTGGGCAACATGGCTTCTCCCCTTTCTAGGTCCCATGGAAGCCATCTTGCTGTTACTCGCCTTTGGGCCCTGTATTTTTAACCTGCTTGTCAAATGTGCTTCCTCTAGAATCGAGGCCATCAAGCTACAGACGGTCTTACAAATGGAACCCCAAATGAGTGCGACTAAAACTTCTACCAAGGACCTCTGGACCAACCCACTAGCCCTTCCACTGGCCTAAAGAGTTCCCCACTACAGGACACTACAACTGCAGGGCCCCTTCTTTGCCCCTATCCAGCAGGAAGTAGCTAGAGTGGTCATCGGCTAAATTCCCAACAGCAGTTGGGGTGTCCTGTTTAGAGGGGGGATTGAGAGGTGAAGCCAGCTGGGTTTCTGGGTCAGGTGGGGACTTGGAGAACGTTTTTGTCTAGCAAAAGGATTGTAAACACACCAATCAGCACTCTGTATCTAGTTAAAGGATTGTAAACGCACCAATCAGCATTCTGTGTCTAGCTAAATGTTTGTAAATGCACCAGTCAGCTCTGTATAAAATGGACCGATCAGCTCTCTGTAAAATGAACCAATCAGCAGAATGTGGGTGGGGCCAGATAAGGGAATAAAAGCAGTCCACCCGAGCCAGCGGGGGCAACCTGCTCAGGTCCCCTTCTATGCTGTGGAAGCTTTGTTCTTTTGCTCTTCAGAATAAATCTTGCTGCTGATCACTCTTTGGGTCCATGCCACCTTTTTGAGCTGTAACACTCACGATGAACGTCTGCAGCTTCACTCCTGAAGTCAGCGAGACCGTGAACACACCAGAAGGAAGAAACTCCAGACACGTCTGAATATCAGAAGGAGCAAATTCCAGACACACCATTTTTAAGAACTGTAACATTCACTGTGAGGGTCCGCAGCTTCATTCTTGAAGTCAACAAGACCAAGAACCCACCAATTCCAGACACAGTGGCAATAATATAATAGTAAAAGCAATCTCTGTGGCTGTTGCTATTTTTAAGTGAAAATAATGCTGGTAAAACACTTTGCCCAGCATAGATAGTAAACAATATTAGCCATTATGATTGTCATAATATTACTACCTTTAATATCAGATATGGGTTCAAATATTGAGTCTATTTACTATTAAAGGAGTGAAATTAGGGTAGCTATTCAAACATTCTGAGAATGTTCCCTCATTTGTAAATTACATGTAACAATGACACCATAGTATTGTGGTAATAACAAGTATTAAGTGAGATGGTTTATGACACACACACACACGTACACACACACACACATATATAATTTACCATGCCCCTGCAGAAGTGTAGAGTGTGTGTGTATACATCTGCATGTATGTGTGTGTGTGTTTGTATACTGTATGATGCCTGGGATGCAACAGTTTTTGCAGAGTAAATGTTAGTCTCTTACACCTCATACACATATTGTTACAAAAAAAGTGTTCACTGTAAATTTGATTTTTGGGAGCATTCTTGATCAGACAACTAGTAACATATCCAAGAGTCTTCCAAGGAGTTGACAGAAATTGGAACATTCCCTCCCAGGCATTGATGCAGTGGGATATAAGAGTCATTGTGGAATAGTAAGTAGACATTGGTGTGATATTGAATTTAAGACACCAAGCTAGAATTAGGGTTTTTCGTGTCTCAGAATTTTTAGTTCAAGAGAGATGAATATTACTCTTCCCCCACACAATTGTATCAGACAGAATTGCCTGAAGGACTGTGATCCCAGCAATAGGATTGGAATGATTTCCTTTCCAAACAAAGTCAAAGAATGTTGGCAATGCCATTGGGCCATGTTGATACTTAACAATGCTGCATTTAATTTTATCCAGCACAGGAAGAAACACTACTTAAAGTTGAGTTGATTGTCCCATCCCAGCCTTCTCAATGCTCTGAACTGCCGTGGATGATGTAGGAAAGTGCTGAGCCAGCTCTGCTCCACAGTGAACATTCTTTTACGCTGTTGTAAGAGCTCAACTTTTGGAAAGAAAAGTTTTTCAGCTGTCAAGAACGGTGAAGTTATTTTGTGAAAACCCCTCTCCATTCTTTGGACTCTTGCAAAGCAAGGACAGAAAAACATTTTCTCCAAAATTGCAATAATGTCTTATGCTTCCTGACTGATGTGAACAGACTACAACAGGAGCACAGTGCCTGGCACAACATGGGACATTCAGAAATATTCAATTAATTTGCCCACGTGGTGACTATGGATGGAAGTTCTTGAGGCCCCATTCAGGTGAAAGAAATTCATGATTGCATCTACTTTTCATATATTTGGCGAATGAGACTGGAACAGGAAATTTATCTTTTTTTGTTTTGTTTTCTAATTTCACAAGTGCCTTAAACATTCTGGCATACTTTTATTCAAATATATACCTAATTTATTTTTTTTTGAGGGGAAACACATCCCATTTAAACTTGTTTGTTTTTTACTGGCAGAGAAGTATTCCATAAAACCTAAAACGAGACAGCTATAGCTAAGTTAAGGAAATAGTTTGCATTTTTTAAATGTATACTTTATTTTCAAATGAGGTAATACATTTTAAGCTATTGAGAATCAAAAGCTTAAAAAGTAATAATTTCCATTTTCCTACAAAACTCACAAACTAAAATAATTTCTTGTAGCCATGGTAACACGTGGCAATCAGAAACACTTAACATTGTAGACATAAATGCAAGTTTCTTGGAAAACTAGAGCTGCATTTTCATATTTATTCTCATAAGTAAATGTTTAAAATATTTGTTAGAGATGAATGAAATAGACCAAAGAGGAGGTCATAAAAATACTGAAGTTGAAGGTGAGTTGCAACCTCTCTCCTTAGGGAAAGCATAACACTAAACAACAAATACCAAAAGAAACAGAAAATCTTTGTCTTAAGAACTTACTAAAATGAACCCATGGTAAGATTTTAGAAATTAAAACAAAGCAATATGAAGTGAATGTGGGAAGTTTCTCTGTTTCTTCACTTGTAAAATGGGAAGGTAATAGTCCCTGCTTTACAAATAGAAAGGGTGCTCAGTAAAGTTCACCCCCACTTTCTGCATGTCTTAGATCCATGAAGCTTTCTAAGCAGGGCTGCTGTGATCATCTAAACATCATCACCTGTGTCAGCCTCCACTCTCAACCCTGCACCCTCATTTACCTGGTTAGAGTCTATGTTCTTCTGCTTCCTTTAAAATGTAAATCATATACAGATAGGGAGTTTTTTTTATTTGGTGTGGTTATTGATACATCTTGAGTAACCAGAAAAGACACTGGCACAAATGATTATGTAATTAATATTGTTTAACACACAAATTAATAAATGCATGTGTAAATAAATGAACAGATGTTAATTACTGTTCTTAGTTTTGAATTTCCTTTAATATTATCTCTCAGAATCTCAGTGTCTAAATGTTGCATTCACTGGTGAGGTTTAACTGTATGAAGATTCTTGGCTCAAAACTCAATGTGACTATCAACATATGCATTTCAAACCTACACTATTTTAAGAGTTCAAAACCCAGTAAACACTAGGTACAGCTCTTCATCTCTTAATGTATATTCACAAGAAGAAACATCCTATATTTTGTCTTTGATCAATCAACTCTATCCAAGCTTAGAGCAACAGTCAGGTGCAGACATATGGGAAGCTGTGCATCTTCCTGAGCAGAGTGTCTGGTTGGCAGGTCTCAGGAGAGAAGGCTGCCTAGGAAGGCCTGAATGATGCCTAGTGTCTGCTGCCATCCGTCTGATTCTAAGCATGAATATTGTTAAAAATCTTCCACTGATTGCACATGGTTACTGATGTTAATTTAGAGTTTTAATTTTGAAATCACTATTTTTGAAACCCTATGTGATTCCAGGCACAGTAAAGTAAAAGGGGCTATGGAATATATCAAGGCAGGGAAATGCTGTGCTAGGGCCTCCAGAATTGGAGGAAGTTGAGACCTACTCTGAGATGAAAGAGGTCATTTTTAGTAGATGCTTCAATTTTAACAAAATCAAATTAAAAATGGCTTATATGGGTAACAGATTGCAAGTATATACCTCACATTTAAATATCAATATGTTCATTTCAGTGATGTGTATCCATTTAAGAATATGCTTCATATTTTTGTGTATTAGCATCTTGTCTATATATATCATGATCTAGCTATATTTATAGCTATATCCATGCCTTTATTTATAGATTCATGTGTATTTTAATAAAAACTTACAACCTAATTTTAATAAAAACTTATAAACAAATCTAATTTTAATGAGTTTGACCATAAGGTAAGGTTTCCATAAACTTTTTCATAACCGTTTCCAATTTTCTGTTACAAAGCAGATCAATGCTCCAAGAAAACACTGTTATTCCAACACATGGGCCCAGATGCTGGCCTTGCAACAGTGTGATTTTGATATTAATGTTTAATTTATAGAAAAACTCTGAACTAATCTTACCCCTCAAAATCAGTGTTTACAATTCAATGCACCCACTTCTCTTGCAACAGTCCCTGGGCCTAGAGGGATTTAACAGTTTTAATTTCTGGCTTTGTGTCTCACGAACACAGTTCATTTTGATTGTCACCTTCTCTGGGTCTGAAGACAAGGCTTTAACTGATGTCAATGCTCAAGATTTAGCAGGGGTTGGTGCCTTTGTCAGACCCAAGAGTCAAATGCCTGTAACTTAAGACACAAAGATTAGTTAATAGGATATTTATATTACAGAATGTCCTATCATTCAAACATGCTACAAAGCAAAGCAATGTGATTTGATGTTTAGGAGTTACCACCTGCAGCACTTCAAACCACTGTATTAAAATACTTAGATTACACATTGAATTTGTCTGATTGCTAGTATTCTGGTGACAAAACTGTGACCAAAAGCATAAAAAATGTGATAGGTCCTATGCTAAATGTATCAAAGTAAGCCAACTAACTTTTCCCTCCATCATTAAGAAAATGGTAAATGAAGATATCAGTTTTGAAAGTTCAAAATGAGTGTAAATAATCTCCTTTCACTTAAATACCATATAACATAACAAAGACAAAGTAAGAACGAGCATACAATAATTTCTTTTCAGTGATTTAAAAGAGCATTATCACACATTTCCAAGATTGATTTCTAGATACAATGCTGACAACTGATTAAGGGAAGATTTCACCATCAAAATCTTCAGACCAGTGCAACACTTGTGCATATTTTGTTTTCAAGTACACACGTGAAAGCCCATCAGTGACAAATGAATTGAGATCAAAAATTGCTAGAAAGTCTCACTTTTTATTACTACTTAATCCACATGAATGTCATTTAATTTTAACAATGATCAACACAACTAAAATAGTTTGAAAGTAATCCCAATCAATATAATTTCCTGAAGGACAAGGCCAATCTTTCCTGAACATTAACATTTTGTACCCATATTATAGGTTTTTCCTCATTAAGAGAAAAGATCAGAAACCAACTTAAAGTATGGATTGAATTAAATTACCTTGGAAATAAATACCATTTTATTATTTCTATTCTCATCTACTTTTCCAGATAACAAAACATGGAATGTACTATTTCTGTTCCGAACTAGTAAAAATAAGTCTTTTATTTTTTGCCAGAAACCTTACAGGTCCTGTAGCTCTCAAGATCATCAGACATAATTAAAATCAACCAAATTTTAAAAGTCTGGTATGCCCTATCAGTTTTTGTAGGCTTGACAAATTTAGCTTAGGAATTCTAGATAAATAGAAGAAATGATGAATTATTAGAAATACATAAGAAACAAAATGACTATTTGTAGAACTAAATAAAAGCCTTTTATTAGAAACCAAAAGAGTTCTTATATATGTATATATAAGTAAAAACCAAAGGAGAACAAAGAGCAAATAAACAAAAATTAGAAGCATAAACAGATAAACAGGAAACCAGTTAATTTTTTCTCCTACTCAGTTTACCTCAGAGGCTAAAGTGTTACCTAGAGTCTAGAGGAAAACACATGACAGATATTTCGTTCCTGGTACATAAATTAATGACTTTAAGTTCTCCAATACAATTGTACATTTTGTGCAATTAAGAAATTCACTTTAGGCAAATGACCAGTAAGTACTTTAGTGCTTAGTGCTATCTATGAAGAAGAGCAAATACAGTGTGAAACAAAGCAACACAAACATTTATGTACAATTTGGCTTCGTGTTAAATCTGGCTTCATGCCTAACTAGATTAAAAAAGAACTGTAAAACTGTGAATGTATTTCTTTACAATATTAATTTTAACTTCAATAAAAGTAAGAGATTTAACTATGAGCAATGTTTATTAGCCAAATTTTCCCAATTTTATGTCAGGTTTTAAAGGATAATGTCTAAACTTTTTCAAGTTTCTATTTTCTCTGTATGTGCACAAAGGTAGACCATACAGAGAAACAGGAAAAAAAAAAAAAAAAAAAAAAAAAAAATCCACGACTTACACAGACCATCTACAACATGTTTGGACTTTCTGTTTGATTCTAAATTTTCTTCTTCTCCTCCCTCCCCCAATTAGTCTCTTTATTCTAGGACAAAAATTCACCTTACAAGATTATTTCTTTTTTTTTTTTTTTTTTTTTTGAGACGGAGTCTCGCTCTGTCGCCCAGGCTGGAGTGCAGTGGCCGGATCTCAGCTCACTGCAAGCTCCGCCTCCCGGGTTTACGCCATTCTCTCGCCTCAGCCTCCCGAGTAGCTGGGACTACAGGCGCCCGCCATCTCGCCCGGCTAATTTTTTGTACTTTTTTAATAGAGACGGGGTTTCACAGTGTTAGCCAGGATGGTCTCGATCTCCTGACCTCGTGATCCGCCTGTCTTGGCCTCCCACAGTGCTGGGATTACAGGCTTGAGCCACCGCGCCCGGCCTACAAGATTATTTCTAATACAAATTTATTCTCTTTTCTTTATAAGCCTTCCTTGCCAAAAATACACCTTCACATATATAACTTTCTTCACTTCTGTCTTCCATACTTACTGGTTCTTTACTATCTTGTTTTATGAATAAACTTTTTCATGTCCATAATTTGAATTAACTTTTAGATAACTTCTGAATTAGACAAAATTATTATTTTTCTCACTAATAACACATATTATATACAGAATTATATATTAACTTTAATTTTTATTCTCATTAACTTTAATTTTAGTAAAACCCTAGGAAGCAAGAAATTCTGAACTATTGGTTATTAGTACTTTATAGATGAGAACAATTTTACAAGTTTTAGAAACATATTTTTCCATATCATATCACTTTCCAATTAGAAATAATACAAATAATTTAAAGATTTAAATGACAACAAAGTTTACCTAAAACATGCATCTTATTTACAGGTACTCAATTATTTCATTTTTAACAGTTGGTCTAGATTACTTTAGAAAATTAAAATATTAGACACTATCACCTTAAGTTAATTATTTCCTTATTTATCATTTTTTAAACAGTCAATGAACATCAGATGCTCATTTAAGTAAGAGCCTCAAAGTTAATTCCATAGGTAATTTTGCCAATAACTCAGAAAATTCAGCTAGCAATATTAAATTAGTCTCAATTGTCAAAGAAGGCACACAAACCATGGTCATTTTGTTTTGGATGAGTTTATAGTTTTACAGCCTCCTGTGCAAACTTGATATATCAAATTATCTAGCAGAGGCAAATATAAAACCCAGAAAAAAAAAAACATATGCTGACAATTCTGAAGATATCTCTATTATTTAACCAATACTTTTAAAGCCAGCTTGTTTAGTAAAGACTTATTTAGGTCATGTGAACTTGAAAATACTTTGGACTTCTTTACTTTATCTATGAGGTGCTCTTTAATTTTAAGCCAATTTGGTAAACACAACATAAATTTAATAAACATACATACACATAAACACATTTAGACATGTATACACACACATAAAGATCCAATAGCTTTTACACTGGGACTCTAGTTATGAGATAGCAATAGAGGCTCACCCCTGCACAAACAGGTTCACGTGGCTGAATTTCATTAGCACCAATCCAGTGAAGGCTGTTAACAAAAATTTTGGGTAAAGCAGTTTCCATGGCAGTTTGATTTTTAAAGACTAAGCATCCCCAGACTTCAAAGAACTCTAGGGCTGAACAGCACCACAGAAGAACACCACCTGGAACCTACTAACCAGGTCCAACCCTGCTTAGAATAGCAATGTAAAAGTCTGAATGCAAGGCCCACTTTTCCATTCCACGGCAAACTTCAGACTCCAAAGAACACTGGGGTCAAACAATATTATAAAAGAGTGTCATTTTACTGAGATCTAATTTCCCATGACTGTATCCCACACATGCTTATACAAAAGCACAATCGAAGTGCTGCAGCAACAAACAAGTCCCCAAGAGTGTCCAAATGAAAATAATCAAGGTGCTTTCCTCTTTCCATCAGTTGGGCTTGTTTAACCTACACATGAAAATTCTTTGACAAATTTCCAAAACTGAGAGGAGCAGATTCTGCTGTCTTGGCCCACAAGGACACTCACCTATCTGATGCAGATGTCAAATATCAAAGGCAGTTATTTTGAGGCAATTAGGAACATGGTTGAGGCTGTTGAGGCTGGCTGCAGCAGACCAGAGAGAGAAGAAACTCATTTCCAGCCAAAATTGGGCAAGCAGCTGCTTAGAAGGGCATGTGAGACTCCAGGGCTGCAGCAGCTGAGCTATAAGAGCAACACATTTGCTTGTTAGGGGACCAAAATGTGTTACCAAAACACCACGGGTGGCTGGGCGTGGTGGCTCACATCTGTAATCCCAGCACTTTGGGAGGCTGAGGCAGGCAGATTATAAGGTCAGGAGTTCAAGACCAGCCTGGCCAATATAGTGAAACGCTGTCTCTACTAAAAATATAAAAAAGTTTAGCTGGGCGTGGTGGCACATGCCTGCAATCCCAGTTTCTTGGGAGGCTGAGGCAGGGGAAGTGCCTGAACCTGGGAGGCGGAGGTTGCAGTGAGCTGATATTGCACCACTGCATTCCAGCCTGGGTGACTGAGTAAGACTCCATCTCAAAAACAAAACAAAACAAACAAACAAAAAAACAAACAAATGAAAAAACACCAGGGGTTCAGTCTAGGTCCTGCTGCTCATGGCACAGAAAGCCAATGACTGAGATAAGGATTCTTGCCAAGGAAGAAGGCTTTAATTGGGTGCTGCAGTCAAGGATGTGGGAGCTCAGTCTCAAATTCATCTCTAAAACCAGGGCTTTATATAGCAGGGAAGAAATGTAACAATGTGTAAGAAAACAGGAACTAGAGAAGGACAGGGAAGCAATGATGATGAATGAGGAGCTCTGACATCTCGTTGTCTGGATGTGGTGACCTGATGAGTTTCAGTTTTTTGATGTTTTTTTGAGAGACCTAAAGATTTTTTCCTGAGGAAGGAACTCAGATAAAACAAATGTAAGTTTCAAGCTTTAAGACCAGAAGAGTCCATTTCTATGTTTATTAAAAAAAAAAAAAAAAAAAAAAAAAGATCTATGGAACTATTGAGTGAGTTTCAATGTGACAGACATAGATGTTTTTCTGGTACAGAAAAACATAAAAACTCAGAAAGTTATTTAGAAACTTTGATTTTACCATCTGTACCTAGCAGCATAAATCTCTCCAACAGAATACAGAACTTGAATTACTTTTCATAGTACTAAATTACAAAATGAGCCTTTTACATGATAAAGTGCTAAAAATATGCATTTATTTAAGGATTTATACATTAAGTAATTACTAATTTAGTTATAATTGTTAAAATGATAACAGAAGAAAAAATATGCATCTAAGGGAAAGAGGGTGAATAAATAAATAGATGAGTCACATGCAGTGACTGAAGGCAAGTACACCAAAGCATTATAATTCCTACCAAAACTGGCTATTTAATTATGGAAACTGTGAGGAAATTCAAGTGTGAGCTCTTTTTGTAAAAAGAGAAAGAAAAGACAAAATCAGGAAGACAAAATCAGGAAAACAAAATATCAACCTTATATTTTTGTTTCACTACAGACAGCTTCATTGGCAGATTACTTAAATTTCATTATATTACTACTTTTCTGTATAAAGAAGACATATAACCTTAACTGAGTTTTCTTATGGGAAAATATCAATGAAAAAATGTACTTCAACACATTTTTAAGTAAAGAGATTTTTAACATAAAATATAAAATATTAATATAAATTAGATAATTCATGTAACACACATACATAAAATGAGTTATTCATGTTGAAAATTATATTCTCATTACTGATATTAAAGTTTTCACTGGAATTTCCATGACGAAAACCACATTATGCTAGGCATGGTGGCTCACACTTGTAATCCTAGCACTTTAGGAGGCTGAAGTGAGAGGATTGCTTGAGCACAGGAATTTGAGACCAGTCTGGGCGACATAAGGGGATCCCATCTCTATGAAGAAATTTTAAAATTAGGCAGGTTTGGTGGTGCATGCCTCTAGTCCCAGCTATTCGGGAGGCTGAGGCAGGAAGATCTTTTGAGCCTGGCAGGTCAAGGCTATAATGAGCTATGATTGCACCACCGCACTCCTGCCTGGCCAACAGGGTGAGACCTTGTTTCACAAAAACAAACAAATAAACACCCACATTGTATTACACTTTTATCTTCTAATTTATTAGTAAGTTTTTATGTATTCACCTAAAGACAATTCTTTGCAAATTTCTTGTTATATGGAAACATGTATGGTCTTATGAAAGCAAGATTTCACTATGAGCCTATTTTAATTCTAGGCTTTGAAACTAAAAATCTTTTAAATGTTATTTGATTATATTAATCTGAAACATTTTCATAAAATACAATTTACAATTCATGTCAAATGAACCATAACATTTAAATCCCTACACCTAAAATCAAGCAAAGACAAGGAAAAATTATTTATACCTTTGATATGGTTTGGCTGTGCCCCACTCAAATCTCATCTGGAATTGTAATTCCCATAATCCCCACGTGTCATGGGAGGGACTAGGTGGAGATAATTGAATCATGAGGGTGAATTTCCCATCCTGTTCTTGTGATAATGAGTTCGTTCTCACAAGATCTGATGGTTTTATAAGTGGCTTCCCTCTTTGCTGGGCACTCATTCTGTTTCTCCCTGGGACATGTTAAGAAGCACATGTTTCATTCCCTTCCATGATGATTGTAAGTTTCCTGAGGCCTCCCCAGCCATGCTGAACTGAGTCAATTAAACTTCTTTCCTTTATAAATTACCCTGTCTCGGGTATGTCTTTATTAGCAGCATGAGAACAGACTAATACACCCTTTAATCTTTGCCCAAGCACAAGCAATCAAAATGTATTTTAAATGAAGATTCAAACAAAATAGAATTTTCTCTTTTTGCAATTTGGTGTAGGGTTTCATTTCACTTCATCTAACATCTAACATCGACCCCCACCATCAAAAACTGACTGTTAGCAACTGATCCATACCACCCTTTTGCATTTGCCTTTTACTTTGCAATTATTCTTTTTCTCTTTGGCAATTTTCTCTTAATTAGAATTCACTGGAGAATGGTTATCATAGCCTTTGAACCTCTTAGCTATCTAATTTATTTTGCTTTGCTTTCAAAATTTTGCTCTCTTGCTTGAGTGCTTTATCTGACTATATTTAAAACCAGGCCTCCAGTTTCCAAGTCTGTCCAGTCCCTGTTTTGCATCACCTAATAGGAAATTGAACAACTTACAGATGATTGAGCTTCCTCAGGGACTGAGAATACTGGGTCACTAGGTGCCTGTGGTGCCCCCTGGCATCACTGAGACTTCTGGAGAAATTTGCAATTACCCTAGTTCTGGGTATGGAAGGTACTACCGTGTTCAAGACTAGTAAAATCCTGTTTAAATCCTTCCTTCAAAACAAGATAGTGTTAGAAAATGTAGAGATGAGGCTTATAGGCTTTGATTTGTCTTCCATGGTTCATAAAGCTGAGTTTTAGTCAATAGACTCCTTTCTCAACTTTGAACAGTTAGTTTGCCTTGTATCGCATTTGCTTCCATTGCAAGCCACATTTGCATGGCTGCAATTCACCCCTCAGGTCAGTGTGTCTCGTTCCCATCAGCAACCTCATATGGGGCTATACTCATGGAAATTAAAGCAACATTTGATCAGTGTTCAGTAATGGTTAATGTTCTGAATTCGTCCATGAAAATAAATTCCTTTTTCATATTTTTAATTGTACTAAGTGGTTTCAACAGAGTTGAAGTTCTCCCTTGTATTAAATTAGTACGCTCATTACTGAGGAAAACTTTGGGTTGACTGCTGCTGTTTGTAACTTACTATTCTATCCTCATTTCCATATGTTAACTCCTGCCTCTGTGTTTTATTACTGCCATTGCACTTGGCTCCATAGAAATGCTTTCTTTTTTGGAATATTGTAGTTACTTTTTTTTTTTTTCTTTTTTTTTTTTTTTTTTTGAGGCGGAGTCTCGCTCTGTCGCCCAGGCTGGAGTGCAGTGGCGCCATCTCGGCTCACTGCAAGCTCCGCCTCCCGGGTTCAAGTGATTCTCCTGCCTCAGCCTCCCGAGTGGCTGGGACTACAGGCGCCCGCCACCGCGCCCGGCTAATTTTTTTTTTTTTTTTTAAACGAAGTCTCACTCTTGTCCCCCAGGCTGGAGTGCAATGGCACGATCTCAGTTCACTGCAACTTCCGCCTCCCGGGTTCAAGTGATTCTCCTGCCTCAGCCTCCCAAGTAGCTGGGATTACAGCTGACTGCCACCACGCCTGCCTAATTTTTATACTTTTAGTAGAGACGGGGTTTCACCATGTTGGCCAGGCTGGTCTGGAACTCCTCGCCTCAGTTGATCCCCCCGTCTTGGCCTCCCAAAGTCCTGGGATTACACGCTTGAGCCACCATGCCCAGCCTACTTTTTACAAACCTTATTTTTAAGCTTTATTTTACTATACCTTTTGTCTAAGGCAGGTGTCCAATCTTTTGGCTTCCCTGGGCCACATTAGAAGAGGAAGAATTGTTTTGGGCCACACATAAAATATACTAAGACTAACAATAGCTGATAAATTAAAAAAAAAAAAAAACTGCAAAATAATCTCATAATGTTTTAAGAAAGTTTACAAACTTGTGTTGGGCCACATTCAAAGCCATCCTGGTCTGTGGGTTGGACAGGCTGTTCTCATAATTAAAGGAGGTAAGACATAATATGTTAACCTTTCCCTATCCTTCTACAAGTAACTCCAGTTAACTTATCACAGGAAAGCTTCTATCTGTTAATTACTATGCGAAGAAAAAAACCAATTATGGAGTACCCTTAGTTTCTAAAGAGGAGTAAATTTAATTTAAAAAGTGTGTTAGGGCTATCAATAGCATGAACTGTTGCTCATAAAAATCCACCTCAAAGGTTGTAAATCATAATATAAACCTTATTTATTTCTAAAAGGATAATGATACCAGTTTACTAAAACTTTTCCTGCAATAGATGATCTGAAGGAAGTAGTCAATTGACTAAGTTGACAATTATGTCACAAGTCAACAAATGGTACATCTAGAATTTAAATATTCTTGTTATACTGAATCTTTACACCTTAATCAAAATTATTTAGCACAGTTCAATATCATCTTCTAAACTCTTCAGAGATAAGCTGCTTCTCCGTTTCCTGAATATGCTGTGTGTGTGTGTTTAATTTTGTTGCTGTGTGCTAGTGTTTGGTCATTCGTATTGTGGTTTCACAGCAGCAGACTTTACACTTATTATCTACACTATTAAAATTATGTATGATTCCATCAAGAGCAAACCACTGGACCAGAAATAAACAGTAAACCATTAGTCCTGGCCTAATGAACCGTATTAATTTTTTCATGCTAAAATTTTACTAGTATTCAACATTTTATTCTGTATAAACAAAACCTTTTTATAATGTTAATTTTTTCAATTTTAAACCATGTAGTAGCTAAAATTTAAGATTATACTTCATGAACAAAAACCATCCTATTGGACACACAGAGGTGCTACTAATATTTACTCTGCTTGGGTCTTGTGCATTTATAATTCTTTCACTTCAAACACTTCATATCCTACTGGAAGCTGATTAAATCAAGGCTTTGCTAAAAGTGAACGTGTTGATTGTAGCCAAGGATCACGTTTTCAGTGACTTTCTCTCAGCCGACTTTCCAAGATTAAATGTTTTTGAACCTTAGCAATATATCACTTTTTCAGAAACTTAAGATTTCTCTCTGCTTATTACAACAGGTGTTTTTGAAAAGGAATTCAAAATGTCACATTTTTATATATTCCTAAACTAGGTTCTATCTACATGAATTAATACCACAATTTTATGTAATAAAAGCATGATAAATGTTTCCTATATTCTATTTCTCATCTTATATTGCTATTAACATTTCTAATATACATGTTTTTCATTCTTATGGTTTCCTCATATGCTGGTTCACTGGTTTTTATTACATGCTCTCCAAAAAATATTATCAAAAAACTGCTTATATTTCTAATATTTTAGTCTTTATGGAAAATAAATTAATTCATTTTGTTTTGAGAATGATCTCCAAAAGCTCCTACTGCTTTCTAACCTATTTAAATGGGTTCTTTCCCTGAACAGCTGGAAATTCACCTGTAAGAGGAGTTGAAGTATGTGTGCTATTAAAAATTAAAGGCGGCTTTCTCTTCTCATATTTTAAACTCTTGTATCACCCCACTTATTTACATTTGACTAACCTCTGAAAATGGAAATAGTTTTCTGAAGCCTAAGAGTGAATTTGTATAGAATCACCTGTAATTGTCTATAGTCAATACAAGGTTTACTATAATACCTAGCTGTTTGTTTGATAAATGCTTATTGAGCAACAACTAGATGCCTAGCATTGTTTAAAGAGATTAGACCATTCTAATCCAGATTGTTACATCCTTATTTCTGGAATTGTGTCACATAACACAGAAACAAATGTAAAATTGTTTCAAGATACTTTCCTGTATTTCTCTCTCTCCCCCTTCCTTCCTTTTCCTCCTCTCCCTTCCATTTCCTCTTTGCCATTTTCTTTTTCTTCATTGCAACATTTTGGTGGTATTATTTTTGGTGTAGGTCCTCTGTTTAAAATCTAGTGAAGAATTAGACTGATGAAACTAATTATTCAACTTAGGCAAAGAACAAAGATATACTTAAGTACATTACTATGATAATCTAATTTTTAAAACAAATAATCTAATTTTAAAGGTGTTTTCTCCATAATCCTAAAAGTAGATAGAAGAAACAATTTTGCATAAATTTTTCATAGAGTAAGAAATTATCATTGTATTTTTTGTCCAACAGTGATAACGCAGGTAAGCGCTGTAATTGTTATTTGAGATGTCTTACAAAGTGTAAAGAATTTCCCAGGTGAATGGTCAAGTTGTCTGTAGAATGTGAGGTCTAAAATTAGGGAGTTGAGCTGAATTTTTATAGTACTTTTAATGAAACACTAAAATTGCAAAAAATTAGAAGCTGAATCATACTTATACAGAAAAATAGATAATAAAACCTCAGGAAGTGAGTTAAAGAAAACATGCTCTTTAAGAAGACACAAAGGAAAAAATGCTGTCATCAATTTGTCTACTAGTATATTTTTGAGGTGCTTGCCCTGGAATTACCACAATGATGGCCACTGTGTCCTTACATTGGTTGTAGAAAACACCAGCAACAATCTTATGCCACTAATTTATCCAGAGCACATCTGCCTTACATTTTCAGTGGAACTCTGACTAATTGTTATTCCATTTCAGACGAAATAGCAGATGAGATAAAACCAACTCATGAACTATATTTAATCTTTTCATTTCTAAGACTGTCTAAAAATCAAACCAAACCTAATCAAAAACCCTTCCATAGATCAAGAACTAAATGCTCAATATAAGAAGAAAATAAAACCAATTAAAAGAAAAACAACTATAACAAATACAATGCCACAATTTTATCAATTCAATTCATTCAAGACCTTAGTTTGACTAAAAGTTAAGGAGATTTGATGGTTGTATTTAAAAAGAGGATATATATATATATATATATATATATATATATATATATATTCTTTTTTTTTTTCTTTTTTGAGACGGAGTTTCACTCTTGTTGCCCAGGCTAGAGTGCGATGGTACGATCTCGGCTCACTGCAATCTCTGCCTCCCAGGTTCAAGAGATTCTCCTGCCTCAACCTCCTGAGTAGCTGGGATTACAGGCATGTGCCACCACGCCTAGTCTAAAAAGAGGATATTTTGCTAGTTCTGAGTTGCATATAACAATTCCTCTGTTGATTCTATAAGTGAAAAGATATTTGCTATACATGTGTTATGTTTTCATCATTGTGCTGAGTCACAGGGTTGAGGACAAGAAAAAAATAGGAGAACAATAGAATGATGGTGTTATCCTTCATATGGTCTCTCTCCTCTCTCTCTCTCTCTCTCACACACACATACACACGTACACACACAGTATCCTTTATTAATTGATCCCTCTTTCAAGTAGAACTGTCAAAGATTTTCGCTAGTTTCTTCTCTTTTAACACATACAGAGAGAGGAATGGGTAGTTTAAAATGATTTTCTCAAACACTCTATCATACTGTGAAAGACGATGTGGAGGTAATAACCAAAATGAAATCATTCCTATGGCTAGGTTGAACTGACACATACAAAATAATATGTTTCAGGTGAGAGTTAGGACAAAACATAATCACTCTCTGATCCCTAAAATAAATTTCTTCTCCTATTTTCTCAAGTGGAAAGAGCCATAACAATGTTCTACAGGAATATTTCCAAATGAAACTCTGCTACATGCTTTATATTGGCTCTTAAAATTTGGATAACCACACACAGTATCTTCTTACAAGGCTGTATAAAATGGATATAGAGAAAGCATATGGCTTGTAGAAACATACAAACACTCAACAGGGCCCAAGCCAAAGATTTTATAGAATCCCCTATCCTAAAATACAGTCAAGAGAACTTTTGATGATTTACAATATAGAATTGGAAGAAGCATGATAAAAAGTTGCATGGTCTTGCAACAATACAGTATTTCATTGGAACAACTACATACAATAGTCTGAATTAATGGGTTGGTATATGTAATAATAGCACATTTGAACATTCTTTTTAGCCCTGGTAGTTCAAATGTTGAGCATCTCAGGATTTAGTTATTAAATATTTACCGATGTTTCTCCTATAGATAAAACTACCAATGCCTAGAGCTTGTTCTGTATTTCAATTATAGATGATCCACAGTGATTTACATGTTAGTCAAAATTGACACATAAATATCATTGTCTTCCCGAAACAGGGCCTATATTAAATTTATATTATAGAATCAAATTGTTAAAATCCAGTCCAATATAATAAAATAATTCTGAATTGCACTCATAAATTCAAAGCACTTTGTGAACATCATGGCCAATACCTATACATTTAAAATATGGTCTCTATTCTTAAAGGCCTAGTGGGCTAATAACAGAGATAAATTGAGTGCATAATTGACTATAGAATGCACTTATAAATTAGTTCAATATAGAAGAAATGTTGTTGCAAGAAAACATTCTTCCAAAGGTTGAAAACATATTCAAATTGATTGCAATTAATTTCAAAATCATATGTCTCAAATATTGAGAGAAAGAAACACATCTTGGAGATGGTTTAAAAATATTTTCCTCTCGAAAAAGAAACAAACAAAGCCTGCAAGAAGTATGGGATTATGTGAAAAGACCAAATCTACGTCTGATTGGGGTGCCTGAAAGTGAGGGGAAAATGGAACCAAGTTGGAAAACACTCTTCAGGATATCATCCAGGAGAACTTCCCCAACCTAGTAAGGCAGGCCAACATTCAAATTCAGGAAATACAGAGAACGCCACAAAGATACTCCTCGAGAAGAGCAACTCCAAGACACATAATTGCCAGATTCACCAAAGTTGAAATGAATGAAGAAATGTTAAGGGCAGCCAGAGAGAAAGGTCAGGTTACCCACAAAGGGAAGCCCATCAGACTAACAGCAGATCTCTCAGCAGAAACGCTCCAAGCCAGAAGAGAGTGGGGGCCAATATTCAACATTCTTAAAGACAAGAATTTTCAACCCAGAATTTCATATCCAGTCAAACTAAGTTTCATAAGTGAAGGAGAAATAAAATACTTTACAGACAAGCAAATGCTTAGAGATTTTGTCACCACCAGGCCTGCCCTACAAGAGACCCTGAAGGAAACACTAAATATGGAAAGGAACAACCAGTACCAGCCATTGCAAAAACATGCCAAAATGTAAAGACCATCGAAACTGCATCAACGAACGAGCAAAATAACCAGCTAATATCATAATGACAGGATCAAGTTCACACATAACAATATTAACCTTAAATGTAAATGGACTAAACTGTCCAATTAAAAGACACAGACTGGCAAATTGGATGAACAGGCAAGACCCATCAGTTTGCTGTATTCAGGAAACCCATCTCACATGCAGAGACATACATAGGTTCAAAATAAAGGGATGGAGGAAGATCTACCAAGCAAATGGAGAACAAAAAAAAAAGCAGGGGTTGCAATCCTAGTCTCTGATAAAACAGACTTTAAACCATCAAAGATCAAAAGAGACAAAGAAGGCCATTACATAATGGTAAAGGAATCCATTTAACAAGAAGAGCTAACTATCCTAAAAATATATGCACGCAATACAGGAGCACCCAAATTCATAAAGCAAGTCCTTAGAGACTTACAAAGAGACTTACACTCCCATAAAATAATAATGGGAGACTTCAACACCCCACTGTCAACATTAGACAGATCAATAAGACAGAAAGTTAACAAGGATATCCAGGAATTGAACACAACTCTGCACCAAGCGGACCTAATAGACATCTACAGAACTCTCCACCCCAAATCAACAGAATATACCTTTTTCTCAGCACCACATCACACTTATTCCAAAATTGACCACATATTTGGAAGTAAAGCACTCCACAGCAAATGTACGAGATTTGAAATTATAAAAAACTGTCTCTCAGACCACAGGACAATCAAACTAGAACTCAGGACTAAGAAACTCAATCAAAACCACTCAACTACATGGAAACTGAATAACCTGCTCCTGAATGACTACTGGGTACATAACAAAATGAAGGCAGAAATCAAGATGTTCTTTCAAACCAATGAGAACAAAGACACAACATACCAGAATCTCTGGGACACATTTAAAGCAGTGTGCAGAGGGAAATTTATAGCACTAAATGCCCACAAAAGAAAACAGGAAAGATCTAAAATGGACACTCTAACATCACAATTAAAAGAACTAGAGAAGCAAGAGCAAACACATTCAAAAGCTAGCAGAAGGCAAGAAATAACTAAGATCAGAGCAGAACTGAAGGAGATAGAGACACAAAAAACCCTCCAAAAAATCAATGAATCCAGGAGTTGGTTTTTTGAAAAGATAAACAGAAGTGATAGATTGGTAGCAAGACTAATAAAGAAGAAAAGAGAGAAGAATCAAGTAGATGCAACAAAAAATGATAAAGGGGATATCACCACTGACCTCACAGAAATACAAACTATCATCAGAGAATACTATAAACACCTCTAAGCAAATAAACTAGAAAATCTAGAAGAAATGGATAATTTCCTGGACACTTACACTCTCCCAAGACTAAACCAGGAAGAAGTTGAATCCCTGAATAGACGAATAGCATGCTCTGAAATTGAGGCAATAATTAACTGCCTACCAACCAAAAAAAGTCCAGGACCAGATGGTTTCACGGCTGAATTCTACCAGAGGTACAAGGAGGAGCTGGTACCATTCCTTCTGAAACTATTCCAATCAAAAGAAAAAGAGGGAATCCTCCCTAACTCATTTTATGAGGCCAACATCATCCTGATACCAAAGCCTGGCAGAGACATAACAAAAAAAGAGAATTTTAGACCAATATCCCTGATGAACATTGATGCAAAAATCCTCAATAAAATACTGGCAAACCGAATCCAGCAGCACATCCAAAAGCTTATCCATCATGATCAAGGGGGCTTCATCCCTGGGATGCAAGGGTGGTTCAACATACACAAATCAATAAACATAATCCAGCATATAAACAGAACCAAAGACAAAAACCACATGATTATCTTAATAGATGCAGAAAAGGCCTGTGACAAAATTCAACAGCGCTTCATGCTAAAAACTCTCAATAAACTAGGTATTGATGGAATGTATCTCAAAATAATAAGAGCTATTTATGACAAACTCACAGCCAATATCATACTGAATGGGTGAAAACTGGAAGCATTCCCTTTGAAAACTGGCACAAGAGAGGGATGCCCTCTCTCACCACTCCTATTCAACATAGTGTTGGAAGTTCTGGCTAGGGCAATCAGGCAAGAGAAAGAAATCAAGGGTATTCAGTTAGGAAAAGAAGAAGTCAAATTGTCCCTCTTTGCAGATGACATGATTGTATATTTAGAAAAACCCATCATCTCAGCCCAAAATCTCCTTAAGCTGAGAAGCAACTTCAGCAAAGTCTCAGGATACAAAATTAATGTGCAAAAATCACAAGCATTCTTATACACCAGTAGCAGACAAACAGAGAGCCAAATCAGGAATGAATTTCCATTAACAATTGCTTCAAAGAGAATAAAATACCTAGGAATCCAACTTACAAGGGATGTAAAGGACCTCTTCAAGGAGAACTACAAACCACTGCTCAGTGAAATCAAAGAGGACACAAACAAATGGAAGAACATACCATGCTCATGAATAGGAAGAATCAATATAGTGAAAATGGCCATACTGCCCAAGGTGATTTATAGATTCAATGCCATCCCCATCAAGCTACCAATGAGTTTCTTCACAGAATTGGAAAAAAACAGCTTTAAAGTTCATATGGAACCAAAAAAGAGCTCGCATTGCCAAGACAATCGTAAGTCAAAAGAACAAAGCTGGAGGCGTCATGCTACCTGACTTCAAACCATACTACAAGGCTACAGTAACCAAAACAGCATGGTATTGGTAGCAAAACAGAGATACAGACCAATGGAACAGAACAGAGCCCTCAGAAATAATATCACACATCTACAGCCATCTGATCTTTGATAAACCTGAGAGAAACAAGAAATGGGGAAAGGATTCCCTATTTAATAAATGGTGCTGGGAAAATTGGCTAGCCATAAGTAGAAAGCTGAAACTGGATCCTTTCCTTACTCCTTATACGAAAATTAATTCAAGATGGATTAGAGACTTAAATGTTAGACCTAAAACCATAAAAACCCTAGAAGAAAACCTAGGTAATACCATTCAGGACATAGGCATGGGCAAGGACTTCATGTCTAAAACACCAAAAGCAACGGTAACAAAAGCAAAAATTGACAAATGGGATCTAATTAAACTAAAGAGCTTCTGCACAGCAAAAGAAACTACCATCAGAGTGAACAGGCAACCTACAGAATGGGAGAAAATTTTTGCAATCTACTCTTCTGACAAAGGGCTAATATCTAGAACCTACAAAGAACTCAAACAAATTTACAAGAAAAAAAAACAAACAACCCCATCAAAAAGTGGACAAAGCATATTAACAGACATTTCTCAAAAGAAGACATCCATACAGCCAACAGACACATGAAAATATGCTCATCATCACTGGCCATCAGAGAAATGCAAATCAAAACCACAATTAGATACCATCTCACAGTGGTTAGAATGGCAATCATTAAAAAGTCAGTAAACAACAGGTGCTGGAGAGGATGTGGATAAATTGGAACACTTTTACACTGTTGGTGGGACTGTAAACTAGTTCAACCATTATGGAAAACAGTATGGTGATTCCTCAAGGATCTAGAACTAGAAGTACCATATGACCCAGCCATCCCACTACTAGGTATATACCCAAAGGATTATAAATCATGCTGCTATAAAGACACATGCACATGCATGTTCATTGCGGCACTATTCACAATAGCAAAGACTTGGAATCAACCCAAATGTCCATCAGTGACCGACTGGATTAAGAAAATTGGCACATATACACCATGGAATACTATGCAGCCATAAAAAAGGATGAGTTTGTGTCCTTTGTAGGGATATGGATGCAGCTGGAAACCATCATTCTCAGCAAACTATTGCAAGAACAGAAAACCAAACACCGCATGTTCTCACTCATAGGTGGGAACTGAACAACGAGATCACTTGGACTCAGGAAGGGGAACATCACACACCAGGGCCTATTATGCCTATTATGGGGAGAGGGAGGGTGGACGGATTGCATTGGGAGTTATACTTGATGTAAATGACGAGTTGATGGGTGCTGATGAGTTGATGGGTGCAGCACACCAACATGGCACAAGTATACATATGTAACAAACCTGCACGTTGTGCACATGTACCTTAGAACTTAAAGGATAATAATAAAAAATAAAATAAAATAAAATAAAATAAAAAATAAAAAATAAAAAAATATTTTCCTCTCTCATCTACCAACATGAAAAATCCATCTCTCACAATGTTTTTCTTTTTTCCTTTCTATATCTTATTTTACCAAATCTTTATTTTATTGTCAAGCTGATTAATTTCATTATGTTTCTTTCTTTTTTTTGTTGTTTTTTTGAAATTGAGTTTCACTCTTGTGGCCCAGGCTGGAGTGCAATGGCACAATCTCAGCTCACTGCAACCTCTGCCTCCCGTGTTCGAGTGACTCTCCTCCCTCAGCCTCCCAAGTAGCTGGGATTACAAGAGTGTGGCACCATGCCAGGCTAATTTTTGTATTTTTAGTACAGACAGGGTTTCACCACATTGGCCAGGCTGGTCTCAAACTCCTGACCTAGGTGATCTGCAAGCCTCAGCCTCCCAAAGTACTGGGATTACAGGTGTGAGCCACTGCGCCCAGCCGTTATGTTTCTTTTTCCTGCTCTTCTGCACATCTTTTCTGTCCTGCTGTGTGTAATTCTCCATAATCAATGATGCCCAGTATTTATCTTTGTCATCTTGGAGAACCTTTCATGACAATGCAATGTAACATCAGCCTAAGCTTCCCTTCCCTCCTCATCTGTTTATTGTATTGGAATGGTGAGGATAAACCACCTTTGACTGAGGAGCTGCTGCTCTGCAATCCATCCCGCTCTTTGCAAGAATTGTACCTATGTGATAGTGAAGATCTCTTCAAAGCTCCAATGCAGTAATGTTAGCATATATATTTCTACCTTGAATACTGCCTGGTGGCTAGTGGAAAAAGGATATCTTTGTCACTCTTGGAGCAAGCTTGGACACTTAACCATTCCCTGGATTAGGGGATTATCCTAACGTGTTAAAGTATTTTTGAATCCAGAGGATGTTGATAGTTCCAAATGACACAAGGGTGCTGCTTAAAGTGCACTTTTTAAACCCCTTTTTGAGTTGCTATAAAGGAATATCTGAAACTGGGTAATTTATAGAGAAAAAAGTTTTATTTTTGCTCACAGTACTGCAGCCTGTACGAAAAGCATGGTATCAACATCTTCTACTTCTGAGGGCCTCAGGAAGCTTTCAATCATGGCGGAATGTGAAGAGGGTATCACACGGCAAGAAATGATATGCCAGGCTCTTTTTAAACAAGCAGTTCTCATGTGAACTAATGGAGAACTGACTCATCACCATGGGGAGGGGACCAAGTCAAGCATGAGGTGTCTGTCTCTATGACTGAAACACCTCTCACTAAGCCCTACTTCTGACATTGGGATCACATTTCAATGTGAGATTTGGAAGGGATAAGCATCAAACCATATGATGTACTGTGCTGTATTGGCAGAGAACAAGCAAAGCAAGGCCCAAGACAGACCCCAAGCTGGTAGAGAGTCCACAACCTGAGATTCTTTAACTTTCCTGTTCTGTTTCAGGTGGGGTTACCCCTCCCTTGATTCTCGCCCCTAAATCCACAGAGACATCCTAGATCTGAGCTCCCTGGCACTGCTCTGCTCTGGCACATGAGTTACTTTTTCTTTTCATCCAGGTTCACGTCACCAGCTTTAAAAATGTAGATGATTCTACTAAGCAGTATTTCTCAATTACTTATGTTCATGGCATTAGCCTCCTTTATGCATCAAAACTCCCATCTAATTCATTAGAAATCTGGCTATCCACAGAGGATAATAAAAGCAAATTCTCTGTTAGCAATTTTAGTAGGATTTTTTTTGTAAATATCTTTAATTCAATGGCTTCACTGCCAAGAGATATAACTCTAGTTCTCCAGCTGTTATAATGCATTTCCCCAAGCCAGAATTCCTGCTTTATCACAGGTTCCAAAAAGTTTGACTCACTTTGGACAACATTTCAGCATATCTCAGTCTTCCTTGGGGCTAATCCACAGAAAGACCAACCCTTGGGTTCAAATGCATTCTAGAACCAGATGTAGGGTAATTATTTTGTCATAAGATACATATGAGTGTATAGGTTATATCTAAAAGTCCTAGATGATAACTTCCAAAATTGCAATTAAAAAATACCCTTTGCATAAGGCTCAGCTCATTTTAAGGGTTGAGATTAAATTAAGGTATAAGCCATTAAGTCAAAAATAATTCCAAAATTATTTAAGATTGTAATATTATTTCTATGTCATAAAAAGCACTCTTCATTCTTACAATATCACTTCAAATCAATGCCACTATTTTTTCCTACCTATCTAATACTGTTGAGTTCATGTTTGTTCCTGAGTCTCTTCCTTTTAAATTCTACCCAAACCTCTCCAGTCACTATTGTTTATTTTAGCCTGAACCTTTAGACCTTGATACTCATGTTAATGCATTGCTTTTGGATCACTGGTATACCATACCATGCCAGACAGCCCCTTAGTCACTGTCTTAGACTATTTTGTGCTGCTATAACAGATTACCTAAGAGTGGGTAATTTATAAAGAACAGATTTATTTCTCACCATTCCAGAGACTGGGAGGTCCAAGGTTGAGGGAGCCCACATCTGATGGAAGGCATCACATGGCAAGAGAACACACGAAGAGAGAGGAAGAAGGCCAAAGTTATCCTTCTTGTCAGGAGCTCACTGCTGCAATAATAAGGACATTAATCCATTCAAAAAGGCGGAGCCCTCATGACCTTGTCAGCTCTTTAAGGTCCCATCTCCCAATACAGTTGCATTGAAGATTAAGTTTCCATCATATATATTAACATGTTAAAACTTTAGTCATCATCCCTAGGTCTCCATAAAGTGTTTAAGTAGAGGAAGTAAGGCATAAGAAGATGAAACAAAGAAATCCACCAGATAATGGGACTGGTCAAAAGAAAAACCTAGAACAAGAGGCTGAAATTTAGGCTAACTGGGCAGAGGAAGGAGCTGACGAGAAAGAGTAGGAGGAGGAAGTGGCCGATTTTGTAGAGAAGAGGGTCATGAACCTGAGATCTAAGACAGTTTTGGCCAAACAGGCAGCTGAAAATGGGAATGATGATGATTGTAGGCAAGAAGAAACAGAAAGGTGATTAAAAGAAGATTAAATAAGCACAAGTGGAGAAAACTAGATGAAAAGAAAAAATAGGCTTTGTGAGCAAACAGCATGTCACTGCCAGTCTTATAACTGAAAGTGCATCTCCTTCCAGCGGGGGACTCCCTCAGTGAGCCCCAGGCACAGCCCCTGCTGCTGCCCTGTAGCCCCCACCAGCCCAAGGAGAAGGCCCAGCAGAACGTTTGAATCCAAGAGCACCTGGTGAGGATCTCTCCTCTGCCTTCTAGCTTAGAATGCTGTTCTGGAAATAATTGAAAGAGAAGCTCAATTTTGTTTTTTTATTAATGACTTGATTGTTTTTGCCCAGATGAATATAATTCTTTCCCTATTCTGAAAGTCCAGTGTTTTATCAGGACATGTCTCATTGTTTCAAAGTTTCAAGTTCACTTTAAGAAAGTAGTCTTGAATCATATTTAATACATGTTTTTCAGGACACAAATTCTCTATACTTTAAGCTTGCTTCTTTTAGTCTCATATATCTTTCATTTTACTTGAAAATTTTTAAGTCTTTGTTACCTTCCATATGACTCTTAACTCTCTCTGTCTCTCTTTCTATCCTTTTCTTCTTTTTCTAAAAGAGATGGGTAATCCATATTGCACAAAGGAAAAGAGAGTAGGAGTGCCAAGTAAACCTACAGCTTCCAATCTTTGTCACCTGGAAATCACACTCACACACACACACAGTCCTCACATATACATAGTGGGCCATAACATAATAACATAAGCTTTACAGCAAGGCAGCCTAGTTGGAGTCACAGCTGTATCACACACTTTGTGTGTGACAGTGTTCAAATATTGCATTTCTCTGTTCCTCTACCAACTCATCAGTCAATTGAGACTATTGACATTTTCTAACTCAGATAGTTGAATAAATTAATAAATAAAACTTCTTATGATTGTTCTTGGCAAATACTATATACACAATGAATATTGCCTCAGGTGATGTTGTCAGTCAGGGCTTCACAGTAGCCTATCGGGCCAAGGACGTGTCCTGCACTTTCGGAGCAGAGACCCACCCACAGGACAGAGTGGCAGTGAGGGAAATTTCTGGCACTAGATCAGACCTCATGCTGCCCACCAGTATTGCTCCGTTTCTCACTCCTCCCACCACCATATTCCACAAGCACCATACCCAGAATGGAAGATTTTACCTTCTTCAGTGGAGAAAAAAGGCAGTCATTTCAGAAATCACATTTATTGGGGTATATATGATAAAACTTACTCTTCTGGGCATTTTCTGTGCCTTCTTTGATTCAAAGGCCATTGGAGCACAGTGAGATAAAGGTTATCATTCTCATTTTACAGATGAAAAATGACTATGAAAGACCCACTTCCTCACCTTAGGAGAGTCACACCGCTAACGTGTGGAGGAAACTTAACTTCAGTCAAGGCCTCTGTATTTCCCAAATCTCCTCTCCTTACACTCTGCCATGATATCTCCACATAACATAAGTGTTCTCTTTTTATATCCCACAGTGGGTAATGTCTACTTTGATGATTTTTTATGCTTAATAAATGTTTGTTAAACAACAAGATAACTTCTTGTGTAAGAGTTGTGAAATACAGATTTTTCTTGACTTCTGTAAATTTGATACACAGAAAAATTAAATCTACAACTTTTTTGTTTTTTTTGAGACAGAGTCTTGCACTGTTGCCTGAGCCGGAGTGCAATGGCGCAATCTCAGCTCACTACAACCGCTGTCTTCTGGATTCACGTGGTTCTCCTGCCTCAGCCTCCCAAGTAGCTGGGATTACAGGTACACACCACCACACCCAGATAATTTTTTGTATTTTTAGTAGAGATGAGGTTTCACTATGTTGGCCAGACTGTTCCCGAACTCCTGACCTCGTGATCTGCCCTCCTCAGCCTCCCAAAGTGCTGGGATTACATGCGTGTCACCACATCTGGTCCAGATCTGCAACTTTCAAAGTGATTTTAAGTATAGTCTGCTCTCTCTGTACACAAAATCTATGAATTCAACCAACCATGAATTGAAAATATTCAGAAACAGAAATAAAATATAGAAATACAACAATAACAATAATACATTGACATAACACAGAAAAAGTAACAATACAACAATAAAAATCATAAAAATAAAAATAACTATTTGCATAGCATTTACGTTGTATTAGATATTATAAAAATCTAGAGATAATTTAGTGTATAGAGGATGATGTGCATAGGTTATATGCAAAGATTATATTATTTTATAGAGGGCACTTGTGCATCAACAGATTCGAGTATGCAAGATGGTATCCTGGAACCAGTACCCTGTGGATTCCAAGGAAAGGCTGTGAATTATTTAAACTGATGTATCAAAATGAAGAAATCTGTATATATATGTCTATATACACACATATATATGACAACCTGAGTATTTTACATATGTGTACATATATACACATATATAAAATATTTGTGTATACACACACATACATATACACATGTATTCAAGTATATTCATATATACACACACACACATATATACAGAGAGAGAAAATTCAATTGTTTTCAGTAGTTATTTGCAAAAACAGTATTTTAAATGTCTTAAATTTTCTAGGATTTTTTTAGATTTCCAGAAAACATTGCTATTTTTCAAATTCTGCATATATAGAAATGTATGAGCTTCTTATAAGTGTCTCAAATCCTCTGCTATACAAAAATTAGACAATTTAGTATTTAGAAAATTAAAACTCCTGATTTCAGAAAGGATGTAATTAAAATAAACAGTGAACATATGATAGATAATGTTTGAGTCATATTATAATAAGAGACAGAAGACAAGCCCCTTATATGTTATATATAATTCCCAATGCTCCTCCTGTTTACTATGAAAAAAGCCAACATGTTGGAATCCACAAAAGCATCAAAATATCCTTCCTAAAGGGAGATGTGAGGTGTCAAGTGCATCTGTATCACTGATATCTTGGATTTGTGAAAATAACATAATTTTCTGAAGTATTGTATTGAAGTTGTCCAGGGAGACAGAACCAATAGGAACATATACATAGACTCACATATGCACCCCCACACAGAGAGAAAGAGACAGGCAGAGAGGGAGAGAGAAAGAGAGGGAGAGAAAGAGAGAGATTAATTATGGGAATTGGCTTAGGTGACTAAGGAGGCTGAAAAGTCCCACAATCTGCCATTTGCAAGCTGGAGAACCAGAAAAGCCAGAAAGCCAGTGATACAATGCACTCCAAGTTCAAAGTCCTGAGAGCAGACAGTCACTAGGGTGATGGTGTAAGTCCTGGAGTCCCATAGGCCAGAGAACAAGGAACACCAATGTCCAAAGCAGGAGATAATGTTCCGGCTAGGAAGAGAGAGGGAGAATTGTCCTGCCTCCATCTTTTGGTCCTATTTGAGTCCTCAAGGGATTAAATGCTATCTGCCCACAGACTCTCTTTACTCAGTCTACTGATCTAAATGCTAACCTCTTATGGAAAAATCCTTACCCTGAAATAATGACTTGTCAGCTCTCTGACCAACCTTAGTCCAGCCAAATCCACACATGAAATTAACTTTCACAAGTACTATACTCTCCATGCTTATGTACTTTCTAATTTAGCCTTATACTCTTTAGGCTACTGGTCAGGATAGGATGAATTGGAGGACCTTACTTGCCATTGGGGAAAGAAATCCTACCCAAGATTCTGTGGAACAATATAATTTTCCCATTGAGGATTAGATTATACATTAGTGATAAAGGAGGGGGGAGGAAAGGTGTGGTCCCTTTACATGATACAGAAGTAGGGAAGGAAGTGCTGAGTAGAGGAGGGCAATGGTCTCTGGCTGGGGCTCCACCCCTGGGACGGTGCCCATTGACCTAGGTAAACAGGCATTTTTGTTTTCCTGCCCAAATGTTGCATTTCCCAAGACTACCCTGGCCTGCCACGCCCCCATCCTGTGCCTATAAAAACCCTGAGACCCGCAGGGCGAGGTGCCTCACGCCTGTAATCCCAGCACTTTGGAAGGCCGAGGCAGGAAGATCACCTGAGGTTGGGAGTTGCAGACAAGCCTGACCAACATGGAGGAACACCGTCTTTACTAAATATACAAAATTAGCCGGCGTGGTGGCGTATGCCCATAATCCCAGCTACTCGGGAGACTGAGGCAGGAGAATCTCTTGAAACCGGGAGGTGGAGGTTGCGGTGAGCTGAGATCGCGCCACTGCGCTCTAGCCCAGGCAATAAGAGCGAAACTCCGTCTCAAAACAAAACAAAACAAAACAAACAGAACAAAACAGCCCCTGAGACCCCAGCAGGCAGACACACAGGTGGCTGGACCTCGAGAGGATCACACCAACGGAGAAGACACAAGTGACTGGACATGGAAAGGATGTTGAGGGGAGGACGCCGGCAGAAGAGCACCGGACAGACACCTGCATGCCGGCAGGCCATTGACTGGCTGAACAAGGCAAAGTTTGGCCTGGGCAGTGGGAGGAAAGCCAGGGCCGCTGAGGGGCCAGACTCCAGGGGGAAATCTTCCCACTCCATCCCCTTCTGACTTCCCCCATCTGCTGAGAGCTGCCTCCACTCAATAAAACCTTGCACTCATTCTCTAAGCCCAGGTGTGACCTGATTCCTCTGGTGCACCAAGGCAAGAACCGGAGATACAGAAAACTCTCTATCTTTGTGACAAGGTAAAAAGTAATTGAGCTGGTTAACGCAAACCGCCTGTAGACGGCAAAACTGAAAGAGCACACAGTAGCCCACGCCCACAGGGGCTTCAGGAGCTGTAAATATCCACCGTGAGATGCTGTCGTGGGGTCAGAGCCCAACAGCTCCTGCCGGTCTGTATGCTCTCCTAGAGGTTTGAGCAGCAGAGCACTGAAGAAGTGAGCCACTCCTCCTGGTCGCACACCCTGCGAAGGGCACAAGAGAACCTTTCCCATTTCATTAGGGAGGACTTGGCGGGGAGAGGGGGGAAACACACAATTATTTCTAGGGGATACATTTCAATTCTTCAATCAGCAATATGTTACCTAAAAACTTGATACAGTGACACATCACACACAGGTGCATATTTTCTTCAACTGACTCTGTGCATGTGCATGTAGGTAATAGTAAATTTAGTTTCAGTGAAATTCTAATAATGAGAATGAACAGGTCAATTATAATTTATTTTGTTGGGGTGACAGGGAAACATGTCCGTAGAAACACATTACTTATTAGCAAAATGTTAAAGAAGCTCATTTGTGGTTCCACTGATCTTGAATAGGATCCGCAGAGATACCCACGCTCTCAGTCCTTCAATCCCACTGTTTTGGCAGACTGGCTTTCTTTTAGCCTTCAGTTTGTTGCTTCATTATCTCATGATGGCTGTCACAGTTCCAGGCATCACTTCTTTATAACACTGATGTGAAAAGTAGGAGACACAGAAATTACAAAGAATGCTCTTGAGGTGTTTACTTTCATTGACCTAGACTGGGTCATATAGTTGTCACTAGCTGCAAAAAATGATTTTGAAACTCAAAGTTTATCATGTTCATTTGTTATGATGGAAGGCAAATTAAAACAAAAAGCAAGGCTATGTAATAGAAGTTGGGTAGCCTTTCTAAGATTTTAGTCCAATGAAGAAATGGGATTAGCAGGACAAAATGAAGGAAGAGGGGGAAAAGAGTAACAGAAAATGAGGAGAAGAAAGGTATGATTATATGAAAAGAAGATATATGTTACAAAAATTTTTAAAGTTACAAGTATATCTCATGTCATTTCTAGGGCAACCCTTGTTTTTTATTTATTTTATAATTTAATATATAACTGTAATTAAGATGTGCAAAGTTTTTTTTTTATTATGTATGTATTTATTTATTTATTTTTTTGAGACGGAGTCTCGCTCTCTCGCCCAGGTTGGAGTGCGGTGGCGCGATCTCCACTCACTGCAAGCTCCGCCTCCCGGGTTCACGCCATTCTCCTGCCTCAGCCTCCCCTGTAGCTGGGATACAGGCGCCCGCCACTGCACCCGGCTAGTTTTTGTATTTTTTTAGTAGAGACGGGGGTTTCACCGTGTTAGCCAGGATGGTCTCGATCTCCTGACCTCATGATCTGCAAGTCTCGACCTCCCAAAAAAATTTTATATTCACAGGTATAAACTATTGAAAATTATTTAAACTAAGGAACTTTAAGGAATGAGACAGGCACATAGTTGTGGACTATTACATGATTTTTGATTTTTGTTTTATCCCTACCTTGAGGGTTTTTATTTGAAACGACTGCCCCAATGTTGAAATATCTAGTAGGTAAAGGCTGAGTCCAAGCATGGATATGGATCCAGTTCCTGAGGGTTTTCATTTCTTAGCAATATGCCTCACTGTCTTGCATCTGGGTACACATTCATGAGCGCTCTTTGCAGTTTAATGTTATCCATTCGGCTTCATAAATTACTAAGACAATCTGCCTTTTGTCTCTACCCTCTAAAATTGTAGGTGAAATATACACACAGCTGCAATCCCAGCATCCACTTGACATCAATTTTACCAGCCACTTGCCACCACCTAAATACGAGGGCCAATGCATAGCCAGGATGAGGACATCCAAGACATTTCTACTTATGCAAGTCCCCATTTGAGCATCAACCATGTAATAAAAACTACCACTATCAATTCTGTTAGACAACTCTATTTCAGACACAAGTGAGAGAAATGCACCTTCAGACTAGCTCACACACAAAAAAAGAATTTTATTGACTAATTAAATAAGGAAGTTCAAGTTGTGAATTTTCAGGAATTTAGGGTTTCAAATAATATAACCAGGAATCTGAATATTTTTATTCATTCTGCATTCTGTATTGGATTATTCTCAAATTAACTATCTTTTGAGACAAAAAGGGACAATAGTGTCTATTGGCTCCTATTGTCTTTCCAATCACAGTTTTCTTATTATCCCACAGAAGCCATAGACATTTCTCCCAATTTTCTTCTCTAGGTTGTATGATGAACGTCAAACCAATGACCTAGTCCAGCATTATGGACTCATCCTTTGGCCAGCACTGGGTTATGTGCCTCTTCTATATATAGCATGGAAATATAGGGCATTTTCTAATAAACCACAAAAGAAAGTGTTTTCAATAGGAAATATGTATTCTCCTATCAAAATACTTGGAAAAGGAAAAGTAAGATTAATTGATAAAAACAACAGCAACTGTATTCACCAAAATTCAAAAAGTGTTAAGATACAGTGAAATATATACAGATTCTCAGGGTAAAAATATATATGTTTTAAAGGTATTGATACTGTGTTGTGTCTTCCTTTATCTGTGATTTTATTGAGACTCAATGGCAAAAACACAAAGCAATAAAGAATGTTCCTGAAATATAGTTTTCAACTGTCAGTATACGGCAGCTGTTTAAATTAATAGACCTACAAGATGTTTTATAAAGATAAGCCAGTCCATGCCACATAGAGTTATAGACTTCATTTAGTGCTATTGAACTCTATAGCCAATAAAAATGAAAGATCATCCTGGAAGCTATATATAAATGACAGATTTTTCTGAAGGGTCTGTGTGTACATGTGTCTGCATGTCTATATGAAGTGTTCAAGTGTCAGAGACTATAGAAATGTATCCCTAAATAATAACTTTTCGTTAAATATTTAGTTTCACATATAAATGGTGAGTGTTGTAAGGAAACAATACATTCAATTAAAGTCATCTGTTAAATTATAACAACTAAAGTTGTGCCTATTATCCAGTGGAAGATCAGTTTCCAGAAATACAATCAAGAACAAGTTAACACATTCCTAGATCTGCAATAACACTCTTATCTAGTCTGTCTAATAGCTTTCAATTTTGTGTTTAAGAAAATCAAGAAGTTTTTAAAGAAAGATTTTTTTTCCATATCAAATATACTGCCTTCCATTCAAAATGGTTTATGAGATACACATTTTTAGCATCATTCTCTCTCAAAGTTCTATTGAAATAAATGACTACATAAAAAATAAGTTTTAATTTATTTTACCATTTTAAAACTAGGAGGAGTGCCACCAGGAGACCTGAGCAGTGAGGAATTAATGGACCCAATGAAGCAGGCATGAGAGAAAGGACATAAAAATATGTTCACATTCAAGTAGAGCCTGGAAATAGAACTTCAGACAGGAAGCAACAGAGAGGAGGAGAGCTCGGGGAGAAGTCAGCTATGCACGGCTGGCCAGCGGCTAATAAGAAGGGGCAAATGGAAAGTATGTCACTTTCTGTGGCAGGCATAAAGATGGGATCATTATCCTGGGTTATTCATATGGGCCCAATATGATTATGTGCTCCTGCAACGAAAGGATGAAGGCCAGGGAGTCAGGGACATCAAATTATAAAAGCCTAAGTTGGAACGATGTGGCCATGAATTCAGGCAGCCTCCAGAAAATGGAAAGGGCAGGGAACAGAATTGTCTCCCCAGTTCACAGAAGCAACACCGCTCTGCAAACACCTTGACTTTAGCTCCACAAAACCCGTTTCAGACATCTGACATCCAGAACTGTAAGATGGCGAAAGATACTAAATCTGTGTTGTTTTAAGCTATCAAAGTTGTAATAATTTCTTAGATCAGCAATAGGAAACTAATACAAATCTCAACAACAAAAAAGAGTTTTCAGTCTTTATACTTGAACAACAAAAAGAGGCTTAAGTTGGAGTTCTAATTCTGGAAAGTTTCAGTGTTTTGTTTTGTTTTTATTGTTTAGATCAGAGAAGCAGGATAGTGCTCTACTTATTTTATGGCCATATGGGGGCATGCCCCTACCAAACATATCATCCTACTGTGGACATCCTGACTTGGCTGAAGTCCAATCCTCCCACATCATCACTAGAGTGCAACAAGGACACTAGGGCCCTGCATATATCATAAGAAAACAAAAATATCTCATGTGGGTGTAGAAAAAATGCCCATATAAAAAAAGTTTATTATCTTAAAAGTATAGATTGAACAGAGTCTATATTCTAGACTTTTACATGTAAGTATAAACAATCATACCAAACAATATCTGCAGAACACAAACAAAATATAAGGGAGGCACTAAATTCAATTAACATTACATATTAAAAAAAACAGAATTAATGCAGGAGAAAATGAAAAAAAGATAAAGTTTTCTTAATACCCAACTAAATTGCATTGATAATGTTTATAGTTCTACTTCCTTTCTCCTAGAATTCTCCTTTACCTAATCTTGACATGGAAAGCTGTCTCATTTAATGTGAGTTTGAAGTATTACATCTCAGAGACAATTTCTTGAACACGCTAAAAACAAAACCAAAAACCCTCTTGTTTATTTTTTCTCTTCCTTTGCTTTATATTTTTTCTTAAAATTTTTTATTCCCCTCATTAAACTAGGAGTAAAGAAGAAATTTATTTAAAAGAACATCTACAAAAACTGTACAGCTGACCTCATACTTAATGGTGAAAAACAAGATACTTTCTCCCTAAGGTTGGGAACAATGCAAGCATATTCCCTCTCATCACTTCTATTCACACTGTACTAGAACACCTAGATAATGCAGTAAGACAAGCAAAAAGAAGAAAGGTGACTCGTATCGAGAAAGAAGATATCAAACTATTTCTGTTCACAAGCAAAATATAAACTTTGATAAGAGAAATCAACAATGTTCTAAATAAACAAAGAGAAATTCCATGTTCATACATAAGAAAACCATATTTTCAGATGTCAGTTCTTCCCACTTTGATCTATAGATCCAATGCAATCCCAATCAAAATTCCAAACAAGTTATTCCATTGATATTGATAAACTGATTCAAAAGTTTATAACGGGAGGCAAAAGACTCACAATAACCAACACAGTAGTTTGTATAGAATTGTACCTCTCAGTTAGCAGGTGTCCAATATTGGTTAACTATTTCATCATACCTTAGTAAAAATAAATGACTATAGTCATATGATTTTTTTTTTTTTGTAATTTATGTGTGATGAGGTTAAGTAGAAAAAAAAAGAAACAATTTATAATCTAGATTGTGAGTAGTATTATCTGTTCCATGCCCTCACCCCTTCCAAAGTGTGGTCCTAATGAGAATTATTTGGGTGACATTTGCTACATCTAACAGATTCATGCTAAAACAGAAAGATAGCAAAACATGATATGAGAAGTGAAGACAAAGGACAACTTCAACTGACTAATAAGCTCTAAAATACCGACAATTTCTATTTCTCTACGGAAAACAACAAACATTTCTGACTTTGTGTTTAATTGTAATTTAAACATTACTTTTCTGTGTGCTGCCTAAGACCCAGTTATATCTTGTCTTAATAATTCATAATGCATTATAAAACCTACATAATTTTAAAATTTGATAAACTGCTTGAAAATACATATTTATTTCAAAGTCCAGTATAAGCACTTCACATGAACATTTTCATAAATCAGACATAATTACAGTAATAAAATTACTAATCTCTACCTTGTATTCATACTTTTGTTCACGAACTCTGCTTCTTCCAGGCATATGCCATTTTCTTCATTGTATCATCAGGGTAGTGTGCATTAATACAACATGTTGGATAGCATCAACATGCTGTTCTGGAAAAAGGAGGATACTACCTATGGGGTCATAAGAAGGTGATTTACAACAGCAACATATTCTAATTTGTATTTTAAGATATTAACCAAGTCTAGAATAGACTTAAAAGTTGACAACACAATTTCAGTTTATAGTTCTAAAGTTTTATTTTATTGTTTC
This sequence comes from Trachypithecus francoisi, assembly GCF_009764315.1. NCBI lineage: Eukaryota > Metazoa > Chordata > Mammalia > Primates > Cercopithecidae > Trachypithecus > Trachypithecus francoisi. Next base: position 4,346,422 of record NW_022681472.1, read on the forward strand.
CTAATTATAACGGCATTATCAAGCGAATTGGAAGTAAGAGTCTGAGACAGAAAAAGAACATATTTCAAGAAGTAACCAATGAAAATAATGTTTACTAATATTTTATCCTGCCTTCTAGGGTAAGGTTATTTTAAATGGAAATTTAAAAAATAGAACTATTACATAGACTGTGGAATTGGAGTAATGTAAACATTTTCCTAAGATCAGAAATAAATGGGAAAATGCCTTGTATGACCTGACAGTCAAGAAAATGAAAATAAAAAATAAAAAGAAAGAAATAAGGTGAGAGATGAGGATTCAATTTCGTTTTCCTACGTGTGGCTTGCCAATTATCCCAGCAACGTACAAAATAGGGTGTACTTTCTCCACTTTATATTTTTGTTTGCTTTGTCAAAGATCAGTTGGTTGTAAGTATTTGGGTTTATTCCTGGGTTCTCTATTCTATTCCATTGGTCTGTGTGCCTAATTTTATACCAGTACCATGCTGTTTCAGTGACTATTGCCTTATAGTACAGTTTGGACTCAGGTAGTGTGATGCTTCCAGATTTGTTCTTTTTTGATATAAAAATCAACTCAAGATGGTTAAGGACTTAAATCTAATACCTGAAATGGTAAAAATTCTAGAAGATAACATTGGGAAAATCCTTCTAGACATTGTCTTAGGCATGGATTTCATGACCAAAAATCCAAAGCAAATGCAATGAAAACAAAGATAAACAGTTGAGACTTAATTAAACTAAAGAACTTTTGCATGGCAAAAGGAATAGTCAGTAGAGTAAACAGACAACCCACAGAGTGGGAGAAAATCGTCACAATCCACACATCTGACAAAGGACTAATAATCAGAATCTACAACGAACTCAAACAGATCAGCAAGAAAAAAAAAAAATCCCATCAAAAATTGGGCTAAGAACGTGAATAGACAATTCTCAAAAGAAGATATAGAAATGGCCAAAAAACATGTGAAAAAATGGTCAACATTGCTAATTATCAGGGAAATACAAATTAAAACCGTAATGTGATACCACCTTACTCCTGCAAGAATGGCCACAAACCAAAAAATGAAAAAAAAAACAGGAGATGTTGGAGTGAATGTGGTGAACAGGGAACACTTTTACACTGCTGGTAGGAATGTAAATGAGTACATCCACTATGGAAAACAGTGACCTTAACTTAAAGAACTAAAAGTAGAACTACCATTTGATCCAGCAATTCCACTACTGAGTGGGGAAAGGAGTCGTTATTTGAAAAAGATATTTCCACATGCATGTTTATAGCAGCACAACTCGCAATTGCAAAATCGTGGAACCAACCCAAATGCCCATCAATCAACGAGTGGATAAAGAAACCATGGCATATTTATATGGTAGAATACTACTCAGTCATAAAAAGGAATGAATTAATGTCATTCATAGCAACCTGGATGAGATCGTAGACTATGATTCTAAGTGAAGTAACTCAGGAATGGAAAGCCAAATATTGCATGTTCACACTGATATGTGGAAACTAAGCTATGAATGTAAAGGCATAAGAATGATAAAAAGGACACTGGGGACTTGGGGGAAAGAGTGGGAGATGGGTGAGGGATAAAAGACTACACATATGATGCGGTGTATACCACTCGGGTGACAGGTGCACCAAAATCTCACAAATCATCACTAAAGAACTTACTCATGTAACCAAATACCACCTGTACCCCAATAACATGGGGAACAATAAAAAAGAAATAAAAGAAATAAATAGGAAGACATGAAGTGAAGTAAAAAGTGAACCACATCAACCAGGCTCACTAGGGAAACAGGCTAATAGGAGAGATAACCAGATGTACATATACAGGAGAAATTTATGCAAAGGAATTGTCTCACATGATTGTGGGGGATGGAAAGTTTGAAAGTGGTAGAGGCTGGAAACTCAGGCAGGATTAATGATGTCATCTTGATGCAAAATTTCTTCTCTGAGAAACCTCAGTATTTGACTTTTAAGGACTTTCAATGGATTAAATGAGGCTCTTCCACACTATTGAGGATATTGGACTCCTGCTGTCTGAGACATTTGTTTACTTGGTGTTTTCATGAGATCCAGCCCCAGTTCTAGCAGAATGCAGAGAGAATTCACAGGGTGTTTCACGATGAGGAGGGTATCCAGAAGCCAAATGAACTGGGAACATCATGAGTTTTAAAATTCTATTCCTATGTGGCAATATCCTTTCTTAATCTTTAAGCAGAGTAGAAGGACACTCGATTTGGTGGCACTGCTATACACTTTGGAGCCTGAGCAGGAGATGTTAAAGCCGTAACTAAAGATCACAGCACCTGTGATCCAAGGCCACATCTAGTTGCAGATATTATCCACATCTAGAAAGTACCCCCACAGCAACACTTAGATTGGTGTTTGGTTAAATAGCTGGGGACTCTGCCTAGCCAAGCTGACACATACAACTAAACTAATATAATAAGTTCCAAAGCTACAATCACAGCCCAAGGATTGGTGATTGAACTAATTACTAATAGATTCATAGATATGAAATAATGAATGTCTGTGTCCAAACATCTCTTAAAAAGGTGACAGAGTAACAATAAATACATAGTTTACCAAAGAATAAAATGAGAATTCATCCTGAACCTTGAGCAATGGAAGAAGAGAAGAAGAAAAAAGAATTAGGTCCTCACAGCATAATAAAAATAGGATCAAAACTAAAAAAAAAAAAAAAAAAAAAAAAAAATTCTCAAATACATGCAATTACATGGAAATTAAACAACTTTCCCCTGAATGACTTTTGGTTAAATAATGAAATTAACACAGAAATCAAGAAGCTCTTTGAAACGAATGAGAACAAAGATACAACATAACAAAATCTCAGGAACACAGCTAAGGCAATATTAAGATAAAAATTAATAGTACTAAATGCCCAAATCACAATGCTATAAAAGTCTTAAATTAACAATATCATAACTAAAAGAATTAGAGAAGCAAGAACAAACGAACTCCAAACGTATCAGAAGACAAGAAGTAACCAAAAGAAAAACTGAACTGAAGGAGATCGAGATGTGGAAAAACATCCAAAAGATCAATGAATCGAGGAGTTGTTTTCTTTTTCTTTGAAAACATTAATAAGATAGTTGGCCACTAGTTAGACGAGTAAAGAAGGAAAGAGAGGATATTCAAATAAACACAATAAGAAATGAAAACGGGGATATTACCACTGAACCCACAGAAACACAAATAACCATCGGAGACCACTACGAACACCTCTGTGCATACAAACTAGAAAATCTAGAAGAAATGAATAAATTACTGTACACATAGACCCTCTCAAGACTGAACCAGGAAGAAATTGATTCCCTTTATGAACCAAAAATAATGAGCTTCAAAATGGAATAATTAATTAATAACCTACCAACAACAAATAAAAGGCCAGGACCAGACAGTAGAATTTTAGAAATGCAAACATTCTAAATTTTTCTGAAAGTATTCCAAAAAATTGAGGAAGGACTCCTCTCTAACTCATTATATGAGACCAGCATCGTCCTGATACCAAAATCCGACACAGCCACAACAACAACAACAACAACAACAATAACAACAAGAAAACTTCAGGCCAATATTATTGATGAAAATTAATGCAAAAATCCTCAACAAATACTTGCAAACTGATTCCAGCAGCACATCAGAAAGGTAATCCACCATGATCAAGTAGGCTCTATTCCTGGGATGCAGGGTTGATTCAACATACACAAATCAATAAATTTGATTCATCACATAAACAGAAATAAAGACAAACACCACATGATTATCTCAATAGAGGCAGAAAAGGCTTTTGATAAAATTCAAAATCCTTTCATGTTAAAAACTCTCAATAAACTAGGTATTGAAGGAGTTTGCCTCAAACTAGAAAGATACATTTCTTTCTCTTTTTTTTTAAAGGGCATCCAAATAGGAAGAGAGGAAGCCAAACTATTTCTGGTTGCAGACATGATTCTGTATCTAGAAAATCCAATCTATATCTACGTTCAGCCCCAAAGCTTCTTCAGATGATAAACAACTTCAGCAAATTTTCAGAATACAAAATTAATGTACAAAAATCATTAGCATTCCTATATGCAAACAACAGCCAAGTCAAGGGCGGCCAAATCCGAAATGAAATCCCATTCACAACTGCCATGAAAAGAAGAAAACACGTAGGCATTCAGCAAAGCAGGGAGGTAAAAAATCTCTACAATGAGAGTTACAACAGTGCTCAAAGAAATGAGAGAAGACACAAACAAATGGAAAAACATTCCATGCCCATGGATAGGAGGAATCAATATAATCGAAATGACCATACTGTTCAAAGTAACGTACATGTTCAATCCTATTCCTATTAAATTACCAATGGCATTCTTCACAGAAGTGGAAAAATCTATTTTGAAATTCCTATGGAAGCAAAAAGGAGCCCTAATAGATAAGGAATCCTAAGGAAAAAGCAAAGCTGGAGGAATCATGTTATCTGACTTCAAACTATAATAGAGGGCCACAGTAATCAAAGCAGCATGGTACTGGTACAAAAACAGAATCATAGACCATACCAATGAAACAGAAGAGAGAACCCAGAAATAAGGCCACACACCTACAACCGTCTGATCTTCAACAAGGCTGACAAAAACAACCAGTAGGGAAAAGGATTCCCTATCCAATAAATGGTGTTGTGATAACTGGCTAGCCATATGCAGAAGATTGAAACTATACCTCTTCCTTACAGCACATACAAAAATAAACTCACGATGGATTAAAGACTTAAATGTAAAACCCAAAACTGTAAAATCTCTGGAAGACAACCTAGGCAATACCATCCCAGACATAGAAATGGGCAAAGATTTTATGACGAAGATGCCAAAAACAGTTGCAACAAAAGCAAAACTTGACTAATGAGACCTAATTAAACTAAAGAGCTTCTACACAGCAAAAGATACAACCAACAGAGTAAACAGACAACCTACAGGGTGGGAGAAAATGTTTGCAAACTATGCATTCGACAAAAATCTAATATTCAGCATCTATAAGAAACTTAAACAGATTTACAAGAAAAAATCATCCCATTCAAAAGTGGACAAAGGGCATGGACAGACATGTCTCAATAGAAGACGTACATGCGGTGAAAAATCATGTGAAAAAAAAGCTCAGTATCACTGGCAATTAGAGAAATGCAAATCAAAACCACAGTGAGATACCATTTCACACCACTCAGAATGGCTATTACTAAAAAGTCAAAAAATAACAGTTGCTGGTGAGGTAGCAGAGAAAAGGAACACTTATACACTGTTGATCAGAGTGTAAATTAGCTCAGTCATTGTGAAAAACAGTGTAGTGATTCTTCAAAGAGCTAAAAACAGAACTACCATTCAGCCGAGCAATCCCATTACTGGGTATATATGCATAGGAATGTAAATCATTCTACCATAAAGACGCATGCACATATACATTCATTGCAGCACTATTCACCAAAACAAATACATAGAATTAGCCTAAATGCCCTTCACTGGCATATTGGATAAAGACAACATGGTACATATACACCATGTAATACTATGCAGCCATAAGAAATGAGATTATGTCCTTTGCAGGAACATGAATGTACCTGGAGGCCATTATTTTTAGCACACTAATAGAGGAACAGAAAACTAAATATCATATATTCTCACTTATATGTGGTAGCTAAATGATGAGAACAGCTGGACGCAAGGAGGGGAACAGTAGACACTGAGGGAACAATAGACACTGGGACACTCCACGCCCTGTGGTGGGTGAAGGGTAGCAGGAGGGAGGTGATCAGAAAAAAATGACTATTGGGTACTAGGCTTAGTACCTGGGCAACAAAATAATCTGTACAACAAACCCCAATGACATGAGTTTACCCGTATAACAAACCTGCACTTGTGCCCCTCAACCTAAAATAGAATTTTTTTTTTTTAAGAACTAGATCCTAAAAGAAGCAACTGGTAACTAGTAGGGAATTCTATACATTCACTTAGAAGAGATTTTTAAACTAAAGCATTTGATTAATGTAAGCTGGTCCTAGATGAGGACACAGCCTGACAAATATTTAGTCACTTAGTTTTTTCTAACATCAGAAGTATTTTCACAGTATGTAATGCTTCATAATTTACTTTTATCTTACAAAAATAACTATAATAACTTTACACTCACATACAAAAACTATGACTTGCACAGTTATCTATGGGATCATAAAACTATAGATAGTTTTGGGGTAGAAAACAAAGGGAAAAAGGCCAGGTGTGGTGGCTTGCGCCTGTAACTTCAGGGATTTGGGCAGTCGAAGTGGGAGGATCCCTTGAGCTCAGGAGTTTGAGACCAGCCTGGGCGACATAATGAGACCCCATCTTTATGAAAAATATAATAATAAAGTATCCAGGTGTGGTGGTGCCTGCCTGTACTCCCTGCTTCTCTGGAGGCTAAGGTGGGAGGACTGATTGAGCCCAGGAGCTCAAGGCAGCAGGCAGCCATGATCACACCACTGCACTCCAGCCTGGATGACAGAGTGAAACATGCTGTTAAACTAGCATAGTGAAGGCATCCTTAAATGAACAGCAATTAGAAAAAAGGTGAGCTCAGATTATGAGAACTTTTTATAATTAAGTCAGTGGATCCATGCTTACCTGATGGGAAAACAGATAATATTTACTTTCTAATGAGTGATATAAAATGTGGATTTTTGAAACAAAGTGGCTTAAATCCTAAAATATGAAACAAAATTTTAAATAATCTCTGAAGGTTTGGCAAGTCATTAAACAGATTTGTACTCAAACTCTCACTCATAGTAAGTTGAAGTCATACACTAGAAATAAATCTAAATTAGTGCATTTGGCTTAAATGCTTTATATATTAATTTTTATACCATATAATTCACCAAAGAGTAAAAATTGGGGTTTTCTAGGATTTGCAAAGTCTTGCAGCCAATACTGCTATCTAATTTTACAACATTTTCATTATCCCAAAATGGGCTCATTTGCAGTCATTTTCTATCTTCTATCCAACCCTAGGCAAACAGTCACCTACTTTCAGTCTCTGTGTTCTGGAAACTGTACATAAATGGAATTATGGAGGATAACATCAGAGGCCTTCTTTTGCAGTTTCTCCTGTTGTCACCTTTTTTTTTTTTTTTTTTTTTGAGATGGAGTCTGTCTCCCTCTGTCACCCAGCCTGGAGTGCAGTGGCTTGATCTTGGCTCACTGCAACCTCTGCCTCCCAGGTTCAAGGGATTCTCCTGCCTCAGCCTCCTGAGTAGCTGGGACTACAGGTGCACACCACCACACCAGGCTAACTTTTATATTTTTACCAGAGACAGAGTTTCAGCATGTTAGCCAGACTGATTTCAAACTCTGACCTCAGGCGATCCGTCTGCCTCGGCCTCCCAAAGTACTGGGATTATAGGCATAAGCCACCGCACATGGCCAGTCACTTTGTATTTTACTTGTAAACACTCAAAATGCATGAAGAAATGTCTGGGTCAGCAGTCATTGCTAGTCATACACACCTATCCTGGCAATATATACCCCTCACAAATATTTCGGATTACATGTAGACACAGAATGCAAGAAGGCAGTATATCCACCTGGAGCCTGTATTGACGTCTGTGGAGGATGACAGTGGTGTACACGGAGGACCACGTCGGGATAGGCGGCTTCTCTGTGGTGCTGCTGGTCCTGCAGTCCTGGGACTGGGATGCTGCCGTCAGAACTGGCTGGAAATAAGATTCTTAGCATAAATGCTTCAGTTAGATTATGAGCTTAAGATGAAGGAATAAAAAACTAACAGTGCAACAAAGGGCTGTTTTTGGAAATCAAAGCTCTCTTTTCAAGTGTGCACAGCATGTAGCAAATAATCATCGCACAAGGGTCTTTTCAGTAAATACCCCACACAGAGAATAATTGCAGTCAATAGTGTTATTGCTCAAATAGGAAGGATAGCACTATAGTATTGGGACAAATTCTCAAAGCAGAAAGAAAATGACTATCATTATATAATCTGTTTTCAACCTGAGTTATTTCAGTCCATTTACTGATATGTTTCAAATGTGGACACATTCCTTTTCTTTGCAATATTTTAAATCAGTTTTCATTGAATTGAGAGCATCTGGCTTGGGGTTAAGGAAAAATTACCATGGCATTCATTTTTGAATTCTATCTAAATTCACTTGCAACAGAAAAAATAAATTAGGCCCTTTTCAGGGAACATGATAAAGACTAGGCTTGTCTATTTTCACAATAATAAAGAAATTGGTCATTCATTAATACAAAAATTGTCCTGACCATGCATATAGTTTGTGACCTGCTTTTCAACACTCCCTCAGAATAAAAAAAATCTATCAAATTACTTCCCAACTCTATTCAAGATAACAATAAAAACAGCTAACGTTCATTGTGTACCTGCCTGATTTTAGGCCCTGGGTAAATGCTTTCCGATATTATTTCCTTTAATAGTCACATAAATTCTACAAGGCAGATATTTTTAATTCAAATTTTCTATATGACTGGGAGAGTCTGAGACCCATAAAGGATAAATTATCTGACACACAGACAATAAATAATAGCATAGCATCTTGAATCCTGATGTTTCATTTTTATTCTGTGCTCCCCAAAATTATGCTTAATTGTGGAGCTTATCATTGTCCCTTTCAACATCTGTGAATGAAAATGTAGCAAGCTGATTATTTCCCAGAATAGTCACAGAAGAAAATATTCATCAGTTTCTACAGTCACCACTTTTTGAGGTAAGAGATTGAGCAATAAAAAGAGTGACAGAAATGCAAATGTTTAGGTCTCATTTGCAGACAGGCTGACAGCTACTTATGTCAGTTTAGGAAATTTAATTTATTTAACCTCCTCACACCTTAGCTTCCTGTTCCAAAGTGAAGTTTAGGAGCCTTCTAATTTCATTTAACATAGAGGGTTCAACAATATAACTTATACATAGGATGTCTTCAAAAGTGGATAGTTTATTTATCTTATTTGGGAAATAATTGCTAACCTTCTAACAACTCTGCCATTGTAGTATGTGCTTGATTTTTTTGACAATTATTTCTTCATTTTGATTAATAATACTTGTAAAAATGGTATTTGGGGATTGGAGGGCAGAACATAAAGTTTTTTTTTCTTCAGAAGAAGTGATACTAGTTTAATGCATCCCTGATAAAGAAAAAACTTTGCATTTCCCTTCTTTGTGGAGTAATGACAGTTTTAAAAAGGGAAAGTAAAGCTAAAGAGTGCACTTCTGTTTTCAATGTATTCTTTATATGATAATTAAAATTAGAATTACATAATCTTGAAAATCAGAGGATGATTTTAAAAGATTTCTGGACCAAGATACCAGATTTGTCCAATTTTCTTTCTGGAAATGTTTTAGCTGGTTTAATTTTTAAAAATTAAAGTGAATTAAGACACAGTTTTGGACAAATGCCCAAATCCTGTCAATATTTCTGTCTTTGGTGAAGAAATAAAGTTGTTTAGGGAGAAGGGCCATCGATGAGAAGTCACAACACTGAGTCAGTCGGAGTTGTTGAGCTGAGCCAGGGCACAAAGGCTGGTCCCCTGAATTTTGGTGAGAATGTTGACTTGGCACAGGCCCAAGGTTGTTCTCATTTCAGTACATGACTGATCCACTAAGAAAGACCTTACAAGAGATAAATGATACAAATCATACAGGTCTGTGGTAAAGTTCCCTGATATCTCCCATAGTTCTCATATATGTGCTTTCAAATTAAGCGGCTAAATTAGATTATAATACAGCACATCAGAAGACACTAGGGTCTTTTTAAGCGGTTTGCCTAATAAATACCCAACTGGGTGAAACACCGTATTAGCATACAATTGTACCTACAAACATATAAGGCATTTCTTTTGACTCACTGTTACATCCTTTCACATTTTATTTTAAACTGTGTCATTTGTCTTCAGCAAGTGTAGTAATGACCATCGGTGTGAGTTGAGAACTGCCTTTGAAGGGTATGAAGAACATTGTTGAGCAGATGAATAATATTGTTTCAATTAAAACCACAACAATGTAACTCTGAGGAGGTATTTCTTATTACTGCCATATTCTCAGAAATTAGAAAGATGCCTAACACATAATTACCAATAAATACTTGCTGACTAACAATTGACAAACTGAATTATTATTATTATTATTATTATTATTATTATTATTATTAGTTTTCGAGACAGGGTCTCACTTTGTCACCCAGGCTGGAGTGCAGTGGCGCAGTCTTGGCTCACTGCAGCCTCCCCTTCCCAAGAATAAGCAATTCTCCTGCCTCAGCCTTCCAAGTGGCTGGGATTCCAGGTGCACACCGGCACACCCAGCTATTTTTTGTATTTTTAGTAGAGACAGGGTTTCACCATGTTGGTCAGGCTGGTCTCAAACTCGTGACCTCAAGGGATCTTCCTGCCTTGGCCTCTCAAAGTGCTGGGATTATAGGCCTGAGCCACTGCACCCAGCCAACAAACTGGATCTTTTCTGAAAAACAATTAAATAAAATCACTAACCTTAATTGTGAAAGATTGTGTTTTCCAAAAATGCTATAGCAATATTTCCAGTACTATTTGCCCTTCCAAAACCTTGCCATTCTTCATCAAGAAGCGGAGTCTATTTCCACTCCACTTCAAATTGGGTGAGTTTACAACTGTGTTGGGCATAGAGGATGGTGGAAGAGATGCAGTGTGACAACCAATACTGAATCATAAAAATGGTAGAGTTTCCACCCAGCACTCCTCTCTTCATTCTCTCTCTCCCATGGGTATTCACCATTGGAAGGTACCCAACACGCTGTGAGGAAGAGGGAGCTACATGCAGGAGCTCAATATAAGTGTTTTGAGATAGTGCCAGCCAATGTTTCAGCTGCCAACTAGCATAACCACTCAGCATAGGAATGGATGAATCTTTATTTCCAGTCCCTAGGCTTTGACTCTTCTGGCTGAGGACCCAGATACAATGAAGAAGAGATGTACTGTGCCCTGTCCAAATTCCTGATCCATAGACTCTATAAGTATAAGTGGTTGTTTTATACTCACCATGCATTTTTTGACAGTTTGTTCTGTAGCCATAGTAACTGGAAAAATAATTAATATGATTTACAAAGACTCACAAATAAACACTAGACACAGAAAAAAACGGAAAATTTAAATTCTGTTTGTCGTTAAATAAAGATATTAACTTTCACAGTGCTATTATAAATATTTTGACATAAAAGTTTTATGAAGTTTTTACAGTTGACTGCTCAAGCTCTTAAGCTTTGGTGTTTTGGCCATCCTAATGTTGCATCTATGTGTCTAGATGCATGGTTTTTATTATTCTCATCACCCCGACTACCGTATAAGCTCCCTGAAGGTAGCGATGGTATCCATTATTTTGATCAACATTATATTTTCACAGTGCCTGAAAAAAATAGTACATATTCAGTACATATTTGTTAAGTGGAATAAGAAGTATCATTTTGTATAATTTCTATGTTTTCATTTCTTTCTATAGTTTCTTTTATCATCTAAGGTTGTAAACTTAATTTTTGAAGAGTTAACTCCCCACCAAATTTGTGTTTCCTGATTTTTCTTTTTTTTTTTTTTTTTTTTGAGACGGAGTCTCGCTCTGTCGCCCAGGCTGGAGTGCAGTGGCCGGATCTCAGCTCACTGCAAGCTCCGCCTCCCGGGTTTACGCCATTCTCTCGCCTCAGCCTCCCGAGTAGCTGGGACTACAGGAGCCCGCCACCACGCCCGGCTAGTTTTTTGTATTTTTTAGTAGAGACGGGGTTTCACTGTGTTAGCCAGGATGGTCTCGATCTCCTGACCTCGTGATCCGCCCGTCTCGGCCTCCCAAAGTGCTGGGATTATAGGCTTGAGCCACCGCGCCTGGCCGTTTCCTGATTTTTCAACTCATATCAGTTGTGAATCCTAAGTCTTCCTTAGAATTATAGTTGAATTTTTGCAAAATTGTATTTTTTTTTTTTTTGGTTTTGTTAGGATAAATTATTTGACTTCTTTACTATTGGAGGAAAACTGTGCTATTCTCTTCCAGTAAGTATTCTTGGTTTGAGAAACCACTTCTGATTCACTCCTAGGCTAGTTAGAGACCAAATGCTTGGCCATGGGCTGCTTTGTTGTCATGAAGCCTGAGCTGCCTGCCTGTAATGAATGACATTTGTCCAACTCATCAAGCATTTCATCAAATAGGTGAAGTTACGCTTGAGATTGTGCACGAGTAAATAATTTTCACCACTAAGTGACTCAGATTCCCAGAGCACACACTCCTGGTGCATTGTGTTCCTTCTCACAACCTGCATCAAGTATTCTCTATGAACTTTTGACAGAGGATGAAAAAATTGCTCCTGGCTTTCAGATTGGTCTCCACAGTATTCTGTTACTATCCAGAAGCAGACACCTGAATGACTGCAGTCCCACTCTGGTGTCATCCTGAAGAACAGTGATGGGGGGAAATGCTGTTCTGCATCCTCCATCCCGTGGGCAGCACTTTGAGCAGGGCACCAAGTGATTCTTTTTGCCTAGAAAAAGAAATAGCCATAGAGATCCTCACTGATTCAGAAACAACAGACCATTGTCTGGCTCAATACTCAGGAAGTTGGAGGGAATATATTTGGAAAGTTGATGAAAAGGTTTTAAGAAAAGGTATGGAATGACCTTTCCAAGGAGGCACAGAGAGTGAAAATATTTGTGTTTTATGTAAATACTCACTAAATAGCTGTCTTAGTAGCAAAGAGTTTTAATAGTCAGATGGACAAGATGAGCTGTTAAGTAGATACTAGGGAGCTTCTTGCCTCAGATGCCCATAAACTCAGCCAATGGCCTCATGAGCAAACTGTGCCTGACAAGAGGAATGGGCATTACACATGGACTCAGCTACATGGATTTCCTTTCTCAAAATCAATCTGGTTACCACTGTAGATTCCTTAGCTTACCAAGAACAAGCCCACAACCCATGAATGGCACCATTTTCTCAGTAGACAATCCAGCCACTCAGCAGGTTACTTTACATTGGGTAACTTTCTGCAGTGAAATAGGTACTTATTCTAGATATGGCTATGCCTTCCAGGTTGATTACATTGGGTAACTTTCTGCATAGAAAGGGGCACTTACTCTAGATATGGCTACGCCTTCCTTCTCTGACCAAAGTACTTCTGCCAAAATCTCCTTCTGTGAGCTTATCGAACACATTATTCAATGTCATCGTAATCCACACTACATTGATTCTGAACATGTGAGTGATTTTGTAGCAAATGAAGTGCAGCACAAGCACATGTTCACGGATTTACTGGTCCTACCATATTCTTTATCATTTTGACACAGCTAGACCAATAATAGAATGTTTGTTTATTTTTTCTTGTAATATTCAATGAGTTTCAAAATGTGATTTATTTTAGATAAGTTTTAGACTTATAGAAAAACTGAGAGATAGTACAGAGAGTCCCCACATCTCATTCTTCCCATTATCAGCATCTTCCGTATAATACATTTGTTACAATGAATGAACTAATACTAATAAATTACTTTTAACTAAATCCATGCTTTATTCAGATTTCCTTATTTATTAGTTTCCTCAAGTGTTTTGTCTTTCTGAATGAGACCAGTGGCTGGTGACACTTTGTGAGACTGAATCAGCACTGAGAATATGGTGCTCGTCCTCTCATCGCTGGGATCTACTGGTGTGAGTTCGTGATGTGGAGCTCAGAGTGGCTCCTTTTCTCATTACCCTAAAGACTTACCAGCAATATTTTTGTATCCCATCTTTGAGATTTTGGATTCTGCTGATTTCAAATCTTTGCTCCCAAAGATTAAATACTTTGATCAGAAAATATCATGGTTTCATTAAATTTAAAGCTCTGGAAGGATTCTAGTCAGTAGGTTCCTCAGGCCAGTGAAATCAACTGACAAATATAATTGCTACATGGGTTAGCGTGATTGTTCCTTGATATCAGAAGGAAATTGAATCTCTGTTACACAGTAGGAGTAGGAAGAAGCTTGGAACTCAGGAAATCCTTTTTAGTTCACTCAGGTCCTTTGATAAACGTAAATGTTAAATTACATTAGCCCAATACAGGCAGAACTTTTAATGAACAGACCCATCAGTGATGAAGTGTTTGGTTATTTCTCCAGCTAAGAAACCATGACCGGCTGATGGACTTTCTAAAGTGAAGGGAATATGGGTAAATAAAGTATAAATAATAACTACTACCAAGTGAGGAGTTATAGAAATGAGAACTACAGAACTTATGAGTATTTGTTCATTGTCTTAATATGAATATGTTTGTGTGTATACCAATTTTCTGTCATTTTCTCTCCTTCATGAACCTATTTTTAACCTAATATTTGTTAAAGTGGATCATCCTATATCTCACTATGTATGTTGTAAAATATCAAATGACACAGCTAGAAAAATGAAAATTACCCAATGATTGTGTCATAGAACTTTACATACTCTTTTTTAATTGCCATGCTTTTGATTGTATGAGGGATAATTATGTCATAAGTAATTAAGCATAATTTTACTATTGTCATTGTTTGAAAGTTAAAAATTGTGGAAACAGGTACCTGGATGTCATCTTAACAGAAGTTGTGCTATACTGACTCTTTCTATTATTGACTTATTTTAATTGGAAATTATATTTTCCAGAATTGTGTTTAATGCATGATCCCAAGTCACAGTTGTACCAAAGAGGAAGCTACATCTGATTTGGGGGGCAGAAGCTATCCAAGAGCAATTTACTCTTGGAAGGTTGCCCTGAGCCCATGGGAAACTTGACTGAGGGCAAAGTTCCAGCTTGCCTTCTCCCTTTTCTGTGACACTCCCAAGTGTTCAACAGTGGCCCAGACTTATTACCAGAAACCCTCCTCTGAATCACAGAGGCAGCAGCTTCCCAAAGACCACTCCACCAGTAATTTATTTGAAGTCCCACTTCAGCAGTTAGACATCCTGGGCTTCTTAGTTTGCTTTATTGGTAACTCCTCTTACACCCTAAAGTCTCCATTTAGATGTCCTCTTTACCAGGTTTTCCAACAATTTCAGCAATCAAGGTCTAAATCCTTTATGAAATCCATTCCTGAATAACCCAGATATGTACTACTTTCTTGATTGAACCTCGTCTATTGTATGCATGAAATAATGAAGATCACTTGCAAGGACAAATGTGTGGGTAAGAATCAAATACGTTTGACTACATAAAGCAACACTAGTAACTATGTTTTATGGATTTTATTACATAAATAGTAACAAAATATCTATGATAAGAATGGAAAGGAGGAATAACAATAAATGGAGGTAAGTTTCTTGATTTATTTAGGAAATGGTAAAAGTATCAATTTAAAGAAAACTCTAATGAATCAAATGAATATATGAAATTCTCATGAAGCCATAATATAAACAGTAACCCAAATGAGGAGATAAAATAAAATCATTTAATAAAAACTTGCATTATCTCAAAGGAAATCAGAAAAGAGGGGAACCGAAAAGAGAGAGAAGATCATTTTTAAAAATCAATGAAAATAGGACACAGTTAAAACCAATATATATCAGTAATTACATTTAATGTATATAAATTAATTTGTCTAAAAAAGACAAAGATTGTCAGGTTTAATGTCAAAAAAAGATACGATTGTTCGTTGTTGTAAGAAACACAATATAGAGGACACAAATAACTGAAGTAAACACATGGAAAAGACAGAGCACAAACAATAGCAAAAAGACGTTTATGTGACTTCATTAGGAATTGGGCACAAGAGACTTTACAACAAACAGTATTAGTCATAAAGACAGATACGTTATAATGATGAATGAGATAATTCAAAAGAAAAATATTATAGTCCTAAAATCTTAAGATCTTAAAATTGTATCTTCAAATTTTGTAGCTAAAATTGTCAGAACAAACATAAGAAATAGACACACACACAGATATTGTTGTAAATTTTAACACATTTCTCTCAATAACTGATAAATGAAGCAGAAGCAGTAGTACACATACAGATAATTGAAACATGATTATTGTGTTAACCTATTTGACATTAAAATAATATCTCCAAGATGCATTACTTTCAATTGCAAATGGAACATTTACTAAAAGAGACTACATACTGTGCCACAAAACAAATATCAATCAATTGAAAAGAATAGAAACATACAAAGTCTATTTTCTGATTACAGGTGAAATAAACAAAAAATAAATCATAAAAAGAAATCCTAAAAGTACTTCATATTTAGAAATTATGCAACGCCTTCCAAATACTCAATGAAAAATGAGAAGACAAAGTAAGAAATATGGTGTACTAATTCTAAAAATAAATAAAACATAGGAAAACATATGCGATGTGGCCAAAATAGTGGCTAATATAATACATTTGTAGCAAGAAGTATAAAGAACAAAAGAAGGTGAATGTACATGACTAATATAAGATGTAGAAAATTGGACAAAAATATGTACATATTAATATGACATGCATATTAGTAATCTGGGACAATTGTAAAGAAGCTTTTGAGTGAAAAACACAACTTAAAAAGGCTAACAAAAAGTAAAAACAGAAGGATCTGAAAAAAGTATGTCTGTTAAAAAATTTTAATTCCTAATTAAAACTCTTTCCACAACAAAATTTCCCATCCAATATGGCCAGATTTCTATCAAACATTTAAGAAGCAAATTTCAAACTCACACAAATTCTTAGAGAAATTCATGGAGGAAGGAACACTTCTCTACTTGTTTTATGAAGTCAGCATAATTCAGATACTGATATATGAAAAGTAATTATAAAAGGAAGGAAAGAAGGAGGGAAGGAAGGAAAAGAAAGGATGGAAGGAAGGAAGGGAGGGAGAGAAGAAAGAAGGAAGGAAGGAAAAAAGGAAGGAGGAGAGAGAAAGGAAAAAAAATACTGACCAATATTTCTCATGAGCATTAACTCAAAAACACAAAATATTAGCAAAATAGATTCATAGAAATATCAGAAAAGTAGTACACCAACTGGTGCTTTTCTTGGCAGTGCAACTGAGTTTAACATTGAAAAAAACCAATCAGGCCTAGCGCGGCGGCTCATGCCTGTAATCCCAGCACTTTGGGAGGCCGAGGAGGGCAGATTGCCTGAAGTCAGGAGTTTGATAAAAACCTGGCTAACATGATGAAACTCCGTCTCTACTAAAAATACAAAAATTAGCCGAGCATGTTGGTGCATGTCTGTAATCACAGCTACTCGAGAGGCTGAGGCAGGAGAATTGCTTGAACCCAAGAGGCAGAGGTTATAGTGAGCAGAGATCTTGCCACTGCACTCCAGCCTGCATGACAGAGCATGACAGCCTGCATGACAGACTCTGTTTTAAAAAAAAAAAAAAAAAGAAAAAAGAAAAAAAGAAAAAAAGTCTATCAATGCAATGCACTACATTGACAGAGTATAGAGAAAAACACTCAACAGGTTCTGAAACACAATTGCTAAATTCAACACACTTTTTTTTTTGTTATTATACTTTAAGTTCTAGGGTACATGTGCATAACATGCAGGTTTGTTACATATGTATACTTGTGCCATGTTGGTGTGCTGCACACATCAACTCGTCAGCACCCATCAATTCATCATTTATATCATGTATAACTCCCAATGCAATCCCTCCCCCCTCCCCCCTCCCCATGATAGGCCCCGGTGTGTGATGTTCCCCTTCCCGAGTCCAAGTGATGTCATTGTTCAATTCCCACCTATGAGTGAGAACATGCGGTGTTTGGTTTTCTGTTCTTGTGATAGTTTGCAACACACATTTTTAATAAACCCCCATAGGAAAATGGAAATGGAAAGAGACTTTCTCATTTGTTGTTGTTGTTGTTGTTGTTGTTTTTGGGGGCGGGGGGAGTCTCGCTCTGTTGCCTGGGCTGGAGTGCAGTGGCCGGATCTCAGCTCACTGCAAGCTCCGCCTCCCAGGTTTACACCATTCTCCTGCCTGAGCCTCCTGAATAGCTGAGACTACAGGCGCCCTCCACCTCACCCGGCTAGTTTTTTGTATTTTTTAGTAGAGACGGGGTTTCACCGTGTTAGCCAGGATGGTCTGGATCTCTTGACCTGGTGATCCGCCCCTCTCGGCCTCCCAAAGTGCTGTGATTACAGGCTTGAGCCACCGCGCCCGGCCAAGAGAGACTTTCTTATTTGATAAAGGGTATCTACAAAAGCTACAGCTATCATTAATCGTGAAATTGTGGTAAAAGGACAAAGATGACTACCATGGCTTATATTAAACATTGTGATGAAGGTCTTAACCAAGGCAATAGGACATGCAAAATAATTAAGCACTATAAAGATAGGTAAGAAAGCACTAAATAAATCTTCATTTGTAGTTAATATGGTTGTTCACATGGAAAATACAAAAGAATCTTAAAAAAACTGGTTATACTTAATAATCATCTATAAATTCACTAAATGAGTCAATTCAGCAAGGGTACTGGATTCACAGTCAATATACAAAAGGTAATTCTAACTAGCAAAAATAATGGGAATTTTTTAAAAACACTATTTATGGTAGCATTAAAATTTTAAAGACCTAAGATTCAACCTGGCAATGATATGCAAAATTTATGTATTGAAAACTGCAAAACATCACTGGGAGAATTTAAAGAAGCTATCATCTTGATGGATTGGAATATTCAGTCTTGTTAGGAGGTTGGTTCTCCTCAAAATGTAATTATAAATTCAATGAGATCCAAACTAAAGCTCCATCATAATTTGGAAATTTAGGAACTGTTTCTAAAATTTGTATGAACATGAAAATGGTCTAGAATAATCTAGAAAATATTGAAAAAATACAAACAATAACAAAGTTGAAGGACTCACAGTATACTTAACTTATATATAACATAATTCATAAATAATATAAATAATGGCCCGTATGCAGAGATAAAACAAATACTGAATAACTTAAGAGAAAATTCTGGGGAGCTACTAGGCTTCCAATATTTGCCAGCATGTTTTTTCATTTGTTTGTTGGTTTTTTCTTTTGTTCCTGCTGTTTTGTGTCTTTTGTCTTTATTAGAATAAAAGCTTACTGTGAGTATGTTCTGTGGAATTTTGTGAGTTTCTTTTTTTTAAATTATCTGACCCATGCAATCATTGCAAGACTTAAATAAGCATCTCAAAGAAATATAAAAATTCTCAACAGGCATTTGAATAAGTGCCCAGCATCATTAATAATCAGGAAAACAGAAGTTAAAACCTTGATGAAATGACACTATAAATACATTATGAGTAAAACAAACATGCCCAGAGCAAACTGAGAATATCTTCTGATGGCAAGGAGGAACTGGAACTCTTCTATATTGTTAGTGGGACGATTAACTAGTACAACATATTGGAAACCTGTTTGACAGCAGCTATTAAAGAAAAACATGTGTCTACTGTATGTTCCGCCATTCCCATTCATATATATATATATAATATATATATATATATATGAAAATGGGATAAGTACCTCCAAAAAGGTCTTTACAATAATGTTCCAAGTACCTTGCTTCATAATATGAAGAAATTGGAAAAGTTCCAAGTGCCTAAAAACAAGTATAAAATAAATTGTGGTATATTCAGTTACTATAATGCTACACATTCTATGGATAAATGCATCAATAAGGTTGATTTTAATGATACTATGTTAAACCAAAGGAGTTAGACAATTAAGTACATTGATAATTCCATTTGTTCTACTTTTAAGAACCAGCAAAAGAAGCTGACAATCGTAGAAGTAAGAATAGAATTAAACTCTGACCTGGGGGTGTTCACTAAAATGCGGCAGGGGGAGAGTTCTGGGTTGTTGGAAATAGTTTATATTTTAACTTGGGTATGGTTAAATAGATTGACTTCCCTCACCAGAAATCGAGGAATATTTGATTAAAGTTCTTAAAACAAATACCTTGATATTATAACAGGATGAAACAAATCAGTGAAACAAATAAAAGCAAACAAATAAACATGTTATGTCAGCATTATCATAAGACATTTCAATTATGTGGGAAAGATTATTTTAAAAATGATTTGGAGAAAAACAGCTAACATTTAATAATATAAATTGTCATCACTCAAGGTAATATTTTCATTATATTTAAATACTAATAAAACTCAGTGGTAAAAGCATCAGAAAAATAGAAAATAAACTTTTTAAAATCAAATAACATGCCTAAAGACAAGTTCTATAATACAAGTTTAATCAATTTTACCACAAGAAAGCTAAGAATAATCTGTACAATAAAATACACCATTAATAAAATATAAGCTATTGATATACTGAGAGAAAATATTTGCAATGTTGTGTTACAGATATTTGGAAATATTTAGCTGCTAGTCCCCAGCAGTTGGGAGAGTGAGTACCTGGTCTTGAAGAAAGACTCCAGGCAGTACAACAAAACATCCACCAGTCATGTGGGAAAAGGTGCCCAAAGCCACACAGGTAACTATAGGAACTAACACGTTAATACCAGTCACCTTTGTCCAAAATTACTTCATTAATATGATTATAAAACTACAATGGCCCAACCATTTCTCTTGTATATGTGGTACAATTTTATATAGTGGGCTAAGTATATGCTCAGACTACTGCTGTCATAGGAGTCAGTGTGAAACATAATTATTTCATTGAACATGGCCTCCTATAATGTGTATGTTTATAATTAATGAGAATGTCACTATATTCTTGCTAGTGTTTTATAAAACTTAACTCATAAGTCTTTACAATATCATTGTGAGGAAGGTCGAGTCCATTAATTTTGTTCTTCTATTCTGAGAAACTGTATCATAGGGAGAGAATGATATATTTTCTGCCAGTTGTTAAGACATAGGTGAAACAAGAATAGAAAAGGTTAACTAACTCTTATTCCCTAGGCAATAAGAACCTTTATGTATGTAATGCCATTACAGAGATACTCATTTTCCATTCTCATTTATTTCCACAGAATCCCTCTATCCTTGTATTACCATTTCTAATTTTAATATCTAAATTTTCATAAAAGTTACTAAGAACTTCTTAACAGTCATACAGTTTATCAATGAAGGACCACAACACTGACCTCGTATTTCATTTCCCGATTCACTGTCCTCTCTTAACGTCCTGATTGTAATCTGCAGAGGCAGCAGAATTCATCGTACTTTTATTGGTTACACATCCCTGTAAAAGATAAACAACGTGAGTGTAAGCAGAATTGTTTCATTAATTTAAAATTACAGTTTACCACACTGATGGATTATTGATTAATGTTCTAGTATTGTCATCAATGTTCTTTTCATTTATACAAATTAATAGCAAACTCCTTGAAGTCAAGAGATATATCTATGATTTAGTGTCGGGTGCGGTGGCTCATGCCTGTAATCCCAGCACTTTGGGAGGCCGAGGCAGGTGGATTGCTTGAGGTCAGGAGTTCAAGATCGGCCTGGGCAATATGGTGAAACCATGTCTCTACTAAAATTATAAAAATTAGCCTGGCGTGATGGCACGCACCTATCATCCCAGCTACTCAGGAGACTGAGGCATGAGAATCACTTGACCCTGGGAGGTGGAGGCTACAGTGAGCCGAGATTGCACCACTGCACTCCAAAAGTTGTATCTATGATTTCCTGTGGTTAGAAAAATTTAAGATCTCAAATTGGATTTGGCAACTAAATGAAAGTTATATATAGTTATCATATCACTGGAGCACTCTATTGAGAATATTGTAAGCAGTTAAATGCAGCTTGGTAACAAAGAAATTCATAATACATTCAGGCATCGGGAGAAAAAAATATGATCTAGAGAGTTCAGGTGTTAACCTGAGGCATTCATAGTCCCAGTCTTCACTAATCATCTAAAAAGGTGTGTAGAACATAGGAAATTATGTAGTTACATAGGTAGATTATATTGACATAGCTATTTTAGGGAGAAAAGCAGTATGTACATGGTTATTTATATTTCAGTTAGTTGCCAAATAACAGCTCTAAATTAAAGATTGAGGCATTTTAAAGCAATTCTTTGATTTCCTTTATAATGTGTTGCCTGAACTGCATCTAACCGAACCTTCTAAGAACCCTGGACGACGTGTTCTACACCTGCCAGATGGCAGTGCACTTGGTTCAGGAGAGTATTTGGAGAGGGAGACACCACTGGATGTTGAATATCTCTTGATGCTGTATTATGACTGGAATGCTGGGGATGCTCCTAGGAGGAACGACAGCAAATCTGTGCTAGAGCTCTTCTTTTCCAAACTAGTAGGAGAAAATTAATGTTGTCTGTGACTCCATGAGAAGTAGGGATGTTGCCTCAACCCAGCATGCACAGATCATAGCCTTTCAGCTGGTCTATTCCCTTCTAAGAATCAGACTAATTTTAGAGTCTGTGTCTCTGGACTCTCTTTCACATCCTGATTTATTGTATGAAAAGACCAAAGATAACATATTTCTAACACTCTCGTTATAGTGTCATTTGTAAGTTTCTTTTCTCTTTTTGTTTTATCAGTTTATTTTATTTTATTTTATTTTATTTTTTCTTGAGACAGAGTCTCACTCAGTCACCCAGGCTGCAATGCAGTGGTGCAATAAAAGCTTACTGCAGCCTCCACCTCCTAGGTTCAAGCAATCCTCCCGCCCCAGCCTCCTAAGTAGCTGGGACCAAAGTCATGCATCACTATGCCTGACTAATGTTTTAAGTTTATATATATATATATATATATATTCTTTATTTTTGCAGAAACGAGCTCACTATGTTACCTAGGCTAGTCTTGAACTCCTGGTCTCAGGTGATCATCCTGCCTCAACCACCCAAAGGGCTGGGATTACAAGTGTGAGCCACCTACCCAGTCACATTTATAAGTTTCATTCCCCATGCTATAAATGGCAGAAATGATTTTACCTCACATGTAATTCTTTTTGTAGCTTTGCATAAAGGGATACTTGTTATTTGTTTCATATCCTTTGGAAGATAGCACATGTTTATATTATTTTATAGTTACTTCTCAAATGAAAAAAATTTAAAAATTATATTAGTCACATACAGTTATTTACACTAATTAAAGTAGCATTTTATTACAAAGTAGACACCATAAGACATTTACTTTTGATTATTAAATAAATATTAGAACAGATCTGTAAATAAAATAAAATAAATTGAATTATTTGAACACTTCTGAAAATAATTATTTTTAAAATTTTGATGGATACTTTTATAATCTTTGTACATGCATAATAATATATCTTTATCTCATGATATTCATATTTTTGGCAGAGACATTTAAGAAAAAAATGCACAACTAGTCTCAATATAAAATATTAAGTGTACTTGGAAATATAACCAAAATAATATTTGTTCATGTGTTTATCTTAGAAACAATCTAGACTCATCACGAAAGAACTAAGATTAAAGTTATAAATTTTATCTTGAGATAAAGAGAAGTAATATAAGATCATTTTAAAACCACTTAAACCCTTATGTTTAAACTATTGAAAATAAACATGAAATTACCAGTTTATTTTGTCAAAAGATAAAAAAAATATCAATAATATATTTTGTAAATATTAGATTATTTCTCGGGTTAGAGTAGTTATATAAGTGATAGGAAGCCAGTTTGAAATAATCTTTGCAAATCATATACCTGATTTTAAAACATTATCTCCAGAATATGCAAAAAAATCTTAAAACTCAACAATAACAAAACAAATACCCTAATTAAAAACAGGCAAAAAGATTTGAGAGGACATCTAACCAAAAATCTATGAAGATGATAGCAAATAGGCATATATGAGAAGACACTCAGCATCACTCATCATTAGAGAAATGTAAATTAAAACAACAATGAGATATCACTACATATTTATTGGAATGGTTCAAATGCAAAGTCTGATCATAACCACTACTGGCAACTCTGCAAAGCATTAGAAATCCTCATTTATTGCCAGTGAGACTGTAAATTGGTCCAACCATTGGAAGGCATTTCGACAGTTTCTTATAAAACTGAGCATAGTCCAGTATTTGAATTTCTAGCTATTTACCCAATTGATTTAAAGAACTATGCCAGTATAAACTTCTATGCATGAATATTTGTAACAGTTTTACTGATAATTATTTATTCAATTTATTCATAATTTCCCCAAATTGTCAGCAACAAATATATCAATCAATAGATGAATGGATAAACTAACTGAGAAGAATAATGATTTCTTGAGTTTTCTGGAATCCACACATTTCTTAATGAAAATTATTATTCTATTTATAATCCCCAATCCTAAATACAGCATGTGGTGAGAATGGGCATTTAAAAAATATTTTTAATATCAAGCTATTTGAAAGTTATGCCACTAATGACACATTAATGTCTTAAATCAACTCATTGATCTAGCTTGCATTTATTACTCCCTTTTTACATGTGAAAACTCAACTTAGTGACTTCATCCAGATCAAGTGTAAGAAACTAATGTCCTGAATGAGGCAAGGTTAGCACTAGATCCTTCTCAATAATTTCTAAATCATTCTATATTTGCTGCCCAATGCCGCTATCCTCGTTTTTGTTTCCATCTTGCATTTGGACTACTAAAGTGGTGGCATAATTAGTCTTATGTGACCTCGGGTTACTTTTCAACCAATCTCTTTTCCACAGGGTTCTAGATTTTCCCCCCTAACTTTCACTGCTGTGCTGCAAAACCTTTAATTAGTCTAATCTCCTTTGTGGAGTAATCAAAGTTATGTAGAACTTGACCCACCTTCATGTAATACCTTTTACCACTTCTACACCCTTCTCCTGTCTCTGGACCCAGTGTTCTACTGATATATCATTGCTTTCCAATTTACCTATTTTAGAACACTTTTCTAAAAATCCTTTATGAATATTACTGCTATTGGTTGCTTCTCATTCTTCAAAGTTGAGTTGAAAAATCATCTCCTGCTTTAAGCTATCCATGAGCATCTTTTTGGGACTGTTTGCTCACACTTCCTCCTAAAGTAAAATTTAAAAAAAATCATTTATACCTTTAATCACCTTTATTTCTTGTATTAATAATCAGAAGCGAGACTGCAGCAACACTGGTGGTGCCTCTGTGATCACTCCTGGATTTTGTCTTGATAAACGAAATGATGAGGGTGAGATGAGTGTTGGAAGTGTCTTTTTGACATGTGTGCTTTTAGATGTTTAATAAATTCCTGAGGTGAAATTTGAATAAGCAATTTAGGATACGAGTGGCAACCTCTTAGGAATGTCAGGTCTGAAGATGTAAATGCAGAAGTCATTAGCTGTGGATGACCATAATATTGTGTGAGGACACTGGGTGCATGAACATGGAGGGCAGACTGGAGCTGAGGACCCTGTGGGGGAGATTTCAACATTTAGAGATTAGAAATGGGAGACACTTGTAACTAAAGTGGAGAATAAAGTCGGTGACTGAAAAGGAAAACCGAGAATGTTTTGAGAAGGAGGAAGAGATTAACAACCTCAAAGGGTTCTGACATATCTGATAAGATGAGGATGAAGACAAGATGGAAGTCACTGTGATTTCAACAGCAAATTCAGAGAAGCAATGAGATAAACCTCACTGGCATCAAGTTGTGGTGGAAAAAACAAACAGATAATGAGGAGGTGAAGTAAGAATTTATAGGCTGCCGGCGCGGTGGCTCAAAACTGCAATCCCAGCACTTTGGGAGGCCGAGGCGGGCGAATCACGAGGTCAGGAGTTCGAGACCATCCTGGCTAACACGGTGAAACCCCGTCTCTACTAAAAATACAAAAAACTAACTGGGCGAGGTGGCGGGAGCCTGTAGTCCCAGCTACTCGGGAGGCTGAGGCAGGAGAATGGTGTAAACCCAGTAGGTGGAGCTTGCAATGAGCCGAGATCGCGCCACTGCACTCCAGCCTGGGTGATAGAGCAAGACTCCGTCTCAAAAAAAAAAAAAAAAAAAAAGAATTTCTAGGCAACTCTTGCTGTTTCTATGCTGATAAAATACAGATGAATCTCTTGATAAGGTTTTATAAACAGAGAAGAAGATTTTTTCTGTTTGAATGGCAATATTTTAAAAAAACCTCAAAATACATGTTTTTGACAAGTCTTCATAAAACATTGTTCAAACACTTTCCGTATATATAAAGTATCACCTAACCGAGGAATCCCCAAAACAAATGATGGCAACATAGGATAGTCTTATTAACTGTAGCCAGCAGATTAGGGAAAGGAGGCACTGGGTGGCAGTTTTCCAAATGTCACAAATCTTATTGGTGGTCCTGAATGACTGGAGGCTGATGGAAACAACTCAGGAGGCACAGAACTGCTGTGGCAGAAGGAGAGATCGACATTGCAGGACATGTTTACTGGTTGAAATGAGTAAACAACTAGTGGTCCTATCTCTCACCTACAAAAAAGAGGTGGGAAAATAATCATTCCCTTCTCTAATAACGGATCACAGAATTCGCCTTTCTGCAAAAAATACGTAGAAGCTTTATTGAAATATAATAGACAATAAATTGCACATATTTAAGGTGTATGATGTACTAAATGTTGGCATGTGTATATCCTTGTGAAACCACTACCAAAACCACATCTCGAGTCTCCTCATCCCCCTTCCTAATCCCTTCTTTTCTGCCCCACACTCCCACTGCTGGGGAGTCACTGACCGACTTTCTGTCAATATAAATAGTGCAGCATAATTGTTTTAATATATGCTTCACATATTAATAATCATTCCTATTGTTGAGTAGTATTCCACTGTATGAATACACTACCAGTCGATAGGCACTTGAGTTACATATGGTTTGGGGCTCAAAAATAAACTTGCTACATATTGATTATTTTTGTTATCCAACCAATTTAGAGAGACATGTTAAAAATATCTGACTATATCTGTGAATTTGTCTATTTTTCCATAGTCTCTCAGTTTTTGTTTCATGTTTTGAAGCTCTCATATTAGCTACATAACAATTTAGGATCATTATGTCTTATTTATAAATCTATCATTTTATTATTACATTATGACCCCCTTTGGAGTTGGTAACATTTATTACTCTGTAATTTTCTTCACTGATATTAACATAGTCAGTCTAGCTTTCTTTGGATTAGGGTAATATGTGGTATTTTTTCCTTTTACTTTTAACCTATTTATCACCTAAAATGATTCTCCTGTAGAAAGCACACAGCTACATCTTAGCTTTTGATCCAAACTGCAACTTCTGCCTTGTAATTGATATTTGGAACATTTAAATGTAATGTGATCATTAATAAGATCCTGCTATTTGTTTTCTCTTTCTCCATTTTGTTATTTGTTTATATCTTCCTCTCAATCTACCTTCTTTTGAATTAATTGAATGTTTCTGATTTCTTTTTTGATTTGATTTCATTGACTTTTTAACTATATAGTAACTATATTAACTATAATACCACATAACTTATTGTTTTGTTTTGATTGTAAGTTTAGAGTTTATAATATATATCTTTAATTTATCACCATCTGCCTTTAAGTGATAGCATACTATTTCACATATTATAAGGAAGCTTATAATAATATATACTTCCATCCATTTCTTTCCTTTTGACCTTCATGGCATTATTTTCCATTTTCTGAAGTTTTGAATGATTTTACACTACCTCCAGCAATACACAAGTAACCAATTTTCTTTGCATTCTGATATGGTTTGTCTGTGTCCCTACCCAAATCTCCTCTTGAATTGAGGCTTCCATAATCCCCACATGTCGTGGGAAGGACCCAGTGGGAGGTAATTGACTCACAGGGGTGGGTTTTTCCCCACGCTGTTCTCATGATAGTGAATAAGTCTCATGAGATCTGATGGTTTTGTAAAGGGCAGTTCCCCTGCACATGCTCCCTTGCCTGCTGCCATGTAAGATGAGATATTGCTCCTCCTTTGCCTTCCACCATGATTGTGAGGCCTCCCCAGCCATGTAGAACTGTGAGTCCATTAAACTTCCTTTTCTTTATAAATTACCCAGTCTCAGGTATTTCTTCATTACAGTATAAAAATGGGGTAATACACATCTTGACACATGTTTTGTGTTGTCACCTTTTAAATTTTAGTCATAATTTGAAGCAATATCTACTTTTTTTTATTTAAGGAAACTCAATATGAGAAGAAAATTTTATTGTATTTACCTTTATCTATATTCTTTACATTATTCTTTCCCCACTCCCTGTGTTTCAAAATTTCTTTTAATCTTTCACTTTCTCTTTGAAGAATGTTAGCAGTTCTTATGGGATAGGAATTCTGATGACGAATTCTGTTAATTTTACTGCATCTCAGAATGATTGATTTCCCCATCATTCCTGAAGGATATTTTCACTGGGTATGAATTCTGGATTTAGAGTTATTTTCTTTCAGTATTGGAATTTCACTGTGGTAGTTGCTCTGGCCTGCCTGTTTTCGGATGGGAAATACGCTGTCACTTGAATTGTTCCCTTTAGAGGTAAGCTGTTCTTTCTTTCTTACTACTTTTTCTTTTTCGTTCTTTTTTTTTTTTTTTTTTTGAGATGGAGTCTCACTCTGTAGCCCTAGCTGGAGTGCAGTGGGGCAATCTCGGCTCCCTGCAACCTCCACCTCCTGGGCTCAAGCGATTATCTTGCCTCAGCCTCCCAAGTATCTGAGCATATAGGCACACATCACCATGCCTGTCTAATTTTTTGTATTTTAGTAGAGATGGGGTTTCACCGTGTTACCTGGGGTGGTCTCAAACTCCTGAGCTCAGGAAATTCACCTGCTTTTGTTATGCCCAGACCGTTTATTCCCCGAAGAAGACCACCAGAGTCCAGTGTCAAAGCCAAGTGGCAAGGATCTTTAATGCAAGTTCGAACTTGGTCCCTCCGTTCTACAACATACAAGAGGGCCTGGAACAATGCCCGCGCTTGCTTTTTATAGCTTGAGGTAAACAGGACTTGTCAGGTTACAGAGGAACAAGGCATTACAATTGGTTTACATTTTAAATTATGCTTTTAGCAGCTTTCTTATTGGTTCCTGCGCTTTTACAAAAGGTTGCAACCTTATTGGAGGTTCTCCAGGTGTTGTTTTTCTTTGAAATAAACGGAGGAATGTGTTTGTGTCGGGCTCAGGAAGTGGAGGCATATGGGGGGATGTGATGTGTTTGTGTCGGGCTCAGGAAGTGGAGGCATATGGGGGGATGTGTTGTGTTTGTGTCGGGCTCAGGAAGTGGAGGCATTGCTCAAGGCTGTGATGTGTTTGTGTTCTTTCACTTTGGCCTCCCAAAGTGCTGGGATTACAGGCTTGTGCCATCATGCCTGGCCCTTTCTTACTACTTTTAAGGGTTTCTTGCATCTGGTATTCAGAAGTTTGGCTATGATATGTCTTGGTATATGTTTCTTTGTGGTTATCTTGTATGAAGTTTGCTTAGCCTCTTGAATTTGCAGAATATGGTTTTCACCAGCTTGAAAACCTTTTATGCATTATTTCTTTGAACACCTGCCCTAACCCATTCACTTTGGGGACTCTGATAACACAAATATTGGATATTTTGTTATAGTTCAACATGTCCAGAAAACTCTGCTCATTTCTTTTTCCTGCCTATTTTATTTCGCTTGTTCAAATATGGTTATTTCTATAGTTCTCTCTTTAGATTTTGTGATACTTTTTCTCTGTCCTTTTCATTCTGCTGTTGAGTCCATATATTGAGGTGTATTCAAATATTTTTGATTATAGTAAACTTTAGCTGTAAAAATTCACTTTCCCTTTTTTTTTTTGAGATGGAGTCTCGCTCTGCCGCCCGGGCTGGAGTGCAGTGTCCGGATCTCAGCTCACTTCAGCTCACTGCAAGCTCCGCCTCCCGGGTTCACGCCATTCTCCTGCCTCAGCCTGCCGAGTAGCTGGGACTACAGGCGCCCGCCACCACGCCCGGCTAGTTTTTTGTATTTTTTAGTAGAGACGGGGTTTCACCGTGTTAGCCAGGATAGTCTCGATCTCCTGACCTCGTGATCCACCCGTCTCGGCCTCCCAAAGTGGTGGGATTACAGGCTTGAACCACCGCGCCCGGCCAAAAATTCAATTTTCTTATGTTTTACTCCATTTCTTTATTGCAAATTTCTGTTTCTTCATTCTGATTTTTTATTTTCTAACTTGTTTCAAGCTTATTAGCAATTCTTTGTTGAAGCATTTATGTGATGGCTGACTTAAAATCATTGTCTGATCATCATCTGTATCATCTTGGTGTTGAGCATCTACTGATTATCTTTTGTTATTCAAACCGAGATATTTCTAGTTTATGGGATGACAAGCGATTTTTAATGGGGATCTGGACATTGGAATATTATGTTATGGCATTCTGGGCCTCACTTAAACCTGCTTCACTGGCTTTGTCAGACACTGCCCTGGATGGAAGATGGGCACTGCCTCATGACTGCCGGTGGGATAGTAGTTCAGGTTCCCACTAGATTCTATTGACATCCACATGTCAATCTTTTTACTGCTGGTTGGGGGTGTGAGTTCTGGGTTTCCTACAGGCTTTCACCAATTCTACCCTCTGGTAGGAGTGTTCCTTGTTACTTCTCTCCAAGTGGCATCCACAAACAACCGAAGGGGAAGGCGGTCTCAATACCTCTCTGCAGTGGTGAAAATCCTGACTCTACTTGACCTCCTCTGACATCACTCCTTGGAGAGGGGAAAGGCTTCTTATGGCAACAGATGGAGGTGAAAGTTCACCCTACTTGATATGGTTTGGCTCTGTGTCCCCACCCAAATCTCATGTTAAACTGTGATCCCGGGTGTTGGAGGTAGGTCCTGGTAGGAGGTGATTGGATCATGGGGGTTGTTTCCAGTGGTTTGGCATCATCCCCTTAGGGCTCTCTTGTGATGGAATTCTTATGAGATCTGTTTGTTTAAACACATTTATGCCTACTGTTCCATTATTGGAACACTGAGCATATTTAAGTTGTTTATATCCTAGTGCCCAAGGCCATTGACAAGGTCTGATTTTTTTTCAAACTCAACATATTGCAACCTCAGGCATAAATGGGTTAAAAGTGTGTAGCATCTCTCCCCTCTTTCCTGCTCTGTCATGGTAAGATGTGGTTGCTTCCCCTTTGCCTTCTGCCATGATTGTAAGTTCTCTGAGGCCTCCCAGTAATGCTTCCAGTACAGCCTGTGGAACTGTCAGTCAATTAAACCTATTTTCTTTATAAACTACCCAGTCTCAGGTAGTTATTTACAGCAGTGTGAGAATGGACTAATACACTAGCCATGTGATCTCCACTAACACCATGGGACTGGGGTTTGTTGTACCCAGCAGGGGTGAAAGTTCCAGTTCCTTCCTAGGCTCTCCTTGAGACCACCTTAGCAGAGGAGTTGGGACATTTATACTTTTAAAAAAGTTCACCTAATTGCTACTATTTCTTATATTTATTAATTATTATTATTATTATTTTGAGATGGAGTCTCTCTCTGTCACCCAGGCTGGAGTGCAGTGGTACAACCTCAGCTCACTGCAAGCTCCACCTCCCGGGTTCACGTCATTCTCCTGCCTCAGCCTCATGAATAGCTGGGACTACAGGCACCCGCCACCACGCCCAGCTAATTTTTTTGTACTTTTTTAAGTAGAGACGGTGTTTTACGGTGTTTCACCGTGTTAGCCAGGATGGTCTCGATCTCCTGACTTTGTGATCCTCCCGCCTTGGCCTCCCAAAGTGCTTGGGTTACAGGCGTGAGCCACCATGCCCAGCCTAATTGTTACTCTTTCTAAATTAGATTCTATTGAAATGTATAGACAATAAATACTAAACATCTCTTTCCTTACAGTAATCAACCCATGGCCTGTTTTTGTACATCTCATAAGGTAAAAATGACCTTTACATGTTTAAAGGTATTTTTTAAGAACACGCAACAGAGGCCTTTCTTGCCTGCAAAGCCTACAATATTTACAATTTACTCTCTTATCATTCACAAGGAAATGTTTGCCAACTGTTGTCTTGGAGGAGAAGAAAACAAATATACAAAGAAACAAGAACAAAACATCAAAACATACCTACATGCAAATAACATGAAAATATTATGATGCTTCATTTCCAGTCTTAATTATAGTTCTATAGTGTGTGAGAAAAGTAAATAAAGGCCACAATGTGAGACTCTAAGTTCTCTTGTTTGTTGATTCTAATAGTGAAAGTCAAGTGGGCATAAAGTCGATTGACCTGGGAGCAGAATAAATAGGAGTAAGTCCAATTTCTACCTGCTTTCTACCTGCTGTTTCCATGAACTCAACCATTGACACTCACCCCACTTCCTAGCCCTCCTTCTGATTCTCCTGTGATGTATTAGGATCTCCAGATCCCTGTCTCCATGTCCAGTTTAAGAGAACTCAAACTAAGACACCCATATTCCTTTATTCAGACCTGGCAAGTAAAAAACAACTAAAGTCAGAGGTCTGCAGCCTCAGATAGCAGTTGGTATTAAATATTATTAATTTAGTGTCTGGAAAATAGCAATTGTTGATGCAGATGCTTTAACAACCTAATCACTGAGATGTCCATTATATCTTGTTATATGAAGATAGGTTAGCACATATTTATATGTTATTACCAGAGAATTTGATTTGTCTACAGTTATAAAGTCCCTTTGCACATTAAAATTGATTTTCTGTCTAGTTCTAGCTCATGGAAAGGAAACAGGACTATGTTTAATAAATAACATAAACATTTAAAAATAGTTCCAAAGGACTTATAATCTTGAGCCTATATTTTTGATGGTTGAAGACCTATTTATGAGGAAGTTTCTCCTAAATTAAAAAAAGAGAAACACTTAGCAAAAGTTACAAGTTATGCTCCTGAAACTCCTTGGTGAAAAATAGTTCAATGATAATTATTTGGACCTAATTGGCTTGGTTCATAAAAAGGAGCTAAGGAATTTCTCTAAATAATTATAAATCATATGACATTTCCAGTTCCTTAAATATATTAAGATTAACATGATATGATTCTAACAGGTTAATATTAAAACAGAAAATTTTGAAAATGAAAGTTGCATTACTACACTCCTATAGGGAACCAACAGGAGGGTGTCAATAGATGGTTAGTAATGTACTCACTCATTTGCCACTGGTGTGTCTCTGTATGTTCACTAGTTCGTTCACTCAGAGAAGAGACTAAACATGCTTGGTGTGATCCATTCTGTCTCTCTCCCTCCCTCCCTCCTTTTCTTGCCTCGAGTGTTATCTCTGCTTTGTTAGCATCAATGCTATGAGCAGCATATCTCTGCAGTAAAAGTCCACAATTTTCTGTTTATGTCAGGACTCCACAATTTTCTGTTTATGTCAGGGCTCCACAATTTTCTATTCATGTCAGAGAATTGTGGGCCTGATTCAGACTCAGAGTTTGAGGAAGCCCGCTGAGGACACAATTCTCAGCGAGGTTCCAAAATCATCCCTACCAAAAAAACTGACTCTTTTCTCTCAATCTTGAAGATCTGCTGCAGACTGGATCTTAGGTCTTTTCCAAATTCATATGTTGAAATTTCATCCTTATAATAATGGTGTTAAGGTATGGAGCTGGCGGGAGGAAATTAGGTCATGAAGGCAGAGCCATCATGAATAGAATTAGTGCCCTTATAAAATAAACTCCAGAGAGACCCTTTGCCCCTCCTACCATGTGAGGACACAGCTAGAAGATGACTGTAAGTGCTCCAGGAAGTTGCCCTCACTAGACACTGAACTGACCGGCACTTCAGCTTTGGACTTCCCAGCCTCTGGAACTGTGAGAAATACATTTTTGTTGTTTACAAGACATGCAGTCTGGGATATTTTTGTTATAGCAACCCAAACAAACTAAGACATGGTACCAGTACCTAATTTTCCACTGACTTCTGAATTTGCTATTGAAGAGGACACGAGAATATTATTTATTGGCTCACTGAAATCACAAGAGGATATAAATAGATTGTAAGAATTCACACAGACATAAGAAAGTATGTCTAGTGATTGCCAATTTTACAGTGATTATTATAAAACAGAAAATTATATTTTTAAATTTTTCTTGTACTTTTTCCTTCTCTATAATTTCTTCCTTTGTCCTTCTCAATGCTATTTGTTATTCTTCCTCAAATGTACTTGCTGATAAACTCCCCTAGGTCTACTACAGGGCACCACATGTTCTTATGATTTGTATTGTTTAGGGAGAGGAGGTTTGTAGAGGTGGGGATGCAGTCAGGAACCAACATTTAGTGAAGGCAAATGATGCACTCTACATTTTGGAAGACAAGATGGTGAAAAGAATCTTGAGTGGATGTCAAAATGGAAAAGACCCAGGCCTAAAATTGACCTCCAAAATATACTAGTGGTGTCACCTCAGATTGCTCAAGTTTTCCCATCCCTCTCCAGTGATTCAGAGCTAGCATCTCAAAATACCAAATTGATTAAATGCTTAGCCTTTCAAGTCAAACAGACCTGGGTTTGAAATTAGCAATGCTAATTATGAGCTGAGTCATTTAGGCAAACATTATAAGTAATTAACTTCTCTGTGTCTTACTTTCTTTTCTGTTATATAATAGATCTTTTACGGGGCCTAGTGCATATAAAGCACCCAATATATTTTAAGTGATAGAATGATGATTTTTAATTCACATCATTAGGTTTCTCTTAAGTCTGACTCCAATATTTTAAAAATTCAAATAATTTTATAGACTAAAATTTAGAAAAGGCATGGGAAAGCAAGAAAAGGCAATATATATATATGTAACTATAATTGGGAAACTGACATTTACAAAGCTACTTTCCCTCAAAACTTATTTTACTGCAGTTTAGAAAACCAAAAGTAAACTTAAATTGTATATATGCAAAAAATTGGCTTGAACTCAATATGAAATATAATAAAAAGTTACTGCTATAATTAGAATAATGTTTTATCTTTGTTTTCAATAAGATTTGGTATTTCATCTTTCTCACATAACTTATAATTTTGCTAAACTGTTAAGAAATTATAAAAATAAAGTGTAACAAGAAGTTTCCATGTTGACATAATTGCCTGGAGCAGATCCTGTGCCCATGAAGAAGTAACTTATCATAACTTACAAAGAAATAGGAGTGCTGCTTTGCAAATACATTGACACTTTTTTCTGCATTCAAATATGCCCTTTTTCAGTGTTTATTTTCTATTGCTTAGATAACTTTGTTTTTCACTCTGATCATATGTAAGGGTTATTTCTTTCTTTTGCTTTTTTTTTTTTTTTTGATATAAGGTCTTGCTCTCTTGCCTAGGCTGGAGTGCAGTGGCATGATCACAGCTCACTGGAAACCTCGACCTCTCTGGCTCAGGTGATCCTCCAACCCTAGCCTCATGAGTAGCTGGGACTATAGTCATATGACACCATGACCAGCTAATTTTTGTGCTTTTTTGTAGAGCTGGTGTTTTAGTCTGTTTTTAGACTGCTATAAAGAACTACCGGGGACTGGGTAATTTACAAAGAAAAGAGTTACACTGATTCACAGTTCTATAGTCTCATGCTGAGGGAGGCCTCAGAAAATTTATAATCATGGCAGAAGGCAAAGGAGAAGCAAGGCACATCTTACATGGCAGCAGGAGGGGAAGAGGAGAAGTGCTACACTTTTAAACCATCAGATCTCATGAGAACTCACTATCATGAGAACAGCATGGGGAAAACTGCGCCCATAATCCAATCACCTCCTACCCTCAACATATGAGGTCCCTCCCTCAACACATGAGGATTACAATTGGAGATGAGATTTGGATGGGGACACTAAGCCAAACCATATCAGACTGGTTTTGCCATTCTGCACAGACTGGTCGTGAACTCCTGTGCTCAAGCTAACCTCCAGCCTCGGCCTCCAAAAGTGCTGGGATTATAGGTGTAAGCCAATGTACCCAGCCAAGGCTATTTCCTATGAGGATAATTTTGTTTGAAATGAATATTTAGTAGAAAACTTAAAGGAAGAAGGCCAGGCGCAGTGCCTTATGCCTGTAATCCCAGCACTTTGGAAGGCAGAGATGGGCAGATTATTTGAGGACAAGAGTTTGAGACCAGCCTGGCCAACATGGTGAAACCCTGTCTCTACTAAAAATACAAAAATTAGCCAAACATGGTGGTGGGTGCCTGTAATCCAAGCTACTCAGAAGGGTGAGACAGGAGAATCGCTTGAACCTGGGAGGCAGAGGTGAAAGTGAGCCGAGATCAGGTCAGTGCACTCCAGCCTGGGCGATAGAGGGAGACTTCATCTTAAAAAGAAACCCAAAAAACAAAACAAAACAAAAAAAGGAATTAAGCACACATCAAACCAAAAATCAGTTGAAATCATGCAAAGAAAATACTATTATGCACAGTAATTGAAATAATAGGATTTCTGTTACATCTCTTGGTGATACATATGAACTGTAATAAAATTATTTTCTAAAATCCATTTAACCTTGCATCAAGGAATTTTATGTGAAATTATGTATCCTTCAAGAAAATCATTATTTTATAAACTGCAAAGTGAATATGTATATGGGCATTTCAAAACTATGCTTTGGTATATAAATCAAGTATTACATATGTCATTTTAACTTATTAGTATTATTTATGTGATATATTATTATGATGAAGCAATAAGTCTAGCTAATATTGAAAACACAAGCAAATAAATTATATTACTATTAAGTACTTAAAGAACAGTTATGTGAGAGCAAAAATTTACTGATTTGTTAACAAATTTAAGATTTTTTAGTATAGTTTTTTATTTATAAGAAACTATAGAAGGCCGGGCGCGGTGGCTCAAGCCTGTAATCCCAGCACTTTGGGAGGCCGAGACGGGAGGATCACGAGGTCAGTAGTTCGAGACCATCCTGGCAAACATGGAGAAACCCCGTCTCTACTAAAAAAATACAAAAATCTAGCAGGGCGAGGTGGCTGGTGCCTGTAGTCCCAGCTACTCCGGAGGCTGAGGCAGGAGAATGGCGTAAACCCGGGAGGTGGAGCTTGCAGTGAGCTGAGATCCGGCCATTGCACTCCAGCCTGGGTGACAGAGCGAAACTCCGTCTCAAAAAAAAAAAAAAAAAAAAAAAAAAACTATAGAAAAGTATTAATAAATTTTTAATATATTATTTTAAACCTAGAATTATGTCTTACCATACACTAGAAATCAGCTTTGTCATATTCTAAGGATTGTGCTTTAAAAACTAGTAAAAGCCGGGCGTGGTGGCTCAAGCCTGTAATCCCAGCACTTTGGGAGGTCGAGACGGGCAGACCACGAGGTCAGGAGATCGAGACCATCCTGGCTAACACGGTGAAATCCCGTCTCTACTAAAAAATACAAAAAACTAGCCAGACGAGGTGGCGGGCGCCTGTAGTCCCAGCTACTCAGGAGGCTGAGGCAGGAGAAGGGCATGAACCCGGGAGGCGGAGTTTGCAGTAAGCCGAGATCCAGCCACTGCACTCCAGCCTGGGCGACAGAGCGAGACTCCACCTCAAAAAATAAATAAATAAATAAATAAATAAATAAATAAATACTAGTAAAATGTGTGAATTTTATTAACTTCTTTCATTCTGAAATTTAAATGTATATTTGTGAATTATAACAAATATATTGTATATTTTTAGTTGTAGTAAAATATATATAACTAAATTTACCTACTTAATCATTTTTAAGTCTGCAGTTTGTGGTGTTAAGTGCATTAAGATTGCAACACACACACTCTCCTAAACTTTTCATCTTGAAACTAAAACTCTACTCATGAAACAACTCCCCATTCCTTCCTCCCTCTCTGCAGCCCCTGGCAACCACCATTCTACTTTCTGTCTCCATAAATTTGACTGCTCTAGGCACCTCATGGAAGTGGAATCATAAAGTGTTTGTCCTTTTGTGATTGACTTATTTCATTTAGCATAATGTCCTCGAGGTTCATTCACATTGTAGCATCTATCAGATTTTCCATCATTTTCAGACTCAAAAAATGCTCCATGTATGGGTTCTGACATTTTGCTTTTTCATTCATTTCATTTCATCTATAGATGGAGGCTTGTGATAATGGGTGTACTAACATTACTTTGAGCCCTGCTTTCAATTATTTCGGGTATATATTCACAAATGAAAAAGCTGGGTCACGTAAGAATTCTGTTTTCCATTTTGTGAGAAACAACCATATTGTTTTCCTTAGCATATGCACCATTTTACATACCCATCAACAGTGCACACGTGTTCTAATTTCTTCACATCTTTGTCAAAATGGGTTACTTTCTATTTTTTTAATAGTAACCATCTTAGAGATGGTATCTCAATGAAGTTTTAATTTGCATTTTCCTAATTAGGAGTGTTGAGCATCTTTTCACATGCTTGTTGATCATTTGTATGTCTTCTTTGGTGAAATATTTATTCAACTTCTTTGCCAATTTTTGAATGGGGTTGTTTGGGTTTGTTTTTATATCATGAGTTGTAGGAGTTCTTTTTATGTTTTAGCTGTTTACCTTTTATCCAACATGTGATGTACAAATATCTACTCTCATTCTGTTGGCTGCCTTATCATTCTGTTGATTGTATTCTTCGATTCACAGACATTTTTCAATTTTATGTAAATAAATTTACCTGTTTTTCTCTGTTGCTTGTGCTTTTGGTGTTGCCTCCAATAAACCATTATCAAATCTAATGTATGAAACTTTTCACTTTTGTTGTTTCCTAATAGGTTTAGCCATTTATGACCAGCACACAGCTAACACCTGTCTATGACAGGACACTGAAAACTTTTCCTGTAAGATCAGTAAGAACAAGACAAGGATGCCCACTTTTGCCACTTCTATCTAACACAGAACAGGAACCCAGAGAAGTTAGTCAAGAAAAGGAAACAAAAGGCATTCAAAGCAAAAAAGAGGGTGAGAACCTTTTTTCTGTTTGCAGATGACATGACTGTATGTGTGGAAAATCCTAAATAATCTAGTAAGAAATTGTTTTAACTGAAAGGAATTAAGGAAAGTTTCAGGGTACAAAATCAACAAGCAAAAATCAGTTTTTTAAATACTACTCTAATTCATCAACAGATTCAATAGAATCCATATCAAAATCCCAAAACGAGCCATGTCAAAATTCAGAAGGTATTTTTTTTTTTTTGCAGATATAGAAAAAATATCCTAAAATTCACATGGAATCTCAAGAGATTCTGAATAGCCAGAACAATCGTGAAAATTAAAAGCAAATTCAGAAGTCTCATACTCTCTGATTTTAATATTTATTTCAAAGCCACCAGAATCAAAACATTTCTATAGTTTTGTATTACCTATTTCACTTGCTTCTGTCCTAATATTTATTATCTGCTTTCTTTTGCTAACTGTAGTAGTTTGTCTTCTTTCTCTTGTTTCCTGAGTAAGGTTTTTAATTTGAGATTTTAAAATTTATTTTTCATGTTAGCTTTTGCAGCTGTATATTTTCCCTGGTGCTGCTTTCACAGAGTTTCATATGTTTTAGAATGTTGTATTTTGCTCTCATCTGTCTCAAGGTATTTTTTAGTTTTCCATGTGATATCTTTGCTGCCCAGTGGTTGATTAAGAGTGTCGTGTTTGATTTCCATAATTTAGTACATTTTCCAGTTCCATTGCATACTTATTTCTAGTTTCATCCCATTGCAAGTAGCAAAGAAACTTTGTATGATTTCATTTTTTAAACTGTATTAAGACTTGCTTTTTAGCCTAACATTTGATCTATCATAGAGAATGTTCTCTATATATTTGAGAAAAATGAGTATTCTGATACCGTTGTTTGAAATGTTTTGTGTATGTTTGTTAGGTCTAATTTATTTATACTGTTTTGAAGCCTTGTGTTTCTTTATTGATCTGTCCTTTTCATTACTACGTGTGAGATATTAAAATTTTCTACTATTTTATAGAGCTATTTATTGTTTTCTTTATTTCTGCCAATGTTTCTTTCATATATTTAGGAGCTCTCATGTTGGATGTACATATAATTACTATATTTTCTTAGTGATCTAATTATTTTATCACTAAATAATGTTCTTTGTCTCCTCTAACAGTTTCTGTTTCAAAGTTCATTTTGCATGATACTAGTATAGCCATCCCTGCTCTCTTTTGATGGCTATTTGCAAAGAATATCTTTTTTCATCCTTTTACTTTTAACGTGAGTGTTCTCAGATCTAAAGTGAGTCAATTGTAGACAGCATATAGTTAGATCCTGTGTATATATCTACTCTGCAAATGTGCATCTTTTGAAGGGGAATTTAATTCTTCTGTATTTTAAGTAATTCCTTCTGGGAAAGAATTTACTCTTGTAATTCTG
This sequence comes from Trachypithecus francoisi, assembly GCF_009764315.1. Classification (NCBI taxonomy): domain Eukaryota; kingdom Metazoa; phylum Chordata; class Mammalia; order Primates; family Cercopithecidae; genus Trachypithecus; species Trachypithecus francoisi. Next base: position 4,386,633 of record NW_022681472.1, read on the forward strand.
TTGTCTTCAGCATTTCTTTGAGCTTTTTGTCCTTCATTTCCTTCCTTATTGACTTTCTTTGTGTTAGCTTTTTTTAGTTAACTTTATGTAGTGATATATAATGATTTGATTTCCTTCTCATTTCCTCTCTTGTATAGTATATAGTTATTTCTTTTTGTTACCGGGGGATTACATAAAACATTCTAAAGCTACAGCATGCTATTTTAATCTGATAACAGCTTAACTTCAATTGCATATAAAACACTACTTCTTAACAACTTAGTTTCCTTTTTTTGTTGCTGATGTCAAAAATTACCTTTTTATATATTTTGTACCCATTAGCATCGATTTATGCTTTTGTCCTGTAAACCTCATGAAAGAATTAAAAGTGGAATTATAAACCAAAACTAAAATAATAAAAATTTTTATCATAATAATTACCTTTACCTGAGAACTTCTTTTCTTTTTCTTTTTTTTTATTTATTTATTTATTTTTTTTTTTTGTATTGCTTTAAGTTACCCTCTGGCATTCTTTCTTTTAAATTTGAAGGACTTCCTTTAGCATTTCTTGTACAGTAAATCTGGTAGTAATGAATTCCCTCAGCTTTTGTTTACCTGGAAATGTCTTACTTTGCTCTCATTTTTGAAGACCTGTGTTGCCAGACGTAGTATTCTCAGATGCTTTTTTCCTTTAACTTTAAATATATATTACATTAGTTCCTATTGCCTTTTGGCCTATAAGGTTTCTCCTAAAAAAAAATCATGATAATCTTATAGGGCTACCATGCACAAGGTAAGCCATTTTTTTCTTGCTACTTTGAAGATTCTCTGTGTTAACTTTTGGCATTTCGACTATAATGTATCTCAGTGAGGGTCTTTGGGGGTTTATTTTACTTGGACTGCCATAATGTACACGTTGGTTGGCTTGATGGTGTCCCTTAAGGCCCTGTGGCATTTCTCAGTTCATTCTGTTCCTTTCTGCTCCTTTGACTTTGTAATTTCAAATGACCTGTCTTTAAATTTGCTGATTATTTCTTTTGTCTGTTTAATTCTGCTATGGAATCCCTCTAGTTAATTTTGTAATTCTGTTATCATATTTTCTCAGTTACTGAATTTCTGTTTGATTCATTCTTATAATTTCAATATCTTTGTTGATATTATTTTGTTCATATATTGTCTTCCTGCTTTCATGTAATTCTCTTTCCCTTCTCTTTAGCTTATTGTGCATACTTAAGATGGTTATTTTAAAGTCATTGCCAAGGGCTATGTTTCTTTAGGGTCAATTTGTAGACACTAATGTTGTTTCTTTGAATGACCATATTCGCTGTTTCGTTATATGCCTTTCAATCTTTTTTTGAAAACTGGGTATGTAAAACACCAAGAGGAAAACAGAACAAAGCAACAACAACAAAGTCAACCACTTCTGCCATCCTTTGCAGACTGGCTCCATGCAAGGGAAAATACTCACTAATCAGCCCTGTGTACACACGCAGTGTTCTTTCAAGCCTTTTCTAGAAATTACTCGTCACTGGGTGACAAGTCACTTTTGTTCCAGTTCATCCATTTACACAACTGCTTTTAAATGTTTTAATTTCCTTAAGAGTCTCACCTTATTTCTTACTGAAGCCATAAGCATTTTATCGTGCTCCTCTTCCTTGATCTCTTGCCTTTAGGTGCCTGCAGGTCTCCAGTTGCCTTTCAGCTCTCTTCACCATGACAATCACCACTGCTTTCAGTGGCCTCCAACCTGATGTCCTGACAATGCCACCATTCCAATCAGCTCTCCAAGTCGGGTGACACAGAGATCAGTCCCCTGGCAGCCCCTAGACAAACCCAAATGCTGCAAGTTCCACTTATATCCTTCCACATTAAGTAGGAACTGGGCAACTTTCTCCTGACTGTGTCACGCTGCTCCAAGAAAGGAATGGAGCATGGAGAAGCAAAAATACTACAAAATATTCTACCATTGTTATTGTGACTGTTTCTTTCGGCATTCACTTCGTTGATGCAATTTCTAAAGTGGTTTTTGAAGCCCTAAAGTCATTTTGGTCCATATGTCACTTTTCATTCTGTCTTACCATGGGTGAGTGAAGCTCTAGAGCTTCCTAATCTGCCATCTTTCTAACATCATTCCGGAACAATTGACTTTTTTGCCCTAGTCTACTTTTTGGTAGTACTAAAACTTCCAATTCCCTATCTTTTGTTGAATATACTTAAGGATAATTTACTAGGCACAACGGACAATAACAGGACTCACTTTCAAGAAGCACAGGTACATAGACACATCCCTCTTGAGAGAAAATCATACTGACATTAATATAAGTTTAAGAAGATGAGATCTCAAATTTTATAAACTGAAAAAATGTACTAATATCTCCCCACATAATATCATAGAGACATATATATTAATACATTATTTACTCATCATTGCATTCCTTTGGTTAAACAAAATACTGTAAAATATGAAGGAATCAACAAATATTATTTCCTTCCTCTTTCCTACTCTGCCTATCTTCCACCATGATTAACTCCCTTTTGTACACTGTTCCCTGTTGCTGTGTTAACCAACATGTTACAATCTCAGTAGTAGGCAAACTCAATGAATTCTGAGGTTTCTTCCCATTTATTATATATAACATGTGTTGACAAAGCATACATCTATTAAAAATTCATGTACTCCAGCTATTTTGGTATGATCACTTTGATGACTAAATTATAATAGATTGATGTAATGCTTTTAGTAATATGAACATAAAAATGTTCTGACCTTGAGATTATAATGAGCATTGATTGGTACCATTTAATATTGTACATCACCTGTTATAATGCAAAATGTACTCTGATTATAATTATCATACATTGAAAAAAACAGAAAATGATTTTTTTGGCTCTATAACTAATTAACAAAATTTACCTCTGCTACTTCTGGTGGTTTATACTCATGTTGGAGTCATCACAGGGGCAAGAGCAAGACAGGATCAGAGTCCTTTCTGATTTTATCTATGGAAGTTAGAATTTTATTTTACTCTTTGTTTTTAAGAGACAGAGTCTTGCCCTATCACCCAGGCTACAGTGCAGTGGCACAATCATGGCTCACTGTAGCCTTGATCTCCTGAGTTCAAGTGATCCTCTTACCTCGGTCTCCTAAGTAGCTGGGGCCACAGGTGTGCATCACCATGTTTGTCTAATTTATTTTTATTTTTTTTATTATACTTTAAGTTCTAGGGTACATGTGCATAACGTGCAGGTTTGTTACATATGTATACTTATGCCATGTTGGTGTGCTGCACCCATCAACTCGTCAGCACCCATCAATTCATCATTTATATCATGTATAACTCCTCAGTGCAATCCCTCCCTCCTCCCCCCTCCCCATGATAGGCCCCAGTGTGTGATGTTCCCCTTCCCGAGTCCAGGTGATCTCATTGTTCAGTTCCCACCTATGAGTGAGAACATGCGGTGTTTGGTTTTCTCTTCTTGTGATAGTTTGCTAAGAATGATGGTTTCCAGCTGCATCCATGTCCCTACAAAGGACGCAAACTCATCCTTTTTGATGGCTGCATAGTATTCCATGGTGTATATATGCCACATTTTCTTAATCCAGTCTGTCACAGATGGACATTTGGGTTGATTCCAAGTCTTTGCTATTGTGAATAGTGCCGCAATAAACATACGTGTGCATGTGTCTTTGTAGTAGAGTAATTTATAATCCTTTGGGTATATACCCAGTAGTGGGATGGCTGGGTCATATGGTACATCTAGTTCTAGATCCTTGAGGAATCGCCATACTGTTTTCCATAATGGTTGAACTAGTTTACAATCCCACCAACAGTGAAAAAGTGTTCCTATTTCTCCACATCCTCTCCAGCACCTGTTGTTTCCTGACTTTTTTATGATTGCCATTCTAACTGGTGTGAGATGGTATCTCATTGTGGTTTTGATTTGCATTTCTCTGATGGCGAGTGATGATGAGCATTTTTTCATGTGTCTGTTGGCTGTATGGATGTCTTCTTTTGAGAAATGTCTGTTCCTATCCTTTCCCCACTTTTTGATGGGGTTGTTTGTTTTTTTCTTGTATATTTGTTTGAGTTCTTTGTAGATTCTGGATATTAGCCCTTTGTCAGATGAGTAGGTTGCAAAAATTTTCTCCCATTCTGTAGGTTGCCTGTTCACTCTGATGGTAGTTTCTTTTGCTGTGCAAAAGCTCTTTAGTTTAATGAGATCCCATTTGTCAATTTTGGCTTTTGCTGTCGTTGCTTTTGGTGTTTTAGACATGAAATCCTTGCCCATGCCTATGTCCTGAATGGTACTACCTAGTTTTTCTTCTAGGATTTTTATGGTATTAGGTCTAACATTTAAGTCTCTAATCCATCTTGAATTAATCTTCGTATAAGGGGTAAGGAAAGGATCCAGTTTCAGCTTTCTACTTATGGCTAGCCAATTTTCCCAGCACCATTTATTAAATAGGGAATCCTTTCCCCATTTCTTGTTTCTCTCAGGTTTGTCAAAGATCAGATGGCTGTAGATGTGTAGTATTATTTCTGAGGACTCTGTTCTGTTCCACTGGTCTATATCTCTGTTGTGGTACCAGTACCATGCTGTTTTGGTTACTGTAGCCTTGTAGTGTAGTTTGAAGTCAGGTAACGTGACACCTCCAGCTTTGTCCTTTTGACTTAGGATTGTCTTGGCAATGCGGGCTCTTTTTTGGTTCCATATGAACTTTAAAGCCGTTTTTTCCAATTCTGTGAAGAAAGTCATTGGTAGCTTGATGGGGATGGCATTGAATCTATAAATCACCTTGGGCAGTATGGCCATTTTCACGATATTGATTCTTCCTATCCATGAGCATGGTACGTTCTTCCATTTGTTTGTGTCCTCTTTGATTTCACTGAGCAGTGGTTTGTAGTTCTCCTTGAAGAGATCCTTTACATCTCTTGTAAGCTGGATTCCTAGGTATTTTATTCTCTTTGAAGCAATTGTGAATGGAAGTTCATTCCTGATTTGGCTCCCTGTTTGTCTGTTACTGGTGTATAAGAATGCTTGTGATTTTTGTACATTAATTTTGTATCCTGAGACTTTGCTGAAGTTGCTTATCAGCTTAAGGAGATTTTGGGTTGAGATAATGGGGTTTCCTAAATATACAATTATGTCATCTGCAAACAGGGACAATTTCACTTCTTCTTTTCCTAACTGGATACCCTTGATTTCTTTCTCTTGCCTGATTGCCCTAGCCAGAACTTCCAAGACTATGTTGAATAGGAGTGGTGAGAGAGGGCATCCCTCTCTTGTGCCAGTTTTCAAAGGGAATTTTTCCAGTTTTTGCCCATTCAGTATGATATTAGCTGTGGGTTTGTCATAAATAACTCTTATTATTTTGAGGTACGTTCCATCAATACCGAATTTATTGAGCGTTTTTAGCATAAAGGGCTGTTGATTTTGTCAAAAGCCTTTTCTGCATCTATTGAGATAATCATGTGGTTCTTGTCTTTGGTTCTGTTTATATGCTGGATTATGTTTATTGATTTGTGAATGTTGAACCAGCCTTGCATCACAGGGATAAAGCCCACTTGATCATGGTAGATAAGCTTTTTGATGTGCTGCTGAATCCGGTTTGCCAGTATTTTACTGAGAATTTTTGCATCGATGTTCATCAGGGATATTGGTCTAAAATTCTCTTTTTTTGTTGTGTCTCTGCCAGGCTTTGGTATCAGGATGATGTTGGCCTCATAAAATGAGTTAGGGAGGATTCCCTCTTTTTCTATTGATTGGAATAGTTTCAGAAGGAATGGTACCAGCTCCTCCTTGTACCTCTGGTAGAATTCAGCTGTGAATCCATCTGGTCCTGGACTTTGGTGGGTAGGCTATTAATTGTTTCCTCAATTTCAGAGCCTGCTATTGGTCTATTCAGGGATTCAACTTCTTCCTGGTTTAGTCTTGGGAGAGTGTAATTGTCCAGGAAATTATCCATTTCTTCTAGATTTTGTAGTTGATTTGCATAGAGGCATTTATAGTATTCTCTGATGGTTGTTTGTATTTCTGTGGGGTCATTGGTGATATCCCCTTTATCATTTTTTATTGCGTCTATTTGATTCCTCTCTCTTTTCTTCTTTATTAGTCTTGCTAGCGGTCTGTCAATTTTGTTTATCTTTTCAAAAAACCAACTCCTGGATTCATTGATTTTTTGGAGGGTTTTTTGTGTCTCTAACTCCTTCAGTTCTGCTCTGATCTTAGTTATTTCTTGCCTTCTGCTAGCTTTTGAATGTGTTTGCTCTTGCTTCTCTAGTTCTTTTAATTGTGATGTTTGAGTGTACATTTTAGATCTTTCCACCTTTCTCTTGTGGGCATTTAGTGCTATAAATTTCCCTCTACACACTGCTTTAAATGTGTCCCAGAGATTCTGGTATGTTGTATCTTTGTTCTCATTGGTTTCAAAGAACATCTTTATTTCTGCCTTCATTTCGTTATGTACCCAGTAGTCATTCAGGAGCAGGTTGTTCAGTTTCCATGTAGTTGAGCGGTTTTGAGTGAGTTTCTTAGTCCTGAGTTCTAGTTTGATTGCACTGTGGTCTGAGAGACAGTTTGTTATAATTTCTGTTCTTGTACATTTGCTGAGGAGTGCTTTACTTCCAATTATGTGGTCAATTTTGGAATAAGTGTGATGTGGTGCTGAGAAGAATGTATATTCTGTTGATTTGGGGTGGAGAGTTCTATAGATGTCTATTAGGTCCGCTTGGTGCAGAGATGAGTTCAATTCCTGGATATCCTTGTTAACTTTCTGTCTCGTTGATCTGTCTAATGTTGACAGTGGAGTGTTGAAGTCTCCCATTATTATTGTATGGGAGTCTAAGTCTCTTTGTAGGTCTCTAAGGACTTGCTTTATGAATCTGGGTGCTCCTGTATTGGGTGCATATATATTAGGAGAGTTAGCTCTTCCTGTTGAATTGATCCCTTTACCATTATGTAATGGCCTTCTTTGTCTCTTTTGATCTTTGATGGTTTAAAGTCTGTTTTATCAGAGACTAGGATTGCAACCCCTGCTTTTTTTTGTTCTCATTTGCTTGGTAGATCTTCCTCCATCCCTTTATTTTGAGCCTATGTATGTCTCTGCATGTGAGATGGGTCTCCTGAATACAGCAGACTGATGGGTCTTGACTCTTTATCCAGTTTGCCAGTCTGTGTCTTTTAATTGGAGCATTTAGTCCATTGACATTTAAGGTTAATATTGTTATGTGTGAACTTGATCCTGTCATTATTATATTAACTGGTTATTTTGCTCGTTAGTTGATGCAGTTTCTTCCTAGCATTGATGGTCTTTACATTTTGATATGTTTTTGGAATGGCTCGTACCGGTTGTTCCTTTCCATGTTTAGGGCTTCCTTCAGGGTCTCTTGTAAGGCAGGCCTGGTGGTGACAAAATCTCTAAGCATTTGCTTATCTGTAAAGGATTTTATTTCTCCTTCACTGATGAAACTTAGTTTGGCTGGATATGAAATTCTGGGTTGAAAATTCTTTTCTTTAAGAACGTTGAATATCGGCCCCCACTCTCTTCTGGCTTGTAGAGTTTCTGCCGAGAGGTCTGCTGTTAGTCTGATGGGCTTCCCTTTGTGGGAAACCCGACCTTTCTCTCTGGCTGCCCTTAAGATTTTTTCCTTCATTTCAACTTTGGTGAATCTGGCAATTATGTGTCTTGGAGTTGCTCTTCTCGAGGAGTATCTTTGTGATGTTCTCTGTATTTCCTGAATTTGAATGTTGGCCTGCCCTACTAGGTTGGGGAAGTTCTCCTGGATGATATCCTGAAGAGTGTTTTCCAACTTGGTTCCATTTACCCTCTCACTTTCAGGCACCCCAATCAGACGTAGATTTGGTCTTTTTACATAATCCCATACTTCTTGCAGGCTTTGTTCATTTCTTTTTCTTCTTTTTCTTTTGGTTTCTCTTCTCGCTTCATTTCATTCATTTGATCCTCAATCGCTGATACTCTTTCTTCCAGTTGATCAGTCGGTTACTGAAGCTTGTGCATTTGTCACGTATTTCTCGTGTCATGGTTTTCATCTCTGTCATTTTGTTTATGATCTTCTCTGCATTAATTAGTCTAGCTGTCAATTCTTCCACTCTTTTTTCAAGATTTTTAGTTTCTTTGCGCTGGGTACGTAATTCCTCCTTTAGCTCTGAGAGGTTTGATGGACTGAAGCCCTCTTCTCTCATCTCGTCAAAGTCATTCTCTGACCAGCTTTGATCCGTTGCTGGCGATGGGCTGCGCTCCTTTGCAGGGGGAGATGCGCTCTTATTTTTTGAATTTCCAGCTTTTCTGCCCTGCTTCTTCCCCATCTTTGTGGTTTTATCTGTCTCTGGTCTTTGATGATGGTGACGTACTGATGGGGTTTTGGTATAGGTGTCCTTCCTGTTTGATAGTTTTCCTTCTGACAGTCAGAAAGACTGTCTGTTGGTCTGTTGGAGATTGCTTGAGGTCCACTCCAGACCCTGTTTGCCTGGGTATCAGCAGCAGAGGTTGCCGAAGATAGAATATTGCTGAACAGCGAGTGTACCTGTCTGATTCTTTGGAAGTTTCCTCTCAGGGGTGATGCCACCCTGTGAGGTGTGGGGTGTCAGACTGCCCCTAGTGGGGGATGTCTCCCAGCTAGGCTACTCAGGGGTCAGGGACCCACCTGAGCAGGCAGTCTGTCCGTTCTCAGATCTCAACCTCCGCATTAGGAGATCCACGCCTCTCCCCAAAGCTGTCAGACAGAGTCGTTCGCGTCTGCACCGGCCCCCGCTGCTTCCCCTATTGGACTTCAGCTGTGGGCTGTCCCCAGAGGTGGAGTTTACAGAGACAGGCAGGCTTCCTTGAGCTGTTGTGAGCTCCACCCAGTTCGAGCTTCCCAGCGTCTTTGTTTTCCTACTTAAGCCTCAGCAATGGCGGGCGCCCCTCCCCCAGCCTCGCTGCTGTCTTGCGGATAGATCGCCGCAGACTGCTGAGTTAGCAGTGAGGGAGGCTCTGTGGGCATGGGACCCTCCCGGCCAGGTGTGGGATATATTCTTCTGGTGTGCCTGTTTCCTTAAAGCGCAGTATTGGGGTGGGAGTTACCCGATTTTCCAGGTGTTGTGTGTCTCAGTTCCCCTGGCTAGGAAAACGGATTTCCTTCCCCCTTGCGCTTCCAGGTGAGGCGATGCCTCGCCCTGCTTCAGCTCTCGCTGGTCAGGCTGCAGCAGCTGACCAGCACCGATTGTCCGGCACTCCCTAGTGAGATGACCCCAGTACCTCAGTTGAAAATGCAGAAATCACCGGTCTTCTGTGTCGCTCGCGCTGGGAGTTGGAGACTGGAGCTGTTCCTATTCGGCCATCTTGCTCCGCCCCCCTGTCTAATTTTTTTTAAGATGTTACCCACTTGATCTCAAACTCCTGGCCTCAAGTAATCCTCCTGCCTCAGGCTCCCAAAGTGCTCAGATAACAGATGTGAGCCACAGTGCGTGGCCTGTTTTACTCTTGATTATGCAGAGTCTATTTGACTTAACCTCCATGGCCTGTTTAAATAACTTTCTTAGGTTTTTGTTCTTCCTTCAAGTACTAACACAGTGTAGTAACTGGAGGTGGTTAAAATAAGTTAAAATGGTTTAAATTGGGTTAACATATATTAATTACCTGCTAATTAATCAGCTTTGACACTAAAGAACTTAAACTGTTTTTTAAATAAACACAATAACGCTAATTTGTGGAAATTCTTTACTCTTATTTTGATTATTTTTACTGAGTTTACAACATGTGTAGCCAAACTGTAGTTAAGATCAGGTAAATAGAATCTTCCATTAAAACATTATGCAGTAACTATGTATAGCATTTGATACAGTTTACAAGGTCCTAAAAACACATCTAACAATTTTTGTTACATTAATTAATATGCCTATGTATAGAGATCGTGGTGACTGTCAATAAAATTGACTTGTGGAATAAGAGCAAGAGAGTTATTATTTCTCATTCTCTACGAATGCTTTAGGAACCACTAATATTAAAATTGTATTTAAATTTGGTAGATATTTTAATTCAGATTTTATTATTTATGTTTACAAATGGCCTAATTATATATACATGTCTCTAGATATTATTCATTACTTGATAATCAATTAATAATTTCTAAATTAATAATAGAGAAATAAAGTAGGAGTAATATATAAATTTGACCCCTCAAGTTCCCTCAATACAAAAGAAGTGCAGAGATAATGCAAATCTTCCTTTGCAAACTAGACAAAATGTTTTGGGAATTAAAAACTTTTATTACAAAGGTGAAACTTCTTTGTAGCATCTGCATATTAATGTATCTTTTTGCCTTTATATTGCTGTTCTTTTTGTTAGTTGCAGTCTGGCAGATACAAAATGTAGAATAGGGCTCCTTCAGGAACAATATGAGGTCCTTAAAAATGAGGACAATAAGTTAAGCAGGACATCTGGGAACAGGAAGAATGTGACAAGGTGATCAGAATTCTCTGTCAAAATGTGAACAATGAAGAAAAATTGCTAATGACTCCCTAAACAGACTTATTGAATGACATAAAGTTAAAATACCAAACAGAATGAAAATTGATTCTTTCCCTTGCTCAACTATAGCATTTATCTTCTGGCACTGTCGTCTCACATTTCTGCATTCCTCACAAGATTTTGAGCTATTTGAGGACAAGGTCTGCATGTTGTTTTTCATTTTTGTTTCTTTTTCTTATGGCTCATTATACAATGTCCAACACATAATGAATACTGAATCAGTATTTGTGAATAAATAAGTTAATGTTCTGCTAGACACATCTTCTACTGAAATAATAAGCATTGGCCAATTGAAAATAAGCGATTTATAAATACATAATCGGGGAGAATTGGCAGAGTTCAAAGTATTTTTTTTTGAGTACTCTAAGCTACTGATTTGGGCAGATGTTACAATATTGTGTGACAAAAATTACTTAGATGCACCTAAGATTAAGGGACCACCCCATGTAACTGATAAAATTGTATCTTAGATATTAGACCAAAAGTGAGCATGTCAGAACTGAACATGTCCCAGAAAGAATTGGGAAGAAATAACAGTATTAATACGCCCAGATTAAATCTGAATTATATATGTAAAGACTGACTGAGCTATGTCTAGGTTTTTCTATTTGTTGTTTCCTGTATTGTTTGATTTGACCAATTATGATGACAACAATGTTGGTTATGACTATGAAAACGATGATGATGATGAGTGTGTGGTGACTCACAGAAATATAATTTACTTTTATAACATACAAACTACTGTGGTAATTTAACATGTAATGCAGCAATAATTTCCTCTAATCTTATTGAGCAAATAGTTTGTATTAATTTTCTTTGTCTGCACATGTAACAGTTTGGTCATCTAAAGTTTAAAAATAGGATGTAAGGCTGAGTGTGGTGGCTTATACTGTAATCCCAGCACCTTGGGAGGCCAAAGCAGGTAGATCATTTGACATCACCAGTTTGACATCAGCCTGGCCAACATGGTGAATCCCTGTCTTTACTAAAAATTCAGAAAAAGTTAGCCAGGGATGGTGCTGGAAGTCTGTAAGCCCAGCTACTTGGGAGGCTAGGGCAGAATAATTGTTTGAACCCAGGAGGCGGAGGTTGCAGTGAACTGAGATCACACCACTGCACTCCAGCCTGGGCAAAGAAGCGACATTCTGTCTCAAAAGAAAAAAAAAAAAGGATGTAAACTAGGAGAAAAATTTAGTCTAGAAAAATCAAAGCACAAAAAAATTAAATTCTGGTTTGGGAGACAGGGGTATTTTCCAGATGATTTAAGTTTTCCCCTAACCTTTTAAAATTGAGTATAATTCTTTTTTGTGAATATGCCATTGCCCATGGTCTTGCCTTTATGTAGTCTTAAGGCTCCCAAACAGGATTTACTAAAAAAATATGTGGAGCTAGAACTGATACTTGTGTAATTTGTGAATCTGGTACAGTAAATCAATGCGTCTATTTATTGATTTGACATAAGGTGTATTACTGAAGCATGGAATAAAATTCTCCTGATGATATAAACAGTCCATCATTTCTCTATAGAGGACAGTGAGTTAGCTCAAGTTCCTCAGAAATTGACCAGAAATAAAGATTTGTATGCATGTGGTTGATTAAGAAGCTGTTCTCAAAGAAATTATTAAGGGAAGGATGATATGGGACAGGAAAATGGGGACTACTGCATCTCCAGAGGCCTCCCATGATGTTTGGAGTGTAAGTTAAACCTCAAAATTGTCTCATCCCAAGCAATGTAGGCAGGGCTTCCATGCTTCTGCACCTGTCCATCACTAGCTCAGACTCATTTCTCTAGGGACAAAAAATCTCAGGCAATTTTATTCTCTATGCATGCAGTGAAGGAGGGGTCAGGGGGCTTTGGGTAGTCTTTCAAAAATAACAAGTTACAGGTACAGGCTGCTGGAAGTAAAACCACATCAAAGTATTGAGGATATACACAATGTTTTAAAGGAACCCAACAGTATCTGAACAGACTACCAACATTGTCAGCTCCACAAATATGTGTGGGAAGCTAAATCATGTTTTGTTTGTAAAACACAACAAAACACTGCAACAAAATTGTTCATGAAAGCCTAGATCATTTCATATTTTGGGGTTAAGAATTCATGACATCAGCATGTATAGGAAGGATGGTCTTTCCCATAAGGGAAGAATATTTAAAGAGCTAGTTGCCAATGTTTCCCTACTTCTGAAAAGATCTGGATAAATCAGGAAAATAATTGCCTTTGTGATTATATATAATTGTTATTTCACTTGCTTTCTATTTCTCTTTTTCTTTCTCTCTCTCTCTTTCTCTTTTTCTTTCTTTCTTTTTGCGTAAGTCAATCTTCTCCAGATTAACTTGTTCTACCTTTGGGACTGTCAATAATTTAAATCAGAATGCAGTCAAGTTTATCAGGTGAGAAATTTATCCTATAGTTTTAACATATCACTGAATTTCTTTTCATTTTACAAGTTAACATTCAAAGGGAAAAATTGATTCCAAGTTTTTGGTTGGGGCCTGCTATAGTGTTCAAATACTAACAACAGATACACACAACTAATGCTACCAGCAAACACTAATACACTCCCTGTTATTAGTTTTTGTATAATTGTGCATAAATGTAATTAAATAATTTAGTTATTTTACATTGACTAGAGAAAAATAAAATCAGCAAGAAATATACAAAACAAAATAAACAACAAATATAAATAGTATGAGAATTTTAATGCAGGTTGCCATAAAATAAGTTATGTTAAATTTTAAAATACAAACTATAAATATTTTCTCCCATTCTGTGGGTTGGTCTGTTTGCTCTGTTGATTATTTCTTTTGTTGTGTAGAACAGTTTAGTTTAATTAATCCATCTTTTTTTTTTTTTTTTTTTTTTTTTGCATTTCCTTTTGAGGACTTATTCATTAACCCTTAGCCTAAACTAATGTTCAGAAGAGTTTTTCATAGGATTTTAATAGTTTCAGGCCTTACATTTAAGTCTTTAATCCACCTTGAGTTAAGTTTTGTGTATAGTGAGAGACAGAGATCCTGTTCCACTCTTCTACATATGGATATCCAATTATCCCAGCACCATTCACTGAATAGTGTCCTACAAAAGGCTAACATCCAGAACCTACAAGGATCTCAAACAACTCAAAAAGAAATAAACCAAATAACTCCATTAAAAAGTAGACAAAAAATATGAAAAAACATTTTTCAAAGATATGCAAATGTCAAACAAGCAAGAAAAAAATGTTTAACATACTAATAATCAGAGAAATGCAAATAAAAATCACCATGAGATACCATCTTATGGCAGACAAAATGGCTATTCTTAAAAAGTTAAAAACAACAACAGATACTGGCAAGGATGTGGAGAAAAGGGAACAATTATTCACAGATGGTAGGAACGTAAATACTTACAACCTCTGTAGAAAACAGAATGGAGATTTCTCAGAGAACTAAAAGAAAACTCTCCTTTGACCCAGCAATCCCACCACTGGTTATCTACCCAAAGGAAATATAAATTATTACATAAAAAAAGACACCAGGCCAGGCGCGGTGGCTCAAGCCTGTAATCCCAGCACTTTGGGAGGCCGAGATGGGCGGATCACGAGGTCAGGAGATCGAGACCATCCTGGCTAACACGGTGAAATCCTGTCTCTACTAAAAAATGCAAAAAACTAGCCGGGTGAGGTGGCAGGCGACTGTAGTCCCAGCTACTCGGGAGGCTGAGGCAGGAGAATGGCGTAAACACGGGAGGCGGAGCTTGCAGTGAGCTGAGGTCCAGCCACTGCACTCCAGCCGGGGTGACAGAGCGAAACTCGGTCTCAAAAACAAAAACAAAACAAAACAAAAAAAAGACACCTGCATTGTGTGTGTATTACAGCATTATTCACAATAGCAAAGTCACGGAGTCAATCTAAGTGTCCCTAGACAATGATTGGAAAAGAAAGTGTGGTGTGTATATGGAGTATCACACAGCCATGAAAAAAAAAAAATGAAATCATGTCTCTTGCATCAATATGAATGAAGCTGGAGGGCATTATGCTTCTTATTAAAATGACTCACAAACAGAAAATGAAAAACCACATATTCTCACTTATAAGTGGGAACTAAACAAGGGGTACACATGGACATACAGTAGAATAATGGACACTGAGGACTCCAAATGGTGGGAGGACTGCAGGTGTGAGGGATAAAATACCACCTATTGGGTGCAGAGTGCACTATCTAAGTGATGGGTACACTAAGAGCTCAGATTTCTCCACTACGTAACATACCCGTGTAACACAACTGCACTTGTATTTCTAAATGTATAAAAATAAGCAATTTAATTTTTATAAATATGCATATGTAAATTTTTAGTTTCAATTTTCTCCTGTTTAAAAACTTTACACTTTCTGGTTCTAGCTATGCTGGCGTTAACTCTCACTCTAAACACTGGAGCCCTGGATAAAACGGATGACATCACTGTTTGCAGGCACCAAACAGCAAGTGGCACAGGGTCCTCATGCGTGGAACTGTGAAAAGAAGTGAGATTACCCAGACTGCCTGCTGCTCTCAGGAAGCACGTTCCTCTGGGCCTCTGCGCAGGGAGAGGATCCCACCCAGAGAGGCCAGATGCCTGGTCCTGAAAGAGTGGCGGAGGTGCAGTCAGGAAAAAGGGGGTGGAAGCAAGGTGAGTGGCAGAGTAACAAAGGGAGGGAACCCTGCGAGGAAAGAAGCCCACAAATCTGCATGAAGGATCCCTAAATTTTGCCCTGTTACACAAAGTCCCACATGAGCAGAGTGAACATCATGTGACAAGGCGACAAAAGGCCTAGGAACTATAATGACACCGTGAGCTCATGCAGACTGGAAGAGGTTTGCGTTCTGATTATGCGGTAAGGTTAAGACCCCTTCCTTGTTCAACTCTCTGCGCTTTAGGGACAGACTCCGGAACGTTATTAGTGGAGCTAACCTTTTCCTCCCCAAGCCGAATTGAAAAATAAGCCTTGGACGACTTTGGTTTAAATTAGTAAGACTTTCTTAAAAAGAATCCAGTGATCCAAACTCCGCGTTACCAATAATTTTCAATCTATGAGAGCTTTTTGGTTATTTTATCTTTCTTAATATTCGCATTTTTTTTATTTCTTTTGTTTTGTTTTATTCTTGAGACAGGGTCTTGCTCCGTTGCTCAGGCTGGAGTGCAGTAGATGCTCATTGCAGCCTTGAACTACTGGGCTCCAGCCACCCTCCCACCCTGTCCTCCCAAAGTGGGGGGATTACAGGCGTGAGCCACCAAGTCCAACCAGTATTCCCGTTTTCCCATTTAATATTATCCTGCTCTGCAGCCGGATCTCATTCTGCGTTTCTCCTGACATTTTTAGTAGAAGAATACCTTTTATCTTTGCTGTTATTTAATCTATTTCTCACCTTGTTTGTCAACAAATTACAGAGTAACATAGAGGTTTTCCTTACTGGAGCCACATTAACTTATATTAATAAATGATATGTTGTTATTATGAATACTTATTTTGATAAAAGTCAATGAATTTGATTATTTTTAGAAAACTCTATCAAAAATACTTCCTTTCCATTATAGTTCACAACAGACATGAATCTCAGCATGATGTATGAACTCTTGCTTTACTACTAGAAAGTGCTGACATAATCACCATACACATTGTGTCATTCCTTTTTTCATTACCTGTGAAACAATATAATTATTAAAAATACTGTGTTTGCCTATGCATAACATTTCCTGAGTGAGAGATAAATGTCTAGAATTCTGCCATGGTACAGTTAAGTTTCATCTGGAATATTATCATGTTTATTGGGTATAATGTGAGCAGGGCTGGTTGTGTATAAAAATCAAGGCCGTGCATTTTTCTCCAAATTTAATTAATTGCACAAAAGCATAGTTCTCTATTTCGAAATATAGATGAAAAGAAATTGCAATCTCCCATTCTAAAAATCATCTTAAAAACCTTTTTGAGCAAAAATATCTAACACATTTTTTTAAAAAAAAGGAGCAGAAACCCGTCACGGTAACTCACGCCTGTAATCCCAGCACTTTGGAAGGCTGAGGCGGGTGGATTACAAGGTCAGGAGATCGAGACCATCCTGGCTAATACGGGGAAACCCCCTATCTACCAAAAGAAAAAAAGAAAAAAAAAACACACAAAAAGTTAGCTGGGCGTGGTGATGCATGCATGTAGTCCCAGCTACTCAGGAGACTGAGTTAGGAGAATCACTTGATTCTGGGAGGTGGAGGGTCCAGTTAGCCGACATTGGACCACTGCACTCCAGCCTGGGCGACAGAGGGAGACTCCATCCCAAAAATAATAATAATAGTAATAAAATAAATAAACAAAAGAACAAAAAAATGTAACTCTTGGTCTTAATGAATCATCACCCCATGAAACCAGCATCTAGTCTAAGAAATTGGGTAGCACTCAGTAAATTATGGTTCCTGTCACAGTACCTTTTCTCCTCCCTCGGAGATTACCTACCATAATAATTTATAAAACTCTAGTCTACTAGTTTTAGGCTTCATAGAAATGGGAATGTATACAATACAGTCTTCTGTCTCTGTCTTATTTTATTCAATACTGTGTTTCTTGAAATTCATACCCATTGTATGTATAGTTGAGGTTTATTTACATTGCTGTATAGCATTCAGTTGTATAATTTTACCACAATTTACTGAAACTGTATACAGTTGATAAACATTTAGATTATTTTAAGGTTCAGATTTTACAAAAAAAAGTCAATAGCAATATTGTAAGCTATGCTGGATGGTGAATTTTTATGTGCTTTTTTCTTGGGTATAACTAGAAGAGAAGTTATTGGATCAGTTGCCATGTGTAAATTCTACCTTAGGCTAGGTTGTTCCTTCCTCCCTTCCTTCCTTCCTTCCATCTTTTCTTTCTTTTCTTTCTTTTTCTCTCCTTCCTCCCTCCCTCCCTTCCTTCCTTCTTTCCCTCCTTTCCTTCCTTCCTTCCTCTCCTTTCTTTCTCTCTCTCCTTCCTTCCCTCCTTTCTTTTCTTTCTTTCTTTTTCCTTCCTTCTTCCCTTCCTTCCTTCCTTCCCATCTTCCTTTCCTTCCTTTCTTTCTCTCCTTCCTTCCTTTTCTTTCTTCTCTCTCCTTCCTCCCTCCCTCCCTCCCTCCTTCCTTCCTTCTTTCCCTCCTTTCCTTCCTTCCTTCCTCTCCTTTCTTTCTCTCTCTCCTTCCTTCCCTCCTTTCTTTTCTTTCTTTCTTTTTCCTTCCTTCTTCCTTCCTTCTTCCTTCCTTCCTTCCCATCTTCCTTTCCTTTCTTTTCTTTCTCTCTCCTTCCTTCCTTTTCTTTCTTTCTTTTTCCTTCCTTCTTCCCTTCCTTCCTTCTTCTTTCCTTCCTTCCTTCCTTCTTTCCTTCCTTCCTTCTTTCCTTCCTTCCTTCCTTTCTTTCTCTCCTTCCTTCCTTCCTTCCTTTCTTTTCTTTCTCTCTCTCCTTCCTTCCTCCTTCCTTCCTTCTTCCCTTCCTTCCTTCTTTCTTTCTTTCCTTCTTTTTTTGACAGATGCTTGCTCTGTTGCCCAAGCTGGAGTGCAGTGGCAAGATCTCGGCTCACTGTAGTCTCCCAGCTCAAGCGATTCCCATGCCTCAGCCTCCCAAGTAACTGGGATTACAGGCATGCACCGCCACACCCAGCTATTTTTTTTTTTTTTTTTTTTTTGTAGAGATGAGTTTTTGCTATGTTGGGCAGGCTGGTCTCAAACTCCTGGCCTCAAGTGATCCACTGTCCTCGGCCTCCCAAAGTGCTGGGATTAAAGGCGTGAACCACTGTGTCTGGCCTGGTTGTTCTGATTTATATTTCTACTGGTAGGACATAAGTATTTCAAATTAATGAACAGCCTTTCCTAGTCTTGTTAATTGATTTATCCATTTTAAGGAATAAAACATTATACACAATTGTAAGTTTAATTGATATTTTCATGATTAGTAAAGAGTTTGAGAAATTTTAAAGTTCTTACTATTAATTCATTCATATGTTCCTTTACTTTTAATTTAAAATAAAGCAATTCTAACTTAAGACCATGAAATTCTTTCACTGCATTATCTTCTGGAAACTTTATCATTTTTCATTTCAAAATTAGATCTTCAATCCACCGTAACTTAATTCTTTGTATGCTGTGGGTGGGGGTGATTTCATTTCTTTTCAGAAAGATATTCTATTGATACCATACTTTTTTGAAGTCCAACCATTGCCACACTTCTCTGTACAGCTTCCTCTGTTAGAAGGTTAACTGTTCAACTATGTGTATTTCTGTTTTTGGACTCTCTGTCTTATTGTTCTGTATTTTTAAATCTTCCCACCAATACTGTATCATATAGAATTCCACAGTTTTCTAATAAAGTCTTGATATTTAGAAAACTAGAAAGCAATCCTCTAAACTTGTCTTTACTCTTTTTTTTTTTTAATTATTATTATACTTTAAGGTCTAGGGTACATGTGCATAACGTGCAGGTTTGTTACATATGTATACGTGTGCCATGTTGGTGTGCTGCACCCATCAACTCGTCAGCACCCATCAACTCGTCATTTACATCAGGTATAACTCCCAATGCAATCCCTCCCCCCTCCCCCCTCCCCCCTCCCCGTGATAGGCCCCAGTGTGTGATGTTCCCCTTCCCGAGGCCAAGTGATCTCATTGTTCAGTTCCCACCTATGAGTGAGAACATGTGGTGTTTGGTTTTCTCTTCTTGTGATAGTTTGCTACGAATGATGGTTTCCAGCTGCATCCATGTCCCTACAAAGGACACAAACTCATCCTTTTTTATGGCTGCATAGTATTCCATGGTGTATATGTGCCACATTTTCTTAATCCAGTCTGTCACTGAGGGAAATTTGGGTTGATTCCAAGTCTTTGTTATTGTGGATAGTGCCACAATAAACATACGTGTGCATGTGTCTCTATAGCAGCATGATTTATTTATTTTTTTTATTTTTTGCTTCTTTATTTTATTTTATTTTATTTTTTTATTATACTTTAAGTTCTAGGGTACATGTGCATAACGTGCAGGTTTGTTACATATGTATACTTATGCCATGTTGGTGTGCTGCACCCATCAACTCGTCAGCACCCATCAATTCATCATTTATATCATGTATAACTCCCCAATGCAATCCCTCCCTCCTCCCCCCTCTCCATGATAGGCCCCAGTATGTGATGTTCCCCTTCCGGAGTCCAAGTGATCTCATTGTTCAGTTCCCACCTATGAGTGAGAACATGCGGTGTTTGGTTTTCTGTTCTTGTGATAGTTTGCTAAGAATGATGGTTTCCAGCTGCATCCATGTCCCTAGAAAGGACACAAACTCATCCTTTTTTATGGCTACATAGTATTCCATGCTGTATATGTGCCACATTTTCTTAATCCAGTCTGTCACAGATGGACATTTGGGTTGATTCCAAGTATTTGCTATTGTGAATAGTGCCGCAATAAACAAAGTATGTGTCTTTATAGCAGCATGATTTATAATCCTTTGGGTATATACCCAGTAATGGGATGGCTGGGTCACATGGTACATCTAGTTCTAGATCCTTGAGGAATTGGCATACTGTATTCCATAATGGTTGAACTAGTTTACAATCCCACCAACAGTGAAAAAGTGTTCCTATTTCTCCACATCCTCTCCAGCACCTGTTGTTTCCTGACTTTTTTATGATTGCCATTCTAACTGGTGTGAGATGGTATCTCATTGTGGTTTTGATTTGCATTTCTCTGATGGCGAGTGATGATGAGCATTTTTTCATGTGTCTGTTGGCTGTATGGATGTCTTCTTTTGAGAAATGTCTGTTCATATCCTTTTCCCACTTTTTAATGGGGTTGTTTGTTTTTTTCTTGTAAATTTGTTTGAGTTCTTTGTAGGTTCTGGATATTAGCCCTTTGTCAGATGAGTAGATTGCAAAAAATTTTCTGCCATTCTGTAGGTTGCCTGTTCACTCTGATGGTAGTTTCTTTTGCTGTGCAGAAGCTCTTTTGTTTAATGAAATCCCATTTATCAATTTTGGCATTTGCTGCCATTGCTTTTGGTGTTTTAGATATGAAGTCCTTGTCCATGCCTATGTCCTGAATGGTACTACCTAGGTTTTCTACTAAGGTTTTTATGATACTAGGTCTAACATTTAAGTCTCTAAAACATCTTGAATTAATTTTCGTATAAGGAGTAAGGAAAGGATCCAGTTTCAGCTTTCTACTTATGGCTAGCCAATTTTCCCAGCACTATTTATTAAATAGGGAATCCTTTCCCCATTTCTTGTTTCTCTCAGGTTTGTCAAAGATCAGATGGTGTAGATGGTGTAGATATGTGGCATTATTTCTGAGGGCTCTGGGAATGGAAGTTCATTCATGATTTGGCTCTGTGTTTGTCTGTTACTGGTGTATAAGAATGCTTGTGATTTTTGCACATTAATTTTGTATCCTGAGACTTTGCTGAAGTTGCTTATCAGCTTAAGTAGATTTTGTGCTGAGACAATGGGGTTTTCTAAATATACAATTATGTCATCTGCAAACAGGGACAATTTCACTTCTTCTTTTCCTAACTGAATACCCTTGATTTCTTTCTCTTGCCTGACTGCCCTAGCCAGAATTTCCAACACTATGTTGAATAGGAGTGGTGAGAGAGGGCATCCCTGTCTTGTGCCAGTTTTCAAAGAGAATTTTTTCAGTTTTTGCCCATTCAGTATGATATTGGCTGTGTGTTTGTTATAAATAGCTCTTATTATTTTGAGGTACGTTCCATGAATACCGAATTTATTGAGGGTTTTTAGCATGAAGAGCTGTTGAATTTTGTCAAAGGCCTTTCCTGCATCTATGGAGATAATCATGTGGTTTTTGTCTTTGGTTCTGTTTATATGCTGGATTATGTTTATTGACTTGTGAATGTTGAACCAGCCTTGCATCCCAGGGATGAAGCCCATTTGATCATGGTGGATAAGCTTTTTGATGTGCTGCTGAATCCGGTTTGCCAGTATTTTATTGAGGATTTTTGCATCGATGTTCATCAGGGATATTGGTCTAAAATTCTCTTTTTTTGTTGTGTCTCTGCCAGGCTTTGTTATCAGGATGATGTTGGCCTCATAAAATGAGTTAGGGAGGATTCCCTCTTTTTCTTTTGATTGGAATAGTTTCAGAAGGAATGGTACCAGCTCCTCCTTGTACCTCTGGTAGAATTCAGCTGTGAATCCATCTGGTCCTGGACTTTTTTTGGTTGGTAGGCTGTTAATTATTGCTTCAATTTCAGAGCTTGCTATTGGTCTGTTCAGGGATTCAAGTTCTTCCTGGTTTAGTCTTGGGAGAGTGTAAGTGTCCAGGAAATTATCCATTTCTTCTAGATTTTCTAGTTTATTTGCATAGAGGTGTTTATAGTATTCTCTGATGGTAGTTTGTATTTCTGTGAGGTCGGTGGTGATATCCCCTTTATCAATTTTTACTGGGTCTATTTGATTCTTCTCTCTTTTCTTCTTTATTAGTCTTGCTAGCGGTCTGTCAATTTTGTTGATCTTTTCAAAAAACCAACTCCTAGATTCATTGATTTTTTGGAGGGTTTTTTGTGTCTCTATCTCCTTCAGTTCTGCTCTGATCTTAGTTATTTCTTGCCTTCTGCTAGCTTTTGAATGTGTTTGCTCTTGCTTCTCTAGTTCTTTTAATTGTGATGTTAGAGTGTCAATTTTAGATCTTTCCACCTTTCTCTTGTGGGCATTTAGTGCTATAAATTTCCCTCTACACACTGCTTTAAATGTGTCCCAGAGATTCTGGTATGTTGTATCTTTGTTCTCATTGGTTTCAAAGAACATCTTTATTTCTGCCTTCATTTCGTTATGTACCCAGTAGTCATTCAGGAGCAGGTTGTTCAGTTTCCATGTAGTTGAGCGGTTTTGATGGAGTTTCTTAGTCCTGAGTTCTAGTTTGATTGCACTGTGGTCTGAGAGACAGTTTGTTATAATTTCTGTTCTTGTACATTTGCTGCGGAGTGCTTTACTTCCAATTATATGGTGAATTTTGGAATAAGTGTGATGTGGTGCTGAGAAGAATGTATATTCTGTTGATTTGTGGTGGATGATTCTATAGATGTCTATTAGGTCTGCTTGCTGCAAAGCTGAGTTCAATTCCTGGATATCCTTGTTAACTTTCTGTCTCGTTGATCTGTCTAATGTTGACAGTAGGGTGTTGAAGTCTCCCATTATTATTGTATGGGAGTCTAAGTCTCTTTGTAAGTCTCTAAAGACTTGTTTTATGAATCTGGGTGCCCTGTATTGGGTGCATATATATTTAGGATAGTTAGCTCTTCCTGTTGAATTGATCCCTTTACCATTATGTAATGGCCTTCTTTGTCTCTTTTGATCTTTGATGGTTTAAAGTCTGTTTTATCAGAGACTAGGATTGCAACCCCTGCTTTTTTTTTTTGTTCTCCATTTGCTTGGTAGATCTAATTTTTCCTTTTGAACATAACTTGTATTTCCTCCTGACTTTCTTGACGATTCCTCTAATTTCTTTTTTTTCTTAGCAATTTAACTATGAGGTGCCTAGGTGTGATTCTCTTTGAATACAGTCTACTGTGGTTCAGATGCCTTCCTAAATTTGTTGTTTGATAGTTTTCATTTGTTTTGAAAGGTTCTCCTCCTTTATTTCCTTAATATGTATTTTTGCCTTATTATTTCTCCCTATTTTTCTAGAACTCCAAATGTATACACAGACACACACACATATATGTGTATATTATTTATAATGTATATATGTGTATGTATATATCATGCTTATGATTCTCTTCCCCTATACTCTATGTCTTTTCTATGCCTTTCTCCATTTTCTGGCTTTTTGTTTTGTCTTGAAACAGTTGTTTTTATAGATGTTCAGCCATTTATTTCTTTCTAGTTCTCTTCTTTGAGAGGACATCTATAACTAAGTTAAAGAGAATTTAGCCTATCGATATTTCATATCAATTTCTTTTCTCAAGTTTTCCAAGCTCTGTAACTCAGCTTATTCTTCATCCAGAATGAACTAATATTTTAAATTTTATTAAAAATAATTTATTACCTCTTCAACATCATTTTCCAGAGTAATACAAGTCATACAAGTAATATGAGCTTTAATTTTAAGGTAAATATTTTAAAAATGTTATGAAAAGTGGAAATGCAAGCTTTATGTATATTTAAGCATGACTGAGAGTAGCACTGAAAAGTCTGTGAGAATGGGAGAAACACCTATTATTGCCAACTCAGTAAATAGCTCCTGAAGAGGCATTGTTTTCTAATTCTGAATATATCATGGAATATTTTAACAATGATCCTATTGGAAATTACTGACTAATTTTGGGAGCAGTTGAGTAGATATGCAGTTATAGGGCCCACTATATACACCTTACTTTGAAATATACCTTTGGAAAATGTTGTATGATTACAGTAGATTGAACACAAAGAGGATCAGGATTTATTAAAGAAAAAATAAAAAAATCCAAAACAACAAATATATTACTGTCTCAAGAATATCAGGCTTTCTAAAATTTAAAATATAAAATTTAATTTAATTTAAGAAAATAAGGTGATTCTGAAAAAGTTTTGTAAGAATGAAATGTTACAATATTTTCTATTTTGTAGAAATTGTTTTACTATAACTTATCAGTGGTACAAACATACCTTTTTGCCACCACAGAATAATATTTGCTGGAGAGCATTTCACTTGCAATATACACCTTCATCTAGTTTTATAAGGGAAAACTTTGGAACGTTTAAATGTATTTAAATAAGACTAGTGGAGCTTGATTTATCTCAGCTGCTGTTAATTGGTAGACATGTCTCTGAAAAGTAAACTATACAAAAGTGTAGGCAGTGAATATAATCCAATTATTTGTAGAAAGCATATACTGAAACTTATTATTAATTTCCAATAGAATTGCCTTTTATCAAACATGCCCTCTCACTTTGCCATAATAACCATACTATTCATATTATATGCAATCTTTGGGTGGTAGTGAATGGGGCAGGATATAACGAAGAGATTATCTTTTAAAAGTTTAAAGATTTTTCATTTCCAGAGAATGCATGATGCATATATGATCCAGGTTGTATGACAGTTTACATTCAGATGTGTAGTTGATGTCTCCAACAAGGGCAAAGGTATTTTTCTAAAATTGTGAGAACTAGATGTGTGAGGCAACCTGACAATAAGGCTTGGTGATGTCCTTCAGTATGACACTACGAACTCATAGTTTTCTTCTGATATTCAAAACAGGCAAACCCATTCATGCAGCCCCATGTGACCCGGCTGTTTGACCTGGCCTAGCAGGGAACAGGGCTCTTCCAGTACGTTAAGGACACAACCTCATGCAGGAGAGCCAGTCCACAGCTGAAGTGCACTGTGAGTGCACACTCTCTTCTGCTGGAGTTTCCTGAGGGAATGTGACTAAAAACAAGTTTGGGAAGCACTTTATTTTGTTTTCTTCTGCTAATTAGTTAGTTACTTAGACCAT
Source organism: Trachypithecus francoisi (assembly GCF_009764315.1). Lineage (NCBI taxonomy): Eukaryota > Metazoa > Chordata > Mammalia > Primates > Cercopithecidae > Trachypithecus > Trachypithecus francoisi. The sequence continues at coordinate 4,411,606 of NW_022681472.1, forward strand.
GGTTGTCATATTTGGATCATCCATGTCTTTTGAGTCTCTTAGTAGGCAATTAGCATATTGATCAATAAATAGTGATGTTCTCAGACCTTTATTGTTTTGATTGCTGAAGAAAAATGCTCTAGAGATAATATATTGTAAAGTTTTACTCAATTTGAATAAAAGATATGATGTAAAATTTAATATGTTTAATATTCCAGGCATCTCGGGGGTAACATCACACACTGGGGCCTGTCGTGGGGTGGAGGGCTGTTCTCAGCAACTGATTTTCTAAGGTCTTCATTGCCTATTTACAATGGCAAGAGATTGTCAGTGTCTGCTATCTGTGATGATCCTATAGAGGCTCTTCAGATAAATTATGTTTGCTTTTTTTAAGAGTATTTTTATGCTCTGACTCCTACAACTGTCCTGGAGAAACTGGCTAGGTCCCATTCTGAGGCCAGAGGAGCCTAGCACCTTCTAAGTGTGCATTGTCCTGACCATATTAGCCACTTATTCATCCTGCAGGCCCACGGCCAGCCCTCCAAGCCAAGTCCTGATTAAACATAGTTGTAATGTTGCCTGCAATCAACCATAGCACAAAAAGTATCAGAAAAGGAAGAGGAAGCTGTCAGGAATTGGCTTTCAGCAACGGATTTGTATAGCTAGAGCCAAGTCTTTTATTATTCAAGTAAAAGAGAAAGCCACCACCCACCCTTGGACCATTCATCTAAGATCTGCATTGGAAAATGAATGAAGATTTATGAATTTTCTACTTTATTTTCCCCAAGCTCCACTTTGGAAAATATTGTAAAGGTATTATATGTAAGATTCACTAGAATTAGGGTAGAACAAAAAAGTGGATCATCTATGAAATTCTCAAGTATTATCCTATTTTTAGATGCTGTAACACTAGTTCTTCAGCTGATTTATCTTAAACAATCACCTTTTATAAAGCACCTCCAATATGAATGTTCTTATAAAAAGAACAAAAGACCGTAAGAATACAAAATCAATAAATGAGGTTTGTTGAAGAAGGAGATAAAGGCCTTGTTATCTTTAAATATCTATTGAATTGAGTATCCCTTCTGTACTATGTACAAAAAGCACAGTATCTGATCTTTAAAAGTTTACATATTAAGTCATTCATTTTTGCCAACATCCTGTGAAGTTTATTTAGTCTAAAAATATCAAATTCTATAAGTATGTTAAACAAAATTATCATTCATGTTATTGCCTTTGAGGTGGTCTGAATGTTCACCCCCAAATTTATATGTTGAAACTTAATGGCCAATGTAATATCATTGAGAGATAGGGTATTTAGGAAGTGATTCAATCATGAGAACAGAGTCCTCGTGGATGGGATGAGGACTCATAGTAAAGGACTATGGGGAGTAAAGGACTGCAGGGAGTGGGTTTGCTCTCTGCCATTCAAGGACAGAGTCGAGTGGCCATACCCTTTTGCTCTTTTCATTCCTTCTACCACATGAGGACACCCAGACAGCGCTATTCACATGGAAGGGGCCTCCTTCACCAGACACCAAACCTGCCAGCCCGTCGATTTTGTACTTCCAGGCTTCACACTGTGAGAAATAAATTTCTATTCCTCATAAATTGCCCGGTCTCAGGTAATTTATTATAGCAGTAGGAACATACTAAGATATCCTCATTATAAGATAAGTGGCTGGATGTACACTTGAAAAGTCCCGAGTGAGTGTAAGTGAATACACACATGCTCTACCTTAAACACCAGTCCTCTTCATGGCTTTCTCTGTCAGTTGAAGTTAATTATTTTATTAATAAGTGGTAATTAGGCAGACAGGTTAATGAGATTTCCCCCTCAAATTGAACTATATTCCCTCCTAGGTTTTATAAGACACTTAGAAATAAGTTCATATTTTGGGAGAAAATGTCTCTGACATGTACAGCAAGTGAGGCAAATGAAACTGTCCCAATGAAATAGTAAGATAACAAGGCCAGAGGGAAACTAATAAGCATCATTTTGTATATTGATGTTTGTTTCTTCCCTCTTTGATGTCTGGAAATTTCTGTAGTATTACTTCAATTGCATTTTTGTCTTCATTATAATTTTGTTTGAGATATGTTCTGAGTCAGTAAAAGTTGAGATGTATTAGGAAAGGAAACTATCTTCGCAAACATCCAACATAAGAATGGTTCGGTGTAGGCCGGGCGCGGTGGCTCAAGCCTGTAATCCCAGCACTTTGGGAGGCCGAGACGGGCGAATCACGAGGTCAGGAGATCGAGACCATCCTGGCTAACACAGTGAAACCCCGTCTCTACTTAAAAATACAAAAAACTAGCCGGGCGACGAGGCGGGCGCCTGTAGTCCCAGCTACTCGGGAGGCTGAGGCAGGAGAATGGCGTAAACCCGGGAGGCGGAGCTTGCAGTGAGCTGAGATCCGGCCACTGCACTCCAGTCTGGGTGGCAGAGCAAGACTCCGTCTCAAAAAAAAAAAAAAAAAAAAAAAAAAGAATGATTCGGTGTATTTAAATTAAGATTCAAGAAAATGAACAGCCATGTGGCAAAAATAAGTGTTATGTTTGCTCTATTAAATATTTTTAAATTACATTATAAGTGACACAGAAAAGTGTACAAAACCTAAATGTCCTGCTGGATGCATTAACCCAAAGTGAATATACATGTGGAACTAGGCAGAACATTACCAGTTGCCCAGAATCTCAACTCATGCCCCTGTTAATCATTAACCCCTCCCATCTCAAAGATGAACATCTCCCTGACTTCTGGCAGTAGACATTAACTTGCTTGTTTTGAAAATTATATGAGTAGAATCATGCAATGTGTATTGTTTTATGTCTGCCTTCCTTCACTCAGTAACATGTCTGTGAGTACCTTCCATATAGATGCATAAAAGGGTAGTGGTTTTTTGTTTTTTTGTTTTTTTTTGGTAGGGATAGAGTAGCCCCATAGGTGAAGCATCACATGTAGGTAGAAATTCTGCTCTTAGTCAGTACTTGAATTGTTTACTACATTGCCTTTTATAAATAATGCAGCAATGATTATATTTTTACGTATTTTTGGTATACATACTGAATACATTTTTGTTGAGTGTATTCATTGAATGGTAAGTGTTGTTTTTTTCCTAAGTTATTGTCCCAAAAGCAAAATGTTTTTACTCTACTTTTAGCCCTTCTTATGGGTTAGCAATGGTAAATCATTATGGCTTTAATTTGCATCTCTCTAATGTGTAATAACATTATGCACTTTTTAGTATATTAAACGGACATCTCGATGTGCTGTTTTTGGAGTGCCTATTTAAGCTTTTGTCATTTTAATTGAATTTCATGTTTTATTTTTTAAATTTGTCAAAACCCATTATATATTCTGCATATGAGTCCTTTTTGACTATTTGTTTCATAAATGTCTTTTTTAAGTCTAGTGAATCAAAAATATTGAGTCTCCCCCCAGAGGAAAAAAATTAGCTGTATATCATTCTAGATAAAATTAAATCTGACTAAGTACTCCAAAAAGTGTAGTTATATAATTTTGGTATCTTTCTGACAAACTTGGACATAATTATGAATATTCAGTATGACATATAGATATAGCGTCATGAACTAGAATACATAAATTACCTTATGTGATGGTTGGAATTATAAAAAATGAATTATGAACTAACTATTACAAGTTTACAAGCAGGAGATACAGAATCTATAAAGCAGAGTCAGGACAGATTAGAATTTGAGAAATGGAGGCAAAGACCCTATTTCCAAGTAGATATCCTAATGTTTGGATCTAGGTGACCACAGTGAACATCTTGGCAAGGAGTGTTGGAAATATTTCAAACACCATGCCCAGAGATGCTCTGCGTAAGCCCAGAACTCTCCCTGTCTTGGTAATTACATCTCACCTGAGAAAAATAAATGCTGTAAACCGACAGGACGCCAGCACATGGAAGAAGTGCACATGACTGTGTGACCACATTTATAAGTTCATGTAAGTACAGACATGGAAAGAGAGAAGGGCAACTTTATAACATGGTGGAAAGTTTTCAGAAGCCCTGAAGACTTCACAACGTATACAACCCTCTTCCTTCTTATTGACAAAGTTCTTGTGCAACATTTTTCACAAAGACATCCAAGTCAAAGCCATTCATGTTATTCTGGTTACCAGAAAAAACAAGCTTTATTCTTGTGTCAATTTCCCTCAACATATGCAGAGTAAATTCAGTTTACAATGGAAACAAAATTTGGAAATGGAGAATTGCATAATGTATATCAGCTTTTTAAAGTAATTTAAAATATTTTGAGGAATTTAAACTTAAGATAAATAATATAGTATCAATAATGATGTATTTCAGGAAATAAAAGCTACACAAAATATAAACTCTAAAGAGAAACCTTAACACATAATAAACAGTCAAAACAACTTTAACTTTTGAACATTGCAAACATCTCTAACATAAACTTTTTATTATTTCAAATTCATTTCTGAAATATGACTGTTAAAATTTCTATTTATGCTCAATAAAATATTTGCTTTTCTTTAAGAGGTAATCTATTTTCTTTTTTCTTTATTTCTTTATTTTTTTTTGAGATAGAGTTTCACTCTTTTTGCCTAGGCTGTAGTGCAATGGCAGCATCTCGGCTCATCACAACCTCAGCCTCCTGGGTTCAAGCAATTCACCTGCCTCAGCCTCCTGAGTAGCTGGAGTTACAGGCATACACTACCACCCCCAACTAATTTTGTATTCTTAGTAGAGACGGCATTTCTCCATGTTGGTCAGGCTGGTCTTGAATTCCTGACCTCAGGTGATCCACCCTCCTCGTCCTCCCAAAGTGCTGGGATTACAGGAGTGAGCCACCGTGCCTGGCCGGTGGTAACCTATTTTTAGAAGTTAACAATTATGCAATTTACTAAGTAGTTAGTGGCAATGGCAGTAGTAATAGTAAGAATACTGGTAGGACTAGTGGTAGTGGTTGTCATAGCAGCCAGCATTGAACTGTTCTGGCTTGTTTCTATGCTGTTTAATACACACAGGTAAGTTACAATAGAGCTTTAATTTAACAAACAGATTATTGAATTACAGAACATACATTTTAGTTTCTGTGTGATGTATCTCTTACTGTTGTTTCTAATTCTACAATTAAAAGAATACTTAATTTTGGAGTACCCAATATTAAAAAAACACTAAAACAATACAATTAGACCTACCTCCACCCTACCTTCTCTTCCCTAAGCTAATGTGTAAATTACCACCAGTGTGTGAGAAAGATATTTCAATTGACATATTAATTTAGGATAGGCAATCAGGATTGACATCGAGATTCTTAAATATTATTAGTTTTTTGTTAAGACTGTTTTCTCTCATTTAAAACCTACTATCAGATATGTTTCAAGAATAATAAAAGACAATAGTAATAAAAGATGGAAATTTTAAAAATTACATATAAAAATAATTTTAAATACAAATATAATATGTGAGAATATATTATCAGTTAATGGACATGTTCTTTTGTTATTAGAATAAAGGTGAACTGGATAGAATAATGAAAGTATTATTAAATAAATAAAAAAGAAAGAGGTGTATTTTATAGATTGTCATGTATAAATGAGAGAAAATTAGAAATTTCCATCTTTTAGGAATTGTGTAGATTGGAAAAAAAATAAGATATAAAAAGGAGGATTTTTTTCAGTATTGGAATAAATAAAATGTGTTTTGGAACTTTTGGAAATAAACAAAAAAGGACACTTTAGAGTTTGAAAATTGCTATGAATAGGTAGGAAAGAAAAGGATGAGGGCAGCTGTCCAGGAAAACACAGACACCTAAGAGTAGTGATTAGGGCTCCCCAGTGTGGGGAAAGGTTAGGATGGTTTATGTAGGCAAAAACAGTATGCTGAGCAGAATTACATTTTTCAAACTATGGTAAACTATAAATAAAAGATTTGATTAGTTACTATGGATTATACTCCAAGGGGTGTAACATTGTGAAGAGGTAACAGTCACAAGGGTCTCTATCTCCAATGTCACTTGGTCTAGATTTGAGTAAAGAACAAGGTGCATGGTTAATGTATAACATCTCAACACATAGTCAAGAATCTAAAGTTATGCAACAGATAAAACAAAAAACAAAAAACAAAAAAACCCAGAGGTGTCACATAACTCCTGGGCTTAACAATTTCCAGGGCTTAACTTTTCCCCTTGGAATAATACATTTGAAAAGTCCTAAAATTTTCTTTTCTTTTCACAAACTTATTAAAAGGTCACAGCTACTCTAATCACGAAATAGTTAAAAGAGGTATATTTGTGACAAAGTGAATGCAATTTTATCCTAGGAAATGAGGGTTTCTGTTCATCTTTATCTTCTTAAGTCCCTTTGATCTTTTTAGTCCACTTACATTGTTCAGGTAAATTGATCATGAAGCATCATAAACAACAGAAAGAGGTGTGCTTTTGTCTTCTGTTTCTGACCAGTTTCCGATTGTTTCTCTTCCATTAAAAAAGTTATATTGGAAGAGTATAGATAAATTCAATGATCTCATTTACCCCTAAGTGACAGACAGAAGAGCAGGATTGTATATACTATTAGCTCACCTACTTTTATCAAATAATATATTTATTAAATCAAATAATTACTTGGGTTCTATCTGTTTATGTTACAAAATGAACTCTCATTCATTGCATATTTTAAAACAACAAATTTAAATATATAACAAAGTCATGAAAACTATATATTTGTTCTTTTTTTGTCCAAATAAAGATTTCATAAGTATAATATTTTATACATAAGTTTCCCTACACAGACTGGCCAACAGTACAACCACTATCAAGCTGAGATGATCATCAAAAAAATGTGAAGCTCTCCTCTATAATGTGTGAGCCTCACCTCTTCTTGGTGCCAAGTCTCTTCATAGCTGAATTTCACAGAGGTTACAGCAGAAACACTGAAACCATCTTTGCAAAATTATGACATAAGAAAAACTGGGCACAGTTGACTCCATCTCGCTTCTGAACTCCAAGCTGTCCTTGATCATTTCTGGTATAAGCCAAGCCTAACTTTGGAAGGAATTTAGTTTATAGTTTAACTCGAAATGAAAGATAACAGCTCCTCCTTGAAACCAACCACCTCCTTGCTTAGGGACCAAAAACTGTCTCATGAGGGACCACAAGATTAGGATTGTGGGAAGAACCTGAACTCTGCTAAAATGTAGGCATGGTTTCTATAAGCCCTTACCATTCAGGAGTCATATGGCAAGAGGCCACAAGATTTGTGACTTCTCCAATTGTGCCTATAGATAACATCACTATTGTAGAACCTAAGGCTGGTTTTAGAAATATTTTTCAGACTGAGATTTATGACAACCCAGATTTATGACTCATGACTCAACTGGTACTGTGACTCCAACCAGAGGTGGATTCAGTGAATGAGGACCATTTTCCACACCCCTATGATTTCACCCCCCAAACAATCAGGAGCATTCAGTCCCTGCCCACCCTTCCCCCCAAAATTGTTTACAAGAACTCTAACTTCTGAGCCTCTGGGGAGAATGATTTGAGTGATAACTCTAGTTCTCCAATATGGCTGGCCTCACACCAATTAAACTCTTTGTTTACTGAAATGCTGTGGTCTCAGTGAATTGATTTAATCTGTGCAACAGGCAGGAGGAAACTGTAGTGTGATTACAAACAACATCATCACATTCTGTACTGTTTAGGATAGTGTCATAGGACTTGATGGACTGAAATAATTTGCCCTCATCCAAATCATCTTTTCTTTGAATTTGCAGGCTGAATATCTTGGAATTTATCATTGTAACAGAATGGGTGCATTTACATGGTGGCAACGTTGCTTTCACTTTGCAAGCTCGAGTTGGAAAAGGCAGTCTTGCACAGGATCACTGTTTACCCCAGGTGTATATTTTGAGTAGCTTCTACAACATGAATAGTGGTTTCTGACTTTTGAAAACATATTGAAGAATATTAATTACCGTGTAATAAAGCTATTTTATTAATATAATCATGAATCAAAATCATCAATCAAAAAGTATATCATGAATCAAAATCATGAATCAAAAAATCAAATGTAAAGTTTGTATCTTTTAGAGGACATAACAGAAGAGTCCTTTACAGACATTGGCACTTGTGGAGATATGCACCTGGCCATGCTCCCACATACTGCAGGGGAGTCCTCTTGGATATCAGGACTCCTTTAGGAGGACTCCAGTGGAAGAGTCTGAGAGTCTCTGTTGAGTTGATTTCTGCATTCTTTCATCTCCCTTAAATTTCCTGTAACTGCAAGTGACTAAGGCAGATATCAATGAATTCGAGATTTATTTTATTAAGGTTGAGGACACAATTAGGAAAAAGAAATTTGAGTCCAGAGGTATCTATGACCTGTGTCTTTCCCCAAAGAGGGTTTCTGGGGACTTCAATATTTAAAGGAGCAAGAGCAAGCAGGAGGGGGAGAAAAAAAAAAAAACAAAACCAAAAAAGAGGGAGGGTAGGCACTGAGGCAAGTGGTTACTTGTTTGAGGCTCTCATTAGCACTCAGTAAATCTACAGTTTACATTAGATAAAGTAAGCATGTGTAATTACAGCTATATGTTTGGGAACAGAATGTGTGACTCAGTTCCCAAGTTTAACTTTCCCTTTGGGATAGTGAGTTTGGAGTCCTGAGATTCTATTTTTCCTTCACATTCCTTTATGAGGATCCTCTTATCACAATTTGCCAAACTCAACTTTTAGCACACTACCATGTTTCTCAGGACGTAATAAAAAAAGACATGCTAAAATGAATTCATAGTCAAGTTCTAGAGATAACATTTGTATAAAGCATAATACAGAGGAATAAAAAACAAAATGTCACACATTCCCAGTATATTTTTATTTAGTAAACAAATGTTCTCATGTAATTTTTGCAGGTTGTACCTTCAAAGGATTATTCAAATCACACCACAAATGCAACCGATCTTGATTTCTGAGAGTGTAAAAAAGATATATATATATATCTTTTATATATATATAAAATTTTATATATTATAAATATATATTTATAAATATATTATACACAATATTATATATTAATATTTTAATATAAAACATTAATTTTATTAATAATAAAATTTTATAATAAAATTAATAAAAAATATTAATAATAAAATATTTATATTATATATAATATTTATATATTTATTTATATAAATAAGTGAGTGTAAGAAAGATGCATTTCTGTAATGGCTCCATGATAATAAAAGCTTCATTAATTTCTATTGGATCGTAATAGTCATATAACTTTCTTAGAGCATCAGTTGTATTTTTAAATACTACGCAAAATTACTAATGTACTTATCATTATTCAATGTTAAATGTAAGGACACTGAAGAACAGAGAAGTTAAGCTACTTCTGAGAACTCACCAGTCTTGAGTTTTTGTGTTGCAGAGTAAATATTTGGACACTGTTGTGTCTGATTCTGGAGGCTTGCTTTTAAACAGGAAGAAATAACTATAGTTATCTAGAATAATAGATGAGGATTTAATGACAGTTTGAGAACTGTTATGGTGCAAATAATTAAACTTTGATCTTCATACTAATGAAGCAATCTCTTTAATTTCAACAGAAGGTGTGTATGTAGGAGCCGAGGGTTAGATTAACCAGTCTACCATTGAATATTTAAATCCTGTTGAGGGTAATTAATTTTCTTATCCTGTTTGGAGAGATAAATATAAATATAACTAATCATTACACACTCTTGGAGGAGATTTGAAATCCACAATTGTGTATGCTCTGAATACACATGAGATCCTATAACTTCCATGTAAGACAAGGAGTTTGCTCTGATTCCCTTGGTCAGATTTGGAAATCAGCTGCACCTCTGGCAGCTAAATGTTTATTTTATCTGCTAGAGTGGCAGCCATTCCGAAAAAGTCAAATTTATTTGTTTTTATTTTTGCACATCCATTCTAGAGTCAATGTTATTCCTTCTAAAGACAAGCTGTTTGAAGAGAAATGTAGCTCTATTTAAAGATGGGGAAAATTGTTCTAACAGGTTTCTTTTCTATTAGTTTTCTCATCTGCTGCCTCTTTTGTTATCAGAATAAAAGGTCTACTAGATATAATGAAAGTATTATTAACTGAATAAGAAAGAGGGTGTATTTTATAGACTCTCACATCTAACTTAGAGAAAATTAGAAATTTCTATCTTTTAGGAATTGTGTAGATTGGAAAAAAAAAGATATAAAAAAGGAGGATTTTTTCAGGATTGGACTAAACAAAATGTGTTTTGGAGCTTCTGAAAATAATAAAAAGGACACTCTAGAGTTTGAAAATTACTATGAATAAATAGAAAAGAAAGTGTGAAGGCGGCTGTCCAGGAAAACAGACATCAAAGAATAGTGAAAGTTCTAGAGATAACTTATTTGTATGAAAGCATAATATAGAGGAATAAAAAACAAAATGTCGGGTCGGGCGCGGTGGCTCACGCCTGTAATTCCAGCACTTTGGGAGGCCGAGGCGGGCGAATCATGAGGTCAGGAGATCGAGACCATCTTGGCTAACATGGTCAAACCCCGTCTCTACTAAAAATACAAAAAACTAGCCGGGCGAGGTGGCGGGCGCCTGTAGTCCCAGCTACTGGAAGGCTGAGGCAGGAGAATGGCATGAACCCGGGAGGTGGAGCTTGCAGTGAGCTGAGATCCGGCCACTGCACTCCAGCCTGGGCGACAGAGCGAGACTCCCTCTCAAAAAAAAAAAAAAAAAAAAAAAAACTCGCACATTCCCAATATATATTTTTATTTGTAACAAATGTTCTGATGTAATTTCAGCAGCCAGTAACCTTCCAAGGATCATTCAAATCACATCGTAAATGCGACTGACCTTGATTTCTCAGAGTGTAAAAAAGATGTGTGATATATATATCATAAGCTGTTGCTCTCAACAATGCCATTTATTTGAAGGTGAAATAGCTGTCTCTAAGCACCCTGTGTGTGTATGTGTCTGTATATGATTCATTGGAAGTTTCACTTATTAATGAAATGGTGTGGATGATTAGGTACATAGTCATTTGATCAACAAAGATCAAGGGTCTACGTCTTTTAGCACTCATCTCCTTTGGGCCTTACTGTAAATAAATCTTGGACTCTGTCCTTGTCAGTTCTTCTCCTTAAAGCCATTTATGTTGCAGTTTCTTCTGTCTACAAATTTGCAGTGAGTGTGATAAAGATAATGCCAGTACAGGCATTAGCACTGCTGCTGTAAGCCCTAACGGGCAACTCAATCTCCAGGAAAGAAGTGTGTCTGAAGTTCTGAAGCCACAGAAGAGTTCTATTAAAATTTTGTTTATTTGTCTTCCTTAGCCGGCCTAATGAAAAACCACCTTAACTGTTAATACTGTTTTTTGTATGTATTTGAAGGTTATTAAATGATTATTGTTATTTAACATTTGAACTCTCACAGTTTTTAAGAGATTTTATGAAAGAAATTTGGTCTTTATTTCAAAACAGCTCATTAAACAAAATTACCAATAATAAAAAAAAAGTTCATATGTTATATAATATATAATCAGATTTTAAGGTATCAAAATTATGTATTAAATGTAAAAGTTTACAGTCATCTTTTTTCCTCTCTTTATATTTTTCCTTTTTAAAAATAAAATCTCTCAAAACTAACCAAATAAATAATTCCCTAAATACTTTTTTGTCATAACAATCACTATGTTTGTCAGAGTCTACATTTATCTCAGTTAAAAACACTGAGATATTTTTATAAATAAACCAAACAATGCTTTTCAACATCTCCTATTTACAAATTACTTAGATAGGCATTGTAAGGTATGTGTTGTTTAAAATATGATGTCCATCCTTCACGTAGTCTCGTAATCTAGTGGGAGAAATAAAAGATACGCACATAAGAAAAAACTGATATCCAACCCATAAACTATAAAAGATAAATTAACTGTGCGGAAAGTTGAAATGTGTTCTTGGAAAACATCCTTTATTTTTACCATGTACCTTCAGTTTTACTGCCCACTGTTCTTTATCACCTAATTTGTGTACATTTATAGTTGTCATTTCCCCTCTCACTCTTCTCACATCAAATCCATCCAACATTTCAGAGCAGAAGAATTTTCCATTAAGAATATTTTCATTGTAGACTTTTGCAGCTGAAAGTTGTCTTAGGAATCTAATTTAGGAACTGCGTCTCGCACATCTTTTTACTTACTACAGCACTTAAACTATACATTTTCACAGAGTAAAAACAAGTATTTTCATTTGTTAAATTGGGTGGCTGGGATAAAAGAACCTTGTCAACGTTTTTCTATGATTTCCTATTGTTTTCGTGATTTGCTCAAAATTACTGAAATTGAAGTTTAGGCCAGTTATTATCTTTACACAAGTTATTTACCTCAAATGACTCCACCAAGAAACACTTGGCCATTTCAACCAATCCATTATCTTCATTGTTCTCTGAAGACTTTATGTTTAAAATTTGGTGTTCTCCACCCTGTGCTGTGCCTATCATAAGCTCACCTGTCCTTTAACAGAAAAAACAAGGGCTGTTGCTTGTAAAGCGTCGTCGAACTAATGCTTTCTGTGAAGCTTGGAGGGGATTACCTTGTATATATTAATTTGGTACAAACATTATGTACCATTTTATTGTTCATTAGATTTGTACTAATTATTATTAGTTGCCTTATTATGTGCAAAAGTTTCTGAATATAGCAATAAATAAAATAGCTATGACATTTTACAGATGTTACATTTTAACGGGAAACACATTGAACAAATAACCACATGAAAAATCGGTAATAATTTTTACTTTTCTTTTGTTAACTTCTATTTTAAGTTCTGGGGTACATGTGCAAGTTTGTTACATAGGTAAATTATGTCATGGGGGTTTGTTGTGCAGATTATTTCATCACCCAAGTATTAAGCCTAGTACCCATTAATTATTTTTTTCCAGATCCTCTTCCTCCTCCATCTTTTACCCTCTTAAAGGCCTCAGTGTTTGTTATTCCCCTCTATGTATGCATCCATATGTTCTTACCATTTAGCTCCCACTTTTAAATGAGGACATACGGTGTTTGGTTTACTGTTCCTGCGTTATTTTGCTAAGGATAATGATCTCTAGCTTCATCCATGTTCCTGCGAAGGACATGATCTCATTCTTTTTTATGGCTGCACAGTATTCCATGGTGTATATGTGCTGTATTTTCTCTATTCTGTCTGTAATTGATGGGCATTTAGGTTGATTCCATGTCTTTGCTGTTTTTACTTTTCCTTCATAGCTCTTTTAATAATTGATGTCTATAAAATAATAACTCATTGTTTTAATTTGGATTTCTCTAATTCTAGTAAAATAGACTTTTTAAATTGATAATTAACTTTTTGATTTTTGTAAAATACCCCATGTAATTTCCTTCATTAGTAACATCTTACATCTGTTATATGTATGTACATCTGTTATAATTAATGAATCATTGTTGGCGCATTATTATTAACTAATGCCTATTTTTATTCTGGTTTACCTAGTTTCCAACCTGGCTTTTCTTTTCTTCACCAGAATCCCGTCCAGGAGAGCAGGTTACATTTCTTCCTGTCTCTTAAGCTCCTCTTGGCTGCTACAATTTTTCAGGCTTTCTTTGTTTCTGATGACCCTAATGGTCTTGAGGGGACTGGGCAGGCATTTTAGAGAATGTTCCTCAATTTTTATTTACCTGATGTTTTTCTCATTGTTAGATTGCATTTATGGGTTTGGGAAAGGAAGACCATAAACAACATTTTCATCACATTATTTACATAATCTTCTCCCTTGACATAGAATGTTGAGAAAGGAGAGAAACTTTTTATCTGAGGAGTGTGAGCCCCTTTAAATTATTAGGCCCAGACAGGCATTGAAATGTGGCAGCAGTCACATCTCACTTCCCTTTGAACTAAGTATTAACGTTTTGAGGCCGCTTGCTTTGAGGGCTCTAGACTGACTGACACCAAGCAGTCATAAAATTAACCCAACAGTGCCATATGCTGAACATCGTAACTCACACCATGTAGTGAGTGACATACAGCCAACCACTAATCAATGCCATTTCTGTAAACCAATGAGAATTCCTGACAAACAACTTTGTGCAGCTCACTGCTTGTTCCCCTATGCCTGTGAAAACCTGCTTGTAACAGAACGCCACAGGGAACGCTTTTGTTCATTCTGATTTGCATTTACTAATTTGCTAAAAATCTGTTTTTATATATCCTTTAAATCAGAACTGTTATAAACTTTAAGTAGACTGTTCCATCACTCGTCTGAATTTATGAGGAGCCTATACATGGGCTGGTTATAATATTAATGACATATGCTCAAAGTGGACTTTCAAAATAATAGGTGTTATGAAGTTGCCAGTCTCTAAACATAGAATGGGCCAGGTCATGACACTATATCCCAGCCACAAGGAACAGCCTTCTGGTTGACATATGCAAGATACTGTTACCTAAATTGCATTCAGCAACCATGACCAGTCTTTCTTGCTATATATATATATATATTTGCTGAACAATCTTAGGTGTATCTTCCTATCAGAGAAAAAATTACTGAGTAACTTCTATAAGATATCTTTATTTCTATAAGAGATTTTCAGCTTTCAGAAAAAAATGAAATATTAAAATGAGCTATTTTTAAATGAAGTTGTTGTTAATAATAACTTAAAAGGACTAAGTTCACCAACCACCTGTCATTCATTCCTTGGAGCCCTAGCGACTTGCCATTACCTGCCCTTCACTGTAAGAGATGGGGTCAGAAAACTAGAATACAATGGATAAGAGATTAAGGTGGGCTGTGTGCTCTGAACAGCAGGGCCATCGCATTGTTGCAACTTTGCTTGTGGGAAGTAGGGGGAGGGAAGCCTGAAGAGAGGAAAGTGCACTTGAAGGAGGGCTTGCACAGAAATTGCCTAAGATTGTTCAACAAGTAAAAGATAGCAAGAAGGCCTGGTCGTGGGTGCTGAATGCAATTCAGGTAATAGTATCTTGCATATGTCAACCAGAAGATGTTCTTATGGCTGGGATGTAGTTTCATGACCTGGCCCATTCCATATTAAGTTGGGATGGGTTCACCATTTTTTCTTTCAATTCTAAGAAATTTAGATTATTATATTACAAGTGATAGAAAACAATGTTTCAAGGCAGGAGAATTATAGGAATTAGAAAAATAATGCCAGCGATTCTTTAAAAAGTTCAACAGGAAGAGGTAGCAACAGCCACAGTACCTGTCAGGAAGCAGTGGCACTGGGATAGACAGTGATGGCACGACAAAGAGGAGGAGACAGAGCCCACAGGAAATCGAGAGAGTGAAGTGGGCAGGCCTGGTAACTGCAGTAATGTGAGGATTAATGTTGCCAGTTTGAACAACTCCCACTTTTAACCCTGTGATACACATACACACACGCTAATATATACACACATATATGCACACACATATAACATATCATTATATACTATAATTATATGTATGTGTAATATATTATGTATGTATTATATATATACATTAAATATATATCATATATGTATATTGGTTCACTGTTCCTGACTCCTCTAGCCCTGGTTATAATGTTGGGACACTTTAGGCCTCAGAAAATAGAACCCCTCTCTCTGACTTTCTCTTACCCTCCTTTCACCTACCCAAAGCAATTGCCATCTGACTATGAGTCCTAACACCCTCATTTCAGAGGAAATCCTGTCCCATACTCTGAAGGGAGGCATAATTCACAGAGAGGCCAAGAATAATCCAGACAGGCCTTGCTAGGTTTAAAACATACCCTTTCAGGCCAGGTGGGGTGGCTCACGCCCGTAATTCCACCACTTTGGGAGGCCAAGGCAGGCAGATCACCTGAGGTCAGGAATTCAAGACCAGCCTGGCCAACATGGTGAAACCCCATCTCTACTAAAAATACAAAAATTAGCCAGGCATGGTAGTGCATCCCTGTAATCCCTGTTACTCAGGAGGCTGAGGCAGGAGAATTGCTTGAACCTGGGGGGTGAAGGTTGCAGTGAGCTGAGATTGTGCCACTGCACTCCAGCCTGGGTGAAGAGTGAGACTCCATCTCAAAAATAAATAAATAAATAAAAACACATACCCTTTCTGTCCAAATCACACTTCACACTTCTACACAGTTACTAATCATGCCTATCCAGTAAGTCTCCATAAAATGCAAAAGAGGACAGGGTTTGGTGCAGTGTGCCCAAGGAGGGTGTATTAGTTCATTTTCACGCTGCTGATAAAGACATACCTGAGTCTTGGAAGAAGAGGTTTAATGGACATACAGTTCCACATGACTGGGGAGGCATCACAATCATGGTGGAAGGCAAGGAGGAGCAAGTCACCTCTTACACGGATGGCAGCAGGCAAAGAGAGAGTGCCTATGCAGGGGAACCTTTATTTATAAAACCATCAAATCTCATGAGATTTGTTCACTATCATGAGAACAGCATGGGAAAGACTTGCTTCCATGATTCAATTACCTTCCAGTGGGTCCCTCCCACAACACATGGGAATTCAAGATGAAATCTGAGTGGGGACAGAGCCAATCATATCAGAGGGCATGGAGACCCTGCACCCCTTCCCCCATACCTCACCCTACTTTTTTCTGTATCCTCTGTAACATCTTTTATAATAAACCAGTAAACTTGTTTCCCTGAGTTCTGTGAGCTGTTCCAGAAAATTATTTGAACCCAAAGTTGGATTCAAGGGAACCCCAACTTGAAGTCGGTCAGCTCTGGAGGCCTGGATTTGTGATTTGTGTCTGAAGTGGGGACAGTCTTGGGGACTGAGCCCTCACCCTGTGGGATCTCATGCTATCTCTAACTAGATAATATAGAAATTAAGTTGGAGGATGCCCAGCTGGTATCCACTTCTTGGTGTAGGGAAAACCCCCGTGCGTTTGGTCCCAGAAGCTTCCTTGTGTTGAAGATTGTTTCTGTGGTAGTGTGAAAGCAGAGAACAAACACAGTTTGAGTTTTTATTCTAAACAAACTAAGCTGGAGACCATGGTGGAGGAGCAGGTGTAGGGAGTAAGAAATAGTGGGTTTTGTTTAGTTGTATAAAATACAATGTGCTTGTATAATGCTTGGTGGAACTATGGTGTACAAACAACAAACAAAAAATTTAGGTCTCTGAGCATCATAGGCAAGAAAGTATGTCAGCATACCAAACTTTCCAATAAAAAGGGGGGATTGTCCAATAAATAAATCTTCGTAACTTATTCTTAGTCACATTTCTAGCAAGACTTCTGATCACAAGCTAATTGATCTGCCATCTTTTAACCTGCCAGTGGAGTTGGAGCTGTGCAGCCTTTGGAAACAGCAGAGTGACTCTCACATCCTGGTTGTGGATAAGCATTCTGCAGCTCCACGTCTATGCACTATCACTTTTTGTCTCCTTCAAGTCCATGTCTTTAATACTTTCATATGTTCACAGTGGATAACTGTCACACCTTACACCTCTCCTCTGACTGGTTTAGGTCTATGTATCCAACCATCTACATTATATATTCTTTATAACTTTGTTTCAGTTAGAGTGTATTTTCTTAAGACTTGCAAAAACAACGGAACCATAAACAGTTTAAAATAAAAGACTGCAAATCAAGAGGCAGGAATGGCTTCAGGGTTGGCTTGATTCAGCAGTTCAATAGTGACATTAGACACCTAGTTTCTTTCTGTTTCTTGCCCAGTTTTCCATCCTAAGCGGGCTTTCTCTCATGGTCCCCAGATAAATAACAGGAAGTAACCATGGTGCTCTGCTTTGACTTTGGGGAGAAAAACTTGAGTTTATTCTCTTGTAGAGGATCGGGAAAGTGCCAAGGTTGTTGCAGCTTGACCTAATTCCTATTTCAATGACCCTGAAACAAGCTCCCTGTCTTCTGATGGTTGTGCTTTCTGGAAAAATGAAAGCATTGCATTCCTAAAAGAGAGTATCTTCTCGGTCTTACTTGCTGTTAATGATGATTTTCGAGTACTTTGATGAAACACATTGAGACTGCTTTCTAGTTTGTGCCAGCAAATCATGTGATGGCAAAGACTGAGTATGGACTAACTTCTCTTCAGACAGAATTTAACTGATTCATGTGAGCGATACTTTTTCCCATTAGAGAAAGGAAGAATTGCTTTTAGTAGCTTTTTCAGAAAAATAAAGAAATTTCAGACTGCATAAACCTTCATTAAAAGTTATCTCTAAATTCATTGGCCAAAAATGAGTCATGTGTCCAATAACAAAACAATAAATTGTAGCAAGAAATGGGATTTTCTGATTCGAGTAGGCTTTGTCTACATTTAACTTCTGGGTAGAAACAGATATAAAAATAGCCTCTCAGAACAACAAGAGCTATGTCAGGGAGGCAGGGAGCTGACCAACAGTTAGGGTGCTTATGAAGGCAAGGGATTTGGGCATTGAGAAGGCAACACCTAGAAAATTAAATAATAAGCAACGCTAACTTATTAAACCTAAAATTTTATGTTTTCCCATGGTTAGTCTTTCTCATCTTGGTCAGTGACAACACAATCCACCTAGTTCTATAATTACAACAACAACAATAACTAAAACAACTAAGCAGCACTCTCTTCTATCATTGTATTGCTACTCTCATATGATTGTAAGCGAATCCACATGGCTCCTGCTCTAATATACTGACACTTCCCCATTTAACCCCTTCTAGTAATAGGTCATCTATTACATGGCTTGTCATATGACTTCTTAACATGCTTCCACAAGGGTGCTGTGTGGTCCATTCTCCAAAGATCCTCTCGCTCCCAGATCTTAAGCATAGCCAGCAGGATCAAGATTTGAAAATAAGGACTGTGTAGAAGTGGACTCAAGATATAAATTGTAGATTTACCTGCTGTTCTATCACCACTACATGCAATAAATAAAAATGGCCTTGTCTTCTGTCTTTATGACAGATCTCCCATTCAAATGAAAATGTGTGAATAAATATTCTACCTGATGGGCACTGTTTTTCAAAACTGATCAAGGTCATAGATCATCTAAGTCTTTAAGTTATTTGATTTATTTGCTAACTTCATATGTGATGAAAGAAATTTTCTTTCTTCATAAGAGTTTAACCAATACCAAATTGTAAAGCCATTCAAGAATGTCTACACTGATTGTAGCGCAAATATTATAAAACAAACAAACAAAAAACAAAGCAAACTCAATTAACTATACTCTTCAGCAATTATTATACAAAAGAAAAACTGCTATCAAGGAAAATAACAACAGGTCATGATGCTGACTAGACCATTAAGATTCTAAGTTTCTATTCAAGTATTATAGTGAAACCGACTCCCTCTAACATGTGTGTGAATTTCATTGATTCCACATCTCTTCCTGTTAAATGATGATGTCAAAATGATTCTTTATCCATCTGCATTTTACTGACTATATTGTTATCTATCACTGTTCTTAATGTCAGGAAATTGTAATTCTGGCTCTAGCTTTGTAAATACCAGGTATGTGATCTGGAGTGATTTGTTAAGCTTTCCCGGACTTTGGCATGTGTAATTGTTTACTTTCTTTCCAGTGTTCCAGTTGTTGTGAATAACTCAATAAACATCAGTTATGTTTACAACTAAGCAAACACTGAAATCCTTTGCAATTGTTTCATCTTATTTTAAAATCGTATTTTTTATCATTGGTATCAACTTTTTTACCCCTTGAGTTTTCTTATTCTTTTCGAGTTTTTCATCCTTGATTATGCTACTACAGGTCTACATTATTCCTCTTAAGAGCCATGTAACACCGGATGAGTAAGCGGATGAGTAAGCGGAGGCTGAGGGAGAGAGGATCTCTTCACTTTGTGGGTGCTGTACGATACAATGTAGGTTTCTTTTAGAGGTCACTTCACTTTGTATTTTTCCAGCAACATTTCTTTTTCACTTGTACTGTTACTGCTGCATTTATGTTACTATTTCAGTAGTATTTTTTATTTGTCCATGGTATAGAAAAGCCAAAGAATTGAGAAGAAACCTTCTGTATATTGGTTGAATAGTATTTCATGCACATGAAGATATTTTCTCATTTAATAATTGAATTGTCCTAGAATATCAGCATCAATAGTTTGCAGTTACATATGAGAAAGTAGGTTAAGAGAAAATAATTTGTTAAAGTGAAAATAGCCATATGCCCTGTGGCATGATCAGAATTTTAACTGTTTTGTTTGCACCAAAGAAAATACTTTTTTTATGACTCTGAATACTGGAAAGAGAGGAAGCACTTTGGTGTCTCTTCCATAAGGGCACTAATCATACGGATTCAGGGCCCCACTCTTATGACCTCATTCAACCTTTATTACCTTCTTTAGGCCTTATCTCCAAATACAGTCACACTGGGGGGTAGGGCGTGAACATAAGAACTTTGAAGGGACACAATTCAGTCCATAACACACACTGACAGACATTTAAGTTTTGAGGCAGGAGATAGCAGAAACATATAAGGTAACTTTCTGGTTTTTGCCATGGTGTATTGCCATGACATTTGTAAACTGGCATGTTGCCCATTGGAGTGTCTTTTTTTTTTTTTTTTTTTTTTGAGACAGGGTCTCGCTCTGTCACCTATGCTGGAGTGCAGTGGTGCGATCTCCAGCTCACTGAAACCTCTGCCTCCTGGGCTCAAGTGATTCTCGTTCCTCAGTCAGCTGAGTAATTGAGACTACAGGCGTGCACCATCACACCGGGCTTAGAGACAGGGTTTCACGATGTTGCCCAGGCTGGTCTCGAACTTCTGAGCTTAAGCGTTCCACCTGCCTCAGCCTCCTAAAGTGCTGAGATTACAGGCATGAACCACCATGCCTGGCCAATTTGAGTGTCTTTATGTTAATAAGCAGTGAGGGTCACTAAAGGTCATTTTTGTCCCATCTTCTGATTTCCACAGGCTTCTTCACTGCACACTGTTTTGATCAAATCCTGCTGGGATCAGCGAGGTTGCCAACAGGGTAGGGTCCAGTGCTGGAAAAATAAGGCTTGCTGATCCCCTACCTATAAAAGCCTAATATACCTCTGTCTACATATCTATCTATGTCTATCTATTTTTTGTTTGTTTGTTTGTTTTTACTGCTCATGGGTTTTGTGTTCTATCTACTTTAAAGTAATCAAAATATTCTTGTTTTCCCTTCAGTTGCAACTTCAGCATTTTTGTCTAAGGTCCAATTTGAAAAATATTTTCATCCAATCTGTTCAGTTTTCTTTCTCTTAGTAGTCCTTTTTGAAGACAAGTTTCTTGTTTTGACGAAGCCCAATTTATCTGTTTGTTCCTTTATAATTCACGCTTGGTGCTGTATCTAAGAAATAGTTGCTGAAACCAATGTCACAAATATTTTTGTTCTAGAAGTTTTATAGTTTTATTTTGTTGTAGAAGTTTTATAGTATTGTTACCAAAATACCAGTGATTTGGTCCAGGTCCTGCTGCTCCCTGCACAGAAAGCCAATGACAGAGGCAATGAGTATTGCCAAGGAAGAAGGCTTTACTCGGGTGCTGCAGCCAAGGAGATGGGAGCACAGTCTCAAATCCATTTCCCTGTTGGACTAAAACTAGGGGTTTCTATACCAGGGAAGAAACGTAACAATGTGTAAGAAAACAGAAAGTAGAGAGGGGCAAGGAAGCAATCATGATGAATGAGAGGTCCAGTGTCTCATTGTCTGGATGTGGTGATGTGCTGAGTTTTAGTGCTTTGATACTTTTTGTTAGAGGCCCAAAGGTCCTTTCCTGAAGAAGGAACTCAGATAAAACAAATAACAAGTTTTGACCTTTAAGAAGAAAAGGGTCAATTTCTGCACTTATCAAAAGAAAAAAAAAAAAAAAAACTATCTATGGGACTAATGGGTTAGTTTCAGTTTTAGGTGCCACATTTAGATCTATGAATATTTTAGTTAATTTTTACATGTGGATTAAGATTTGGATTGCATATAGATATTCAATGATTTAGTTGTACATACACGTATATACATATGGATCTACTTCTGAATTTCTGTTGTTTATTTTTTCAATTTTTGTGCTGTTTATCACTCTGTCTCAAAGACTGCAGCTTTATAAGAAAGCTTTGAAATCAGACGTCTTGCAACCTCGTGAAAATCACTTATTTATTCTAGTAGCTTTTTTTTTTTTTTTTTTTTTTGGTATATTGCATTGGGTTTTCTAAATAGGTGAGCAAGTTATCTGCAAAAGACACAATTTTCCTCCATTCTAAACATGTTAACATTTCTTTCCTTGCCTCATTGAATTGGTTGGAACCTCCAGTTACGATGTGGAACAGAAGGGGTGAGAGAAGACATCTCTATTTGTTTCTGATCTTAGGAATTAAACAGTCATTCTTTCATGCTAAGGATTCTTAGTTGCAAGTTTTTGAAGATGCACGTTTTAAAGTTGAGAAAGACATATTCTATTCTTATTTTGTTGTGAGTTTTTATCATGAAAGGATGATAATTGTTTTTCAAATGATTTCTCTATGTATCTCAAAATTAGCATAGTTATATTTTCATTTTTGTTTTTTAAATGTGATGCATCATATTGATTGATATTTTACCATTAAACCATCCTAGCTTTTCTATAATAAACCCCAATTAGTTGCAATACCTTATCCTTCATATATAATCATTAAATCCACATTGTTAAAAATTGGATTAGTACTTTTGCATCTCTGTTCATGAGAAATATTGTTCTGTAGTTTTCAGTAATGTATTTGCAGTAGTGATATGAGGGTAATGAGGCCTCAAAGAATGAGTTTAGGATGCATTCCATCCTCTTCCATTTTCTGCAAGGTTACCACAGAATTTGTTTTATTTATTCCTTAAATTTAGGATAGAATTCACCAGTAAAACCACGTAGGCCTGAAATTGTCTTTATCAGGTTTTACTGCAGTTTGTTTAATAGATTTGGGGTTTCAGATTATCTATTTCTTGGTCAGTTATCTTTGGTAGTTTGTGTCTTTCAATGCATTTGTGCATTTCATCTAAATTATTCAATGTGTAGCAAATGGCTTTCATATGTTTTTATTGCATTTTTAATACCTGTAGAATCTGTTGTAGTGTTACCTCTATCCCTGATATTGCTTATTTTTGTATTTTATTTTTATACCTTATCTAGTCTGTGTATAAGTTTATTGATTCTGTTTATTTTGTCAAATAATAAGTTTTCAGTTGTCTTGATTTTCTCTATTTTGGTTTTGTACTTCATTTATTTTTCTGCTTTGGTTTATATAATTTTCTTTCTCTTGCTTTCTTTGGGTTTAATTCTCTGTTTTTAATATAGGTTTTTAAGGAGGAAGCTGAGGTTATTACATTTTGATATTTCTTTCTTCCTAATATGAGTGTTAAGTGTTACAGATTTTCTCTAAGTCCTGCTTTAATGGCTTCCATTGATTTCGGAAATGTTTTGTTTTCATTTTTCCTCAGTTCAAAATATTTTCTTTTTTTCTTTAATCTTTGAGTTATTAGAAGTGAGTCAGTAGTTCCCAAATATTAGCCCATCTTTCAGGGATTTTTCTTTTTTATTTCTAATTTAATTCTACTGTGGAAAGAGAACATAATCTGACATGAAAAACATCTTAAATTTATTGAAATATGTTTTATCCAATAATATGGTGTAACTTTTTTATTTTTCTCTGTTCAAGATTATTTATTTTGCTATTGCTTTTTGCAGTGTTATATAAAAACAACTGGGTCAAGTTGTTTGAATATGTTGTCTAAGTCTTCAATATATACTTATTTTGCTTCTACTTGTTGTATCACTTTTTGAGAAACAAGTATTCAAAGCACAAAATCTAATTGTTGGTTTGTCTATTTCTACTTTTAATTCTGTTATTTTTGTTTAACATATTTTGTGTGCTTCATATATTTTAGATGCATATATATTTTTAATTATTGACTTATTGGAGATGGTATGATTCTATGTGGTATTATTTTTATGATCTGTTACACAGCTCTGGAACATTTCTCAGTCTAGAACCAATTATTCCCTTTTATTGAAACAAGGCTTATCTGTAAACTTCACCCACCCACATTTTTGTGAATTACAGGTTTTCTCCTTTTGGCTGTTGGGAGTAGGCACTATCTGTGGCCTTGTGTGAGTGGCAGATGCTCTGTTTATTTTTTTGCTTGGCTCTTTTCCAGAACTAAGGTATTTTTCTCAAATGCATTTACTGATCAATTTTCTGCCAAATACTTGAGGAAAATCTGCTGCAAATCTTCAGGTTCTCTTACTGTGTGGTGCTATCTGCTCTAGAATTTTGTCTCAGAATCTTTTGCCAGCCTGGTTTCCCCAGACTTCCAGCTCTATCTCTTCAAGTTAGTAAATTTGCCAGACTGTGTGCAGATTCCCCCATCCTGTGCCTGAAAATGTTCTCAAAACAATAAAGCAGGAACTATGGGATAACATCATTTGTTGATTATGTTTCCTGGCTCACTGTCTAGCTTTGTGTGACTCTTGTGGTGGTTGATTTGAAACCAACCCCATAGTCCAACGGACTTGTTTTTTGGATAAACATAGAAATTGACCTTTCTGGTCTTAAGGCTTGAAACTCATATATGTTTATCTGAGTTCCTTTCTCAGGAAACAATCTTCAGTTCTCTCAGAAAAGTATCAAAGAACTGAAACCAGATCACTGCACCAAATGCTGGTTCCCTTATTCACTATGATTGCTTCCTTGCCCCTCCCAAAAGTTTCTGTTTTCTTACATATTGTTACATTTCTTCCCTGCTATATAAACCCCTGGTTTTAGTCAGCCAGATGGATTTTAGATTGATCTCTTATCTCCTCAGCTGCAGCACCCAATTAAAGTTTTCTTCCTTGGCAATACTTGCTGTCTCAGTGATTGGCTTTCTGTGCGGAGAGCAGCAGGACATAAACCAAACACGTGGTGTTTCAGTAACAGATTTTCCTTTTCTTACATAATTGCACTAGCCAGGAACTCCAAAAAAATGATGAAAAGTAGTGGTGACAGAGGACAACATGGCCTTACTTCAATCTTAGGAAAAGTGCATTTTTTGTTTATTATTTATTAGCCTGTCAGCTGTAGGTTTCATTGTGGATATCTTCTACTATATTAAGGAACTTCTCTTCTAGTTTTGATTAATCAAGATTTTGAACAATCATAGATGTTAAATATTTAAAAATGTTTTTTTTCGTCATTCATAAGATAGTCTTATGATTTTCTCCTGTAATCTGTCACTATACTAATATTGAATAGTTTCAAACATTCAACTAAACTTGCACAACTTGATTAAACTGTCATGATGTATTATACGTTATAAAACAATGTGAACCAATATACTAATATTTTATTAGTTATTCTGCATATATGTATAAATTGTTAACTTTATGAGTATGTAATTCTGCTCACCTGTAATGTCAGATTTTTGTGTAAGAGTTAGACTAGTCTCATAGTCTCATATAATGAAGTAAAAATTCTTTTTTTTTTCTGACGAAAATGTGTATAAGGCTTCTCATTCCTCTAGTGTTACCTTGTATTTGGGGCACTGTTTTGGTTGTGAAAGTTTTGCTTTATTGAGTAATCCTGTCTTACTTTCTGCTTTAAGTTTTCTCTATGAGATTGCACTTCAAAAAGGTTCACTTTCTGTATGTTTTGCCATACACAGAGGTAGACTCCTGTCTTTTGTTCCTTGTTCCCCAATGCATACCATCATTGGTGGTTCATGTACAGTTTCCCATTTCCACTAGTAATATGCAAGAGTTAAGCGTACTTTTTGAAAGCCAATTTATATTTTAAAAATGATAGTGAATAGATAAACAGTGAAATATAGAACGGATTAGAGGGTAAGACCTTGAAAAAAAATTTTTTTGTTTGTTAGAGGCACAAAATTATATTAGTAGCCAGTGCCTTGTTGAAATACAGTATGTTCAATCCACTATTTTTAAATTGAATAAGTGAACAATCCAGAAAGCAAATCTTTTCTAAATTCTTGGGTTAGAGGTCATGTATTTCTAGTTAAACCTTAATATGTAAATAAAACATTTTATAAACTCTCTACTTAACATTTTGAATAATATTCAAATATACTCATAAAATAGGCATGAGTAGCAGATTCTTCATGTAAAAATGAACCTATTTAAGAAGGATTTTTTGAAAACATTGGTTGGCTGTTGGATTCTACCACCACAATCGGACTCCTACCAGCCCCAAGATTACCCAGCTTACAATCTCTTGCATCTACCTGTTCATCCTCCTCATAATTAGGAAGCAGCTGTTTCTGGCCTTCTCCCACAGCAACTGTCAACTGCAAATGGGATATAGAAGATCAGGAAAAGTAAAAGATTGCTTTGTGCCAGTGACAGGATACCATTAGTCTTATAGAGATATAGTATCTGCACTTTACATCAGAACTTTATAATTGATTTATTTCTGTCAAATGGTGAGTCACTGTCTTCGGCCATTCAGACAGCTTTAACCAAAACAACATAAACTGGAAGGCTTATAAACAATAGAAATTTATATCTCACAGTTCTGAATGGAATTTCAAGATAGAGGTCCTGCCTGTGTTCTAGTGATGCCCTCTTCCTCACTGCCTTTCCACAGTGACCCACATGGCACAACTGGCACAGGGTCTCTCTAGGTCTCTCTTGTAAAGGCATTCATCTCCTTTATGAGGGCTCCACTCCCATGACTTAATCACATCTCAAACGCCCCACTTCCTCACATCATCAACTTGGGGGTTAGGATTTCAGCATATGGATTTTTGGGAGACATAAATATTTAATCCAGCTTAATAAGGGGTTTATAATTTTCTTTTAGAATAAAGTCATGAATATTTTACTAGCATGGTGGCTCATGCCTGTAATCCCAGAACTTAAGGAGGCAGAGACAGGCGGATTACTTGAAGTCAGGGGTTCAAGACCAACCTGATCAACATGGTGAAACCCTGTCTCCACAAAAAAAAAAAAAAAAAAAGCCAAAAACAAAAATTAGCTGGGCATTGTGGTGCATGCCTATAATCCCAGCGCTTTGGGAATCCATGGCAGGTGGATCACTTAAGGTCAGGAGTTTGAGACTAGCCTGACCAACATTGTGAGACCCCTTCTCCACTAAGAATAAAAAAAATTAGCTAGGTGTGGTCACATGTGCCTGTAATCCCAGCTACTTGGGAGTCTGAAGCATGAGAATTGCTTGAACCCAGGAAGTGGAGGTTGCAGTGACCTGAGATGGTGCCACTGCACTCCAGCCTGGGCGACAGAGCGAGATTCCATCTCAAAAAAAAAAAAAAAATAGAAATATAAGAAGATTAAAGAGAGCAATGTGTCACCTTTTAATTAATGGAGACTACTCTGGGGAATATGGACTTAAATTTATTAGTCACTGAACTTCTAATAAATGTCCCAGAATTAGGAAAGCCTAGTACTCTAATAATAGGCACAGTAGGACAACCACATGCCTTTTTGTGAGGGGGAAGTCCCTTTAAAACCTATCACATGGCCTTTTGACACCTTGGACATAAAACACTAAATGTTTTAGAAAACTTTTTTTTTTAATTGTAATTAATTGCTGGACTGAATTTGCAAGGAATTACACATCAAATATGATTCTGCTGAGGAGAAAAATCACTGGAATGGTAAATAGACCAAAAGCATTTATCCAGAACAGAGAAAAATTCACAGAAAAGCAGATGTAATAAAGAATGTGATTCTATTGTTGATGCTTGACTACTGGTAGATTCCAACCTCCACTTCTCCTACTTTCCCTTTTGCCCCATAAGTCATCATAGTAATTAGAAAGTTCAGAAGCTCCTTCTTTGAATGCCACAGAGGAACTTCAAACAACACAAATTGTGCTTGTGAGCCCTCGCCTCAGGCCAGACCCTAGCCATAAGAAAAACAGAGCCACGGCATCTTTCTTTCAAATGAACCTCCACGAGAGTGTCACGACTTCATAGTCTCCTTTTCTGAAAGCATGGTCTTCAAAAAATGAAAACTGGAATTCCACGTGCAAAAGAAACTGGGCTCTTACCTTACACTTTATACAAAAATTAACTCAAAATGTACTGAAGACTTACCTGTAAAATTTAAATTATATAACTCCTAGAAGAAAACATTGAAGAAAAACTTTTTAACATTGCACTTGGCAATGATTTTATGGATAATGACATCAAAAGCACAAACAACAAAAGCAAACAGACAAATGATACTACATCAGAATTAAAAATGTCTGTGTATCAGAAGAAAAATCAACAGAATGAGTAGAGAACTCACAGGATGGAAGAAATATCTGCAAATCATATGTCTGACAAAGGCTTAATATCCAGAATACATAAAGCAATCCAAAATATATATTAGCAACTCAACACCAAAAAAAAGATAACTAGATTAAAAACTGGGCATTTGTCCAATGAAGATATTCAAAAGACCAGCAATCACATGAAAAGGTGTTAAAAATTATGATTCATTAGATAAATGCAAATCAAATAAATGCAAATCAAACCATGAGACACTACCTCTCACCCATTAGAATGGCCACTGTCAAATAAACAGGAAATAACAAATGGTGATAAGGATGTGGAGAAATTGGAACACTTGCACACTGTTTATGGGAATGTAAAGTGGTGCAGCAGTTGCTGTGGCAAACAGTTTGGAGGCTCTTTTTTAAAAAAGTAACGGTAGAATTATCATATGATCTGGTAATCCCATTTCTGGGTATATATCCAGAAGAATTGAAAACAGAATCTCAAGGAGATTATTTGTGCAACAATTTTCATTGCAGTATTATTCACAGTAGTTAAGAAAAAGACATGCTAGAAACATGCTAAGTGAAATAAGTCATACACAAAAAGATAAATACTGAGTGATTGCACTTATATGAGGCAGTCAAAGTAATCAAAATTATAGAAACAGAAGGTAGAATGATGGTTGCCGGGTGCTGGGAAAGAGGAAAATGGGAAGCTGGTGTTCAATGAGTACAGAGAATCACTTTTGCAAGATGAAAAAGTTCTAGAGATCTTCGCACAACAATGTGAATATAGTGAACATTACTGAGCTTTTCACCACAATTAAGACAACAACAGCAACAATTTATGTGTCAACATGATAGAATATATCCTTGGGTCCCACAGTGCTTATGGTCTGCCCAGGTGGCGTCTATCTGAGGTTTGTGTTGGATGGATCCCCATCATAACTATCACTTCAACCAGGAGAATTTGATTGTTACCTACCAGATATCAAGTACTGGTCTAGGTTTGGAATTTATTCTGTTAAACCAGGCAATTCTCTAAATCTATTGAGAATATGCTGTCAAACTTGTAACACTATACTTAGAATTCCTTTTTCTTGACCTGTTTGACAATCTTTTTTTTTTTTTTTTTTTTTTTTTTTTATTATACTTTAAGTTCTAGGGTACATGTGCATAACGTTTATATCATGTATAACTCCCCAATGCAATCCCTCCTGTTTGACAATCTTAATCACTCAAAACTTCAAAGCTCCTACTTCTTCTGAATTGTATCTTTGCTATTTCACACTCTCTTTTGCAATTCTTTACTTTTAAACTAATGCACGTTGAACAAATTATTTATGTAACTACTGACTTTAGGTGTCGCAAAAAGCATTTAGTTACCAAAATTATAATTAGAAAGTTTTAGGAAAACTAACAACAACAGCAAAAACTTTTCTCAAGGTAATTAATGTTCACCAAAAGGACTTTAATCATTCACAAAATATCATCCATGCTCTTGAATTTTGAAGATTTTTAGTAAGAAATGACATTAAGCTCTCTTTTTGTTTCTTTTCTCATCTTTGTTTAGATACATCTGTGATATCACAGCAATTGTAAAACAAAACGCTTGTCTTGACATATTGCATTAGTGAGAGAGAAAGTATTCAATTAAATTTTAAAAATTAATTTCACTATATAACAAGTATATAAGGAAATAAAATTACATATCAATTTTAGAAAACATTGAGGAATCCCTTTCCAAAAACATATTTGTGTTAAAACCACAGCAAGTAAAGAGCCATTCACTGAAAACAAACAAACAAACAAAAAACACTGGAAAATAGTTTATAATAAATGTATAAAGTTTTAATCGTATTTTGGAAATATTGGAAACTTTTGTAGCTCCTTTTCTGAATTTTCAACATTTTATTTAATGAATCTGTATTACCCCTATAATGTAGAAGTTTACATTTAAATTATAAAAATATATTAAAACATTATAATTTAACTGCTACTGTTTTTGACAAATACAATTCCTTGTAACAATGCTTAGATATTAACGATGTTTTGTCTGTCAGAGTGCATTATTAAATGCATGCTTATCCATGCCATGTATATGCAAAATAAGACTTTATTTCACAGGAAATCTTAGAAAATCTGATTTTTCTGAAATTTCTGTTACAAGAGGCATTTATTGTCTGATATGCTTGGCTTATCCAAAAGGAATTTCCTATTGGAAAAGACAAAAAAGTGGGCCTTTATACTAGGTCACCACTGCTACCGCATATACATTGTGATTCTCCTTTTTTTTTATTTTTATTTTTTTGAGACGGAGTCTCGCTCTGTCGGCCAGGATGGAGTGCAGTGGCCGGATCTCAGCTCACTGCAAGCTCCGCCCCCCGGGTTTACGCCCTTCTCCTGCCTCAGCCTCCCGAGTAGCTGGGACTACAGGCTCCCGCCACCTCGCCTGGCTAGTTTTTTGTATTTTTTAGTAGAGACGGGGTTTCACTGTGTTAGCCAGGATGGTCTCGATCTCCTGACCTCATGATCCGCCCGTCTCGGCCTCCCAAAGTGCTGGGATTACAGGCGAGAGCCACAGCGCCCGGCCTGTGATTCTTCTTTAGTAACCTTGTTCTTCCATGCAATACAATGTACCTTGAAATCATATTTTTAAGTTATGCCTTTATCTTTACTGAAGTGAATTATGCTTTTAAATTAATGAGCTAAAAACAGCTGAAGGACACTGACAACAACATGCCTTCACTGGTTTAGCAGCGCCGGATGTGCCAACAGTGGGATTACATTATTCATGTGACAAATGTCCTCTCTTGAAGGTTTCTAAGGATGCTTACTTCCAGATTTACTTTTAAAAGTTTGAATAATATTATACAAAATCTATCAGCAAAATATTTAGTTTTAGATATTATTCTAAATGTGGATCAAAGAATAGAATCTTATTTATAAGTACTGCTTGTAATTAGTATGTATCTGCTTTTTTATTGCAGTTTTTTCTCTGAAATTATTTTATATTAATGGATCAGTCAAATTCACATTTGGTATTAGCAAAAATAATATTTGAATTGCATATTGATATAAGAGATTAAAGGAATATTTTACACTTGAGAAATAAGGACATTTTCCTCTGCTGAAAACATTGTGACAGTAGAGAATTAATTCAGATGTTAATTCATTTATTGATTTTTAATTGACTCAATAAATACTAAATGCTGCATCATTTTAATTTTCAAAAGGAATCTTCTCACTAACAATATTAATTGGAAGATAGTCAGAAATTGTTTTAGCATAAATGCTGGTCATATATTGTTCTGAACTTATATAACCAATATATAGAAACAAGAGACAAACACCAAATATGTTATACAACTTATCTTCTAGCAATAAAGCTTCTGTAAAGAAAACAAGCCCTCTTTCAATAGATTCATTATGACTAAGAGTATTTTAGAAATGGCGAAACAGGAAATTGTGCACTTTCCCCCATAAACTGTAATGCAACTTTCATGACTGAACATCAGTGAAATCCTTTTGATATGACTGAATATGCAAAGTTCTGCTGTTACAGCTATTTGAGGTAACTACGTGAAGTTAGTACTATCTCTGGTGATGAAAATGATTTTCATTATACTTTCATATATAAAGCTATGTTGATGGATATTATCATATATTCATTTTTTTAATGAATCCACAAATATTTATAAAGAGCTGACTATGCAAAATTACTGTGTAAATATCGTGGTTTAAATTTGAGCAAAGCAGACAAGATCCAGCCAGCCAAGGTCAATTTGGCCATCAAATTGACACCATGAATTTCTTTTGAAATACAATGTCTCATTCAATCCCATCCTACATGTGTGCAGAGGTGTGCTTGGGAGAAGGTAGATGCTATTCCCTGGGATGCTTTGTGCTAGGGAGGCAAATCATATCTCATATATGGATGCCATATATGGGGGAGGCATGGTGGGTGGTGGACTGACTGTTGGTGGCAACATTGCTATTTCTGAAGTGTCTTGATAAACTAAAGTGGAGGGATCTCCACATTGTGTGCCTATGGGTGTCAGTCTTATCATGTGTGCCAATGATTTACTAAATTGGAATTCAGTCACAGTTATGGCACAAAAGGAAATGTCCAACCGAACATACTGCTAATGAAGGTAGAGTTGGTCCCAGAAAATAGTGGATGCTGAGATAAGAAATCTGGGAGCAGCTGCTTTTACCACTGGCTGATGATGCTTGACCCCAGGAACACATGGTGGAGACCTAGGTGGTGGAGGCACAGTGTTTGGAAAACGAATGAGAGCAACTCATTCTTAGAAGCAGACAGCTACATACTAGAGCTTGTCTAGGTTGTTGTGGAAGAGGTATCAATTCAATAATTTTGTAAGTCCTACTTTTATCTTGCCATATAAGTTGATATTAAGACCTCAGACTATGAGGAAAGTTGGGTTTTGTAGGTTTTGTATTAATGACCACCTTGCTGTATACTTAGTTTTACAGCTGCACAAAGATATTTTTTGTGCAAATATGTTACAAAGACTGGCAAAAGGACTTTCTCATCTCTAGCATGTATACTCCATATCTGACCCCACTTCTCCATTTTCACTTGGTCTTTCTGCCAGAGTATAGTGGACTTTTATTAACTTTTTGCCTTGGTTCATTTTGTTCACACTCTTCCACATTCTTCTGCCATCTTCTCCACAACTGCAGTTTCTTATTCTTTCAATGGCAAAAAGAAAAGTGAGCCATGCCTTGATTCCTTGTGCCTTTGTTCATGATTTTTTCAATTTAACTCATATGTTTCAAAGCAGAGACCCATAATCAACTGAGTCCTTAATACATGTAAAAATGTAGAAAGGTTACTTTGAAACCACCAACTCCTTGTCTATCATGAATCTTATAAGATAACCATGAAGCAAATACCTTGGAGGTTAGTGCATATGCATGTAGTTGATTTGGAAGGACTGATATGACTTGAGACTCATCTGTATCCGTGTGGACACCAGCCATGGCATTACCATGTTTTCTTTTATTCTTCTAATTTGTATTGTTAATTTGTACTCTGTGTCTTTGGAATAATATTATCAATTTTATAATTGCCAAATCTTTATCATATAGAAGAGCCCAGCGTTAGAAAAATGTTGAATAGTATAATGATCCAAAATAATTGGTTTGGTGTATTTGCATTGCAACACTATCTAAGCACACCAATATATGTATATCAGATTAGATAAATCCAGTTTTTTCTGGGGATGTATGAAGAAGAAAATGAATTTGGAAATAGTAAGACAGATAATTGCCAGAAAGTCTATGTTTTAGTATTGTTTTGTGCTTATCTACCCATAAAGAAATTGACTAGTAAAAATAAAATTCCAATACAATTAGATAATTGTAATATAACATATAAATACAGAATAAGCCATATGCAAAGTTTGATAATTTAAATAGAACTGTTGTACAAACACTACTGTTGTACCAACAATGACCCTCAAATAGTTTTCAATCCAATTACCTCACTTTCATTAAAGATTCTTCATTTTTAAACTTTTCTTTAAATTATTCTCTAAAGAAATCAAATCTGTGTAAGTTTATAAGGCTTCCATAACAAAGTACCTCAGACTTATTAGCTACAACAGTAGAAATGTATTTTCTCACTTTTCTGTAGGCCAGAAGTCTGAAATCAAGGAGTGGGCCGGGTTGGTTTCTTCTGAGGTCCCTCCTTGACTTGTAGATGACCATTTTGCCCTATGTCTTCAGAAGGTCTTTCTTCTGTAAATGTTAGTGTCCTAATTTCCTCTTCTAATAAGGATACCATTTACGTTGAATGAGAACACATGCTAATGACCTTATTTTAATTACCTCTTTAAGTACCATATCTCCAAACACAGTAACATTCTAAAGTACTGGACATTAGATTTCAATGTATGAATTTTGGGGGAAACAATTCAGCCTTTAACAATGATATATGCATATTGTAAACTAAAGCTTAAATGCATGAATTCTACAAGCACATATATAACATAAGATCATGTATGAATGTGTGTATATTATATACATCTACACAAACCCCGAACTGAAATCCATTAGGTAAAGAGCAACTACTAGACAGAAAATGTCACAAAACAATGTAAACTTAGCTAGAAGACAGAATATAAAATTTTCAACCTACTATGCAAATGGTGTTATAGATGACCAGATGATTATTCTATTTTAGTTGGACTTATTATCCTTACGTTTTGAAAATTCTGATAAATATTAAATAATTATAGACATAACACTCTCTCAGTAATTTTGAATTTATTGTTAAGGACTGGATCTATGTTTCTCTGAAGACAAATAGAGCTTGATGACTGAGTCTTAAACTTTGCGATGTTAATAGCATCTTTTTCAAAATGATATGTACTTTGCAGTATCAGAGAAACAAGAATGTTGACAACTACTCTAGTGCTTTCTCCTTTAAATCAGTTGTATGCCTACAAAGCTAGTCAAATTCCTAGTGAGATTATCTCCACAAATAGTTAAGGCTTTTATTTTAGGCACATTATCTTTGTACTCTTGATAGAGTCTAAATTCTGTATTTAATTGCACCATAAATGTTAAAGAACTTCTTGTTCTATTAAAAGTTAATTTGTTATAAATTGAAAAAAATGATCAGTGTCCCCTGTGACAGAGTGAGGAAAGTCTGTTCTTCTCTACTATGGAAAAAAGTGTACATTGGCACTTTCTCTGTGCCCTCTGTAGGGCAATTATCAAAAGCTTTAAAATGAGCATATGCTTAGATCAAGAAATTCCAGCAGAAGAATAATCCTCCAGAAGTCTCATGCAAGTGTGTAGATGAGGAGATGATAGATAGGCAGATAGATAGATAGATAGATAGATAGATAGATAGATAGATAGGAAGAGAGAGAGATTTTGCCACAGTCCATTTTTTTTGTTTGTTTGATTTTGATTTTGCTTTTTGAGACAGGGTCTCACTCTGTCGCCCAGGCTGGAGTGCAGTGATGCGGTCTAGGGTCACTGAAACTTCTGCCTCCTGTGTTCAAGAGATTCTCCTGCTTCAGTCTACCAAGTAGCTGGTATTACAGATGTGCACCACCACATCCAGTTAATTTTCGTTTTTTTTTTTTTTTTTTTTTTTTTTTTGTCGAGATGAGGTTTCTCCACGTTGACCAGGCTGGTCTCGAACTCCTGACCTCAAGTGATCCTCCTGCCTCAGCCTCCCCAAGTGCTGGGATTACAGGCATGCCAGGCCACAATATTGATTTTAGAGTGCAAATTTAAAACAATTCAGTTTCCAAAGTAGAGGATAGGCTAACTAAACATCTATATGCAATAAGTATCTATGTAATAGATTGTCTTGCACTCACTAAAATTAAAATATCTATACATTTATAAAATATCTTAAGTTGTTTATTATATATTATTAAATTAAAACTAAGACAGGCTAAAAACAAAACACTTAATACTTTCATACTATGTAGTCTAACACTACACCTACCTTTACACACAGACATACATATATACAGAAATATGTGTGCATTTGTATTTATATAATTATGCATATATGTGTGTATAGATGTGTGTTTATGTATTTATCAAGATAGTGCAAGAGAGAGGTGGATTTTGTTGAGCAAGGGACTATTTATAATTTTTAAAGGTTTTTTTTTTTTTTTTAATCTGCCCTCCCATTTGTTTTATAAAGTGTGTGTGCATGCACATGCTCTGGAATTACACTTGCACAATATTGTATGAAGAAAATGTACATGTCTGAAGAAATAAGTAAACATAAAGTTAAAACACTTCTTTATATTTGTGGCTGTTGGTCAATGGAGATTTATTACAGTAGTATTGACTTCCGAATGAATTGAGCCTATGTTCAAAATCCTCATCTTGATGTTGGAGCTGCGACTGATCTGATGCCTCTCATCACTTCCTGAGTTCCTTCTCGCTGTCAGCAGTACACTTCAGGAACTATAACAAGCTATTTCTTACCTTTAATATTTCACACATGCTATTATTTTTTCATTGGAAAGCCTTTCCTATCTTTACACAAAACTAAGCTCTATCAATTATTTTTTCTTTCAAATAATATGTTCTGTCTTCAAAGGGTAGCTTACTGATTTTCCAATCTAAATTTGATTTCATAGTAATGATCTTATTTTTTAATATATGTTTTTGTTGTGTGAATAATTTGTTAAATAATTGCTGTACCCACTGGATTATAGACTCAATTAGGGTATGGATATGCCTCATATTCAGCATCAAATCCAATCTACCATATAGGAAACAATAAATGTGTATTTGTGGGGGAAACAATTAATGGAATAATTTTGTTAACTTCATGCTTGAAATTGCCTTCAGGCTGTGTTATAAACACAAATAATTAATTGAGTATCAAGTATTTGATGTTCATATCTATTCATCTTGATCATCTAGCTAAGGAAGACACCAAACTTTTTCCTAACATGTATATGTTTCTAAAAATGGAATCATCCACAAAATATGAAAAGCTATCATTAATTAGAATAATCACATAATTTTCCATAGGTTCTAAGTATAATTTCCAAAAGGAAGGTTCAAACATGTTTGGGTATATGCAGTTTTGTTCCAGGAAGTGAATCATATTGCATGTTTTCTGATACAAACGTGTTGAAGGACCAAACACTAATTTGTATATTACATTCTGGAATATTTGTATTACTTTAAGCTTTTATATATCTAGCTACCTATGTAGCTATGTAAAAATATATAACCCATTAACATTTATATTTCTCTGTCTGGGAAAGAAGCCATCTAAACTTAACATATAAGATGGACTCGTGGTTTCCTGTTGTTTGAAGGTTATGTGTAAACTCTGCAATATCTTTTCAGTTCTTCGAAATTACATTGTCATGTCCTAAGACAATCTTTAAAACGGAGAAAAATAATACATAATTGCAACCATTATCCAAATATTTCAATATTGATCATTGTAGTTGGAATGTTACCATCACTATCTGTTGCAATTTAATAACTAAGCCATAAATGTATTATTTTAAATTTCTCAAAAAGTGAGTACATTTTGTCACTTCAAATTTCCTTCCAAGATAGTCAACTTGGTTTTATTATTTCTAGGTTATATAAGTTAAAATAAATACTTACATGCATTTATATTGTTTAATATGTTCTATAGTAAAGAAAGTATTGAAAATTTCCATAGAACTTTACAACTGCTTATGTTATTTGATAATAAAAGCCAGTTCAGTAAAATCTTTTGTTGTGGCAAGTAAACCTGCCCCACAATTACAAATAAGAAAACCATGTACACATTTAACTAAATTGTATAATAAAATATTTGGCCAACTTCTTGCTACCTTTCAAAGTTAATAATTTCACAACAACTTTCATTATTACATTTTTTAAGCTTTATGCTTGTAGTTTTAGAAGAACTAGTCTTTTCTTAAATATATAATGATATAATGCATAGGTAAGTTCAAATATTTAAGAAGTGCCTATTAAGACCAAAGTTAGCAGAAGATATGAAATAATAAAAATCAGAGCAAAAAATAAATTAAATAGAGGCTAAAAAAGTAACACAAAAGACCAAAGTTTTAAAAATAAGTTTTCTTAAGAGATGTTATAATTGTGACAGAATGACGTTCCCCATTTGGGAACATGATCCAAAAAAATTCATCAGATAAAGCTCCAAGTACAGATGCCAGCAACAGTAAGTGTCCCGACCTGCAGGACAGTCGAACGGACCCTGGAAGGGGGAGTGGGAATGGAGGAGACAAGAAAACACGAGAAATGGAGACAAGACAAATAGCCTGATCAAGTCTCGTTTAATGGTGGCGGTGCAATGCCTTATATAGGCTGGCAGAGGAAGAGGTTGGGCCAGGGCGGTGACAGGAGGCTGGGTTTACTCAAATTACAATTGCGCATGCGCCATGGGTTTGTAATTTTCCCGGGCGCGGGAACGCGCCTGCGCTGTAGGCTGCATATCTTCCTGGGCGGGAAAAAGTTTGCGCGCCCGGGGGAAAGGCTTGCGCGCGTGGGAACAGTTTAGGTGCGTGCGGGAAAAGCTTTAGGCACGCGCGGGAAAAACTTTAGGCGCACGCGGGAAAGGTTTGTAATGAAGAACCCGGAAATGTGCCATCTTGTCTCCGCTTTGCGGATATCAAGCAACAGAGGTCGGCTAATTCCGGGCCTCATGGCTCCGGACAAGTAAGTCCTCAGAATCATCATTTGCAGGTAGTTATTTTACAGTAATAGCATGTTTGTTGTGATCACAGGCTAATATTAGCTTTACAATTCAATAAAAACTTCTAGTGAAATCTCTACATTAAAAATTTTCCAAAATTTGGTGTATATATTTAAGATGGGAAAGGACAGTATTATGTGATATGTGATTAAATCTTACAAATTGTAAATAATAAAATTTTTAAATGTTTTAAACAGATATTTAGATGTGAGGCTTTTTTTCATATGAGAGTAAAAGGCTGGCTTATCAAAGCTTGAAAAATATTTAAACAACATGTATAACAAATTGCATACATGTTCTCACATATAGTATGACCTGTTTTTTTAAGTACCTTATATTTTCATTTCTCGAA
Organism: Trachypithecus francoisi; assembly: GCF_009764315.1. Classification (NCBI taxonomy): domain Eukaryota; kingdom Metazoa; phylum Chordata; class Mammalia; order Primates; family Cercopithecidae; genus Trachypithecus; species Trachypithecus francoisi. The sequence continues at coordinate 4,450,352 of NW_022681472.1, forward strand.
TAGTTTTCAATTCAAATATGCAATTAGGTATCTATTGACGAAACAACAACAAAAAAATCACAAAAAGCCTCAAAGTAATTTTTATGCCTGTACAAAAATTAACATAAATCATATACTTGATTATGAAATGTAAAACTCTACAACTTTTTGGAGAAAACACAGAGGACAGTGTTCTGAACCTAGTGTTTGGTAAAGAGTTCTTCACGATGACACAAAAATCACAGGGCATAAGAGAAAAAAACAGGATAAATTGGACTGCATAAAAATGAAAACTAGTCTGTTAAAAAGATAAAAATTCAGGATAAGTTTGGGGAGAAAATATTTGCAATACACATATATGGCAAAGAATGTCTATGTAGAATGCATAAAGAACTCTCAAAACTCAACATTAAGAAAACAAACAATCTAATTACAAAATGGGCAAAAGTCATGAACCAAAGAACATATACAGATAGCAAATAAGCACATCAAAAATGTACAAAATTATTAGCCATGAGGGAAATGCAATTTAACACTACAACAGGATATTAAAATATATCTATGAGAACAGCTGAAATTTTAAAATAGTGCGAACATCAAAAGATGGCTAAGATGCAGAGAAACAATCTCTCGTACATTGCTAGTGGAAATGTAAAATAGTAAAGACAGTCTAGAAGATAATTCAGGCAGTTTCTTTAAAAAAGTCTATTCTTACCATATTCTTACCAGCTATCATAATCTTGAGTATTCTCCCAGAGATATGAAAACATATATACATACAAAAACATTCACACTATTGTTGATATCAGCTTTGTCTGTAATAGCCAAAAGTGGAAACCCCTGAAACTTCTCCAGTAGGAGATTAAACAAGCTTTGATACATTTACAGCATGGAATACTATTCAGCAATGAAAAGTATCAAGCTATCAATATGCAATATGCAAACTTGAATGGATGTCAAGGACATTTATGCTGAGACAAAAAAAGTCAACATAACAGTTTGATTTTAATTGTATAAGAAAATATAGACCGGTGTTGTATATGATTCTACTGATATTCTACTGTTATTCTTGAAATAACAAAATTATGGAGAAGGGGAACACATCAGTACTTGCTAGTGGTCAGGGATTTAGGCTGGAGGGAAGAATTGGGTGTGGCTAAAAATGGGTAACGTGAAGGAGACCTTTGTGCTAATGGAATAGTTCTGTGTCTTAATTGCACTGGTGGTTATACACATCTACACAAGTGATAAAATCATGTAAAACTGTTCACATGTATTGTACTAACTCCAGATTCATGGTTCTCATATAATTATGGATGGTATAATCATATGGAGAACTTGGATGGAGGGTGTATGAGACCTCTGTCTATCCTCTTTGAAGCTTCCTATGGATCAATAATTATCCTAAAATTTAAAAATAAACAATGTAAAAGCAAATGTATTGATTGTTTTGTCCAATGCTTTGGTTTTCTTTAAATCCATTTTCCTTCATGTTGTTCGAGCTTCTTTTTTTTTTTTTTTTTTTGATTTTTCCAGACTGAGTCTTGCTCTGTCTCGCAGGCTGGAGTGCAGTGGCGAGATCTTGGCTCACTGCAAGCTCTTCCTCCTGGGTTCACACCATTCTCCTGCCTCAGCCTCCCAAGTAGCTGGGACTACAAATGCCCACCACCACGCCTGGCTAACTAATTGTATTTTTAGTAGAGACAGGGTTTCACCGTTTTAGCCAGGATGGTCGTGATCTCCTGACCTCGTGATCCACCCACCTTGGCCTCCGAAAGTGCTGGGATTACAGGCCTGTGCCACCCCGCCCGGCCATGGTGTTCAAGCTTTTCTACCATCTTAGTTTCTTCTGGCTGCAATTTGTGTTTCTTGTTGGCATTTGATTTCCACAGTTATTGTAGACATCAATATTAAACGTTTCTCTACATTGGCAATTATAAAATATGACTTTGAGTTGCTGTGAATCCTGAGGGAAGGGAAGATTTGATTACACTCCTCCTCTCAGGATCACTGTCAGATGCAGCTTTCTAGACATTTGGTTCTTGCAGCCTTGTTAGATCTGCATTGCTGGCTGTCTTCTTATCCAAAGTCAAGTACCTATACCTGTTCTGGTGCTCTAGGATGATGTTCATCGCCTGACTGGGAGACCACTGACCATTAAAGGGCCTAGGTTGTGAAACGTCCTGCATTTAAAATTACTGGCTGGCACTTAGTTCAACATAAGAACAAGGTCACACAACAAAAACTGAAGCATAGAAGGTACCAGTTGACTAGGGAACCATCTTCTCACGATTTTCTTTCAATTTGAACAGAGTCTATGCCTTGTTTTTGAGATTCTTTCCATCCTTCTTGGATTGTTACAGCTTTGTGAATCTACCTCATCCTCTTGAAATAATGTCACCCACATTTTTCATACTGATTCCCACCTTATTTCATATCAATTTTTAAGTAGTGAGATAATTCAGTAACATCGTGTTCCTTTTTAAGCTTTTTCTGTGCTACAAATTCTTCCCTCACAGCAGTGTTTTGATTAAAGCGTAGGAGGGAATACTCTTGTAATTTGCACTTTCAATTCTCAGGTACCTTATAGAGGAGATATCTCTTAAAATATTCATACTGTGCTTTTCAATTTTCAGTTTGTAGAATTTATAATCTGGCCTTTTATATAATAAAGTATTGTATGAATTTCTGAAACCAAGGGTTAAAATGCCTCATTTAAAAAAAATCACATTAATAATCTCATTTTATTAATGGGAACTTGCAGTTTTGCAACTGCAATGTACATGCAGAATGTACTCTTAACAATAAAACAATTCAAAAACTGTTCCTTGCCTGGTTTATTTCTGGTTACTTCACACAGTTTCTTAATTCTAACTCTAGGTTACCTAATTGAAAAGTCATGTGTGGCAATTTCAGGACATGTTGATTTTTCTCTTTTCCTGTTAAAGGGGCTGTGTGATGATATATTGCTATACTTTAGACAATGTAGAGTATAGTGTCATGTATTTTCCCCCATTTGCTGACTCCCCAAGGCGACAAAAACACAGTGATTTCCTTTCCTCTCCACCCACCTGCCATCCTCAAGAGGTACAAAGCTCAGATAGACAAGAAGAGTAGGTTGTGAGATTAAGTGTATACACCAGGGTGACTATAGCCAATAACAATATATCATATACTTCAAAATATCTAAGAGGGCAAAATTTAAATGTTTCCCCATATAAAATGGTAGGCAAGCAAGGTGGTAGACATGTGAATTAGCTTGACTTAGTCATGGCATGTTTTATATATATATAAACATATTTTATATCTTATAAACACACACAACTATGACTTGTCTTTTTTTTTTTTTTTTTTTTTTTTTAACAGAGACTTGCTCTGTTGCCCAGGCTGGAGTGCAGTGGTGCAATCTCAGCTCACTGCAAGCTCTGCCTCCCGGGTTCACACCATTCTCCTGCCTCAGCCTTCTGAGTAGCTGGGACTACAGGCACCCGCCACCACACGAGTTAATTTTTTTGTATTTTTAGTAGAGACAGGGTTTCACTGTGTGAACCAGGACAGTCTCGATCTCCTGTCAAGATCTCCTGGATCTCCAGTCATGATCCACCCACCTTGGCCTCCCAAAGTGTTGGGATTACAAGCGTGAGCCATGGCACCAGGCCAACTTGTCAATTTTTTTTTAAAGCAGTGATTTAATCAATGTTTGTTGAAAAGATGTATATTTATATGTATCTGACAATCTTCAGGAATGAGAAAAAATGCGTTTCTCACCTTTCTTACCTCCAGTTCCCTGGTCCACATTCCAAACATTCTCTGATATCTACCTGATAATATTTTCTTGACCAAACAAAAAAAAAATCTCCTGATTGTTTCTCCTACTATGGACTCCTACGGTTGGGGGTCGGTGGTGGGGAGCTGTGGATTAAAAAAAAAAAAAATAGAAACTGAAAAATACAGCACATTTAAATATTCTTAACTTTCTCACCTCCCCTAGGCTATCAGTATGTATAAAAGATGGCAAACTTTAAATATCAGATAACATCGGCTTAAAGAACCAGGGCCTTATTTGGGAGAACCTTAAAATACTTGAAGTGATTTCTACATGCAGCATATGTTCCAAACCTAACTGATAAACATTTTTATATTCTTCAAAATTCCCACACTTTTCATCCAAAAAAATTGAAATTACCTTAAATAAGTCCAGGATGCAACATTCCACCTAAACTTCTGTAATATCATTGTGCAATAACTAAAGGAAAAAAAAAATCACAAAAATATTTCCTTCATTGGAACGTCAGAGAACACATAAAGTGTCCATCAACCTGCCTCTCATGAAACTAAATAAGGGATCAACATTATATTTAGAGGGTACAGCTTTAAATGTAGAGTGACTTTTTTTTTGTTGCATATATTTATTCTTTTTCTAAAAGAGCATTCCAGGTTTCTATGACAGCGAATATGCTATGGTTACTGAGTAGAATCCCCTACTGAGCTAGCACCAGCCACTGATGAGCAATTGCAATATTGAATTTAGTTACGGCCACTAATTTGCAATAAATTCATTTGCTATAAAATATTTTAAGGACTATAATGTACATTGGTTACACTAAGCCTTTGCAAAATTCATGAAAATGTCTAGCTTGGAAGAAAATCTGTATAAATAGTAAAATATATGTATTCTCAAGTTCATATTTAGAATACTTCTGCAATACTATGTAATGTTATGAATTTGTCGATTAATTGGCTTCAACCTAAGGTAAGTCAAGTCTTCCATTCAAAAATTCACATTACAGAGAGGGTCAATATATTGCATGAGAATGTGCAGATCATCTAGAATCTAGATGAAGCTGGTAAATAATCTACCAGCCAATACTTGACACTTGGCTAAAGTAAAACTGAATGTCAGATATGAACTGTGGTGGTTTATATGAGGTGCCAACTTGACTGGATAGATGGATGCCTAGATGGCTGGTGAAGCATTGTTTCTGGTGTGTATGTGAGGGGGCTGCCACAGGAGACTGACATTTGAGTCAGTGGACTGGGAAGGGTAGCTTACCTTTCATTGTGGGTGGGAACCATCGAATCTGCTTCCAGTGCCACTAGAACAAAGCAAACGGAAGAAGGGGGAGGAGCAGCCCACTGAGTCTTAGGGCTCACTTTCTCTTTCCCATGCTGGGGGCTTTCTTCCACTCCTCTTGCCCTTAGACATCAGTCTCCAGGTTCTTTTTTTTTTTTTTTTTTTTTTTTTTTTTTTTTTTTTTTGAGACGGAGTCTCGCTCTGTCGCCCAGGCTGGAGTGCAGTGGCCGGATCTCAGCTCACTGCAAGCTCCGCCTCCCGGGTTTACGCCATTCTCCCGCCTCAGCCTCCCGAGTAGCTGGGACTACAGGCGCCCACCACCTCGCCCAGCTAGTTTTTTGTAATTTTTTGTAGAGACGGGGTTTCACCGTGTTAGCCAGGATGGTCTCGATCTCCTGACCTCGTGATCCGCCCATCTCGGCCTCCCAAAGTGCTGGGATTACAGGCTTGAGCCACCGCGCCCGGCCCAGTCTCCAGGTTCTTTAGCCTTTGGACTCTAGGACTCGCATCAGTGGTCTCCCAGGGGCTCTTGGGCCTTCAGCCTGAGACTGAGGGCTGCACTGGCTGCTTCCCTGGTTTTAAGGCTTTTCAAACTGGACTGAGCCACCATGCTACCAGCTTCTTTCTTTCCCCTCTTGCAGATGTGCTATCGTGGAACTTCGCCTTTTAGTCCTATGGGCCAGTTCTACTTAATAAGCTTCCTTTTATGTATACATATATCTTATTTATTCTGTCCCTATGGGAGACCCTGACTAATGCACAAATCTCCATCAGTAAAATCAGTGGCGTGTTCATTATCATGACTGATGAGTGTTCAACATGTGCTTTCATTGCTGAGATGAATGACAGGATTTCAAAGCACATGGACATGCTCCACTTCTGCATAAACAAGGATGAAAATCCAGCAGAGGTCATAGTGGATACATGCAATTATGCATCTTTCAAAACCTGTAGAAATTTACAGCACAAAGATTAAAACTTAATGTACGTACAATTTTTAAAACATCATTTAGAATGTTGAGGAATACCAGCTTGGAATGGACAGTAAAATCAAACTGTATTACACATTTGTGAAACAATCACCAAAGGTGATGAGGGAAAGATGCTGACCTAAGTAACTTTTGGACATGAGTGTAGACTAAAAAAACTGTCCATAATCCCTGCACTATAGCTGACAAAGTTACTTCCTATGGGGGTATAGATGGGAACTATTCAAATGTCACTATACAGTAGTGCACTGTTTAATGACAAGAATGCATTCTGAGAAATGCATTGTTAGGTTATCTCATCATTGTTTGAAATCATAGAGTGCACTTACAAAATCGTAGATGGTATCGCCTATTTCACAGTTTTAAAACGTGGTAGAGCCTATTGATCCTAGGCTATACAGCTGTACAGCATGTTACTGACCTCAATCCTGTAGGAAATTGTAACACATGGTAAGTATTTGTGTATTTAAGCATGTCAAAACATAGAAAAGGTGCAGTCTTATGGGACCATTTTGTATATGTGATCTGTCTTTGACTGAGATGTTATTCTGCATACTGGAATGGAGCAATTAAATGAATAGATGGCAGATGATGGGAGGCAGGGTTCTCACTGTTGGTGTGGGAAGTTATATACAAGCAAGGAGAGGAGACTAAAATTGCCTATGAAGTATAAAATTTGAGCAGTTATATCAGCAGGAACTCATGTGGTGACCTATCTATAGATATGGTAGCTATACGTTAGAATGTATATAGACATGTATATATAGGAAATACATGTATATCCTTGCTCTATTTAGAGGACCTAGAAGCAAAAACACATTAGTAAATGAACACACCTACCATACTTTCTCAGTTTCGAATACCATTCTCTATGGAGAAACGGTTGATTCTCGAGTTGAAACAAGAAATATATAAGATGTACCTGGAGCATCTTGAAGCATCCCAAGTGAGGAAGTGTTAAAAAAAATGATGTGTTATGTCAAAGGAATTCAGATGCAACTGAAAGATCTCCAAATGGCCCTAACTGGAATACTTTGAAATATTGTAGCGTTAAATTATAATACCAAGTATAATATAAATATTTTTAGTTCCAAACTGGCATAAATAATTGAATAAATAAATGTAGAGAAGAGACACATTTTTATGCAGAACATTTCAAAATAATTTACTTCACTGTCACAGAGAAGGGTTATAACTCCCCTCTCCCTAAGTGTGGACTGCACATAATCACTCCTTCCAAAGAGTACAGGATGGAAGGGGAAAAACAGTAAGAGTATCTTTGCAGTGGAGAAAACTGACAAACACTATCTCAACCAGGAAATAATGGTTAACATCCACAGAAATAAGTCATGTTGATAGCAGGTACCATTGATATTATGTGATGAAAATAGCACTTTGCCTCTGAGATTTTCATTCCAAAAAAAAAAAAAAAGCAATATCTCTAGCCTCATCATGAGAGAAACATTGGACAATTCTCAGTTGAAGGACATTCTATAGAAGATATGACCAGCACTCCTGAAAATTGTCAAGCTCAGCAAGAGTGGGTAATACCTGAAACACTGTCATGGTCTTGATGAAATTCTCACCAACACAAGAAATGACACAGCCAAGTGCTTTTTGTGGAGGGCAAATGGAAAGGCTCATGCAGTGGGATATTCATATTGTCACCTGCTTCAGGGCATATGCCATGTATTGTCCTTTGTCTCTAGAACGTCTGTGCTTAGGTGTGATCATTGTATATGGTACAGTTGACCCATGAGAGTCTCATCATTTAATATTATTAAATATTTTTAATGTTATGCTTTCTATCACAATCCAATGAACTACTAATTTCTAGATATGTGAGTAAATATTTTTTAGGGTCCTTAAATATGTAATATACAGTTTATGATGATTTATTGGAAAAATATTTTATGGGAAAATTAGGAAGGACATAGAACCTAATTAGGAACAGATTTTATCAACACTCCCTTAGCCTCAAATTATGTGTAGGCTACTATGTCTATGCTATTTTCCTCTTGAAACAACATAACTTTCCATGTCGTGCAAAGTCAGCAAGATAAAACTTCTTTTGTGTTCTAATACCTTCAGGCAGAAACTTTCAGAAGTTTTCAAGTATTGATCTCACTCTTGCAATTTTATTCTTGGAATAAGATATCCTACCAAAAAGGTGTCTTATTGGTACTCTGTCTAAATATAGTAACCAAAGTGGAAAAGAGTCTTCATAGAAATACAAACAAGTATACTACAAGAAAAAGACTCCTAAATCTCACAGACCCTTTGACAGAACATTTTTAAATAAATTCTTATTGCAATTAATCAATGTGTTTTAGACCACTGCTTTGTGAAAAACTCTATGATTACGTATATCATAATCTTTGTCTAGATAAGTAATGAAATGCACATTGAATGCAGTGTGCAGAGTGGAAACATAAATCCAATCATGACCTCTGATCTACATGCTTTGAATGATAGAATAGATGGATTATATGATATATGCAACTGTCTGGATTATAATTAAATATCATTTGCATAATTATGTCTTGGATTTATTCTATTTTCTTACATTTTTCAAAGATTGCTTGTGAAAGTTATATGGTTTGTGTAATTTATAAATTGATAAAATGTTTATAAATTTTTCATTTTAATTATCAAAGAAAGCCAGCTGTTTGGAGACTGCAAAACAAAGTGTTGTATTTTACATTAGATTATTAATGAAACAAACAGTAGAAGATGGTAGAAGGGACAGCTGGGTGGACTTCTGCTGTAGTGAACTAGCAAAAGTTATTTTATATTTAAGTGTTAAAGTTAATTGCATATTAGTGACTAAAAGAGTTTTCATATTTGGAGGTTAAAATTGCTAATTATAGCACTTATTTTGTTCATATGAATATCTGCTTATTTTTTCAGTTTCCAAGACTTACTTCATTTAAACATTTGAAATGCTGAAGCTCTTCATTCAGAACCCTTACTAGAAAAATGCAGTGTCCAACAGGGCATACAGAGGGGATTTGGTTCAGTGGTAGGACAGTGCACAAAGCACATTTCATCCAGCTTGAGCAGTGGGTCTAATAGCATGGCTCTGAGTCCCTATGGATAGTAAATCCTCAGATAGCAACAGTGACAAAAGATGGAGGATTCAGAATATACCCCACAGAATGGCTGAAAAAGAACTTCTTGAGTCTCCAATTCCAGTTAGCTTAGACTTAAGAAGGTGTTGAAGTGAAAAAGCGCAGTGGGGTGTAGAATTTAGGGCTTAGTTCCCCATGCCACTGGCTAATGTTGATTGCAGAAATCACAAATCAGCTCCTAAAGCCATGGAAATTCTAGATCCAAACCTCACCAGGATTACTACATACTACAGAAGGTGATATTGGCTCATTCTCTTTCTCTCTCTCTGTCTCTCCCTCTCTCTTTCTCTCCCTTCTTCCCTCCCATTCCTCAACATTCATCTCCAGAGATTTTTTAAATTATATTTTAAGTTCTAGGGTACATCTGCACAACGTGCAGGTTTGTTACATACATATACATGTGCCATCTTGGTGTGCTGCACCCATTAACTTGTCCAGCTTTCTGAGCAAAATATCTCAAGGACAGAAAACCAAACACCGCATGTTCTCATTCCTAGGTGGGAATTGAACAATGAGAACACTTGGACACAGGGTGGAGAATACCACACTCCAGAGATTGTTTTTTATTGCATATGAGGTTTGAGTTACTCCTGCTTTAATACTTCTCTGATCCTAAGTGGCATAGAGAGGGAAACACAGCCTTGAACCTCAAGGATAGTCACTTGAGTCTTTTAAGTTGCTCTTGCATGGAATGGTTTTGATTTTGATAGATTAACTTTCATGTTATTGGATGGCTGGAAAAATTTTTGGTGTAAGAGGAAAGATGAGTGAAAATATATGATGAATATCTGTAGCACTCCCTAAGTTACCTATTTCTGATTCATTCTGATTTACCAGGAGAATACCTGATAATCTAGGAAAAAGTTTTCATGGAATGCTTTTGCCCATGATACACTCTTCCTGGGATTTCTCCAGTGGCAGAGAAGCATACCAAGCAGGATATTCAGGATCCTGACAAACAGGGCAAATAACAATTCAAAACTGCCTTCAGTATTAGCTAAAGTGACTTATTAGGAAAAAAACAAAACAAACAAACAAACAAAAAATAAAAACTAAAAAGTTCTGTTCAAACATAATTTAGGATTAATAAAATAAATTAATCTAATTAACTATCTCTAGTATTTGTCTTGAATGACTTTTAAGCTGATAGTAAAGAAATTGTAAAAGTCATCTCTTGTCACCTTAAAATTTACAACCTGAAGTATAAGACAGTTTGAGTAAATGTGTGATTCTTTTGAAACCAGTAGGTAACCATGATTGCCTGTGGCTTTATTAACCCATAATCTAATCTTATTAACATGTAAATTAAAATCTGTTCTAAATTCCTTTACATCAAAAGGACTGTGGAGGAGGAGAAAGAAAAGTTATCTCTGAAATCAGAAGTTCACATAAGTTTCCTCTGAACATGCATGAAACCTAGTGTGAAACAGGGTGCAGTCATTATCTGCTTAATTCCAAGTAAAAGAAAAAGAGAAAATAAAGCATAAAATCAAACTAGTTTTAGGCAGCATTTTTCAAACTGACTGGGGAGAACCCTGTCACGGATAACATGGGGAAGAAAGTAAGAAAGAAACCAGAGGTACAAGCTTAAGCTCCACCACTACTTTTTGTCATCTGCTCAAAAAGTACTTTGTTTTGAACACTTTGTTTCGTGGATGATAGAATACACAGATAGATGGATGGATGGATAGATTGATAGATAGATAGATACAATGTTTTCAAACCACTTCCAACCATTCAAACATCTTTTTGTTTGGTGACCTTTCCATTTCGTGATCACAAAGCCATTGTCTTATGTGAACAGATCCCCAAACAAAAAGATGTTTCATTGTCCACAAATGTATAACCAAATCTTTCCTGTTGTCTTTCCAAAAGTGAGGGAACCCTTCTAATGTCTTAAAAATAAATAACCATGACTCATTTTTCACTTTCTGTCTCCCAGGCAAAATTGGTGGAATGGGTTTCAGTTTTGAAAATTAATGGGAATTAGTTGTGCCTTCTCTAGTTCCTCTGCAGAGGGCTTAATGAGAGAGTACCCCATCAGGGAAAACAAAGACATTTTTGCAAATTGCATTTTGTCCTCTAAATTCAGTTGATCATGACAATTTTATATCAATACTAATTTCAAATTGAAATACATCCCAGATCAGGGATTTTTGCTTCAATATGTAATAGATTAATATGTAAATTATTGTAAATAATATGTAATTAAATTAAATTAATATGTAAAATATGTAATATGTAAAAGATTAATGTACCCACAAACAGCAATGAGAAAACCAGATAAATTTAGAAATCATATACTGAAGGCGCTGTGAGCTGTCAAAATTGTGAAAACTAGATAGACTAAAATTCTAGAAATAGAAGAAATATGTCAAGACGAGCAGAGGAAAAAGCATTTGTACCAATGCCAGTGCCTGGGCTAAGTGACATGGGTCAAAAGCTGGCAAAGGAAAAAGATAATTGCTAGAAAAAAAGACTGAACTACTTGAGGTCGGGTGGGTTGAATACGGAGATGTGAGGAGCCATCATCACCTGGACAGTTCTTACAAGACACTACTGAAACGTTAGAGTGTGCAAGAGGCTTCAAAACTGGGCTGAAAACTCTCAAAACTCAGAAAATCCTGTGTTCCCATGGTGTTCAGAAAACAAAGAAAAGATAAGCACTGTCCTGAAAGAAAATAGGTGAATCATAGTGGGAGTGGTAAATTGACTTGGAGGACTTGCAGTCACTTTTACCAAAAGGAACTTCGAATTCTGGATATAGCTAGAAGATGCAAGACTGGGCCCTCAAATCCTAGACAGTGGCATTGCTGCAGGAAAGAAAAAGACCAGTAGTGGTATTTGCCTAGGCTAAGGTGAGAACATCAGAGAGTTAAGTTCAAAAGTAGTCCGTTTTCAACTCAACGTAATGAAAAAATTAGAAGCTTTGTAAAGTGGAATCATAACGAGTTAACATTAAATTCTTGAAAGGAAGAGCTGATTTTTCCATAGTCTTTTAAGGCGCAAGAGACAAAAACCTGCCAAACTTTCAACTGAAAGACCTAGAAGGCTACCACCTAGAAGAAAGAATTAATTAAAAGCAGACTGAGTTTTAGGAAAACTACTACTGTATCTTCATCCAGTCCCATTCTAAATTGGATAACATAGCTAAACAAAGACATCATAAGAAAAGAACACTACAGGCCAATATCCATAATGAATACAGATGCAAACAATCCTCAACAAAATAATAACAAACCAAATTTAACAACACATTAAAAAGAAATATTCACAGGTGGGACACAGCTCACTCCTGTAATTCCAGCACTTTAGGAAGGTGAGGCAGGCAGATCACCCAAGGTCAGTTGTTCAAGACTAGCCTGGCCAACACGGTGAAGCCCCATCTCTACTAAAAATACAAAATTTAGCCAGGCATGGTGGCGTGTGCCTATAATCCTAGCTACTTGGGAGGCTGAGGCAGGAGAATTGCTTGAACCTGAGAGGCGGAGGCTGCAGTGAGCCAAGACTGCGCCACTCACTGGGTGATAAGTGAGATTCCATCTCAAAAAAAAAAAATATTAATTCACTATAACCAAGTGGTATTCATTCCTTGGATACAAGGATGGTTCAACATACACAAATCAGTAAGTGTGACATACCACACTAAGAGAAAGAAGACCAAAACCATACAATTGTTTCAGTTGAAGAAAAAGCATTAGACAAAATTCAACATCTTTTCAAAATGAAAGCACTCAACCAATTAGGTATAGACATACAACAAGTTATAGTAATTGAAACAGCACGGTACTGGCATAAAAAACACATTGAACATACATACAAAGCACAATGGTATATGGAGCCAGGAAATGAACCTACACATATACAGTCAATTGATTTTTCCACAAAGGTGCCAAATATATACATTGGGAAAAGAACAGTCTGTTTAAAAACCATTGAGAAAGCTAGATGGTCACATGCACAAAAATGAAATTGTACCTTTATCTCATACTCTATACAAAAATCAACTCAAAATTGACTAAAGACAAACATAAGAGCTGAAACTGGAAAACTACTAGAAGAAAACATAGGAGAAAAACAGTACACCAGGCAAAATTTTTTTAGATTTGACTCCAAATGCACAGGCAACAAAAGCAAAAATAAACAAATGGGACTGTATCAAACTAAAATGCTGTGATTTTTATACACTGTCTAGAATGCAGAGAAAAAAATAAGTATAGCATTAAAAGGGAGATCATGTGATCAACAGTAAAAGAAACAAAACAGAAAACAGGAGTACAGCCACAGATAATTCAGATATTTAAATTAATGAACAAGAAATTTCACTATAGTTAATATCTTCAAGAAAATATAAAAGATAGACAATGTGGGCCCAGCACAGTGGCTCATGCCTATAATCCCAGCCCTTTGGGAAGACGAGGTGAGCAGATATCCTGAGGTCAGAAGTTCGAGACGAGCCTGGCCAACACGGTGAAACCCCAACTCTATTAAAAGCACAAAAATTAGCCAGGCATGGTGGTGCATACCTGTAATCCCAGCTACACGAGAGGCTGAAGAAGGAGAATCACTTGAACCAAGGAGGAGGAGGTTGCAGTGAGCCGAGATCACACCATTGCACTCCAGGCTGGGTGGCAAGAGCAAGACTCTGTCTCAAAAAGAAAAAAAAAGAATCAAACAAAACAAACAAAAATAGACAATGTGAGTAAACCAATAAGAAATGAAATCACAGAATTTAAATCAATGAAAAATACATTTAAATCTAGAAATAAATACAATATTTGAAAGAGTTTGCTGAGTGAATTTGAAAGCAGACTGAACATGCCTTAAACAAATAATTTAACTGGAAGACAAGATTACAGAAAACGCTGTCACTGAATCTGAAATAGAAGAAATAACAAAATACATAATAGAATAGATTGTCAGAGATATTAAAATAATGCTCAAAGGGTCAGACATATTTGTAAGTGGACTTGCAAAAGGTAGAAAATAGTGATAGAAATAAGATGTAGAAGTGTGACCGGTAGTTTTCCTAAATGTAAAAAAAACTCACAGCAACCTCAACAATCACAATCAGAATAAGGACGAAAACACATATTTCTTCTAATAAAGACCAACAGAAAAAGCATAAAAGCCCACTGAGAAAACTGACATATTGAGCCTACGACCTTCAAAGACACACAAGTGAGACTTAGAGACGACAGAATGACAGGCCATAGTGATGGCAGCGAGGGCCCTTCACAGTGGGGAGGCGCGGATGGTGGTGGCAGGAGAGGCTGCGGGAGCAGCAATGGCTCTGTGGGTCCCCCGTGCCCCACCTCCTGGAGGCAGTCAACTAAGCTGCCCCCACTGTCCCGTAGCTGGGCAGACCTCCCAATGGGACCCGCCTCCCCCACCCCCCACTCCCCCCTACCCCCTCCTCCACCCACCCACCCTACCCAGAGCCCAGAGCTTCTGCAGTCTGGACCCTGGCCCCGCCTCACCTCTCTTATTGGCCTCTGCTGAAGGGAGGGTGCAGGGAGGAGGCAGAGCTGGGGCCATGCTTCCCTCCGGGCGGTGCAGGAAATGGGAGTGGCACCACTTCGGGGACCTGGCCAGCACGTTGGTGCCAGGTTCCTATACCTCAGGGGAGGCTCTGCGCAGGGCCACCCAGGGCTGCATCCCCAGGTCCGCCCCCCATCAGGGTGACCACCAGACCTGATACTCTCCATGGCAGGACCTGGGCCCACAATCTGCTCCCAGAGACTCCCAGACCAGGGCTGCAAGCTGAGTAAGGCGTGGTAAGGGGGAGCTCGATACCAGGGAGACAGGGGAACTCACATAGACGTTGTCCCTTCCCAGGACACCAACCTGGGGCCAAGCGAGGACCTGGAGCCCCTGCCCCAAGCTGCAAGGGGATATGACCAGGGCTGCACACTCAATGGAGCCAGCTGGGAGCCGGAGGCAGGCCACAGCCCTGCCCTCCTGGGCAAGTCAGGGCTGTGGCCTTGAGTCTCTCTGCACCCTTGGGTACCTGGAAACCACTCCCACCCCTTGCCCTTGCAGGTTCAGAGGTGTCTGTTCCCGCTACCAGGCCTCTCCCCACTGCTGGAGCCCACTCCAGTCTCTGGGCAATGTTGGGGTTGAGCCTTAGTGCTGTCACAGTCCAGCTGGGTGTGTGCACACTTGGGCTCTTCTGCCTCTACCCCCTCCAGACTTTGAGGACTGACAAGCATGGTGGAGGTGGACGGGGTGGGAGGGGAGTTGAGTGGTGCAGGTGTAAGCCGCCTAGGTACCGTGGATGGTGGCAAGAGGCAGATGGGCTCCTCCTGGGCAAAAGGGGGTGGGGCCCAAGGGAGGCCCCTCCCCTCCTTCAGGCCAGGGAGGACCTAGAAGCTGTGGACCTGTCTGCCAGTCCTGCAAACTGGAGTGGGGACTTGTGGTGCCTTCTCTGGGCCTCCTATGGCCGTCTATGGACCAATCACTGCACACTTACTCCCCTCTGAGGTCTGTAAAAGCCTAGGGCTCAGCCAGAGCAGAGGATGGAGAAACAAGGGTCAATCAGCTGCAGAGAGCAGCTACCCTCTCAGCAGAGAACTGCAGACAGGACTACCTGCCTGCAGAGAGGAGCCACCCTATCTGGGGCCTCCTTCCTGCAAGCAAATGGGAGGACCGGCTGCAGAGAGGTGGTACTCTCTCTGCTAAGAACTGAACACTTGTAGAAATGATAGGCCTGCAGAGTGCAACTACCCTCTCTGCTAGGAGCTAAAGACTTGTCAGGACACCCTGGCTACAGACAGGAGTTGCCCACTGAAGGTCTTCTCTGGGCTGTTCTATTGCTCAGTAAAGCTCCTCTTCATCTTGCTCACCCTCCATTTGTCTCCTCATTTTTCCTGGGTGCAGGACAAGAACTCAGGACCCACCGAATGGCGAGGCTAAAAGAGCTGCTATAACACAGACAGGACTGAAATGTGCCCCTTGCTTGCCATGTTGTGAGTGAAGAGCTGCAGCTCTTTAGGGAGCTCAGATCTAGGAGTTCCCCAAACCAGGTCTGTGATTACCTCTTTGGGACCCTGTAGTTTCTGGTATCTCCAACCTTCCAGATACCACTGCATTCCCTGGTGCCAACCAGGGAAGCTGTCTGCAGTGTGCCTGGTACCGCCACAGCCTCACAGAGAGCTGGCACCCATGCCAACACCTGGAGCTGCCTACTCCCTGGCCGCAGCTAATGTGTCTGACTGTGCAGTAACCAGACCCCATGTTCTCTCACACACAGCCCTCGGCACTCCATGCCTGACTCTAGTCTCCCTTGGTGGTATGGGATCCAGGCTGGTAGCATGAGCTGAACACAGCCTGCCAGGTTGAGGGGGCGGAACAAGCCCAGTGGGCCCAAGCAAAACTTGGACAAAGGCTACACCAGCCACAGGTTTTCAGGCAGCAAAGTGACACCTGAAACAGCCCATAAAAATAGGAAAATTGAATGAAAAATAGGGAGAACTGGACCAAAAAAAAAAAGAAAGGCCATTTTAAAATTCTACAGCGATCATAAGTATCCTCCAAAATAAAGTTGATTGATTTCAGGAACCAAAACTGAAGCAAATTTGTATCATCAGTTTTGCACGAAAAAGCAAATAAAGAGAGTATATTAAACAAGAGATAAAAAGGCCAGATGGAAACAAGAAAATGTAGGATGAAATAAAGTACACAAACAAAGAATGAGAAGGTAAGTATATATAAATGAACACTGATTGTACTAAACAAAAAAAGTAATGCTCCGTGTAGGTTGAAATTCATTGATAACTAAAGTTCATGGCAACAACATGGAAAGAGAGAGAGAAAGCAAATGATATAAACATAAATTCAAGTAGAAGTAAGCATATGGTAAAATTACTAACTTGTTTCAAACAATTCAAGAATCAATGCTGTCATCTCTAGATAACCAATTAAGAAAGAAGAAAATATAGCTAACAAAATCATAGAGAAAAAGAAGAAAATACTAAAAGTAACATGGGCCGGACGCGGTGGCTCACGCCTGTAATCTCAGCACTTGGGGAGGCCGAGGCGGGCAGATCACGAGGTCAGGAAATCGAGACCATCCTGACCAACATGGTGAAACCCCGTCTCTACTAAAAATATAAAAAAAATTAGCCAGGCGTGGTGGTGGGCTCCTGTAGTCCCAACTACTCGGGAGGCTGAGGCAGGAGAATGGCGTGAACATGGGAGGTGGAGCTTGTAGTGAGCCGAGATCACGCCACTGCACTCCAGCCTGGGCAACAGAGTGAGACTCAGTCTCAAAAAAAAAAATAAATAAAAATAAAATAAAATAAAATAAAATAAAAAATAAATAAAAGTAACATTATATGTATACAAAGTAAAAAAAAAGGAGCAAAAGAGAATCATCCAAAAGTTTAGCAAAATAGAAAACAAAGAATTTTAAAAGTTAATAATGAGGAGGAAAAGAGTTAAAGTGTGGATCACGAGGTCAAGAGATTGAGGCCATCCTGGCTAACACAGTGAAACCCTGTCTCTAGTAAAAATACAAAAAGAAGTTAGCCGGGGATGGAGGCGAGTGCCTGTAGTCCCACCTATCCTGGAGACTGAGGCAGGAGAATGGCATGAACCCGGGAGGCGAAGCTTGCAGTGAGACAAGATCACACCACTGTACTCCAGCCTGGGTGACAGAGCGAGACTCAGTCTAAAATTAAAAAAAAAAAAAAAAAAAAAGAGTTGAGTCATCTAAGATCCTAGAAGAACAGAGAAAATGCTAAAATTAATAATTTTTATAAGTTAAGGATCAAAGTTATTAAGGTAGTCACCAAGAGAAGAGTAAAGAATGTATAGCTAAGAAGTTAATAAATAATAAGAATGGAATGCTAAAAATAATGTTTCATCACTGTGAAAGAAGTGAAGTAACAAAAGTGGAACATAAATAGATTTGTCAAATACAAAGCCAATAATAAAACTAAGTTCAGAAATAGGCATTTAATACATATAATAAAGAGAACAATTCAACAGAAAGTAATACAACCTAGAATAATTTTCACTCAAAAACTTGACTTCAAGATTGTTTAAAAATTATCAAAATGAGAAAAATAAATCTGAAATCATTGTGAGAGCTTTCATGTAACTAACAGCTCACCAGATCAACAGAAAATATATGAGTAAGGACATAGGAATTGAGTATCACAATTAAAAAATAATTTAATTAATGTATTTAACACATAATGGAAATGAATTCACATTTTTAAAATACAAATGAGAAATTTACCACATAAAGAAAATAGCTGCAAAGTTCAAAGAATCAGAAACATTTAATGTATCATTTTTATCACAATTAAATTAATGCAGAAATTAATAATTTAGAAAGATCATAACAAAGTATTCTTAAATAAGTCGTAATTCAAATATAAAATTGACAGATGTTTAAAATATATTGATACAATGAATGATGACAATAAAATTTTTACATATTTTCTACAGTATAAAGACTCTTAAACCTTGAACTTTAGAAAAAGAAAAAATATGAATAGGATTGAATTAAAGTTGTCATCTAAAGAAAGTTTTAAAAAAACAACAATAGGAAATATAAACTAAGAAATGTAGACTCAAGGAAATAAATAATTGGGAAGATAATGCAGTAAAATATGTAAATATATATCTACTATTGTATTAAACACAATATAGTATACAGATATAGAGATCTAAAAATAGGTATGATAGAGAAAAAAAAGCAAAGTTAAAGTAGTTTCCTTAAAAAGAGTAGTAAAATTGACACTGTCCAAGGTAAACATATTGTAGGGGTACAAAACAAGTCTCAATAAATTTAGAAGGACTGAAACAATACAAAACATCTTATCTGACCAGTATAATGAAGCTTGAAATCAATAACACAAGGAATAACGGATAACTCACAAATATTTGAAAATTACACAAGATGCTCTTAAACAACCAATAGGTCAAAGAAAAAAAAAATCACAAGGAAAATTAGAAAATAGAGATGAGTGTGAGTGGTGACACAGCATGCCAAAGTTCTGAGCTGCAGCAAAAACAGTGATCAGAGATAAATTTATAGCAGTAAACAGGCATGTTTTAAAAAGAAAGAAAAACATCAAATCAGTAACCAACTTTACACCTTAAGGAAATAACATTTTTTTTTTTTTTTTTTTTTTTTTTGAGACGGAGTCTCGCTCTGTCTCCCAGGCTGGAGTGCAGTGGCCGGATCTCAGCTCACTGCAAGCTCCACCTCCCGGTTCACGCCATTCTCCTGCCTCAGCCTCCCGAGTAGCTGGGACTACAGGCACCCACCACCTCGCCCGGCTAGTTTTTTATATTTTTTAGTAGAGACGGGGTTTCACCGTGTTAGCCAGGATGGTCTCGATCTCCTGACCTTGTGATCCGCCCGTCTCGGCCTCCCAAAGTGCTGGGATTACAGGCTTGAGCCACCGCAGGAAATAACATTTTAAAAATACAAAATAAACCCAAAGCTAGCAGAAGAAAGGAAATAATAAAGATTAGAGCAAAAGTAAACAAAATAGAAAAAAGAAAAGCAGTAAGATGATTAATGAACCTAAAATTTGGTTTCTTCAGAAGATTAGCTGTCTGGAGCCATGAGGCCTGGAATTAGCCGACCTCTGTTGCTTGATCTCCGCAAAGCGGAGACAAGACGGCACATTTCCGGGTTCTTTATTGCGGACCCTTCCCGCGCGCGCCTAAAGCTTTTCCCGCGCGCGCCCAAACTGTTCCCGCGCGCGCCTAAACTGTTTCCGCGGGTGCCAACCTTTCCCGCGCGTGTGCGCAAACATTTTCCCGCCCAGGAAGATATGCAGCCTAGGGCGCAGGTGCGATCCCATGCCCGGGAAAATTACAAACCCACGGCGCATGCACAATTGTAATTTGAGAAGACCTGGCCGCCGTCACCGCCCTGGCCCAACCTCTTCCTCTGCCAGCCTACATAAGGCATGACCCTGCATTCAATAAATGAGACTTGATCAGGCTATTTGTCTTGTCTCCATTTCTCGTGTTTTCTTGTCTCCTCCATTCCCACTCCCCTTTCCAGGGCCCGGTCTACTGTCCTGCGGGTCGGGACACCTGGCGCCCGAACAGGGACCTGGACAGGGGGGAAAAAGTGAGGAAGAAGGCACTAAAGTCAGCCAAAAGTGAAAGTGGAAGAAATTCCTCCAGACGTCGCGGCAGCCTGCCGCTTTGGAACCAGAGGTGAGTAATAGTGTCTGATTATGGGACAAGAATTAAGCCAGCATCAAATTTATGTACGGCAATTAAAAGAGGCTTTAAAAGCACGAGGAGTAAGGGTTAAAAGTAATGATTTGTTTAAATTTTTTGATTTTGTAAAAGAAACCTGCCGTTGGTTTCCACAAGAGGGAACCATTGATGTAAAGAGGTGGCGTAGGGTGGGAGATTGTTTTCAAGATTACTATAGTACTTTTGGACCAGAAAAGGTTCCAATAACAGCTTTTTCTTATTGGAACTTAATCAGATATATAATAGATAAAAAGGAAAAAGAAAAAGATCCTGAGGTAATGGCGGTGGTAACTCAGACTGAGGAAATATTAAGAGGCAGTTCCCAAACCGACCTCGAATAATCCACGCCTCACAAAGAAATAGACCTTATATTGCTACAAAACGACGAGGAAGAGGCTGGGGTCCCCTCAATAACAAATATAGAAACATCAAATAAGGAAAAGGCCAAAAAATACCCAGTTTTACCCACAAGTAATGAAAACAAAAGTAAAAATAACCTTAACCCTTCAGAAGTAGACTGGGATAATTTAGAGGAAGGGGCAGCAAAATATCATAATTCTGACTGGCCAAAAACTCTTACTTATCCCCCTCCCTATAATAAGGCTTCTGGCCACACAGTTTTGGCAGTAATAGACCCAAAAGAGGAGCTTAGAGAAAAAATTGCACAACTTGAAGAGCAAATAAAGCTCCAAGAACTACATCAGTCTTTAATCACTAGATTGCAGAAATTAAGGACAGGAAGTGAGAGCGTTCAATACCCTAAAGGAATAGAGAAACACTCTCACCCTCAGAGACCCGGACAGCATGTCCCAAAAGGAAGGTCGCTTGGTAGTAGGGATGGGGAGGATTCCTCTCCTCGAGACGTTTTTCCAGTAATGGAAACTACAGATGCACAGGGTCGAGCCTGGAGACACCACAATGGGTTTGAATTTACTGTAATAAAAGAACTAAAAACCGCTGTCTCACAATACAGAGCTACTGCCCCGTACACCCTGGCCATAGTCGAATCTGTGGCCGAAAATTGGCTCACTCCCATAGATTGGAATACCTTACTTAGAGCAGTTCTTTCTGCAGGTGACCATCTGATTTGGAAGTCAGAATTTTATGAAAATTATAGAGATACGCCAAGAGAAACCAACAAGCTGGAAATGGTTGGGATTTTGATATGCTAACTGGCTCGGGTAATTACACAGAAACCGATGCTCAGATGCAGTACGATCCTGGACTGTTTTCTCGGATCCAAGCAGCGGCTACCAAAGCCTGGAGAAAATTCCCTATTAAGGGGGATCCAGGAGCCTCGCTCACGGGGGTCAAACAGGGGCCTGATGAGCCCTTTGCAGACTTTGTACATAGACTTTTAACCACAGCCAGCAGAATATTTGGAAATGCCGAGGCAAGGGTGGATTATGTAAAACAGCTAGCTTACGAAAACGCTAACTCGGCTTGTCAGGCAGCAATCAGACCTTATAGAAAGAAAACAGACTTAACAGGTTACATCCGCCTCTGTTCAGACATAGGGCCCTCATATCAAAAGGGCTTGGCTATGGCTGCTGCCTTTAGTGGAAAAACCGTAAAAGACTTCCTCGCCAGTAAAAATAAGAATAGCAAGGGGTGCTTTAAGTGTGGAAAAATGGGACACTTCGCTAGGGATTGTAAGGGAGAGCTAGCTAAGACCTTAGAGGCAAAAGCTCCAGGCCTCTGCCATAGGTGTAAAAGAGGAAAACATTGGGCCAACGAATGTAAATCTAAAATTGACAATCAAGGAAATCCCCTAACACCTCAACAGGGAAACAGATTGAGGGGCCGGCCCCAGGCCCCAAAACAAGCTTATGGGGCGGTCAGTTTTGTATCAGCCAACAACAATCTGTTTCACAGCTTAGTAGAGCAACCCCAGGAAGCGCAGGATTGGACCTCTGTTCCACCTCCCACACAGTATTAACCCCTGAAATGGGACCCCAAGCCCTAAGTACGGGTATATATGAACCCCTACCCTCAAACATGTTTGGATTAATCCTAGGGAGAAGCAGCATCACCATGAGAGGCCTACAGGTCTTTCCGGGAATAGTTGATAGTGATTATATAGGAGAAATCAAAATCATGGCCAAGGCTATTGACAACATCATTATCATTCCTCAAGGGGATAGAATAGCGCAGTTACTCCTGTTACCATTGCTAAAAACAGCTAATAAAGTCCAATCGCCCCTAAGGGGAAAGGGAGGATTCGGATCCTCAGACATCTACTGGGTACAGCCCATTACTAATCAAAAACCCTCTCTCACCTTGTGGCTAGATGGAAAGTTATTTACAGGACTGATGTAACAATTATTAAACAACAAGATTGGCCCTCCAGTTGGCCCACTTCAGAGACTTTAACAAATTTACGAGGAATCGGGCAAAGTAATAACCCTAGACAAAGTTCCAAATATCTCACCTGGAGAGATCAAGAAAGTAATTCCGGTCTCATTAAGCCATTTGTTATCCCTGATTTGCCTGTTAACCTTTGGGGTACAGATCTTCTCTCCCAAATGAGGGTCATGATGTGTATCCCCAATGATATAGTCACTACACAAATGTTGGCTCAGGGCTACCACACTGGGAAAGGGTTAGGAAAAAGAGAAGATGGCATTTTACAGCCAATCCCAGCCATAGGAAAATTAGATAAAAGAGGGCTTGGAAATTTTTAACCGTGGCCATTGACATGCCTGCACCCCAAAAATTTGCTGATCCAATCACTTGGAAGTCAGATGAACCCGTTTGGGTTGATCAATGGCCATTAACCAATGAGAAGCTTGCCGCTACCCAACAGTTAGTGCGGGAACAATTAGAGGCAGGACACATTACAGAAAGCAACTCTCCTTGCAACACCCCCATATTCGTCATAAAAAAGAAATCCAGAAAGTGGAGACTCTTACAAGATCTAAGAGCAGTAAATGCTACTATGGTCCTTATGGGCACCTTACAGCCAGGACTACCTTCTCCAGTTGCAATCCCTCAAAGATATTTTAAAATCATTATAGATCTTAAAGACTGTTTCTTTTTAATACCTTTGCATCCTAGTGATCAAAAACGATTCGCCTTTAGCTTACCATCTATAAATTTCAAAGAACCAATGAAGCAATACCAATGGAAAATGTTACCTCAAGGTATGGCCAACAGTCCCACCTTGGGTCAAAAATATGTGGCTACAGCCATACACTCAGTTAGAGAGACATGGAAACAAATATACATTGTACATTACATGGATGACATTCTTATAGCAGGACAAGTAGGAGAACAAGTCTTACAGTGCTTTGCTCAACTCAAGCAAGAACTAACCACAGTGGGGTTACAAATTGCCCCAGAAAAAGTACAATTACAAAACCCTTATACATATTTAGGTTTTCAAATAAATTGACGTAAAATTACAAATGAAACAGCCGTTATCCGTAAAGATCAGTTATAAACCCTCAATGATTTCCAAAAGCTCCTTGGAGACATAAATTGGCTCCAGCCATACTTAAAACTCACCACAGGAGACTTAAAACGTTTATTCGACACCCTGAAAGGTGACCCCAACCCTAAGTCCCTTAGGTCGTTATCAAAAGAAGCTCTTTTATCACTTAATAGAGTAGAGGCGGCCATTGCTGAACAATTTGTTACTAACATAGACTATTCACAGTCATTAATTTTTTTAATCTTTAACACAACACTGACACCTACTGGTTTATTCTGGCAAAATAACCCTATTATGTGGGTCCACTTGCCTTCATCACCCAAAAAGGTATTACTTCCCTATTATGATGCCATAGCAGATTTAATTATTCTAGGGAGAGACAATAGCAAAAAATATTTTGGAATTGAACCCTCTACGATCATACAACCTTATTCTAAGCCACAAATCCATTGGCTAATGCAAAACACTGAAACGTGGCCGATTGCTTGCGCCTCTTATGCTGGGAACTTAGATTACCATTACCCGCCAAACAGGCTTATTCAATTTTGTAAGCTACGTGCTTTTGTCTTCCCTCATGTCATCAGTAAAACACCTTTAGACAATGCCTTATTAGTATTCACTGATGGGTCATCCACAGGAACTGCTGCATATACCTTTGCTGACACCACTGTTAATTTCAAAACCAGCCATACTTCAGCTCAGCTAGTAGAATTGCAGGCCCTAATCATGGTGCTGTTAGCCTTCCCTGATCAGGCTCTTAATATTTATACCGACAGTGCATACTTAGTTCACTCAATACCTCTACTTGAGACAGTAGCACAAATTAAGCATGTGTCACATATAGCTGAGTTAGTTTTACAATGCCAACAATTAATACATAATAGAACAACACCCTTCTTTCTTGGACACATTAGAGCTCATTCAGGATTACCAGGACCTCTATCCCAGGGCAACCAACTGGCTGACATGGCAACCAAGACGGTAGCCATAGCTACAAATACAAACCTAGCCCAAGCACAGGCTACTCATGCCTTACACCATCTTAATGCTCAAACTTTGAGACTGATGTTTAAAATAACTAGAGAACAAGCAAGACAAATAGTTAAACAATGTCAGACCTATATAACATACCTGCCAGTCCCTCACTTAGGAATTAACCCAAGAGGACTAGTTCCCAACATGATCTGGCAAATGGATGTCACTCATTATTCTGAATTTGGTAACTTAAAATACGTCCATGTATGTATAGAAACATTTAGTGGACTTATACTAGCCACCTTACAAACAGGCAAAGCTACCAAACATGTAATAGCTCATTTACTACACTGTTTTTCCATAGTTGGAAAGCCTAAACAACTAAAAACAGACAATGGTCCTGGCTATACATCCAAAGCTTTTCAAGACTTCTGTCTTAAATTACAAATAAAACACATTACTGGAATTCCATATAACCCTCAAGGACAAGGAATAGTTGAAAGAGCACACCTATCCTTAAAAACCACCATTGACAAAATAAAAAAGGGAGAATGGTACCCTACTAAGGGCACCCCTAGAAATATCCTTAATCACACACTTTTTATTTTACATTTTTTAAATTTGTATAACCTGAACAGATCAGCAGCTGATCGATTTTGGCATTCTGAGTCCAAAATACAATTTGCCATGGTTAAGTGGAAAGACCCCTTAGACAACACATGGCATGGTCCAGACCCAGTGTTAATCTGGGGAAGAGGCTCAGTTTGTGTTTTTTCTCAAACTCATGATGCAGCCAGATGGCTACCAGAGCGACTGATAAGACAGGTACCTAATAATAACCAATCTAGGGAGTAATTTTCTCCCTGAGAGTACTCTTTTCCTCTATTGCAGAGATGAACTTCAACTACAAGCCCCTCTGGACCATGGTGCTGATTTGCCAGCCACTCTAGGTATACGCTGGCTTTGGTAATCCCCATGAGGCCTGTACATATATACGACAATGATATGGTAAGTCCTGTCATTTTTGGAGGGATATGTGACCTCCCTTCCAAATACGTACATCTCAGCTGTGTCCTGCTCCACTTACACAGCATACCTGTCTAGTGACTCTCTTAAGTGGAGGTGTGTGTCAACCCCAAGAATATTTAGCGGAGGGGATACCACAACCTGCCCTCGTGACACATTTGAGACTGCTATGCATAGTTCCTGCTACACTGCTTATTTAGAATGTACCTCTGGCGGTAAAACATACTATACTGCTATCTTAACAAGATCTAGAACACCCACTATAGGGGCCAGTAGTGTTCCTACCGTTGTAGGAAATACCAATAACATTATATCAGCTGGCTGTACTGGAATTGTAGGACAGCCTGTCTGCTGGAATATTCACCCCCCTCTTCATATCTCTGACGGAGGAGGACCACAAGAGAAGGTCCGAGAAATTAGGATATACAAAAAACTTGAAGAGTTGCAAAGTTCCCTGTACCCGGAAATTCACTACCACCCCTTGGCCTTGCCCAAAGCCCGAGGAAAAGAGAAAGTTGATGCTCAGACCTTTGCCCTCCTCACGGCTACTCATAACCTGCTTAACAATTCCAACTCTAGTCTGGCTGATGACTGCTGGCTGTGTCTGCAATCAGGAGATCCCGTTCCTCTTGCCATACCAGCAATGACTTAAATTATACATCCAATACCCCTTACACCATAATTCCTCCCCTTAAAGTACAGGCTTTAGAATTTCCTAGTTCCTCTTGCATCTACTCCCCTCCCCTTAATAACACTTATGACCTTGATGTAGGATTCAATCAATTCAATAATTGTTCCACCATGGTAAATATTTCCCAATCACTGTGTGCTCCAAACAGCTCGGTTTTTATATGTGGCAATAATAGGGCTTATACCTATTTACCTACTAACTGGACAGGACGCTATGTCTTAGCCACACTTTTGCCAGACATAGACATTATCCCTGGAGATGAACCTGTACCTATCCCAGCTATAGATCACTTTTTAGGAAGAAACAAAAGGGCAATACAATTTATCCCCTTACTTGCAGGATTAGGCATAACTACTGCCGTAGCAACTGGGGCTACAGGCCTAGGGGTTTCTGTTACTCAATACACCAAATTGTCTCACCAATTGATCTCAGATATGCAGGCCATCTCAAGTACTATACAAGATTTACAAGATCAGGTAGATTCTCTGGCAGAAGTAGTGCTCCAAAATAGAAGAGGCCTAGATTTACTAACTGCAGAACAGGGAGGCATCTGCTTGGCTTTACAGGAGAAGTGCTGTTTCTATGCCAACAAATCCGGGATCGTCAGAGATGAAATCAGGCGTCTACAAGAAGACCTAGAAAAACGACGAAAAGAAATAACCGATAACCCGTTTTGGACTGGGTTCCATGGACTCCTTCCTTATCTTATGCCATTCCTGGGCGCCCTGCTTTGCCTATTGCTCTTACTCTCTGTAGGACCTTTGGTCTTCAATAGCTCCTAACATTCCTTAAGCAACAAGTTGAGGCTATCCAAGCGAAACATATACAGGTCCATTATCATCGCCTAGAGCAAGAAGATTGCGGTGGTTCATACTCACACCCATTATGACCACCTTCCCTATGCGCTGAACTGGACAGCCAATGACGGGTAAGAGAGCATCATCTCTCACTAACCTAAGACAGGAGGGCCGTCATAAGCTACTTCCTAATCCCATGACGGGTACCAGTTATGAGATGTATTACTCCAACCTAAGACGGGCGCAGTTCCCGAGGGACAATCTTCTAGCCGTAATTATATATAAAAAAGGGGGACCTGTCCGGAGCCATGAGGCCCGGAATTAGCTGACCTCTGTTGCTTGATCTCCACAAAGCGGAGACAAGACGGCACATTTCCGGGTTCTTTATTGCGGACCCTTCCTGCGTGCGCCTAAAGCTTTTCCGGCGCGTGAGCAAACATTTTCCCGCCCAGGAAGATATGCAGCCTAGGGCGCAGGTGCGATCCCGTGCCCGGGAAAATTACAAACCCATGGCACATGCGCAATTGTAATTTGAGAAGACCCGGCCCCCCGTCACTGCCCTGGCCCAACCTCTTCCTCTGCCAGCCTATATAAGGCATGACCCTGCATTCAATAAACGAGACTTGATCAGGCTATTTGTCTTGTCTCCATTTCTCGTGTTTTCTTGTCTCCTCCATTCCCACTCCCCCTTCCAGTGCCCGTTCAACTGTCCTATGGGTCGGGACAATTAGCAAAATTACAAACTTTAGTTTGACTGAACAAAAAATAAAAAATAAAAAGTAAATAAATAAATAAATACAGAATACACAAATAACTAAAATCAGAAATACAAGTGGACAGTGACAGATATTTTAAAAAAGGATTATGAGAGAATACTGTAAGAAATTATATGCATCAGGCCAGGGGCATTCGCTCACACCTGTACCCCCAACATTTTGGGAGGCCGAGGTGGGCAGAACATGAGGTCAGGAGATTGAAACCATCCTGGCTACCACGGTGAAACCCCGTCTCTACTAAAAATACAACAAATTGCCGGATCTTGGTGATGGACACCTGTAGTCCCAACTACTTGGGAGGCTGAGGCAGGAGAATGGCATCAAACCGGGAGGTGGAGCTTGCAGTGAGCCAAGATTGTGCCACTGCACTCCAGCCTGGGCAACAGAGCAGACCCTGCCTCCAAAATAAATAATAAATAAATAAATAAGAAATTATATGCATCAAATTTAACAACCAAAATGGCATGGTCGAAATTTAAAAAAAATATGTAAATTACTAAAATAGACTCAAGAAGAAATAGAAGGTCTGAATTGATCTATAACAAGTAAACAGATTGAATAAGCAATGAAAAATACCAAACAAAGAAAAGACCAGGTGACTTTACTGGTGAATTTTACCAAATACTTAAAGAATTAGCAACAATCTTTCTCAAACTCTTTCAAAAAATACAAAAGGAGGGAACACTTCCTCACACAGTCTATAACATTTCCTCATGCAATCTATACAATCCTGATACTAACCCGGAAAAGAATATATTTTTAAAAAATCAGAGATCAATATTTCATATGAATATAGATGCAGAATTCCTGAGCAAAATACCAGGAAGCGGAATTCAATAGCATATTCAAATGATTATAAACCATGACCAGATAGAATCTGTCCCAGGAGTGCAAGGGTTCAACATACAAAAATCAATCATTGTAAAGCACCATATTTATAGAACAGAGGGGAACTCACATCGTCTCAATTAACTAAGAATAGTCATTTGACAAAATCCTTCATATTAAAAACAGTCAACACCACCCCCTCCACTGGCCCCTGCTGAAGAATACAGAACTGAGACCCAAAGAGAATTATCTCAACATGATAAACTACATTTATAGAAGCCCATAGCTAGCATCATACTCAATGGTGAAAGTCTACAAGCTTTGCCCCATGATCAGGAACAAGATGAAGATGCCCACTTTTACTAATATTATTCAATATTTTTACTGGAAGTTTTAGCAAGAACAACCGGGCAAAGGAAATAAACAAATATAATCAAAATTGGAAAGGAAGAAGTAAATCTATCTATCCCTATTTACAGAAAAGTGATTCTGCATATAGAAAATTCCAAAGATTCTGCAAGAAAATTGCTAGAGCTAATAAAAAAATTCAGTAAGTTTCAGAGTACAAAATCAACATGCAAACATCAGCTGTGATTTTGTTCAACTGCTGTGAAGAGTCTGCAAAGGATATTAAGAGAGTAATTACATTCATAGTAGCATCTAAAAGATTATACTTGGGAATAAATTTCACCAAGGAAGTGAAGTACGTGCACACTGAAAGTTACAAAACATTACTGAACCAGATTTAAGAAGCCTAAGTAAATGGAAAGACATCCTGTGTTCATGAATAGGAAGACTTACTATTAAGACACAGAATACCTATCAAATTTCCTATGGCGTTTTTTACAAAAACAGAAAAGTCTTTGGTTAAATTAATATGAAATTTTGTAAAAAGAACAAAGTTGAATATTTACTTCCCTGATTTCAAAATGTACTACAAAGTGAAAATAATCATAACAGTGTGATACTGGTAAAAACACACATGAGACCCATGGAACAGCATTGTAAACCCAGAAATAATCCCATACATCTGTGACCAACTGATTTTTGACAAGGATATCATGAACACTCAATGGGTAAACATAGTATTTTCAACAAATGGTGTTGGTACAACCGGATTCCACATGCAAATGAATGAAGTTGGACATCTACCTCATGTCATATATAATAATTAACTAAAAATAAATAGATGACCTATATATGAGATAATACCATATGATGCTTAGGAGAAAATATAGGGGTAAATGAATCTTCATGACCTTCGATTTGGAAGTGCATTTTTAGATATGATACCAAAAACAAACTAACTAAATAAATAAATATTAGATAAATAGAACTTCATAAAACTTTAACAAATATTTTATGTAGCAAATAACTTTATCTTAAAAAGTCAAAAAAAAAAAAAAGAAACCCTACAGGATGGGAGAAAACATTTGCTAATCACATAGCTGATTCTATAACTAATCATATAGCCGACTGAATACCAGAATGTGTAAATGACTCCCACAAGTCAATAACAAAAAGATAAACAGCCTAATTTAAAAATGGGCAAAAGGCTTTAATAGACTTTTCTCATAAGATATACAAATGATTTAATAGGACATAAAATATGCTCAACATCCTTAATCGTTGGAGAAAGTCACATTAAAACCATGAGATATCACTGCACTCTATGCAGACAGTTTCATTATTAGAAAAAACAAAACAAAAAAACCAGGAAGGAACTAAAAGGAAAGAGAAAAATAAATAAATGTTCATAAGAATGTGGAGAAATTGGAACGCATACATTGCTGGTGAGAATGTCAAATGGAGCTGCTCTGATAAACAGTTTAGTAATTCTCCATAAATATAAAATCACCATATGACCCAGCAATTCTCAGCAAGGGTACACTCAAAAGAATTGAAAACAGGGACTAAAACAGATACTTGTATGTAGCATTTTTTGCAAGAACCAAATGGTGGAAAAAACTCATGCCCCTGAACAGATCAATGGATGAACAAAATGTAATAGATACATGCAATAGACTACTATGTGACTATAAAAAAGGAATGAAATTCTGATATATAGTACAACATGAGTGAATCTTAAAAACACGATGCTAGATGAAATAAGCCTGACGCAAAAGAACAAATACTGTATGAGTCTGCTCATATGAAATATCTAGAGTAGGCAAATTATTAACTATATATATTATAAGTTACCAGGGGAAAATGGAGGGGGCAAAAGAAGAGGTATTCCTTAATGGGTGCAGGGTTTCCATTAGGGGTAACGAAACATTTTGGCAATAGATAGCAGTGATGGTTGCAGAACATTGCAAATGTCATTAATATCATTGGAACTAACACTTAAAATGTATGAAATGGCAGGTTTTATGTTATATATTTATTTTTACCACAGTAAAGAAAAAGAAACTTTTAGAAATTACCAATATAGCACATGAATAGAAAAATTGAGAAAAAATAAAATGAAAATATTGAAAGATACAGTGAAAGAAGTCAACAGAGTTCAGCAAATATTCAAGCTAAGAATTATAACAAGCAGAATGAAAACACATTTGCTTAATCACAAAAAATATATCAAGAGAAACAAAAAATTACGGCAAATAATGCTTAGCAGGGACATTCTAAAAGCTTTATTTGTGATAACAGGTATCTAATATCATTTATCATTTTACTGGATATTCCCTAGGGTATAGGAAAACAACCACACAACAATAAAAAAATCACAAGCACTGAAAAAAAAAACTTTTTATTTATATATGGCATAATTTTCTCTGAAGAAAATTCAGAAAAGTTTGTAATCAACTATTAGAATTCATAGCACAAAAACAATTTTTTTAAATTAAAAAAAGGACTTGCAGTAGTAGCAGATATAAAACTCAATCCTAAAGCAACAGTAATGTAGATAATATGATGTTGGCCGAGGAACAGAGTTGTGCATTTACAGAAGCCTGATTTATAAAATGTGATATGGGAGTGCTGTGAGGGGCAAAGTGACCTTTTAACAAATTGCTAAATTGATGGGATATCCATACAGAAATAAATATATATGGATCTTGATTATTATATCATTTCATACTAAAAATAATCAATTCCACACATTTTGGATGCTCAAATGTGAAAAGTAAAGAGATAATGTTTTTGGAAAGAAACGTAGATAATTATCTCTGTGATCACAGAATATAAAAAAGATTTCTTAAGAAAAGTTCCAACGAATGCCAAATGTAAAGGAAAAGTGTCTAAATTGGGCCACATTAAAATTAGTAACTTGTGTTTATTGAAAAAATCATTAGTAGATTTAGAAATCAGCCAATAGAGTAGATGAGAAAATGAAAAGGACACAGACACACTGTATAGTGAGCATCTGCAAAACAATAAGAAAATTATGAAGAAGCAATCGAAAAAATGAAGTATATAAAATTTTGGGAAGACATAAATACAAAAATATGGTCAATTTCAGTAGTTATAAGGGAAATAAAGATTAAAATCTTCATATTATACATGTCCCACTGTTAACCAGCATTTGTAGTGTCTAGAACTCTTAAACTAATGATGAGAATATCAGTTGTTTCACAAGCCTTTGAGAAAAATTGAGCAGCATCAATTTTAGCCATGGGGAAGGAAGTCGTATGACACAAGCCTTCCTGCCATAAATAGCAATACTGGACAAAATACATGAGACAACTGTTTATGGGAACTGGACAATAGACTGCAGAAGAGAGGAATCTTTCTGAGGACATTTCCTGACCATGGCAGAGGAAGGAGGTTACCATCAGACCCTGGTAACCCCACTAATCTAAGATGGCAAATAAGAGGACCTCTGCCAAATAGACTGCAAGTGGCAGGAGGCTGAGTAGAGCACCATGGAAGTGGAAGCCCAATGTCTCTGGGACTGGATGCTGCCAGCCCTGGGCTAACAGTTGGCCAGTGCATGTTCATGACAATACTATGTGAGGCTTCCTGAGTGTGCTTACAAATGGTTGAGACCAGAACAAAGGCTTCAGAAATCAAGCATTGATAGCAACCATTAATGTTACAGCCTCTGCAGAGTGAAGAAATCTCTTTAATACCACATATTACACTTGAGATACCAGAAAGGCCACAGTTTAGGCTTGAGGACAATGTACCAGATTAAGGAGTGCAAAAGGCTTGCCCTAACAAAGGCTAACATTAGGCCTCAACGAAATCCTCAGGGAATATGAAGTTTGGAGTTTGCACCCTACCAAGTAGACGTTTTGGCATAGACATCTGACTTTTCATAGATCTCCACTAACAAAAATTAAAATCAAGACCACAAAAGTTGTAGATTGTTAGCCAGTAATTGTGTCAATACCTACAAATATAAAACAGCAACTCTGTTCAGTGGAAGAATACTTATTCAAAATGTCTAACATACAATCAGATTTTCTATATATATATATATATAACACAAAAGAAACAAAAAAAGAATTGATAATTAAGAAATAAAAGTAAAACAAAACCCCAGAATTAGACACCCAAACCTTGCATTAAGTACAAAAAAAAGCAGATATTATAAAGATTATAAAGATGTTTGAGGATATAAAGATAAGCATAATCTTAAAGAATTAACAGGTCAAAAATCTCAGCATAGAAAACATAAGAAAGAACTAAATAAAAATTTAGAACAGAGTAGTACTAAAAATATTTCACAGGGTGGAGTTAACAGAAGATACTTGATGAGAGAAGAAAATGTCTAAAGATAGAACAATATAAATAATATAATCTGCAGATCAGGGAAAAAGATTTATGAAAAATGAGCAGATTCTCAGGAATGTGTGGAGCAATGTCACATAGAACAGAGCTCCTCAACAAAAAAAGGAGAAAATAAATGGAAAAATCATGGGAGAAAACTTTTTAATTTTGATGATAAGCATGAATTTAAAAGTTCAAGAATCTCAACAAATCTCAAGCAAAAGATTATATATTATACATACATAAGAGAGACCAGAGCAGGAAGGAGGCAGAGAAGTAGGGAGAAAGAGAAAGAGGAAGGAAGACAAAAGAAAAGAAGGAATAAAGGAAGGAAAGAATCAAAGAGGAAAGGAAGGAAGAAATAAAGACAGGAAGGAAAGAAGTAGGGGAGTAAGGAAGGAAGGAGAAAAATCTCATCAAAGAACATAATAGTAGAACTGCTAAAAACAAAAACAGAAAATGTTAACATCACTCAGGGATGAAAGATACAGTATAATCAGAGAAACAAGTATGCATCTTCTAAGAGATTTCTTAACAGAAGTTATAGAGTCATGGCAGAAAATGAAATAACATCCTCCTGCATGGATCAATAATTTATTCACTTTCATTTGTTTATTCATTTATCTAGCAGTGAATATTTGGGTTGTGTCCAGTTTTTGACTAGAACATTTGTCTACAAAATATTGTAAGAGCATATGGTTTTATTTCTCTTGGGTAAATAATTAGGAGTGGGATGATTGCTCATAGGGTAAGTATAAGTTATCATTTTGAGAAATTGCCCAACTGTTTTACAAAGTGGTTATACTTTTCACGGGTGAGAATTTCAGTTGCTTCACATCCTTGCCAGGACTTGCTGTTGTCGGTATTTAAAAACTACACTTGTAAATAGTGTAATTTTACACTATATTGTGGCCTATTATATTTTAATTTGCATGTTTCTAATACATAACTATGTTAAGCACCTTTTCATGTACTTGTTAATCACCTATATATTTTCTTTTGTGAAATGTCTGTTCAAGTGTGTTGTTTGCTTTATTATTAAACTGAGTTTTAGGGTTTCTTCTAGTTTCATTTTGCTTTTTGTATATGTACAGAATATGTCCTTTATCATATACTTGAATTGCAAATATATTCTCCATGTGTCTTGTCTTTTATTCTTTATCAGTACCTTTCAAACAGTAAGTTCTTAATTCTAATAAAGTCTGATTCACCAATTGTTGTCTACTATGGATTATTATTCTGGTGGAATATAAGGAAAATTTTCGCCTAACATAAAGGCACAAATATATTCTCTTAGGTTTTCTCCAAGTGGTTTTGTCTTTAGGTTTTGCCTTTAAGTCTATGAGCCATTTAGTTTTTGTAATTGATGGGAAGAATAAATCACTTTTTTGTTTATGAATATCCAATTATGCTAGTACTATTTGTTGAAAAGGCTATACTTTCTTTCTCCAATTACTTGCCATTGACCTCTGCTGAAAATCCAGTGACCATATGTGTGTGTCTTTTCCTGGACTCTGTATTCTGTTTCATATGTATTTATGCTAATATCTCAGTAAAATAATAAAAAAACTAAGCAAAAATCAATAA
Organism: Trachypithecus francoisi; assembly: GCF_009764315.1. NCBI lineage: Eukaryota > Metazoa > Chordata > Mammalia > Primates > Cercopithecidae > Trachypithecus > Trachypithecus francoisi. The sequence goes on from NW_022681472.1 coordinate 4,485,586, forward strand.
AATAAAAACAAAAAAAAGAACTGAGAAAATTTAAAAAGAAGCAAGTTGGTTGTGGAAATATGGATTAAATTAATAAACACCTAGCAAGAAATGAAAACACAAAGAGATAAAACACAGATTTCCCAAACCAAGACCCAAATAAGACATAGTACAAAAGATCCAACAGATACTAGAAAGATAATAAGGAAATATTAGAACAATTACATAGCAATAAATTTGTCAGTGTTAAATTTGGCAGTGACAAAATTTACAAATAGTTTTTAAAATAGGAAGTCTTAATAGTTCTTTATGTAGTAGACTATGAATGTGTATTCTACCATCTTCTTACAAAGAGGTCTAGGTCTAGACACTTGCACTTTGAATGCAATTAAACATTTTAAGGAAAAATAGCAACAATTTTATGCAAAATATGTCAGAATATAGAAAAGTTTATGAGATTGCACATTTCAGTGCTCTGGATGCAGGTGTGTAATTGACTGGCCTTCTGCACTGTGAAATCCATCACTGTACTTGTGGCAAGATTCTTTCCCATGGGCACTTCCAAACCAGCACCTGAACGAGGAAGGGTTGCTCAGGGAGACGCATTGCCAGGAGACTTGAAGATTCTATGATGGAGGGCAAGGCCCCAATGTCCTCAGTGAAACTCTTTACAATGTCACCATAGTCTAAGAAGCTTTCCCTCATCGTCCTTCCTTTTTCACTCTTCCCCACTGAAACTCAGACGTTCATTGCAGTCTGATGGCTCTCCCAAACTCTCCCTGATTTCTCAACATTTTCTCTCACAGGCAATTCCCCTAATAAACTGCTTCTGTGTTTAATCCCTTCTTCTTCTTGCCTTAAAGAGGCTAAAACACTAGGACTAAAATGGGTGACACTAGGAGTGGTCTGAGTAAGCAGGGGTAGTTGGTGCTGACAACCTGGGCTCATTTATTGCCTAGCAGACAAAGAGGACAGTGCCATGTCTGGTAAATGGGAAAGAGACGGTCCCTGGAACAATTTGGTGGTTTCACTGAAAATGAACTAGGAAAATATCCTAGTAGAGAATATTGTGGCAGGTAAGATAATTTTTACTTGAAAAATTACCCAAGGAACATGGGCAGAAAGAGCAGAATTGGGTGGGCTTTGCCAAGTAGTATGAATGCACCGAAGGAAAACTAGGAGACATTGAAGGCTGCTACGAACAATGGCTAAGTGTGGAAGCCACAGGGCATCAGTAGCAACTCACAAACAGCTTCTGTTCCCTGCATATGATGGGCAGAGACAGCTGGGCAGCATGCAGTCACCTCACAGTTAGGGTTTCAGGGCTCAGTATATTTGAATTTCCAGCCATGACAGGAGCGTTATGAACACAGCAGGGCCTGGGGGGGAAACCTGAAACCCTAAAACTTTGGCCACCTGGATGGATGTACCCTGGGTGTTGACTCTGCAGTTCCCCCTCTGGATCCCTAAGAAGTGCAGAGGCAACCCCACTCACCTAGTAGGAGCTGGCACTACCACTGTGATGGTAGGGGCATGCTGACAAAAACAGGAACAGAGGAAATTTTAGCCATTGACATTCACAGCTACTGCAAACACAGCCTCAACTCTAGTCAGGTAAACATAAAATCCCACAAACAGCCTATTTACTCCAGTTTCTTTTATATAGTACACCACTTCCAGATTTCAACAAAAATTCCAACAATGCTATAAAAGAAAAAACACAGTTTGAAGAGATGGTAAGCATCAGAACGAGGCTCAGATGTGATAGAGATGTTAATGTTATAAGACCAGATATTGAGAACAACTATGATTACTATGTTAAAGGCTTTAATGAATAACATAGACAGCATGCAAGAGCAGATGGTCATTGAAGCAGAGACACATAAACTCTAAGAAAGAATCAAAAGCCAATATGAGAGATCAAAAGCACTGCAACATAAATGAAGAATGCCTTCCATTCAAAAATGTGCAAAGAACCCTTACAACTCAACAATAAGAATACAAACAACTGAAGAAAAACATGAGCCAAAGACAATGACAGGCACCCCATCAGAGAACATATACAGATGGCAGATAAGCATGTGAAGAGGCAGTCAAAATCATACACCACCAAGAAAATGCAAATTAAAATCAGAATAAAACTGGAAGCCATTAGCTTAAGTAGAAGAACTCAGAAACAGAGAGTCAAATAGCATATGCTCTAACTTATAACAGGGAGCTAAATAATATGTGCCCATGCACATATGGAGTGGAATAATGGACACTGGAGACTAGGAAGTGTGGGGACAGGTGAGGGATGAGAAATTACCTAAAAGCTACAATGTACCCTATTAGGGTGATGGTTACACTAAAAGCCCAGACTTCACCACTATGCCACTTACACTCTATCCATGTAGCAAAATGACACTTATACCCCCTAAATCTGTAAGAATAAAAAAAGTTAAAAGAATGAGATACCACTACATACCAGTTAGAATAGCCCAAATCCAGAACACTGATGACACCAAATGCTGGCAAGAATGTGGAGCCACAGGGACGCTCATTCATTGCTGGTGGGAATGAAAACTGTTCAGTCACTTTGGAAAACAGTTCAGCAGTTTCTTCCACAGCTAAACACAACCTTACCATAGGATCTAGCAATCATGTTCCTTGATATTTGACCAAAAGAACTGAAAAGCTATTTCCATGATACAGGCAGGAGGCACAGAACTCTCCTATATAGTTAGGGGAGGGTCCTTGAAGAACTTGTGACCCGCCCAGGTCATTATGCACAGGGGACTTGCCTAAACATGCCCACAGCAAAAAATTCCATCCCTTAACATATGTGTAGTTAGGGAAATAAATCAACATAGAGTGACTTAGACTAAGGGCCCACATGTGCACCAGAAGGATGGGGTGAAGTCACCAGGAATTTGCTCGTTATGCAAAAGAGGAGCCTGGCCTCTTCAGCTCGTGTGTGGAAGTCCTGGTACTTCATTCTGAGGGGGAAATCTGCTTGGAAAACTCCAGTCTTTGCTGACAGCTTTCCTTTCACCTAATAAATTCCATTCTCCTCACCCTTCAATGTGTCTTTGTGCCTACTTTTTCCTAGTCATGAGACAAGAACCTGGATTTAGCTGAACTAAGGAGCAAAAATCCTGCATCATCCATGCAAAAACCTGCACTTGGATGTTTATCGCTGCTTTATTCATAATTGCCAAAACCTGGAAACAATCAAGATGTCCTTCAGTAGGTAAACAGATAAATAAACTGCTACATCCAGACAAGTGGATATTATCTGGCACTAAATGAAAATAATCTATGAAACCATGAAAAGTCACGAAGAAACATTTAAGCCCATGTTACTAAGTTAAAAAAAAATCTAAAAAGCTACATACTATAGGAGTCCAGTTATATGACATTCTGGAAAAGCCAAAACTATGGAGATAGTAAAAGAGTCAGGGATTGCCAGGGGTTGGGGGTGAGTGAGGGATGAATAGATAGAACACAGAGGATTTTTAGGGCAGCGATATTATTCTGTACAATATTCTGATGGTTGAGATATGTCATTACACATTGTCAAAAGTCAGAATATGCAACACCAAGAGTAAACCCTAGTATAAACCATAGAGCTTTAGTTGATAATCTATCAACATTGCCTCATAAATTGTAACTAACATAACATACAAATTCATGATTCTAATAAAATAGGAAACTGGGGCAAATACAAGTTGAATTGAAATTGTCTGTATTTTCTACTCATTTTTTTCTGTAAACCTAAAACTGCTTTTAAAATAATTTTTAAAAGCATGTAAAAGCCATCTTAGCTCACAGGTCATACAAAAGCAGGTGGTGGACCAGATTTGGTCCTGTTGTAGATCCTGGCAGACTTTGGCAAAGAGGCTTTGGGACCAGATGGAGTCTCCTTACTAGAGTACTTTAATAAGGTCAGGTACAGGGTCTGTGGCCATTAATTTAGCAAATGTTCTCCTTTCTGTTTCAATTAGAAAAGATGATTCAAAGTGATTTTTACCTATGAGAGATGAAAAGCATTGTTCATTTAACTCAGGGCTAGATTTAGTCTTCTACTGGCATCATAATGTAGTGTGAAGTGTTTGGGCCATCTGGTCTTCCCAAAGGCAGATCTCAGATCCATTGTATTGACAGCATCCTGCTGATCGTATAAAAGGAGCAAGATCTGAATAGCACCCTGGAGGCCCTGGTAAAAAACATGTGCCCAGTGGGTAGAGATAAACCCTTCAAGGATTTGAGAACTGACTTCATCAATGAAGATTTAAGGGCCCTCGGGGTCAGGGGTATGCCAGAACAGCCCCTTCCACAGTAAAATACAATATGTTGTATCTCGTACCCTTAACATAAAGAAGAAAGTGCACTATGGCAGGGCTTTGTGGATTCTAGGGGCAGCACATTGTATCTCTAGAAATATTGCTGTGGTCATAGAGGGCTGCCAGCCTTGTGTGGGACCTGGAGGAAAGAAGGACATTGTTGATGCCATCTGCTCCTTGGGCCATATGACCTGGCCAGCACTATGGCATTGGAGGCCTCACTGTAAGAGGATAGCAGAGTGGACTTTACTTACGCCCCAGTGGGAGAGTCATAGTGTAGGCCCAGATTCTAGGCATTACATCCATCCAGCATTACATGCTTCAAAAAATATCTTAGGGTGGGTTCCTGGGCCCTGGTGGGTATGGGTCACTTGACGATGTAGTACAATGTACTCGTGCATCTAGAACTGCCCATTTTGAGCTGGGTTCTGACAAACCTGGTAAGTTGTCAGGCCCAGAAGCAGTCCATTTTAAGTGAAAGATGGAATATCCCAAATGTATGCAGGCAGAGTGCACAGACACACTGCATGAATGACAGACCTTCTACCTCACTGCCCCTAGCCTAGCTAATATCTGTGGACATATAGGGTAGAGTTCTCACACAGTAGGCCAGAAGAGAAGGAAAGAACCCTGCACTTGATTTGAAGATGGGTTGACTTGTGTGTAGGTGTAAACTGAAAATAGATAGGGATGCATTGTTGACACATGCAGAAGTGACCTTGAAAAATGGAAGGGGGACACCTTCCCATGAGCAGAACTGTGAGCAATGCACCTGGTCATACACTTTTGTGGAAAGTGAAGTGGCAGAAGATAAGGCTCCATGGAGATTTCTGGATAGAAATAGTCAATTACCTGGCCATGTGATGATGTGATGAGCGGCTTGCAAAAAAAAATTGCTAGGGAACAAAGGAGTCTGGGATAAAGGAATGTGGAGGATATAAGATGGGAGGTGAGGCACAAAGGGTTAAAGTGCTCATGTCCTTTCCAGTATGTTTGCTAGAAAGCATCGGCCAAGGAACAGGCACTGAATGACCAAATGGACACTATAACCCTGTCAGCTGATGTTAGCCAGCCTTTATCGTCACTCTTGCCAGGGCTGGCACTATGTACACAAGAGCTGAGGACAAGGATGGAGTTACATGTGCACCCAGCCCAGTGCTGCCCTGAATGTTAACCTTTCTACAACAGAAACCAATATTGGGTCTCCTGGGTGACACAGCTCTTGAGGACACCAGCTTGCCTCCTGATGGTATGTTAGCTACATTGAGCTGGGGTCACATTCCTCCTCAGAAAGGACATATAGACACCAGCTCCACCAGCTTCCTTCCATTTTTTCTTACATATATTTTCCATAATACATTTCTCTCCTGTTGAGAACTGTCTTGATGCCTTTACTCCTCAAAGACTCTGAACTAACAAAACAGGGGAGAAAATAACCCATCCCAGCATACTTTAATGAAGTCAGCAAAGCCCTGACTCCAAACCCTGACAGACACATTACAAGAAATGAGAAGCACAGGATGATATTTTTACAAACATATAATCAAATATCATGAACAAAATCTTACCAAATTAAAGCAGCCAATATAAAAATAGAAAAATCCATCAAAATTTAGTGAGGTTTATTCCAACAACACAAGGTTTGTTCAACATTGGAAATCAATACAAATAATATCCCACAGTAGCATAGTAAAAAAGAAAAAACATATGATCAACCCAACAATGTAAAAAATCGTATGACAGTGAAACCTCGTCTCTACTAAAAAATACAAACAACAACAACAACAACAACAAACTAGCTGGGCGAGGTGGCAGGCGCCTGTAGTCCCAGCTACTCGGGAGGTGAGGCAGGAGAATGGCGTGAACCCGGGAGGCGGAGCTTGCAGTGAGCCGAGATCCCGCCACTGCACTCCAGCCTGGGCGACACAGTGAGACTCCTTCTCAAAAAAAAAAAAAAGAAAGAAAAAAATCATTTGACTAAATTCAATAGTCATTCAGGATAAAAAGTGCTCAGTGCATTAAGAGAACTTCCTCAAGTTGATGAAGGGCAGGTACTGAAATCTACAAGTCACATAATACTTAACGTTGAAACACTGAGCTCTTTTACCCCAACAGTGAAAATAAGGTGAGAATGCTCAATCTCGTCCCTGTCCAGCACTGTCAAGGAAGACAAAGTATACAAGGATAGAGCGTAGAAAACAGGAAGAACAATTTCATTAACAGATAACATGATTGTCGACATAGAAAATCTTAAGGAATTGAGAGAAAAAAGAAAAACACCATAGAATGATAAAGCAATTTAGCAAGTAAGAGCTTACATTGTGAAAACAGCAAATTCAATTATATTTATATACTAGCAACAACAAATAAGAAAATTAAATTTTAAAAGATACCATTTACAAGAACATGAAAAAGTCTACCCTAGTAGACATCAATTTTGTAAAATTTTGTACATCCCTACTCTGGAAACATGAATAAAAATATCTAAATTTAAAAAGGATGTATGTCATGTTCATAGATTAGAAGACTCAATATTGCTGAACTGTCTAATGTACCAAAGTTTATTTAAAAATATTATTTATTTAAAAATTATTATTTATTTGAATATTATTTATTTAAAAATCAATCAAAATCAATATGCTGGAATGGGTTCTTTTCTCCCCTATTTTGTTAGTTCAGGGCCTCTGAGAAGTAAAGGCATCAAGACACTTCTCAACAGAAGATAAATGTATTATGGAAAATATATGTAAGAAAAAATGGGAGGAAACTGGTGGAGCTGGCATCTACATGTCCTTTTGAAGAGGAATGTGACCCCAGTTCAATGTAGCTAACTTACCATCAGGATTTATTTCATCAAAATCCTTACATGCTTTTTTGCTTTCTATGGTTTTATTTTTTGGTAAAAGTTCACAGTATTATTCAACATGAAAGGACCTGAAATTAATCCCTAGAAAATAATTTTGAAAAACAAGAATTAAGTTGGAGGACTTACACTTACAGATTTCAAGAACTTTCTAAAACTACAATAATGAAGAGACTCAAATAGCGATATAAAGATAAATGCATTTTTCAATGGAGCAGAATACACAGTCCAGAAATAGATCTGAACGTATACTATTGATTTTTCTCAAAAGAGCCAAGATAATTCAACAGAGAGAAGTGATATTATTCTGTATAATACTCTTTTCTTAATAAAATGTGTTAACAATTTCTTATGAAACTAAACATTCAGTTGCCATCTGACCTATTATATCCACTCTGAGGTGTTTAATGAAGATAAATGGAAATGTATGTCTAAAAAGAGACTTGTGCATGAAAATGCATAAAGCCTTCATTCACAAAACCCCAAATTTGGAGTAACTCTGGTGGGCATGTGTGGATACCCAGGTGAATAAACACACAGTGGCATAGCCCTGCCGTGAAATGCTGCTCAGCAATGAGAAGTAACAAAACACTGATATGAGCAACATGAATGGTGCTCTAAAACTTTATGTTGTGTAAAAGAAGCCAGGCACAACAGAGGATGTACAAAATTGCATATTTGTGTTGTGCTTGCGGCAGGCAAACTTACACATTATGGTTGAGAACAGAGCAGTGGTTTCCGGGGCTAGGCATAGGTGTGATTACTGAAAGAGTCAGGAGGAAAGTTTCTGGGATCACAGAAATGTTTGTCATCTTAATGGTAGTTGTGTTTATAGGATGTATATATTTTTCATAATCAATGAAAATGCACATAAAGTGCTTTAATTATAATTGTATGAAAATTTAACATCAATCAAGTTGAACATGTGAAAAATAGCTGAACATATGTACTCAATATTTCCCAGCAATTTATTCATGGGTAATTACATATTCTACAATATTTGTATTATTTCTACACAGAATACCTCCAAACTGGAAACTACTAAAATGCACATTAACAGTAGCATGTAATCTATTATATATCATGGTGACTATAAGTAATAAAAAAGTATTGTATATTTGAAAATTGCTAAGAGAGTAGATTTTAAGTGTTCTGACCACACACACACACACGCGCACACACACACACACACACGCACACACACACAAGTATGCAATGCTGAAATGAACATGGGAATGCAGAAATCTCTTTGACCTATTGTTGAAATACTGATTTCAATTCCTCTGGATATACCCAATTTTGTATAATTTCATAACAATTTTTTTACACATTCATACCCAGAAGTGGGATTGCTAGTTCACATGGTAATTCTATTTTTTTTGTTTTTCAAGGAACTCCCATACCATTTTCAAAAATGGCTATACTAATTTACATTCCTACCAACAGTATTCAAGTTTTCACTTGAAAAAGTTCTGTTTTCACTACATCCTCACCAACATTTATCATTCTTCTTTTTGATAATAGCCATTCTTACAGGTGTGAGATGATATATCACTGTGGTTTTAATTTGCATTTTCTTGATGATTAGTGATATTGAGTCTGTTTTCATACAACTGTTGGCCATTTTCATGTTTCTTTTGAGAAATGTCTGCTTAGATTCTTGTCATTTTTTATTGGGGTTTTTGTTTTCTTGATTAACTTGTTTGAACTCCTTGTATCTCTGCATTACTAGCTCCTTATCAGATGTATGGTTTGCAAATATTTTTTCCCAAATCATAAGCTTTTTATTCACTCTGTTAACTGTTTTCTGTGCTGTGCAGAACCTTTTTAATTTGGCATAATCCCACTTGTCTGTATTTGCTCTTGTTGCCTGTGCTTTTAGAGTCCTATCCAAGAAATCATTGCCCAGACCAATGTCTTTTAACTTTTCTCCCATGCTGCATTTTCCTATTCATCACAGCACCATTCACAGCAGCCAAGATATGGAAGCACCTAAATGTCCACTGATAGACAAAATGTGAGATATATCTATATATGCAATGGGGTACCATACAGCCTTTAGTAAGTAGGAAATTTTGTTCTTTTTGACAACATGGATGGAACTGGAGGATTTTATGTTAAGTGAAAATAAGCTAGGCACACAAAGACAAATACTGTATGTACTCACTTATATGTAGCTCACATAAAAGTTGATTTCATAGAAACAGAGAATAGAAAAGTGGTTATCAGAGGCTAGGAAGGGTGTAGGGATGAGGAGAGGATAGAGATTGATCAAAGAGAACAAAGTTTCTGTTAGACTGGAGGAAGAAGTTTTAGTAATTTACTGCACTGCATGGTGACCACAGCTAATAATAACACATTGTATATTTCAAAACTGCTAAAAGAATAGGTTTTTAGTGTCCTAACCATAAAAAAATAAGCTTTTGAGGTGACAGATATATTAGCTTGATTCTTTCTACAATGTATATGTAAATAAAAACATCACATTATACCCCATAAATATATGCAACTGTTATTTGTCAATTAAAAATACATTTTAAAAGTATGGCAGATAATGCTTGTTAAGTAATTTTATTTAGCCATTTCACAATATATGCATATACTAAATTATCATTTTGTACACCAAAAATATGTACTTTTTTTCAATTTAAAAATAAAAAATACATAAAAGCAGTAGAAAGTATTAATAAATTGTGGTATATCCAACCAATGGCATACTATGACACAATGAGTATGACCGAATTACTGCTACTTGCAGTAGCATTGATGATTATCACAAGCATCATGTTGACTGAAAATTTGCACACTAACTTGTATACACTGTATTATTGCAATTTATGAAGTATGAAAATTATTAAATTAATAAAATTCAGAATAGTGACTACATTTGGAGTAGTGACTGGAATAAAAAGTGAAGGAGCCAGGATACAGATAATATTCCAATATTTCAGTACAGATTTCACCTTTCCCCAGCCCCTTCTCAAATTACATTTTCAATACTGCCTTCTTTGTCACATTAGTCACTGTGTCCTCCCTGTTTGCACTTTCTTTCTTATTTCATGAAAACTATAAAACTGGTGCTAAAAAGTCGTGTAAGCAATGATGCTGTTTTGAGGATATGTTTCAATATTTTGCATTTTGTTTCATCTGTTCGATAAAATTAAAATGTCTGTGGCTAGAAATCAAATTTCTTATTATTTTATTCCCAGAGTACTCAACATAGTATGAAGTACCCAGTAATGGTGCAGAATGGAAGAATTAACACTGGGTTAACCCTACTCTGTTGTCAGCAGGACCTAGTGGTGTGTGGAGCCCCCACCTCCCTAGGACATGAATCAGGCAAAATGTGGGGTAAGAGGTAGGGCTCTTCATGGCCTGCTTCCTCTCTCCACTCTCTTGGTATCAGACGGGCCTGGAGGGAGCTTAGGTTATGCCTTCACAATGAAGCCACAGGGTGTGACAGCCCTCTGCTCTCTTCTCCCAGGAGGCAGAGGGAAAGAACACAGAGAGAGCTTAACACAGAGAGATCTTACACCCTCACTTAGAGACCACAAGACAGTGAGAGCAGGAGCCCCACTTTAAGCTGCTCTCACTCCAGCTGTTTGCAATGAAGCCATGTGAGTCAGTACCCACATTTTCTGTGGTGATGTCAGTGTTGATAGAGAGAGACACAGAATTTCTAGGCAGACAGGGGTGGGTCCTGGTGAAACCCCACCCTCAAGCCAAAAAGCCAGAAACCCATGGCCCAAAGTGAGAACTTCCATCTCTGTTTGCCCGCTCTCTACTGATTGGGTCTTTCTAAATAATGTCTTTTAACCAATAAAATAATACCTTTTCCAAAACTACCTATGGTCGACCCCACCTCCCAATCCTGTGCCTATAAAGACCTCTGACTCAGTCAACAAAGGGAAAAAAGCAGCTTGACTAGAGAAAGGCAAATTGACTTCAGAGGACAGTTGGACTTCAGAGGAGAGGTGGCTTAAATTCAGAAAGATGGCTTCACTTCAGGGAAGAGCCAGCCAGAGATGGCCAGACTTCAGGGGCAGATTACCTGTCTGTCCCATTCCCTTTCCAGCTCTCCTCCACTGAGAGCCATCTCCATCACTTAACAAATTTATTTGCTTTCACCATCCTTGAAGTTTCCAAACAACCTCATTCTTCTTGGATGCCAGACAAGAGTTTGGGACCCACTGAACGTGAGTACCCAGAGAAAGCTGTCACACTGGCTCTTTGCCCTTGCTGGTGGGAGGGCAACCATCCCACAAGATCAGGCAAGGGCCCCCCTGAGCTGATAACATACAGCTGTCCATGGATGGCAGAGCTAAGAAAGCATTGTAATATTCCTTCTGGTGCTTCAGGGTTTGCAGGCACCCCAACCTCGGCACGGCCATGGAGCATGCTCATTTGTTCCCTCCCACAAGGAGTGTGGCAGCCTGAGTAAATGGGGCACCTCCTCTGCAAGTCCAATGAAGGGGGAGAAAAATCCTGCATCAGTATGATCCAGTTTGAAGATGAAAATAAGCACATCCATCTAGGCCTTGTGCTAAAAGGAAAATTAAATAGGACTCACAATCTTCTAACATGGAATTCAAAATGTCCAGAATACAATTTAAAAATCACTTATAATACCCAGAACATGGACAATAACAATAAGAATGACAAAAGCCAATCACCAGATAACAACACAGAGATAAGCCAGATACCAAAATTAGTTGACAAATATGTTAAAACAGCTAAAGGTACAAATACAATTCAATGAGGAAAGAACAGATTTTCTAGCAAGTGTTTCTGGAACAACTGGATAGCTACAAGAAAAGAATAAACTTCACCTCTTATACAAAGAAGAACTCAGAATGAATCATAGGTCATCAATGTCAGAACTAAACCTATGAGACACACAGAAAAAAGATTATGAATAAATTTTTACAACTTTATTAAACATGATACCCAAAGCACAGTGAAAAAAGGGGAAAAAAAACAGATAAATTGGACTTTATTAAATGAAAAACATGTGTGTTTCAAAAGACACCATTAAAAAGTGAAAAGACAGCTCACAGAAATGGAACAAAAATTGTACATTGCTTATCGATAAGGTCCTTGTATTCAGAATATCCTGAAGAAATAAGGAATTCTTACATCTAGACAGTAAGATAAATGACACAAATAAAAGTGGGCAAACGACTTGAATATCCATTTTTCAAAAGAAAATATACAAATGGTCTTTAAGTACATGAAAAAATGTTCAATATCACTATTAGGAACATGCAAATCAAAACCATCCTGATATACAACTTGATATTAAGTAGAGTGGCTAAAACCTATAGTAGAAAGACAATAACAGGTGTTGTTGAGTATGATGAGAAATTGGAATGCTCATATTTTGCAGTATAACTTTTTTTTACCCTAAAAACTACCAACAAGTCAGGGAATAGACTTTAAAGAACTGGTCCAGTAAAATTAATAACCACATAAACAACAACTATGGCAACAGAAAACAGAAACAGCAACACAGCCCAGAAAAGAGAGGAGATCTGATTACCAGTGCTGACCCATTATATTATTTAAAACATCCAGATTTTAATAAAAAGTGTTTGATTCCATTTTTACGGAATGTCCAGAATAGGAAACCAAAACTAAATGAGTAGTGGGCTAGGGCTGGAGCTGGTGGGTGAGTGGGGTGGGGAGGATAAAGAGAATTATGCATAAATTTTAGGGTGATAAAAATGTTCTAAGATTAGGTTGCAGTGGTAGTTGAATAGCTCCGTTACTATATTAAAATTATGTAGTTGTATTTTAATATAGGTAAGCTTTATGATATTAAAATTATACTTAAATAAAGCTGTAGAACACATAAATGAAAATTATGGAACTGAAAAGAATGAAATAAAAACTAAAACTAGTTGTTTTATAGCTACAAAAACTTTCACTGCATGATCTCAAGATTAGAGTGGAGATTACAGAAATAGAATTAGCAAATGTGTGGACAAATAAATTTATTTAATCTGATTGAGAGAGACAAAATAGGTTATTTTTTAAATGATAAAGAACAGAGTCTCAGAGACCTTTCAGGTAATAGCACTACAGATAATTTTCTAACATTTTTGGCATCACAGAAGGAGAGGAGAAACAGAACGCTACTAAAAAAAAAAAAAAAAAAAAAAAAAAAAGAAGAGCCAGACACTGTGGCTCATGCCTGTAATCCCAGCACTTTGGGAGGCTGAGGCGGGTGGATCACGAGGTCAGGACATCAAGACCATCCTGGCTAACATGGTGAAACCCCGTCTCTACTAAAAATTAGCTGGGTGTGGTGGTGGGCACCTGTAGTCCCAGCTACTTGGGAGACTGAGGCAGGAGAAAGGTGTGAACCAGGGAGGTAGAGCTAGCAGTGATCCGAGATCGCGCCACTGCACTCCAGCCTGGGTGACAGAGCAAAACTCCGTCTCCCACCCAAAAATAAATAAATAAATAAATTGATTCAGAGTATATTTTCTGAACGTAATGAAATCAAACTAAAAATCTATGGAAGAAAGACAACAGGAAAATCTCCATACAATAGGCGATCAAGCAACAGACTTCTAAACAGACCGTGGGTCAAAAAGAAAGTCTCAAAGTAAACTTTAAAAATGCAAGTAATCAGTTGGAAATGAAAATGTAAGATATCAAAACATGTCTGATGTATAATTTAAGCTCCTATCTGCTTTAAGAAACCAGAAAAACAAGGACAAAATGAATCGAAAACATTTTACCCTAATAGTAAACCCGTGAAAATGAAAATAAAATATATAATGTCATTTATAATTTCTCCAAAGAAAATTAAGTACATAGGTGTAAACAATACAGCACGTACAGGAACTATATGTTGCACATATATACAACTGTATGTTGAAAATCACAAAATGCTGATGAAAGAAATTTGTTTAAAGTCTTAAGTAAATAGAGACATTCCATGTTCATGGATTAGAAGACTTAGCATAGCCCAGTGTGATAGACAGGTTTAATATCAGCAACGTTGGTGCATTATCAATATGCCAGTAAGATTTTTTTTAAAGATAAACATATCTATCCAAAAAGACATATGGAAATAGCAAGGGAGAGCTCTGGAATAACTAAAAAAAGTTGCAAAAGACGAATACAGCGTAAAGAGTCACTGTACTCAATACTAAGTCCTACATTTAGCTAAAATCATCAAAATAGTATGATATTGCAAAGGGATAGTCATATATATATACAGACATATATATATAGAGAGAGACATATATATACACACATTCAGATCAATGAAACGGAATCCAGAACCTAGAAATAGCCCCATACAAAGACAATCACCAGAATTTTGACAGTGGTAAGAAAATCATCAATGGAGACATGGCAGCCTTTTCATCAAATGATGTTAGAGCAATTGGACATCCATAGGCAAAAAATATAAACCACAACACTTATATTCACACCCCAACCAAATTTAAAAAAATCACAGTTTTGATGTAAAATATAAAAATCGATAACATTTAGGAAAAACACAGAAGTTCTTCAGGAATCTAGGTCTATTCAGAATTCTTAAACTTGACATCAAAGGAATAATCTATAAAGAAAAAAGATGATAAGTTAGACTTTAATAAAGTTAAACACTTTTGTTTTCCAAAAGCCCCTGTTAGGATGCTAGATGTTGAACTACAGAGTTAGATTTGTTTCTCATTGTTAATATTCTTTATTAATTTTGCTTTTTTCAAAAATTTATAGAATAGCAAATTTTCCAAACATTTTTGTTTTTACTTGCTCTATTTCCCGTATCTTGTAAACTCCATCTAGATTTGCTGGTCTTCTTGTTTGATTGCTGCTTGCAAAATAATTTTTGGAATGTAAAACTTTTACAGTTTTCCATGCCTTAGGATATATTTGTTTTGCCTTTCTATTTAAAGTTTATGTTAGCTCAGCAGAAAAATATAAATATGGAGTTGTTTTCCTTCAATTGAAAATATAACTTTATTCTCAGTTGTTATTTTGTCAGATATTTCCTCCTATTTTTGTGTCTTTATGAGACGAGTACTAAAAAAGATGTTCACATCCTGTTTCTATCTTTATAGTTCTTTCCCTTGCTTATTTCGTTTCTCCTTGATATCTTTTAATTAATGTTTCTACCTGACTTCTCAGCTTTTTTAATGCATTCCTCCATTTTGTTCATTCTGCTTCATACAAAAGAGTTATTCCATATATTGTCTTTCTCTTGATACTAGTTATACTCGTGAGATGATTCATTACTCCTCTGTCATGGGGCATGATTCTTGGGGGCACTATCACCTAAGCTGATGTGACAGCCCAAGTCCTACTGATCTACCTGATGTATTTGGGGCGTAGAGAATGAGGAGGAACACATCCAAGGGCAGAACGTGGCATTAAAATCAGCAGCTTCTTATTGTCCTTTCTGTATGGAAGACAATGAGGTTAGCAAAAAAGAGCAGGGGATATTACAAGATAAAATTTTCTTGCCACTTATAAGGATTCAGACTTTGTACTGTTGAAATGCAAGAGAATTTTCTTATCTGTAAATATCAGTACTTAGCTTGCTCGACTGTGTCTACAACATTTTATCATTGGAATAATGAAATTCTTATTCTGTACACACGTACTTTATATGACCCTTCATATTTGAGTTATTTACCACACAA
The DNA here is from genome assembly GCF_009764315.1 of Trachypithecus francoisi. NCBI lineage: Eukaryota > Metazoa > Chordata > Mammalia > Primates > Cercopithecidae > Trachypithecus > Trachypithecus francoisi. The sequence goes on from NW_022681472.1 coordinate 4,501,416, forward strand.
AATAAGTCAGAAAAAATAGAACTGCCAAATCTGATTTTCTGTAAATATGATGTGGGAAATAAATTAGAAGATAGAAAATGTATGCTTTATAACATTTCCAAGTTCATTTTTCTTTCTTATGTTTCTAGCTAGTTTGTTAAATCATCCACAGAAGAGGCAACCCTGATCAGTCTGAAGGCAGGATCATGGCCCAAAACCCAGGAGCGATTTTCCTGCATGCACAATATAAACAGACATGAAAACATTTCAAATAGAAAATGTAGTTGTTCTTTTGATTTTTGTTATAATACTGTTATAAAAAGGTATGCTATCATGGTTACACTAAATATACCTGATTTGTTTTTCTAAAGACCACCAGAGCTAGCACAAAAGAACCAGCGAGCAGGCAAGGGTAGGAGCAAAACTGCAAATTTATTTTTGGTCACCTAACTTCAGGGAAGTAGGTGGGTAGGGAGAGGTCTGTCGGCCTCCGGCAAAGAAGGCTGACAGAGTCCCCCGGTGGGGCTCTCGGGTGGAGTTCCTACAGTCCCGACATCCCGACAGGAGTGGGGCTGGGAAGTCCGGAGCTGCTTTTCTAGGAGTGGGAGGGCAATAGGCGGGGCACGGGCGTGTCGGGGGGCGTTCCGCAGGTGCGACCAGGTAAATCTTAGTTTCTTCGGATTGATGTCACCTGGCACATGCCCGGTTGGTCTGCACCTTCCCGGGCACCGGCTGCATTTTCACGCGCATGGGAAAAGTTGGTGAAGAAGAACCCGGAAGTGCGCCACCTTGCCTCCGTTCGTCCAAACAGTCCAACCTTTTATTGGTAATAGTGATAAGGGGGTGCCCTGGTCTGTCTGGCTACTTCCTGCTGTTAAGGGGCGTTGTTAAGGTCGGGGCCTATGGTTGGTATTTGGACATACGGATGAAGAATAAAATAAGGCACAGTATTAGTATAGGAATGAGGAATGGAAGCATTTGTTGGAACATGGGCAAAACCCAGAAGGATGGTCCTGGCAAGGTTGAGGAGTATGAGATAGTTAAGAAAATTTAGTAAGTTTGAGGCGAGTGGGGGAAAGTTGAACTGATTTCCACTGATTGCTTTCGGTAGGGGCCATTTTTAGTTGGGAATGAGGAAGGAGTGCACAAAGTAGTTGTTGGCCAGGCAGCAATTAAGGAGTGGAGTTTTTGTTTCGGCACCAACTGATTTGTTTTTTTCTAAACACCACCAGAGCGAGCGCAAAAGAACCAGTGAGTAGGCAAGGGTAGGAGCAAAACTGCAAATTTATTTTGGTCACCTAGCTTCAGGGGAAGAAGGTGGGTAGGGAGAGGTCTGTCGGCCTCCGGCAAAGGAGACTGACAGAGTCCCCCGGTGGGACTCTCGGGCGGGGTTGCTGATACAGTCCCGACATCCCGACAGGAGTGAGGCTGGGAAGTCCCCGCGTGGCGTCCCTCCGGAGCAGCTTTTCTAGGAGTGGGAGGGCGATAGGCGGGGTACCCGGCGTGTCGGGGGGGTGTTCCGCAGGTGCGACCAGGTAAATCTTGGTCTCTTCGGATTGACGTCACCTGGCGCATGCCTGGTTGTTCTGCACCCTCCCTGGGCGCTGGCTGCATTTTCCCACGTGCGGGAAAAGTTGGTGAAGAAGAACCGGGAAGTGCACCATCTTGCCTCCGTTGGTCCAAACAATACCTGTTTCTGTTTTGTTATCTTAAATGACTTCTCTTTTCAGGTTTTCTGAACATGAGATACTTAGGTTTCAGCACTAGCTTCTCTCTTTATTTCTCTTCGTATATCTACCAGGCCTGGGAGATTTTGTCAATTTAGGGATGTATGAAGGGCACTCTACATAATATGAAAGAGGCATGCACGAGGAGAGAGGCATGCCACATACAATATTAAAACAAACAAGCAAACAAAAAAACAAGAGACAGAGAAGCAACATAACCAAGTGTACAACAGCAGAGATTTACAGTTCTATTCTGAAGTTTATTTATTCAACCAAAATCTGCTGAACATTAAAAATCTACCAAACAGTTTTTCCCTCATGGAGCTAATTTTTTTTAATCATTTGGACAGAAAAATCCACTAAACATGAAGTTCTCTGTGTGTGTGTGTGTGTGTGTGTGTGTGTGTTTGTCCTTTGTCAGCTAAGAGTTAATAATGCAAAAAGGAACAATAGAAATTCACTGTTATTGTGGAATCCAAGGGAGTTAATCTAAATAGTTTAGCACGATGTTTTTAAACAATATTTTATAGTGGATTGCAACAAAAAAGGTTTTATTTTTTAAATAAAAAAAAGTGAAAGAAAAGTAGTAAATTTCACAATGTTATAATAAGTTACAATCAAGTTTTACTGTTATATGTATGTTTGTTTACACTGAGAGGCAATAAGTACATCCGCAAGTAAGTGTACTGCAGTTATAGCAAACTAGCTATAGTCATTGAATGGCAAGCCATGGTACATGTTATGCTGCATTTGAATTTCAAGTGTAAAATCTTTTAAGGAGGATTATTTCCTCTTTCTATTATTGTTATAATTCTGATTATTGTATCCGTTGCAATATATCATCTTTTATATGCAGTAAGCAAGCAATCTTACAGAGCCTTTACTACTAATGCAAATCTATTAATCACAGTGACATATCATCAGTAATTCTGAAAATGTTAACAAATGGAATCAACAATATTAATTTATAGGGATATTCCTAAATGTGAGACAAAACAATTTAAAAGATACCTAAATAATTAAGTGAAATATTAGTACATGCTACTGGAAAGCATATGGATAGCACAATGTGATGATAAGAAAATGTTGATACAAATTACCCATATGTTCTTATAGTACTTTTGGCTTTGCAATGTCTACAAAAGTGTTCAAATGCTGATAATTTCAAATATTTAATAATATTGAGCATTTACTGTATGTCAGACAATAATCAGTATTTATATGGATTATTTTACTTAATACTCACACAGCTTATGAAATTGGTATTATTTGTGTGCTAATTCAAATGAAGTGGCTGGTATGGCATACATCGAGACAAACAGAAAAAATACATATATACTATATGATCTAAAGCTGTACACTACAATATCCTCTCTTATAATAATCTCAAATATCTTTTATTGATTTAAAGATACACAAATCTACAGGTAGAAATTTTTCCTAAAAAGGACCATATAATAAATAATTTATGACTTTTGGACAATGTCAGTTTCTGTTGAAAAAATTTCTGTTTTCTGCTTTTTAAATAATTTTTTAAACCATAAAAACTACTCTTGACTCGTGGGTCATATAAAAATAAAGGTCATGGGCTGGATTTAGTACAAAGGCAATAGTTTACTGACCCCTAAGACAGAAGTCAGTAAACTCCTACTGTGTAGAGAAATATCATACTGCATAGAAAAAATTTTGGCATTTATCACCATCGTAAAATTACTTCTAAAATGGGAACTAGTAAAGAGTCAGAATGATTTAGCACAATCTTAAGATTCTCGCTTCTGATCAAGGTGAAGTTAAAGGGATTAGCAATACCTGGCCACCTGAAACAGCTGAAAAGCCATATAAGAGATACAAAATAGTAATTTTTCAATATATTGAACATAAAACAAGGAAGGTTAGTTACCTCTGAGATATGGGAATCTACATGTTTGTAGTTGAACACTACCTAGTGTGTTGAACACTAGGATTGCAGCTACTGCCTAGAGAAAGTTTCTAGCCTGGGATGCAGAGGTTATAATAGTATTGTGTGAGCCCCTGCTACTCTTCCTTCTAAGATGCAGGAAGGGGAAACCCTGGTGAAAGTGAGAGTCTCTTGCTAGACTTATAGGCCCAGGCACCACCAAGGAGAGAGCTAGAAAGAGAGCTAGCCCTGGAGATCTGCAGACTCATCCCCACTCCCCACCCACCCTACTCCCCCTGGCTAAGTCTTCAATTGAGGAATGATCAACTGAAGGAATGCATATGAGGAAACCACCTGAAGTCAGAGAAAGAACACCCCAAGAGGATTAGAAGGAGCAACAGCAGGGGCTCACAGGACTATCATAACTCCTGTTCCTAGCAGCCAGAGTGGAAAACCTCATCATTTATGATGCATCAGGTAAAGCTGACCTCAGCAAATTTTTTCTCTACAGAGCCAGAGACTAAATATATTAGGCTTTGAGGACCACATGTAGTATTTTATTTTATAAAAGACTTTAAAAATGTAAAAATCATTTTAGCTCATAGGCTATAGAAACAAACATAAGCCAAATCATCAAGAACATTTGAAGAAATACAAAAATACCCAGCACCCCCCAAAATTAAATCAACAATATCTGGGATGCAAGCAAAAATGACTAAGCATATATCATCCAAAAGACCACCAGGATGACTAAACTGTAGAAAGGAAAGCTTTATTGGAAATAATAGTTTACAAACCAGGAAGAGACAGTATCTTGCATGGATTGAAAGTGCTATCTCTTCACAGAGGGAAGGGACAGGTTGAGTGTTATGCCTCATAAAGTTCATATTATACAATCGAGTCATACATATTTTGTAGGTAAGGAGAAAAACTATATATTTATGAGAGGAACTGAGTGCATGTGCAATGAGTAAACATATATGTAATATACATTCCATGTTCACTTTGGGGCAGGGTTTCAGCATTAAAATGAGGTGGAATTTGACTCTTTATATCAAAAGGTGAACCATAGGACACAAAGTTTGTGCATAGTCTCTTCAAGCTACTGAAACTCATGTAAGCTTTGAGTTGCTTATCAGAAAAGAATATTTGTAAGGCTGATCCTCCACCAAATCAGAGTTGTGGTGGTCTGGGTTGTAAATCAGACAGGAGGAGTCTGATAGTTTCTTTTCTTAGGAATTTCAGCAAGAGTGTGGGTTTGTTTGTTTGTGTGTGTGTTTTTTTCTTGTAGCTGTAGGAATTTAGAAACTTGCCATAACAACCAGGCCCTGAATCCCTGACCCACAGGTAACTTTTTAAAAAATTTATTTTAACCATAATGTCTGTCTTAGGTGATAACAGTGAATTTCAGATCAGACATGCAAAAAAAGGTGAAAAACACAACCAATGATTGGGAGAAAAATTAATCAATAGAAAATGATCAAAAAGTGGTACATATGATTGAGATAGTTGGCAAAATCATTAACAGAGTTATTGTAATTATATTATATACATCACAGCATTGGAGGAAAGATTGTTATGTTATCTAAGGAGAGAAAATACATAAAAGACTCTAATATAGTTCAAGAGATAAAAACAAATTTATATGAAATAAGAAAATATGCAAAGTAGATAGAATAATATCCTCGAGGATATAGTAATAGAATATAGTATTAGAAAGTAGTCAAAATGAGATAACAGTTCTGAAAAAAATAAGCAGAGCATCAGCGTGTTGTGAGACAAGACCAAACAGACTACTATTTGTGCAAATGAATGTTCCAAAGAAGATAAGAAAGAGGGAGGGATGGAAAAGCTGTTTGAAAATGATCTTTTGCAAGTTTGATGAAGACTATAAACTCACAAATCCAAGAAATTCAACACAACCTAAGAACAAGAAAACTGGGGTGGGCGGTCAGGGGGAGCTACAACAAAGCAAATTATAATCTCACTGCTTAAGAACAGCAATAAATCAAAGTTTTTAAATAGGCTGGAGAAATATATCATGTGCACAAAGAAACATAAGAATGACAGCAGACCTATCATCAAAAAGGATTTAAACCAGAATACACTGGAATAGCTGGCTTTAAAATACTGACAGGAAAAAAAGAATAAGTCAACTTGGAATTAAATTGCCAACAAAATATCTTTGAAAACTGGATGTGAAACGAAGACTTATTCAGACATGCAGAAACTGAAAGAATTCATCAGAGACCTCACTTACAATAAATATTAAATAAAAGCCTTACAGGCAGAAGATAAATGATAACCTACAGAAATCTGGTTCTACATGAAGGAATAATGAGGAATAGAAATAGTAATTACCTGGGTAAAAGTAAATGTTTAAATCTGTTTTAGACAAAATTGAGCATTTAAAGCAAAACACGATAACATCATTGTGGAGTTTATGGTACAAATAGAAGTGAAATCTATGGCAATATGCAAAGGTCAAATAGGAGAAAGTGAACTACGGTTTCATAAGCTAGATTGTACGTAAAGCAACATAAAACTACTTGAGTGGAGGGCAATAAGTTAAATCTGTAAAAGATAAACTCTAAACATCTATTAAAATAAAACAGAAAGAGTTGTAGTAAATATACCAAAAAAGCAAGATATAAAAGGGACATATAAAACATACTTAATTCAAAACAAAAAGGCAGAAAACAAACAAACCAAACAAAAACAACAACAACAAAACCCAGAACAGATTAAGCAAATAGAAAACGAGGAGAAAAGAAAGGAATTTAAACTCTAAGCATTAATAATAACATTAAATGTAACTTATGTAAATATCCCAATTAAATAACAGAGATTATCAGATTGAATAAAGAAACAAAATCCAACAAATTGCTTTCTACATGAAACTCATTTTAAACATTAAGAGAAATATAGGTTAATTCAAAGGTTGGAAAACATACACTGCTAACTTGAAGCAAAATAAAGATGAAAGATCTGTATTAATATTAAATAAAGTTGATTTCAGAGCAATAAATGTTACCAGGAATATTGATGATCACTTCATAATGAAGATGGAATTAGCAACTAACTCTTTTAGTAACAGAACTTTAAAACTAAGGTAGTAAAATCTAATTGAGCCTCAAGAATAAATAGACAAATTCTCAATTATAGTCATAGATCTCAATAGTCTTTTTTAATGATTGATAGAAAGATATAGAACAGGTGAAGGGCGTTATTCTCCAGCTTGCTTTAATTGACACTTTTGAAACAGTCCACCAAACATTAGCAGCGTGCATATTCCTTTCACGTGCGTAATAACTTTTACCAAGAAAGACAATATTATTTGCCATAAAACAAACCTTAAACAATTTAAACAGATTACAGTCACACAAAGTATGTTATCTAACAACAATGGAATACAATTACTGGAGGACTTTCACCTTAGTTCAACTAAAAACAGGATTCTTGTCACACCACCATGAAAGATTAGGCTCGCACACACTTTAAGGGGTGAGAAAAATGAAATTTATTGAACAAAAAGGAAAAAGAAAGGGAAACAAGGACTCTCAGACAAGCAAGAGTCCTGCTAACAGGTTTCCCTCCTTGCAGATTGAAGCCAGGTACATTTGTACCCTACTTGAACCCCGGAACAGGAGAGGCCAGGCTCCCCGCTGCAAATGGCCTGAACTTCCCCAGGCTCCACCCCAGATCTTACTCCTCCCAGTGCATCGGCCAGTCGGAGGCTCTGCCAAGGAGCCCTTTATACTTGGTTGTCTCAAAATTACTAATGAATAACAGAAAGGCACATTTTGGAATCTACAAAAGAGCTGGTAGAACTAATAAGTATATTTGGGAAGTTTGCAGTATACAAATACACAAACCTCAACTGTATTTCTATAATATTAGCAAGAAAACATCAGAAATAGTAACTTTAAAATAAAACTATTTGCAATAATGTCAAAAATGTTAAATACTTAGACTGAATCTGACAAAAGTGAAAGATCTATAGACTGACAAATTGAAAACCTTGCTAAGAGAAAGTAAGGGAGAGCTAAATAAGTGGAGAGTTGGTCTCTATACATCATGAAAAGACTCAGTATTGTTAAAATGCCAGTTCTCTCCAAATTGATATACATATTCATCACAACCCTAATCAAAATGCCAATGGGCATAGTTTGGGAAGTTGAGACGCTAATTCAAAATTCAAGTGGAAATGATAAGGACTTAGAATAACCGTAACAACTTTGAATATAAAAGAACAAAATTGGAGAAATTATGTTAATTGGAGGATTCAGGACTTATTGTAAATCTACAATATCAAGACAATGTAGTATAGAATAAATATAAATTAATAACTCAATGGGAACAGAATAAAGATTTTGGAAATAAACCACGCATATGGGGTCAACTTTCAAAAAAAGCTAACAACTCCAATTCTAGCACAATTCTTGACAAACATGCTACAATCATCAGATATGTCTATGCAAAAAGGATGAACTTTAATCCATAAATTGCACCCTAAAATTTAAATCATAGTCTAGATGTGAAACTTATGAGAAAACATAAAAGACAAATTCTGTGAACTTGGGTTAAGAAAAATTTCTTAGATATGATACTGAAACCAAAAATTTGTATCACACTTTTTCAAACAAGTACACTTCCTGATATTATGAAGTATATAATTGAATGAAATATTCATATAAGTCTAAAACTAATATATCCTATAGGATATAAAACAAAAAAACAAAATTAAATATGTAACCACTTCTGTATACATAAACTTTAAGAATTACCCATGCGTCAATAAATGTAAGTGGTGTTATGTCTGTAATCATACACCACTTCTGTTTACTTTCTTGCTTTTATAAATTCGTTTCACAAATATTTTCTGCAATTGGAATTAGAAAACTGTTTTGAAGAGATTGAGGTTTATATTTGCAAATCTCCCTAATGGCACAAAATGTCATATAAATGCTAATTTTCTTAGGTATTTATTAATTTTAAAGCAAATCTCAATCACTCCTTGCATTTTAGAAAAGCTTCTTAACACAAAAATTCAATATTCATTTTCAACAATAATTAAATCTGAAAACTTGCCTAAGAAGTACAAAATGAGTGTATTAAACCAGTTCTCCCAGTGCCTAAAGCACTCACTGTTAGTTAACAAGGCAGCTCTGGAAAATGTTAATTCCTATAAGCTTATGAGCACATCACTCAGGATGCTGGGAAAGGAACTTGCTTAATTGTGCTCTAGACATTCAAAACAAACAGTGCAGAACTTGCAAAAGACTGTTTTAATTATTAGAAATTTCAGAATCTTGATTTATTATTTTATCCTATGATATTTATTTTAGTGGTTAGGCAGGAATTTGGACTTCATTAAATACAAGCCTTTTTATTAATGTTATTTTATGCGTATAAAATTACATGATTGTGGTGATGAGTGAGTTTAATTCATTATTTTAAATACTAAATGGATGTGTGTTTGTATTGTGTAGTGTGTGTTTAATAGTATTCAAAAGGCAAATGTGTTGAAAATAAGTCTTTCTATTCTGTTTCCTAATCACTGTTCCTTTCCTCTGTGATTTCCCTCACAGATGATCAGGTGTTGAAAACTGTTCTCCAACTAGGTTGGATCCCTTCCAGTGTATTTTGAAGGTCTTTCCTTATCAGTATGTATAAACCTACCTCATTCTTTTTAGGTGGCAAAGTATGGCTGCAGCATAATTAATGCAACTAGTCTCTGATTGATAGGCATTTAAGTCATTTGAAACAACTTGCCAGCATAAACAGTGCTGCCTGGAATATTGCTGTGTACGTATGCACACATAAGAAAACTGAAGATGTTTGAACCGGGAAATGGGTCTCTGTTCAGAAAGGCAAGGCATCCGCTCGGTGCCTTTGTCAAAAGGTGAAACAGCAGCATGCCTGTGGCAGTCCGCGCCTCCCTTCCCCAGCTAGCCCTGGAGAGGGGGTCATGCCTGTCTCCACACCTGGGAGAAACCCATGACGACTAAGTTCTGATTTTTTATCGTCCCCTAATTCCTACCTAAGGAGTCTAGGCAGTCATGCCCTGCAAACCATAAATTCTCATCAGATGAGTTTTATTTGTCCCTACATATCATGACTTACTTCTCAATCTGACTCTGGCATAACATTATGAGACAAAGAAAAATTATTATTTAACCCCAAAATATATTTTCTTGCCATACCTTGAAATTGACCTGCAAAGTCTCTTGAGGGAAAAATCCACATTCTATAGAGAATCCCTTTTCCCCTTTGTTTTCCTTCCTTTCCAAATCCAGGAGATAATCAACTAAGAGCCAGGCACCCTTTTAAGTCCAATAAGAAACGTTTTACAACCTGCTGTCTCTGAAGTCTGCTATCTGAGAGCTTCCTCTGCACAATAAAACTTGGTCTCCATAATCCTTTATCTTAACCTGAACATTTCCTTTGATCCCAGATCTTCAGATAAACTCAACCATTGTCAACCAGAAAATGTTTAAATTTACCTATAGCCTGGAAGCCCTGCTTTGAGTTGTCCTGACTTTCTGAACGAAGCCAATGTATTCCTTAAATGTATTTGATTAATGTCTCATGCCTCCCTAAAATACATAAAACCCAGCTGTGCCCCAACCACCTTGGACACATGTTCTCAGGACTTCCTGAGAGCTACATCATGGGCCATGGTCACTCATATTTGGCTCAGAAGAAATCTCTTAAAATATTTTACAAAGTTTGACACTTTTCGTCAACACCTGAGTGCCAATCTGGATGCCCTCAACAGTGGCCTCAGGGCACATCCAGAATTGGTCAGAGCTGGGAAAACAGCTCAGGATTCACCAACAATGCCTGTGACAATCATCACATTCTCAGTCAACTAGAAACTCCCAGGACAGGAAAATGATCAGAGAAGTTCCCTTCCTAAGGCTGATGCTCTCTGGTCACTGGGTGCAGAGTATGAGGAAAATGTGGGGACCGCGATTTTCAGTCCTGGTGGCTCAGATAAGTTGGTGACTGTCGCTTAAGCTGATGGAAATGGAGGTTATCTCATTTTCCCTTCATTCATTGCTTGACAAAGTAACTGATAACCCCAATGGTTAAGAGCTCATGAGCAAATATGGAAAGATTTTTGAGAAACACAACATATTGAAACTTTAAAAAACGAACAAACAAACAAAACAACAATCTTGTGTGAAATGTTGTGGTGCATCACCCAAGATCTCCCTGCAGGACTGAGGTGATCAGCGTTCCAGGTGCTGGGAGAGTTGGGGGCTGACTGGTCTTCATGGAACCCCTGAGAAACTAGCCACCTGTCAAAGGGAGTTGACATGGCCAAGGTTACAGCCCCTTCCTGCAGGCAGGAAAACTCAGAGCCCAGCCCCTTTCATTTACGTTTCTTGTGTACTAAGATAAGGGAAAATCATTGGCTGTGCTGATAGAGGGAACCTCAGAGCCAAGCCCCAAGCTGAGTAGCAGGAATGAGAAGGACACTAGCAGCTGTTAGAGTCCACCCCCAACCCTGCCTCCGACCAGGACTACTTTGAAAGGATAAGCTGGCTCACGGAGCAGGTTACATGACACTAGGTCACCTGAAAGCCTCAAGAACATTTCCACGCAAAGAGGAACACTGAAAACATTGTATGACCCAACCCAATGGCATTTGCCTTTTAGCTTTTATTACAGCTCTGAGAAACCCAATGAAGCAGTTACGTTATCTGGGGCAAATACTCAGGGTTTGTCACCAGGAAAATTTAGGATAGGGACACACACGAGGAGTTTAGGAGTGGAGGTTTAATAGGCAAAAGAAAGAGAAAGGGAAAGAGCTCTATCTCTAGTGAGAGAGAGGGTACTTCCGAGAGGAAAAGGCTGGAGGTGGATAAGCCAGATTTTATATTCCAGCTTGAGGAGGCAGTTTATGCAGGGCTCACAGACTGGTTCGATCAGATGTGACATTTACATAGTCCTTAGGGAAGGCTGGTGGCCCCACCCTAATCTTACTATGCAAATGAACTCACCTCTTGTCTCTGGTCTTGTCAGGTCCTTACTGTACACGTGGCTGGCAGAGAAGGGAAGACGGAGCTGCCATCTGGAACATGTCTAGTCCCAGGTAGTTCTTTCCTGGAGACATTCACCTGTGCAAACTCCCAGCTTCCTTGTCTATGCCTCGACTTTACAGGCTACTCTTTGTTAGAAAATGATTTGGGACTTCTTTTTATTAAAAAGGAAAACTTTCCCAAGGACTTCTGTACCCTCGCTATATGCCTAAGTAATTTCTTCTTAAATCCCATATCACCAGGATACAATGTAAAAATGGAATTCTTAATTTCTAAAGAACCTAGTGCTCTATCTTCTGGCTATGCCTTGGAAGCTGCAAATACACAAATAGTAAAATCCTACTAAAGATAATTGTGAATTACAGTACCATTATGTGTGTTATAGTAGGTAGGTACTCAGACATGAGCAGGGCAGAAGAGGGCCACCCCACTACCAAGAGTGTCAGGCAACCATGTGGCAATGGTCAGATGGCTGTTCAACTGTCTCTCTGCAATAGTAAGTGCTCACAGCCGGCTCCAGGGAAACACAGTTTGCCAGTAGACAGAAAACACCTGATGCTCTTATCAGCAGCTTCCCGATAAGATCTCAGGAGTTGGACTGGGCACGGTGGCTCACGCCTGTAATCTCAACACTTTGGGAGGCCAAGGCAGGTGGACCACCTGAGTGAGGAGTTCAAGACCAGCCTGGCCAACATGGTGAAACCCCATCTTTACTAAAAATACAAAAATTATCTGGGCATGGTGGCGGGTGCCTGTAATCTCAGCTACTTGGGAGGCTGAAGCAGAAGAATCACTTAAACCCGGGAGGCAGAGGTTGCAGTGAGCTGAGACCGTGCCTTTGTACTTTAGCCTGGGTGACAGAGTAAGACTCCATCTCAAAAAAATAAAGAAAAATAAAAAGATCTCAGGAGTCGGGCGAGCAGGCTCAAGCATGCACACTGAGAAGCAAAATGGCAGAGTTTAATTGCCCGATGACCTTCCTCTAGGAAACACTCAACTGATACAGGAGGAATGCCTCAAGTGAGCAGGCGAACAACTCCAGTAAGCACACTGTGCATGCAATCCCTCTGAAGTGCTGACAAGTCACTGCACATATGGATGCCTGCCGCAAGGGAAGGATAAAGGAACATAACCCTGGAAGTCCATCAACGTAGAAGACCCCAAGTCAAAGGTCAAACTGCACACTTGAGTCTCTCAAGTCATCAGCTTGGTTGTCTTCCAAGTGTACTTTCTTTCTTTCCTATTATAACTTTTTTTTTTTTTTTGAGACAGAGTCTCGCTCTGTCAGCCAGGTTGGAGTGTAGTGGCATGATCTCGGCTCACTGCAACCTCTGCCTCCCAGGCTCAAGCAATTCTGCCTCAGCTTCCCAAGTAGCTGGGATTACAAGCGTGTGCCACCACACCTGGCTAATTTTTTTATTTTTAGTAGTGTTAAATATGAGTTCCAAATTTATTTTCAAAGAATAAATACATCAATATGTTCAATTCTTTGCCCTCTACATTTAAACTTAACTTCCTCATAAAGCAACCGTTTTCGATTACCTGCTCCACCCTGACTCATTGCAATTACCTGCTCCACACTGACTCGTTCGGATTACCTGCTACCTGCTCCGCCCTGACTCATTCTCCACCCTGCATAACCATTTTTTTTTCCCACCAAACCACTCACCCCATCACTCTCTTTAAATTAGCCAGTTGGAATTAGTTTAGCCTGTGCAGTCTAACCCTAGCCAGTAGGGGAACGACACAGCAGCAGGGGACACAGGCGTCAGGAATAAGAACGCCTTTCCCTCCCTTCTCCAGGTGTGTGCTCACCATTCCTCCATCTGTAAGGGCTTACCCTTTTATGGAAGTAACTTGCCTTGCTGAGAATTAAAAAGAAAATTTTATATTTGAGTGCTATTTCCTTTGTGGCACTGAAACTTCATTTATAACAGTAGACACAGGGTTTCACCATATTGGCCAGGCTGGTCTCGAACACCTGACCTCAGGTAATCCACCTGCCTTGGCCTCCCAAAGTGCTGGGATAACAGGCGCGAGCCACCACGCCCAGCCTACAAACTTTTTAATAAACTTTCACTCTTGCTCTAAAACTTTCCTCAGTGTCTCCTTCTGCCTTCTGCCCCTTAGTCAAATGTTTTCTTCCGAGGAGGCAAGAACTGAGGTTGCTGCAGACTCACATGGATTTGCTGCTGCTAATGTGGAACACTTCAGATGTACAAGACTATTCACTGATGAAGTGCATTTGGAAATAAGGGCTCCCAAATTAGACTTATCCAGAGAAGCCTATTTTAATTGATGTGCAGAAACTTCTAAAAAAGATTTTTTAAAAACTGCCTGTTTAAAAGACTCTACAAAAGGCAAAGGAAGTGCTTAAGCAACTAATTGATAAGAACAATTAAATCTGATAGTGTTTTTAATTAGTTACCATCGCTTCCTTCAGAAAAAGAGAATGCTAGATAAATGTTTATGAAAGTGAAATCCTCAGGTTAACTGGGTTTGTTTCTTTAGCTACCTTTACATCCTCCTAAATTCTTGAGTTCAGAGCCATCTATGCTGACCCCTGGGATAGTAAATGCTTGCTAATGAACTCTGCTATGACTAGTAAGACATGGGAGCTGAACTGGAAAGCCTAGAATTTCATGTAACATTGCCTTTGCTGACTATCTTGTCCAAACTTGGCTCTTTATGCCTTTCCTTATCCCAGCAAACTGAGGTATTTAGAACTAAAATCTAAATTATTTGCCTTTGAAATGTAAATTTTCTAGCTAGGACCCATCCCTTTGGAAATGACAATTTAGAGTGGTCTACCTCACAATTGCTTAGGGCAATGGAACAGACAGTTGAAAAACTGGTAATCTCAAAGGGTAGGAAAAAATTGGAACTGGCAAATAGAAAATCTTAACTAAAACTTTAAGATCTTTGCATGTATCTGTATGTTTATGTATGCATGTCCGTTTGTATATATATGATATTTTTCTGCCTCCAGACTGTGTACAACTAATTTATTAAATGCTTTGAAGGAGTTCTGTTCAAATTGGCTTATGGATAAATGAGTTCTCATACAAATTAAATATTTACAAAACCTTCAGAAAAGTAGAAACTGACCCAATATTTTCCCACATTCATGTGATTTGGTTTAATTTTTGGCAAATAAAACTGGTTTTAAAATTTTAGTAAAATAAAATGGAAATGTCTTCAAAATTGTCAGCATTAAAAATGCACGCACACATGCATTTTTACCTAAATTTACTACTAATCAGCAAGTTTATGGTATCTCTTAGATGTCTCAGGTAATAAAACTATAAATCCAACCTAAGAGCAGAAGGCAGAGTTAAAATAAATTATTTGATGCATGTGAGTCAAGAAAGTCAAAAGACAGAGGGAAAAACTGTGCTTACAGGTTTATTTTGGGGACCTTGAGAAGAAAAGAATTCACCCAAATCTTCAGGTGTTAAAAATAAATTATTTGATGCATATCAGTCAAAGAAGTAAAAAGACAGAGGAGAGAACCATGTTTAAAGTTTTATTTTGGGGACCTTGAGAAGAGAATTCACCCAAATCTTTAGGTGTTCCAAATACAGTATGACGGCAAGTCGTCGGCTTGGCTTCTTGACCTCACTGGGCTTTGAAACATCGAATCTGAAATTCCTCGTCAAAAGTTCCAGCAAAGCACACTTAAAATGTGCCCACATAGGTAATCACTATTCTTGGTACACTTAATAATCAGGCTGTGTTTAATGAGACTAGTCCTATTTTGCAGACAAATTGGTCTTCTGTGGTTAACTTCAGTAGGATTGGGGTGACAGTAAAGAGAAAGGTAATGTTTCAGAAGAAAATGGTACACCTGTTACTAGATTTAGCCCTGTTCACGGTTTTGAAGCTTTTTATTATTTACCTGTAAACTGGACTGGACCTGAACCCTTCTGTTTTCCTACAATCCCATTTTCTCCCACTTGTCATCTCTAAGAACAAGAACTGCTCTGTCCCTGAAGCCCTACAGACTGGAGCTGGACAGCTTGAAGTAAATTTCATGGGCTTGTGCCTAACGTGCAGTTCACTCAGAGAGTTCACCAAAATGCTCAGTGCCACAACGAGAGATTGATATGGTTTGGCTCTGTGCCCCAACCCAAATCTCATGTTGACTTGTAATCCCCAATGTTGGGGGAGGGACCTGGTGAGAGGTGATTGGCTCATGGGGGGCAGATGTCCCTCTTGCTATTCTTGTGATAGTGCATGAGTTCTCATGAGATCCAGGTTTTTTGAAAGCATGTAGCACCTCTCCCTCTGGTCTCTCTCCCCTGCTCTGCCACATGAAGGTGTGCTTGTGTCCCTTTGCCCTTCTACCATGATTGTAGGTTTCCTGAGACCGCCCCAACCACAACTTCTTATAGCCTGCAGAACTGTGAGTCAATTAAACCTTTTTTCTTTATAAATTACCCAGTCTCAGGTAGTTCTTTATGTGAGAATGGAACAATACAGAGACATTCAACCTGCAGAGCAGAAAAATATTCCTCAGGTTCAAATTTAAAAATTTCAATTGAGTGCCCTCTGGACTCAGAGACTCAGTTTATAGTTGTTTTCATCATTAACTTTCATTTTTCTTTTGTTGATTTTTGTTTGTTTTACTCATGAGAACCCTGGCTAAGGAGCATATGCCAAACTCTTGAAATTATCCTCCTGATGGTCATAATAGTAGTCTCCCTGGTGCACTGTCACCTGTCAAAAAGTTTTAAATACCTGCACGCAGCCATCTGCTTAACACCAAATGGTCTCCTTCTGCCTCAAGACATAAAATCTCAAAGAAACATGTGATAACATATGACCTATGAATGACATGTTGAGACTGAAACACAGAATGGTGGCAACTGAGAGTAACATGGGTCCTATGTTTCACTCACATGCTCACTTAGGTGAGTATCTGACCAAAAGAGGGGAGTTTGAACAAAATTTATGGGATATCATTGTTTTGGACTGGGCTCCTGTACTAGGCCCCAACAGACCAGACCAAACCAGAATAGAGTCACTCATGCAAGGTGCCGTGTATTAAACTGAAATGGGTCAGTTTTCGACCAAAAAAAGAAAAACAAGACAGTCACAGCAACTAATCAGAAGGGGCCCATTTTCCCTGAGCTGTCATGACAAAGAAGTACCCTCTATTTTAACTCTATACAGCAAGTAACTGAAATGACCTTATTTCTGCTTTCTTTAGCCTTTTCTGTCTCCAATGCTAATCCCCCCTGCTCAGCTCATCAGAATACCTATTCTATTTGATACAATGAGATGTTGCCTTATTCTAGAATTGTCAATAAAAACCAATTGTATCTTTAAATTTGTTATAATTTTGTCTTTGACACATCAGTTGACCATTCTCTCCATGAGAAGATTCATAGAGTATCCAAGGAAAAACCTACCTTAAATACATTGCAGTAAGCTTTAAATATATCAAAGACAAAGAAAACGTTCTAATATATTTTAGAAAGAAGGAATAATTCACTTACAAAAGCATAACAATCAGACTGGCATATTTTTTAATCATCTTTCATTCAAGGTGCTTCGGGGCAAATGCTTGTATCACCAGGAAAGAATGATTAATTTGCTTTTTTTCCTGAAACTTCTTGTTACCTTTTATTTTTCTCACCTAATACTAGTGCATAACTCCTAAAATATTAACTAAAAACAATGGTAAACCTTCTTAACTTTAAGTATGAGAAAAATGGAAATCAGAAAAGTTAAGAAATATATAGAATGCCATGAAGATAGTGGCAGAGGTTTGGCTAGAACTAATCTCTCCAGAACCCCAGAGCAGTTTTGCTTTGTTTTTGTTTTAATACCATGCTATGATGCCTCATGCTGGTGTAACTCATCTAAGCCTGCACTTTCCTATGGTGGTTGCAACATTCTACACTTTAGGCAGACTTAGTACCAGAGAAGGAAAGAAGAAATGAGAGAGCGTAATGAAGTATCCCAGTTGTTCCTTCCTCATAGCCACTGATGGATTAGCCAACAGATACAAAGCAAGGTTGCCAAGAAGTACCTATTCAGAAATGTAATGCTGTCCTGGGTCTCAATCCAGGTCAGTCTCTGAGTAATGTGTACCACAAATGGTCTATCGTATGCCTGGTATGTTTACAATTTTAACTCTTTTTACATTATTAAATCCTCATAACACATTCCATGGATAAATTAACGAAAGTTAGGGAAGCTGTCAGGTTTGTCCAAGGTTACATAGCTAGTAAGGTTGCCAGGCAGTTTGACTGAACCAAAACCAAACCCAAAACCAAAACCAAAACCCCTTCATTCCGAAGTTGAGCAGCTGCCTTCTACTTTGCTAGAGTGTGGGGTAAAAGTTATCCCACTTCAACAGAAAATTACATGTTGTTCTGTTAAAACTTCATAAAATATTAATAATTCAAGAACTTCATAAGACATCATATATAAGGAATATACATTTTTAACTGTTTAGTATTTCAAATTGCACAAATTATATCAAATAATTTAAGCATTTTTTAAAAGTTATGCTTCATTCATTTGACAGGTAATCTTATGTAATATCATTTTAACAGGACAGTGTTAAGGTAATTGATCTGTAATTTTATTGCTACTACTGCGATGAAAAAATGTTAGTAATCTAGCTTCTGGGTATATTAATAGAATAAGTATATTTAGACAAATTCAATATTTTTAAATAATCATTTCCCCTCCTGCCAATTTTATTTTTTTCAGATCCAATTAATTGTGTAAGCCTCCACATTCCTATAATATGGCACAGAATTCACATTTCCACTTTGAAAGGATTTGTAAACTGGTTTGCAAACAGCAGTTGGCAAGAGCTCTACAACATCTGATCACCCCAGTAGCTTCCCCTGCATTTTTTGTTTGTTTGTTTAATGCTCCTTCTAGGATACAGTATCTCCTAAATGCCCACTGTCAGGGTTATTCTTGCTCATCTGTTCATTCTATGGGGGTAGTGGTGTCTCCTGGTTCTCTGTAACACTCCAGTGTTCAACCTCTGTTCCTTTAACTACATGTTCAGAGCACAACTACCATGCCAGGATTAGCAGATCTACAGTTGCTAAATACAGCCCTCGTTGCCAGGGAAATAAATTCACACGACACATTTAGTTTTGAGCCTGACACCTCTTCATGGCAAGTTTAATTGTAACTTAGGACCCTTTCCTGCCAGCAAGTCAGACAAGTTTTGATAATATTAAACTTCAAAATGAAAAGGGAGAGTTCTCAATGTCTTTCCTCCCCAGGTATTATAGAAATGCTCACATAAAGAGTATATAGCTGTAGATGGTAGGTAAGTAGGTAGAGAAATAGATAACAGAGATAGACCCTGGGATGAATACAGCTACTGTTGTCCTCATTAGCATTATAAAAAGTGGATTTCAGGTCAAATGTTTGTGCATGATTTCACCCCAGAGAGAACTAAATCTCTAAATGGTGATGTGCATCAGTTCCTCAACTCTAGCATCTGCAAAGATTTCTCTTTTTTGTTTTACCCATATGTTGTGCAAACATTCTACCAAAACTAAAAAAGCAACTCTAAGTAACTCAGGCTTTCTTGTGTGGTGTATTAAACTCACAAAGACAGTATTTCATGGATTGTCACTATTGCGCATCTCTCTCTCTTTGAATTCTCATGACTGTTTCTTAAAATTTTCTTGTAGTAAGCCTGTAATCCCAGCACTTTGGGAGGCCGAAACGGGTGGATCACGAGGTCAGGAGATCGAGACCATCCTGGTCTACACGGTGAAACCCCGTCTCTACTAAAAATACAAAAAACTAGCCGGGCGAGGTGGCGGGCGCCTGTAGTCCCAGCTACTCGGGAGGCTGAGGCAGGAGAATGGCGTAAACCGGGAGGCGGAGCTTGCAGTGAGCTGAGATCTGGCCACTGCACTCCAGTCCGGGCGACAGAGCAAGACTCCACCTCAAAAAAAAAAAAAAAAAAAAAAAAAAATTTTCTTGTAGTATTGGCAAAGTCACACAGACCACGGCAGACAGTCATTTTGCTAATGGGCAGACTTCCATTGTGGCTGTTACTAGGGGGCAGTTCTAAAGTTTCAACTATAATTGAAGTAGATTTTTTTTTACATAATTCTTTTTTTTTTTTTTTGAGACGGAGTCTCGCTCTGTTGCCCGGGCTAGAGTGCAGTGGCCGGATCTCAGCTCACTGCAAGCTCCGCCTCCCAGGTTTATGCCATTCTCCTGCCTCAGCCTCCCGAGTAGCTGGGACTACAGGCGCCTGCCACCTCGCCTGGCTAGTTTTTTTGTATTTTTAGTAGAGACGGGGTTTCACCGTGTTAGCCAGGATGGTCTTGATCTCCTGACCTCGTGATCTGCCAGTCTCGGCCTCCCAAAGTGCTGGGATTACAAGCTTGAGCCACCGCGCCCGGCCACATAATTCTTTCCCTATTGGGACATTCCCTTTTTTGCTCCGAGCTTGCCAAGATGTTTTATTTATTGAATTTCATCAAATATTCACTCCGTATCTATATAATATTTTTTCCTCTATTGTATTAGTATGATAAAAACAGTGATTCATTTTTTTCTGTTCTTGCATAATGTTTATATTGGAATCAGATCAATTTGATCATAACACATTGTTGTTTTATATATATGTCTAGACTTGTTTAGTTAATATTTAGTCATTTACATCTACAAATTTGTCAGTTTTATTTTCTCGTATTATCCTTGTACATGTATGTGGGTTTGGAATGAAGAATATTGTAGCCTCATAAAAGAATCTGAACAGCTTTCTATTTTTCTTTTTCTATTTTGTGAGATGAAAAGTCACAAAAGGTAGGTAATAATTTTTTGGAAGATATAAAATGTTGGGAGGGAACAACTTTTACTCCCATAATTTCATTTTCTAATAACTTAGTTTTTGGTCTACTTACAATTTTTGTACCAATTTTGGTGCATTATAATTTTCTTAGTACTCATCCACTTAATTTAATTTTCATTTTTTAGTATTTTGTCATTATTTTAAATTTTTCTGCTTGGTTTATTTCCATCTTTTCTCTTATTTGGTGATCGACCTCATCAGATGTTTATATTATTGGACTTTTCAGAGACTGTGGCTATATAACTATGGTTTTGTTCTTCTTACTTTTTTTTTTTTTTCCTTCTGCTTCGGTTTATTGATTTTAGTCATTGCTACTTTTCCTTATTTCTTGTTTGTTTTCTATTTTTTTCCCAACTTTTACAGGTTGAGGGTTAACTCATTCATTTCTAGTTTCCTGATAATTTTATTTAACACTATTAATTATCTTCTAAGTGACATTTTAACTTGACTCATTTTTATTATTATTTTGTAGTTATATTTCTTGATTGTTTTTCTGATCCTCTTGACTTAGACTTTGCTTAATAAAATGCTATTTAGTTCCCAACCTCTTAAGATTATTCAGCCAACTTTATTAATCTTTAATCTTATTGCTTTTTGGTTACAGAAACTTTACTGCATGACGCTGAGAATGACAGCTCTGTTTAACTCTAGGAAACCTCAGTTATATTCTGCATGAAAGGCATCCACTGAGTGAGTGCAACATTACAGCCTGAACATTTGCTTTTTGGAATTTGTTGGTGTTTCCTGTGTTAAATACAGATATGGAAACATTTTGTAAATTTCTGTTTCTGATAAAAAAAAAAGTGTTATCCAAAATGTAAGAGCTTGAATATAATATTTCTATCTTTTATATCTTTAATAGCTCTAATTATTGTTGATTATCCAATTAATCTCATAGTTTTTTGAAGGGGTGTACTAATAATCACCTACAATTTTTTATTTTTCTATTTCTTTCCAAATTTATTTCAGTTGATGCTTATTTAGTTCCTATATTTACTTGAGGTTGTATTTTTAAATGAATATATTTTTAAGAAGGGCCACCTAAGAATACACACACATACACCTTTAATGGTTAAATATTTCTAGTGGTTAAAAATTACTATAAATATTATTATTTTTATTTTAAAAATGTAGATTGTATAGTGCACTAAGAAGAATTTGGCACCATGAATGCGAAAACTATTTTCTTTTGTGCCGTGTTGAAGAACTCAGTCTTCTTAACAATAAATATTTAAAAACCAGGCTCCATTAGTGCAGCCATCACCATAAATAGGTTTTTCCACTTTTTGTAGTTCATGACTGCCACATTTTTCACTTCCAGATACCTAAAAATGCAAGATGGCTGATGTTTTGTTACGGTATTTTTTTCTGTTTAATAAAGCATTTACCAGATGTTTTTCTACCAACACAAATAAATAAACCAATAAAACTCCTATTGTTTTACAAATGTGTTGTTTACAGGAAGAAGAAATTAAATAAGTATTATGAAATTAGATTTCATAAACTTCGTTTTACAATAAAGATTGTTATTATTTTGTGAAACTCTATTACTTCTAGACATTTGTCAAACCTGGTCCCCCAGATATCACCAACACAAGCTGCTAAGACAAGGCCAAGTTTACTTCTCACCAAGGTAAGGAGGAATACTGCCTCACAAAGCTGTGCCAGTCCCTGGTGGCAGGGATTGTAGGGAGACAGTAAGATGGTAATTCCTTGATAATTGGAAGTGTATATAAAGCATAACTTTCAAAACAGGTGCCTGATTAGGACTGGGTGTGGATCACGATCCAACAGGTCAGGATTGGTAGAAATAGCAAGGTGGGGATTTTGAGAGGAGGATTAAAAGAATCCTCTGGCACATACTGACTACTGACGCTTCCCATGGAAAGGTTGATGGATCTTTCTCAACATTCCTGGAATGAAAAATCAAACCTGTGCTGGAGCTGCACAGTCCCTGAGAAGGAGACCCACTGAAGACAATTGAATAACCAAGTCATGTTAATGTAGACAGTAAAAAGTGCTTTTGCTTCTCAGGGTCCAGGCTGAGTGTAGATAGCTTGGGTCATCAAATATATTCCCTTATTATTCCTCTACAACAATGTCTTCTTATGCCAGCATACCTTTATCTCAGAGTATATGTGATCCAATGGTCCAGAACTTTGGCTCTTTCATTACACAGAAGATCTAAATTTACTCAGGAAAACTTTCCTTTTCACCCTACACCTACAGACCTATTAAGTTCTATACATCACATCATCAGTGCCAACACAGGGACGAAACTCTAGACCAAGACATTTGGCCACAAGTGTCAGCACGTACAGACACTGATCTCCTCATATACAACACTCACTCCACTCCCTGTTGCTGACCACGCTGATTACATGCAGAGCTCCTTGTGGTGACAATCTCCTATCTCCTAGCCCAGGTCACAGCAGCCACCGGAGGACTCTTTTTCTGTCACTCTAACTTCCTGCATGCATTTAATTTCCCATTCTCATTGCTGGGTGTGTTCCTCAGAGTTTCATCCACCAACCACTCACTCTCCCTCCATGGTCATCCAAATGTACCCACTGTATCCACATAAAATTCATTACAATTGTAAGGTGTGAGTTTTCAAATTTGTTTGTTTTCTTCTGTCTTAAATTCTGGATCCTGAGGCTTATTTCCCACTTTGAACAACCCTCACGCTGATTCAAAAAAGAAATTATCAACCTAAGCAAACACATATTTTGTTTTGTTTCAGAAAGGGAAGCTCTTCAGTATTTTTAAACTTTTTGCATTTTAGTGTGTTGTTTAAAATTAAACATTTATTGTAATAAATTTTTCAAGTTTTCAACTAGTCACACCATTTTGTCAAAAAATATCGGATATGACTGCCATTGTTTACTTGTCCAGTCGTCTCGAAATTCACACTTTCTCCTTAACAACAATCCCAAAACACATTGTTGGATGTTTAAATCCGTCATCCTGAATTGTTCATTCACTTAATATTCTGCTTTTACAGAGTACACAGGAAAAAAAAAATTCCTTTTACTGCATATCAAGAAAGTATTTATTTATAAACGTCCTCAGAGTTTGTAGGAGCTGCATACAGCTACCGTGATTTGTTCCCCAGAGCAATCCTGTGAAGGCCAGGAAGATACGAGGACTCTCTTCCTGATGATTTTGCATCTGAACAAGGCCCTTCCCTTGAGAGATTAGGTGATCGCAAATTCCCACAAGAAAACTTCTCAAAACTAGAACTGAAAATTAAATATTTGTTTTAAAAAATAAACACTGAATGAGGTTGGGTACATACGCTCTTCTCATTGGAAAACTGCTCTTCAAATTTCAAGAATTTTTCTTCATGAGTTCAAAAATAAAAATAAGCAACATAGCCTATTTTTCAGGATTTAGATTTTCCTAATTTGAGAGTTTTAGATGAAGTTGAGAAGTACATTTCCCCTCTATTTTATGTGATTTGATTTCTCCAAATACACAATGTCTATACATAATTTCCTTTTGTTAGGTTAATGGATACCTTAAAATTCTAAATTTTGAGCTAATGCCTTCAATTTTGAAACACTGTAACAAATAAAATACTCTTTAATCCGCTGCCAAGCCTTAATGTTTATTCTGTCATTGTTTACTCTTGCCTCTTATATTTCAATGTCTTCACTTTTAATTGCTATTGCTTTATTAAGAAAACATCAGTCACTTTATGTGCTAACAAAATCAGCATGTTGTTTTCCTTCAAATGTGTTGGATTACATTAAAAAATGATACCAATTACGTGATAAATATTTGATACCCTAGTTTTATATATGCATAGCATTTACCTTAAAAAGTATATAAAAATAAATGCATGCTTCCAAAAGCAAATCACTTACAGTTCAAAAGCAGTCCAAATGTCCATTTATTATTCATAATGGTTACAAGCACACCACTATGATTACTGTGTCTTGCTGGTAAGTGCTAGCATAAATGACTCTAGATGCTTAAAAAATTTCTGTAGAAGTTAAATCTTTTTTTTTTTCTTGAAAACTTGCAAAAGTATAAAGTACGATTATCTGTATTACGATATCTGTGGATTATTGTGGAGAAATGGCATCCACTGACAAAATTTGGAGGGGGCACTAAGACCGCTAGCTGCACAAGGAGGGTGCGAGCCTCCCCAAGTGCTATCACTGATGTCACTCATGATTTCTACAAAGAAAGGAGATGTGGCAGCCATCTATGGCACCTTGAAAGTGTGGAAATGTGTCTGGAATTGGTGGGTTCTTCTCGCTGAATTCAAGAATAAAGACTCAGACCCTCACTGTGAGTGTTACACTTCTTAAAGACGGTGTGTATGGAGGTTTGTTTCTTCTGATGTCCACATGTGTCGAGTTTCTTCCTTCTGATGGATTTGTGGTCTCTCAAGCTTCAGGAGCAAACGTGCAGACCCTCCCAGTGAGTGTTACAACTCATAAAGCTGGTGCAAACCCAAACAGTGAGCAGCACTAAGATTTATTGCCCAAAACTAAAGAATAAAGCCTACACGGCCTGGAAGGGGACTGAGGGGATTGCCACTGCTGGCTTGGGCAACCTACTTTTATTCCCTTATCTGACCCCACCCACATCCTGCTGATTGGTCCATTTTACAGAGAGCTCATTGGTCCATTTTACAGATAGCTGATTGGTCAGTTTTCACAGGGTGCCCATTGGTGCGTTTACAAACCTTTAGCTAGACACAGAGTGCTGATTGGAGTGTTTACAATCCTTTAGCTAGACACAGAGTGCTAGACAGAAAAGTTGTCCAAGTCCCCACTAGATTAGCTAGACACAGCACTGATTGGTGCATTTACAAACCTTGAGCTAGACACAGGGTGCTGATTGGTGCATATACAATCCTCCAGCTAGACATAAAATTTCTCCAAGTCCCCAACTGACTCAGGAGCCTAGCTGGCTTCCCCTAGTGGATCCCACCCTAGGCCTAGTGGGGAGCTGCCCACCAGTCCTGCACCTGGCGCCAGCACTCCTCAGCCCTTGGGCAGTCAATGGGACCCGGGCACCTTGAAGCAGGGGCCGCGCCTGTAGGGGAGGCTCGGGACTCCTGCAAGCCCACGGGGTGGGGGAGGGGCTCAGGCATGGCAGGCTGCAGGTCCGGAGCAGGGAAGGTGGCTGAGGCCCAGCAAGAATTCGAGCACGGCTCTGGCAGGCAGGCAGTACTGGGGGACCCAGCACAACCTCTGCAGCTGCTGGCCCAGGTGCTAAGCCCCTCACTGTCCAGCCGGTGGTGCCGGGTAGCCATTCTGAGTGCAGGGATTGCCGAGTCCACGCCCACCTGGAACTCGCGCTAGCCCGTGAAGGCTGGTCCCTGGTTCCCACCCACACCTTTCCCTCCACACCCCTCAGCAAGCAGAGGGAGCTGGCTCTGGCCTAGGCCAGCCCAGAGAGGGGCTCCCACAGTGCAGGGGCAGGCTGAAGGGCTCCTCAAGCATGGCCAGAGTGGGTGACCAGACCGAGGAAGTGCGGAGAGCGAACCAGGGCTGCCATCATGCTGTTACTTCTGAAAAAGAGTCACTGTGCCTGCAAGCTGTGCTCCGCTTCTCCTGCTGTAGAATTGTCTTTTTCCAGGTGATGCTGCTGGTCCTCAGACACTGGACCTCATTGTGCTGAAACTGAAGAGGTACTGGGAACAAACCTGGTGTGACTTTGAAACTTTGGGGACCTGTGGAAAGCAAAACTTATGGTTCAAATGGAAAAGTGAAAAAAAAAAAAAAAAAAAATTGTTTTCAGTCCACCAAATATAATCCCACTGGCCTGCCACATTAGATGTGCTAGAGGTGGGGAGAGGGCAGAGAGGGGGAAAAATGGTGACTGGAGGTGAGTGCAGGAGATGCCCAGGCTCCTTCATGCTTCATAGCGCTGACATCTGCTTAAAAGCAAAGAGTGGAATTAAAGCATTATTTCTGCTTGCACCCTCTTCTGACACACAGCCTAATTGAACAATACACTTCCTTCAGCATCTGTCTACTCAAAGCTGTGCCTTCAGCCAATGAAGGAAATGGATTCAAAAAAAACTTTAGATCAGGCTTATTGCCTAAATCCCTAATTTTGTACTCCAATCATATTATCTTTTACTTTCAGAGGGATCTTCCTTTTTGGCTCTCTTTAACAACTTTGCACCTTTAATTACTTTACCTGTGTCTACAGATAAAGTCTGAACATAAATCATGCCAGGTGAAAGGATAAACTCATCTGATGTCATGAAATACATAAAAGTGATCTATTCTTCCATGGGTTCCTGTAAAGTGTTCATTAACAAAGTTCCAGGTACGACGTGTGTCACAGTCATTTAAAAATTGCTTAGAGGCCGGGCGCGGTGGCTCAAGCCTGTAATCCCAGCACTTTGGGAGGCCGAGACGGGCGGATCACGAGGTCAGGAGATCGAGACCATCCTGGCTAACATGGTGAAACCCCGTCTCTACTAAAAAAAAATACAAAAAACTAGCCAGGCGAGGTGGCGGGTGCCTGTAGTCCCAGCTACTCGGGAGGCTGAGCCAGGAGAATGGCATAAACCCGGGAGGCGGAGCTTGCAGTGAGCTGAGATCCGGCCACTGCACTCCAGCCTGGGTGACAGAGCCAGACTCCGTCTCAAAAAAATAAAAATAAAAAAAAATTGCTTAGAGAGTGCAAGCTCTATTCATGCCTTTGGGCATTTTGTCTGAGATTGCAAGGCTATCTATGTCCCTTACACGGACTGACATGTTCCTCTGTATGTACTGCAGAAGAAATTTCATCCAGCAATGAGAGTCGCTCTGCAAAAGGTGACTCTGAGGGGGTCTCACTGAACACTCCTCTCGCCAGAGTTCCTTTCTCCCAGGGCACAATGACTGCTTTTCCTTTGAAAAGTATAAACAAGTTTCTACCTTTGCACCTAATTTTATTTTTTGCCAAGAAGCATTTCTCTTGTTATATGAGCATCCTCATGTTCAATTCAGGTAGCATTTTAACTATTATCCCAGGAGGGTCTACATGATCTATGCAAAGATGCTCAAGCTGCATCCCTCATTTAAAATTGCTTACACAGTCTTTACTATTAATTACTTTCTTGTTGACTCAACTGTTTCCTTTCCACAAAGAATATAAGCACCATGATAACAGAAACATATTTGTTTTATTCTGTGATGTGCTTTTCCCGGGAGAATGTCACTTTATTTAAATGAGTTGCTGGATCTCTGTCACCGAAGAGTTGCTATGAATCTGATTCCTACAATTTGGAGTCCAGTGCAACATCATCTTGTTCTTTGCACTCTCTTTACTCTCAACCATCTCTGCGTAAAAGCTGCACAAAGCTCTCCTGACTTCACCTCTTATTTGCAATGTTTTTGAAGACTTTCACTCTTTCTAATCACTGTTCCTATGACCAGAGCATTAGTCGGCATGTGGTTTTCCCTCTAGCTATTATATGTCTGACCATAGGTTAATCAAAGATTTCCTCCCTCATAATACAGATTATCTGCTTCCCAGGCTGGAATACCTATTCTTTTTCTATCAACTGAATACCCAATACTGGTAAAGCCAATGCTTTATTTTTTATTTTTATTTTTAGCAATATGCCTTTCATGATAAAAATTCCTGTATTTGCCAAGGTAGACTAAGTGTCGTATAAAGTAAACATCAGCATTTCCATGCATGGCGACTTGGTGGGAAGCCACGATAGTGGTGCCATCTCAGTTCATACTACAGACCCGACTGAGTGCTGGAGAGAGAAGGCCAAAGTCTTTCTATACCTCTAACCTCTGGCTTTTTCCTGGTTGGAAAAAAATGTGTTATGAATTTGTTATTTTTATGGATTTCACTTTTTACATTGTGGTTCTGTGCTTTGGTGTCCCTTGCTTTACCATAAAATGTAATTTACGAATACATAGTGATAGTCACTACCATAGGCACACCCATGGTGTATTTTGGTCTATGTATAATTTTAGATATTTGCTAAACAGACAACTGAGAATATACCTGTTGTCCTTCTTTCATTATCTGCCATCTCAGGCATTTTCCAAATGTTCCTGGCAGGTATCAATGATATCTTGGAATTATTTATGGAGATGCTACAGGATTTCTAATGTAATGTGACTATGGGATTGGAATCAGGGTTGTATACTTGTGCTTTTGGTGTATTGGTCCTTGTGGAGAAGTTTTTATTTCAGAAGCAACAAATACTTTGAAAGGTCGACTTCGTAAATTTTGGCATTAAAGTTTTGATATTTTCACTATTGCTTTGAATTTTTAGCATTAATTTTGAGCTAATTTTTCAATAGTTTGGTTTGGGGAATATCAAGGGTATTGTGCCACTGACATAATAGTTATTTTTATGCATCCTAGGGCCTCTGTAAAATGAAAGCTGAGACAATACATTTTTTCAGAAAACCTCAAAATTTTAAAATATGCATTTGCACTATCTAAGCTGTTTATCCGAAAACAAACAAACAAACCAGGACAGCATTTTCTTCATTCATTAGCTTTTTGGGACAACTAGGCTGAGGTCTGGAACAAAGAAATAAGGTATTATTGAATACATTCATATGTTGAAAAACAGCTGTAGAATGGAAAAGTGAAATAACATTAGTCGAAAAAATACTAAATAATCTTGAGCAGAAGGAACAAAACAATAAAGTCACTTAACATTTTTTAAATGAATAATGTAATAGCGAAAAAGAAAAATACAGAAAAGAAAGGTCAAGTCCAGAAAAATATTCTGAATAAGATTTTGACAACATTTCTCCATATCAATCTTTTCATTATTATATAACGTGTCGGGGGATTTTATTTGTAATATCATACATGCTACATTTGATAATTTCTTGAATAATTTTTCTTTCCAGTATTTTGTTTTTAAGACAGTACAATGATCCTGCATATCTTTGGGGTAATTCCAAGACACTTGAGACAAAGATAGTGTAGAAGAAAGACAACATGGAGACTTCCATAGGCAGCGTTGAAATTCAAAGACATAATTTCTCATGTTAATATACAGTGTGATAAACAGAAGTTGCTGGAGACGTAGAAAACTAGAGTAAAAAAAAAAAAGAGAGAGGCATGGATTGTTAAGAACTAATATGATAACATGTTTTAACATTGCAGAGTAAGTCACAGACATTGGTGTGAATTGTGGACCTTGGTTATTAATCCAGGCCTCTTTTTCCATCTCTGACATACTATGTGTGGTATCTCTTCTCCTTCCACTTTACTTACCCCTGTACTCATTTGGACCAATGGAATATGCTGCCTTACAACCTAGGTTTGACACTGAATATTATTTTCCACAGAAAAGATACAGGGACCCTTGATGAAGAAGGCAGCCAGAAGAGAGGGTTGCATGCGGCCAAAAGAACAACATAATCTACAAAAAGGGAAGCCATGGTTACAAATCAAAGGAGCAAATTATATGGTGGGGAGATGTTAGGTGAGCAATACTGAAGTTGTATGATGGGCTTTCACATACCTAGGACTCTCTAATATCAGGGTATATTAAGCAATCCTATTATGCAAATCCTCTAAGCTACTGTAGTTGAACTAGTAGGACATTAACAACCAAAGATGTCATTCTTGTGACTGAGAAGCTACAACATTTATATAACTAGTGTATTAATATATAATTATTTTTTGAGTTATAAAGGTGAATGTTAATTTTGTTTCAATAACTGCATCCCTAAAATGTGATGACTAAATCTTTCCTTTCTTCTGTTGAGTGGTAGTGCTTTAAATGTATCCCAGAGATTCTGGTATGTTGTGTCTTTGTTCTCATTGGTTTCAAAGAATATCTTTATTTCTGCCTTCATTTTGTTATGTACCCAGTAGTCACTCAGGAGCAGGTTATTCAGTTTCCATGTAGTTGAGCGGTTTTGATTGAGTTTCTTAGTCCTGAGTTCTAGTTTGATTGCACTGTGGTCTGAGAGACAGTTTGTTATAATTTCTGTTCTTGTACATTTGCTGAGGAGTGCTTTACTTCCAATTATGTGGTCAATTTTGGAATAAGTGTGATGTGGTGCTGAGAAGAATGCATATTCTGTTTATTTGGGGTGGAGAGTTCTGTAGATGTCTATTAGGTCTGCTTGCTGCAGAGATGAGTTCAATTCCTGGATATCCTTGCTAACTTTCTGTCTCGTTGATCTGTCTAATGTTGACAGTGGAGTATTGAAGTCTCCCATTATTATTGTATGGGAGTCTAAGTCTCTTTGTAAGTCTCTAAGGACTTGCTTTATGAATCTGGGTGCTCCTGTATTGGGTGCATATATATTTAGGATAGTTGGCTCTTCCTGTTGGATTGATCCCTTTACCATTATGTAATGGCCTTCTTTGTCTCTTTTGATCATTGATGGTTTAAAGTCTGTTTTATCAGAGACTAGTATTGCAACCCCTGCTTTTTTTGTTCTCCATTTGCTTGGTAGATCTTCCTCCATCCCTTTATTTTGAGCCTATATATGTTTTGGCATGTGAGATGGGTCTCCTGAATACAGCAAACTGCTGGGTCCTGACTCTTTATCCAGTTTGACAGTCTGTGTCTTTTAATTGGACCATTTAGTCCACTTACATTTAAGGTTAATATTGTTATGTGTGAACTTGATCCTGCCATTATGATATTAACTGGTTATTTTGCTCGTTAGTTGATGCAGTTTCTTCCTAGCCTCGATAGTCTTTACATTTTGGCATGTTTTTGCAATGGCTGGTACCGGTTGTTCCTTTCCATGTTTAGGGCTTCCTTCAGGGTCTCTTGTAAGGCAGGCCTGGTGGTGACAAAATCTCTAAGCATTTGCTTATCTGTAAAGGATTTTATTTCTCCTTCACTGATGAAACTTAGTTTGGCTGGATATGAAAATCTGGGTTTAAAATTCTTTTCTTTAAGAACGTTGAATATCGGCCCCCACTCTCTTCTGGCTTGGAGAGTTTCTGCCAAGAGATCTGCTGTTAGTCTGATAGGCTTCCCTTTGTGGGTAACTCGACCTTTCTCTCTGGCTGCCCTTAAGATCTTTTCTTTCATTTCAACTTTGGTGAATCTGGCAATCATGTGTCTTGGAGTTGCTCTTCTCGAGGAGTATCTTTGTGGCATTCTCTGTATTTCCTGAATTTGAATGTTGGCCTGCCCTACTAGGTTGGGGAAGTTCTCCTGGATGATATCCTGAAGAGTGTTTTCCAATTTGGTTCCATTTTCCCCCTCACTTTCAGGCACCCCAATCAGACGTAGATTTGGTCTTTTTACATAATCCCATACTATCTTGCAGGCTTTGTTCATTTCTTTTTCTTCTTTTCTCTTTCGATTTCTCTTCTCACTTCATTTCATTCATTTGATCCTCAATCGCTGATACTCTTTCTTCCAGTTGATCGAGTCGGTTACTGAAGCTTGTGGATTTGTCACACATTTCTCGTGTCATGGTTTTCATCTCTGTCAGTTCGTTTATGGCCTTTTCTGTATTTATTATTCTAGTTATCAATTCTTCCACTCTTTTTTCAAGATTTTTAGTTTCTTTGCGCTGGGTATGTAATTCCTCCTTTAGCTCTGAGAAGTTTGATGGACTGAAGCCTTCTTCTCTCATCTCGTCAAAGTCATTCTCCGTCCAGCTTTGATCCATTGCTGGCAATGAGCTGCGCTCCTTTGCAGGGAGAGATGCGCTTTTATGTTTTGAATTTCCAGCTTCTCTGCCCTGCTTTTTCCTCATCTTTGTGGTTTTATCTGCCTCTGGTCTTTGATGATGGTGATGTACTGATGGGGTTTTGGTGTGGGTGTCTTTCCTGTTTGTTAGTTTTCCTTCTAACAGTCAGGACCCTCAGCTGTAGGTCTGTTGGAGATTGCTTGAGGTCCACTCCAGATGCTGTTTGCCTGCGTATCAGCAGCAGAGGCTGCAGAAGATAGAATATTGCTGAACAGCGAGTGTACCTGTCTGATTCTTGCTTTGGAAGCTTCCTCTCAGGGGTGTACTCCACCCTGTGAGGTGTGGGGTGTCAGACTGCCCCTAGTGGGGGATGTCTCCCAGTTAGGCTACTCAGGGGTCAGGGACCCACTTGAGCAGGCAGTCTGTCCGTTCTCAGATCTCAACCTCCGTGTTGGGAGATCCACTGCTCTCTTCAAAGCTGTCAGACAGAGTCGTTCACGTCTGCACAGGCCTCTGCTGCTTCCCCTTTTGTTGTTTAGCTGTGCCCTGTCCCCAGAGGTGGAGTCTACAGAGACAGGCAGGTTTCCTTGAGCTGCTGTGAGCTCCACCCTGTTCGAGCTTCCCAGTGGCTTTGTTTACCTACTTAAGCCTCAGCAATGGCCGGCGCCCCTCCCCCAGCCTCGCTCCTACCGTTTCGGTTAGATCGCACACTGCTGTGCTAGCAATGAGGGAGTCTCCGTGGCCGTGGGACCCTCCCAGCCAGGTGTGGGTATAATCTCCTGGTGTGCCCATTTGCTTAAAGCGCAGTATTGGGGTGGGAATTACCCGATTTTCCAGGTGTTGTGTGTCTCAGTTCCCCTGGCTAGGAAAAGGGATTCCCTTCCCCCTTGCGCTTCCCAGGTGAGGCAATGCCTTGCCCTGCTTCAGCTCTGGCTGGTCGGGCTGCAGCAGCTGACCAGCTCCGATTGTCTGGCACTCCCCAGTGAGATGAACCCAGTACCTCAGTTGAAAATGCAGAAATCACCTGTCTTCTGTGTCGCTTGTGCTGGGAGCTGGAGACTGGTGCTATTCCTATTCGGCCATCTTCTATTTTATTTTTCATTTTACTGTCCATTTGCCTGTCGATCATTGACATTTTTTTTTCTTGTTGGTCCAACACCTAGCTTTATATATGTTCCTCTCACTCATGGGGATACTAGAATGATAAGTGTGGAGTTATAGGGTCTCTCCAGCTTCAGTTTTACTACCCTATTCCTAATTATCCTTCAAAGTGATAGACCAATTTACACTGTAGTCAAAAAATGACCGTTTCCCTGATCCACTTTATCACCAACACAGTATTGTTAAAAGGTTCATTTATGTAAAAATTGAGAGAATACATTAGCTCATTATAATTTTAATATCCAGTATTCCTTCTCTAATAAAATTGAGCAACTTTTTATTATTGCACCGGTCATTTTGGAGTCATGCTTTTTGAATTTCCTGCTCCTTTATATATGATATATCATATATACATATATCATATACATATGATATGCATATGATATATATGATATATAGATACATCAGATATATGTATATATGATATATACCAATATATGATATATGTATGTATGTATATATGATGTATCAATATATGATATATGTATATATGTATATATGATATATATATGATATATATCATATATATGATGTGTATATGATATATATATCGCCCACTTTTTAACTTGTTTTTATTTGATTGCTCCTAATTAGCTTGAAACGCCATTAGAACCGATTCTAGATGTAAATCCCTTATATATATCTATATTCAAAATGTTTTTACATTTTTCTTTTAGCATTTGCAACTACAATACCATTTAGTGCTGCATGGGCTTTTTAAAAGTGTAGCTGCAATTTTATTTTGCTGTATTATTTATGATTATTTTGAAGCATTTGAAAAAATGTTCTTACCCCACATACAGGGATTTTTGTAATGGTGTTATTTTGTTTTATTAATTAATGTCTTTAATGCATACATATCTATATAGAGAGAGAGGAAGAACATAAACTTTAACCCTTTTTATATAGTGTTATAAACACTGCATTACATTATTCCCAGTTGATTGGATAGCCTAATTCTATTTATTTAAATATCTTCTAATGTCTGTTGCAACCAGTAGGGTTGTTGAATCACTCACCATCTCTCTGTTTATTTCACTTTAAATTCAACTTATCCACAATGGAATGAAGTATTAAGCTGCATAATCCTAGTAGGATCAATGCTAAGAACAAATAGAATGGCAAACTAATAATAATGATAATAATTATTCCTTACACTAATCATATTGTTAGTGTTGGCATTCATATTTTTAGTTTCTTTCTTTGACATGAGGGTGAGGTATAAAACAAATTTAATAATTTTGTTGGTGTCATTGGGAACTGTAATTCTCTGCAAGGAAGGAAATAAGGGTGCCATTGTAAAGTAGATTAGGTTATATAAAAATACTCTAGTCCTAAATCTGAAATACAAGTATCATTGTGAGCTCATGAGACATTTTATTTCATACACATATATACAGTAGACTTTCATGGTGTCAGAGGGAGAAGCTAGTGGCACAGCAACACTCTTGCCAAGAATTACTCAAAGGGTAGACTAAGGCACAGGCACATTTCTGTGAATGCCCAAAGTCTGTGGAAGCAAACAGCGCTAAGGAGCTAAGGCTAGAGAGGGAGAAAGGCTGCCCAGGTGAGGCCACAGTCCTCCCTTTCTTTTCTCCCTTGACATTTGCAGATGTTGAACACAACTGAGTATCCAGATTTGCACCAGGAGACGACAGCTACCAGGGACAAGAGACCAGCAAAGCTGTTTGGCCATCTCCCAAAACTGCAGAGAGAGGCAGAGGCTTGGGGTTTGTGCCCTGGGATATTTGCCAAATTCTGCATCTGTATAGGCAAGAAGATGAAAGCTAAGCGAGAACCTCTGAGAGGCATATCAAAGCTTTGGGGGTCTCAAGTTGAGGTTTGGGGTCTCTAAGAGAAGAGATCAGGCAAGCAGCTGCTTGGACCTGCATCAACTCCATTGTGGGAACATTTCTAAGGACCTCCTTTATTGGAATGGAGAATTGTGTGCCTGCTAATCACAGTCTTGAACACTCCAGACACACATTTCTGGAGTGTAAAGCTTCCCAGGTTGTAGATAGCAGAGGGTAAATCAGAAAACATTTCCACAGTTATCTGGTGAGGGTTTTAGGAGTTTACCTGGCACGTATTCAGGCTTTCTGTGACCCCACAGGGCATAGAAACTATTTAGCATCTGGGCCAATGTCACAGCCAAATTAATGACAGAACCACTGAGGTTTTCAGAGAGTTCTGCTATTCTCAGTTTCATCACACACCATGCACAGAAAACCCCACAGCATGTTCTGACTAGTATTCCTGTGCTTCTTTCTTAGAAGAGGGTTTTATGTTTCACCTCTCAGAAACACTCAAGGACCTAGCAGCTCACTAATCTAGTCAGAGGCACTTTATCTTTCTCTGAGATTTGGACAACATGGCTGTCCACATCTAGGAGGACACTGGCTGACCCTGGCCATGGGTCGTGTGCCCTAGGACTCAGGGACACTGGGCAGCCAGTGACCAGCCCTTTTCAGCAAGACAGGAAGTTTGTTGTTGGCATTGTTTTCTGTTTAAAAATGTTACTGTCTGGAACAAGGGACATGAAGATCCACCCTATTGGTGCCTTCTGACTTTTTCTTCTGCCATCACCTGCATCCACCCAGATGTTTGTAAAACATTTGGTGCAGCTCCTTCAGGCTCAGGCTCATTAGAGTCTGATAGTGGCCACTGAGATCCTCTACCTTCACTCCTATTGATTCCCTGGTTAGATCACAACTTTTACGTCAAGATCATGCGTTCCTTCACAAGAACATGGTTTTTCAAATGACTATTTTTCCAAAGAAAAAAGAAAAAAAAAGCTTTTCCAAATTCTATGGATTGATTTTCAGAACAGGACTGAGGATGCAGTTGGAATTACAGTCCACGAGTCTTCAGTGTCCACCAATTCAAAGGCATGTGTGTGTGTGTGTGTGTGTGTGTGTGTGTGTGTGTGATTGCACTCAGCAACTCAGCTACAGGAAGAAAGAGGAGGCACAAAAAGAAAGATTCAGGATGAGAGTCTGGGCAGGTATAAGACGTCAGGGAAAAGGAGGCCAAAAAGTTGACACTGGAAGCTACCACATGTAATTATGAGGGAAGATGATAGGGGGAAGGCCAAGTCAAGTGGGAATGAAACAGCATTCAGCATATAGCACACATGTAAGCAACCATGATATGCTTCGCTTATCATTTATGAATGTAAACTCATATATTTTGCTTGAGGCACAACTTCAGTCTCACTTTACGCTGGGCCACTTCATTTGGAATATTTTGGGTTAGAAAACCCGGCCTGTAAATTCCTAAGAAACCCATCATGATATGCTGATTCAAGAATTAAGAAAGGTACAGAATATATAGCCATAAATTAAATTCCTTAGGAGGTGGAATTAGCATGTCAACAATTTGAAAGATCTACCTACAGAGATTTATTCAAGGGAAAAGTAAGTGTCATTATGGAGAAAAACCATGGCTTTTCTTTTCATCAAGTTGGCACAGGATTTTATCATGGGAAAGCTTTAACTAGAAGCTGTGCTTGTTGATCTGGAATTGATTCCGGTATTAGAAATATTTTAAAGCAATATGAACATTTAAAGTAACTAAAGACAGCTGTCTTTCAAAGAATCTGCATTTTAGGTCTGAAAACATATGAATATCTACCCTAATACCTGTGTAATAGCCAACATTTAATCATAATGAGCTTTGAAGATTGTTACTAGGGACTCACATCTGCCTCCTATCCTGTTAAAACAGCTTGCAGCAGACAAGTACAGACACGTACTACCACTAAAAATAGCTGGAAAAGTCATTTAAAATGAAAAGAAAATAATAATTATGACCAAGTTATCAAAGATGTTGAGATTAAACTTACAAAGAGCTATGATTACCATGTCCTATAAGATTGATTACAAAATGAAGAATGTAATAATTAAGGATTCAAAGCATAAATTTCATAGCAGGATGGACACAGTAGGGGAGAAATTAATGAATTAGAAGAAAAGTAGTGAACATGTTTCAATAAGTGCTTTTAGATTTCTTCAGTTATTACCAGCACTGAATGCAATGTGAGAAAAACTTAACTGATGTTTTACATTTATATATTTTACTTGATTATAAAGGATGCATACTTAATTCTTGTATCTCTGTTTATTTATTTATTTATTTATTTATTGAGACAGAGTCTCACTCTGTCACCCAGGCTGAAGTGCAGTGGAACCATGTCAGTTCATTGCAACCTTCATCTCCTGGGTTCAATAAATTCTCCTGCCTCAACCTCTTGAATAGCTGGAATTACAGGCACCTACCACCATGCCCAGCAAATTTATGTATTTTTTAGCAGGGATGGGGTTTCACCATGTTGGCCAGGCTGGTCTTGAACTCCTGACCTCAAGTGATCCACCCACCTTGGCCTCCCAAAGTGCTGGGATTACAGGCGTGAGCCATAATGCCTGGCCCCTTGTGTCTCTATTTTTTGAAATCACCCAGATTCTTTAAAAAATAACAGTTATTACTAATTCTTTTTTTTTTTTCTTTTTCTTTTCTTTTTTTTTTTTTTGAGACAAAGTCTCACTCTGTCACCTAGGCTAGAGTTCAGTGGTGGGATCTTGGCTCACTACAACCTCTGCCTCCTAGTTTCAAGGGATTCTTTGTCCTCAGCCTCCTGAGTAGCTGGAATTACAGACATGTGCCACCACGCCTGGCTAATTTTTGTATTTTTAGTAGAGATGGGGTTTTGCCATGTTGGTAAGTCTGGTCTCTAACTCCTGACCTCAAGTGATCCCCTGTCCTCAGTCTCCCAAAGTGCTGGGATTAAAGGTGTGAGCCACTGCTCCCAGTGAAAGTTATTAATAATTCTGAAAAATATTTCTTTAAGTGTTGATATGGTTTGGCTGTGTCCTCACCCAAAATCTTATCTTGAATTATAATCCTCATAATCCCTACATGTCAAGGGAAAGACCAGGTGGAGGTAATTGGATCATGGGGGCAGTTTCCCCCATGTGGTTCTTGTAAGAGTGAGTGAGTCTCATAAGATCTGATGGCTTTATAAGCATCTGGTATTTTCCCTGCTGGCACTCACTCCCTCCTGTGGCCCTGTGAAGAAGGTGCCTGCTTCTCCTTTGCCTTCACCGTGATTGTAAGTTTCCCAAGGCCTCCCCAGCAATGTGGAACTGTGAGCCAATTACACTTCTTTCTTTTATAAATTACTCAGCGTCTGATATTTCTTCAGAGCAATGTGAGAGCAGACTAATACAAATGTGTATGTAAATTCTGCAATGTCTTTACTGTTTAAGCAATATTTCAGACCAAGAAGTCTAAAATATATATAACCAAATTTTGTCTTACTACATAAAGCAACTGACTCAACTTTTGGTCATATTTCCATATGGAACAAACAAATCTTTGAGGGTCAAATGATATTTCACTAGACCATTTCATTTAATGATGTAATGTTTTGTTTTTGTTTTTGTTTTTTGTGGTTTTTTTTGAGACATCTTTGAATTGTTCAGTCTAATCATTTACCTTTATCTCCATTCAAGTCTACTCAGACACGTCATGGTTTATTTGAACGTCTTGCTTCATTTTTTTTTTCCTAGAATCCTCCTCCTTCTCTTTGTAGCGTATTTCCATTACTTTTATTTTATGTTCAACTTAAAACTCAGATCTTTGCCTCCTATTTTTTAGTAAATTCTGGTCCCTAAGTTTCTACTCTTAGCTTGGCTGCCTAACAAAATACCATAGCCTGAGTGGACTACACAATAGAAATGTATCTCTCATAGTTCTAGAGACTGAGAAGTCCAAGATTAAGTTGCTTATGTTGTAGGTTTCATTCTGAGCCCTTTCTGTTAGCTCCTAGGTAGTGCCTTTTCAATATGAACTCACATAACCTCCTCTTTGTCCCACTAAGAAAGAGAGAGCAAGCTCCAGGTCTTTCTGCTACTATAAGGACACTGATCCCATTATGGGGCCCCTTCCCCATGACCTCATCTAAACCTAATCATCTCCCAAAGGCCCTAACTCCAAATATCATCTCATTGGTGGTGTGAATTTCAACATATGAATTGAGGGAGAACACAAATATGCACAAATATTTGGTTTGTAACACACATTTTTTAAAAGAGATAGGGTCTCTCTCTGTCACCCAGGCTGAGGAGCAGTGGCAGGATCAAGACTTATTGCAACCTCTGACATCCTAGGCTCAGGGAATCCTCCAACTTTAGTCCCCTGAGTAGCTAGGACTACAGCATGCACCATGCACAACCATGATATCTAGATAATTTGAATTTTATTTTATTTTTTTGGTAGAGACATGGTTTTGCTATTTTGAGACTGATCTGAAACTCCTGGCCTCAATCAACCTTCCTGCCTCAGTCTTCCAAAGCACTGGGATTGCAGCATGAGTCACCATGCTTGGCCTGTAACATACTCTTTTGGGAATTTATCTTATCCTCTGAATATTTTATATTTTATTTTATTTTATTATTTTTTTTTAACTCTCCAACTTTTGTTTTAAGTTCAAAGGATACATGTGCAGGTTTGTTACATGGGTAAACTACATGTTGCAGGGGTTTGGTGTACAGATAATTTTGTCACCAAGTAATCAGCATAACACCCAACAGGTAACTCTCACTCTACACCCTCAAGTAGGCGCTGGTATCTGTTGTTCCCTTATTTGTGTCCATGTGTATTCAATATTCAGCTTCCACTTATGAGAACATGCAGCATCTGATTTTCTGTTCCTGTGTTAAGTTGCTTAGGATAATAGCCTCCAGCTCCATTCATGTTGTTGCAAAGGACATGACCTCTTTCTTTTTATGGCTACATAGTATTCCATGATATATATATACCACGTTTTCTTTAGGCAGTCCACTGTTGATAGACATCTACATTGATTCCATGTATTTGCTATTGTAAATAGTGCTATTGTTGGAAATGCTTGTTCCCTGGTGCCATAAAGAAATAGCACTTGAACATAAATTTAATTTACTCAGCAAGGCCATTTTTAGTTCCTGCAGAAAGAGTAAACTTGTCAGCAGTTTTGCCACAAAAGTACACTGAACAAAGGAGACAGGGTCATTTATAACCTGATGCGTCCACCTTACTGTTGTATCTGGTTTCCATTGGCTGAAACAGGACCTCACATTCTGTATTTGTCCTGATTGGCTAGCAACTTAGAACTTTATATATATACTTTAAGTTCTAAGGTACATGTGCACAACATGCAGGTTTGTTACATATGTGTACGTTTGCGATGTTGGTGTGCTGCACTCGTTAATTCGTCATTTACATTAGGTATACCTCCTAATGCTATCCCTCCCCCTTTCCCCCTCCTCCCACACAACAGGCTCTGGTGTGTGATGTTCCCTTTCCTGTGTCCAAGTGTTCTCATTGTTCAGTTCCCACCTATGAGTGAGAATATGCGGTGTTTGGGTTCTTATTCTTGTGATAGTTTGCTGAGAATGATGGTTTCTAGCTGCATCTATGTCGCTACAAAGGACATGAACTCATCCTTTTTTATGGCTGCGTAGTATTCCATGGTGTATATGTGTCACATTTTCTTAATCCAGTCTGTCATTGATGGACATTTGGGTTGGTTCCAAGTCTTTGCTATTGTGAATAGTGCTGCAATAAACATATGTGTGCATGTGTCTCTATAGCAGCATGATTTATAATCCTTTGGGTATATACCCAATAATGGGATGGCTGGGTCAAATGGTATTTCTAGTTCTAGATCCTTGAGGAATCAACACACTGTCTTCCACAGTGGTTGAATTAGTTTACAATCCCACCAACAGTGTAAAAGTGTTCTTATTTCTCCACATCCTCTCCAGCACCTCTTGTTTCCTGACTTTTTAATGATCGCTATTCTAACTGGTATGAGATGGTATCTCATTGTGGTTTTGATTTGCATTTCTCTAATGGCTGGTGATGATGAGTATTTTTTCATATGTCTGTTGGTGGCATAAATTTCTTCTTTTGAGAGGTGTCTGTTCATATCCTTTACCCACTTTTTGATGTTTGTTTGTTTGTTTGTTTGTATGGTTGTTTGTTTGTTTTGTAAATTTGAGTTCTTTGTAGGTTTTGGATATTAGCCCTCTGTCAGATGAGTAGATTGCAAAAATTTTCTCCCATTCTGTAGGTTGCCTGTTCACTTTGATGGTAGTTTCTTTTGCTGTGGAGAAGCTCTTTAGTTTCATTAGATCCCATTTGTCAATTTTGGCTTTTGTTGCCATTGATTTTGGTGTTTTAGACTTGAAGTTTTTTCCCATGCCTATGTCCTGAATGATATTTCCTAGGTTTTCTCCTAGAGTTTTCCTTGTTTTAGGTCTAACATTTAAGTCTCTAATCCATCTTGAATTCATTTTTGTATAAGGTGTAAGGAAGGGATCCAATTTCAGCTTTCTACTTATGGCTAGCCAGTTTTCCCAGCAGCATTTATTAAATAGGGAATCCTTTCCCCATTTCTTGTTTTTGTCAGGATTGTCAAAGATCAGATGGCTGTAGATGTGTGGTATTATTTCTGAGGGCTCTGTTCTGTTCCATTGGTCTATATCTCTATTTTGCTACCAGTACCATGCTGTTTTGGTTACTGTAGCATTGTAGTATAGTATGAAGTCAGGTAGTGTGATGCCTCCAGTTTTGTTCTTTTGGTTTAGGATTGTCTTGGCAATGCAGGCTCTTTTTTGGTTCCATATGAATTTTAAAGCAGTTTTTTTCAATTCTGTGAAGAAAGTCATTGGTAGCTTAATGGGGATGGCATTGAATCTATAGCATTAACAGATCAACAAGACAGAAAGTTAACAAGGATATCTAGAAATTGAACTCAACTCTGCATCAAGCGGACCTAATAGACATCTACAGAACTATACACCCCAAATAAACAGAATATACAGTCTTCTCAGCACCACATCACACTTATTCCAAAATTGACCACATAATTGGAAGTAAAGCACTCCTCAGCAAATGTAAAAGAACAGAAATTATAACAAACTGTCTCTCAGACCACAGTGCAGTCAAACTAGAACTCAGGACTAAGAAACTCCATCAAAACAACTCAACTACATGGAAACTGAACAACCTGCTCCTGAATGACTACTGGGTACATAACGAAATGAAGGCAGAAATAAAGATGTTCTTTGAAACCAATGAGAACAAAGATACAACATACTGGAATCTCTGGGACTCATTTAAAGCAGTGTGTAGAGGGAAATTTATAGCACTAAATGCCCACAAGAGAAAACAAGAAAGATCTAAAATTGACACCCTAATATCACAATTAAAAGAACTAGAGAAGCAAGAGCAAAGACATTCGAAAGCTAGCAGAAGACTGGAAATAACTAAGATCAGAGCAGAACTGAAGGAGTTAGAGACACAAAAACCCCTCCAAAAAATCAATGTAACCAGGAGCTGGTTTTTTGAAAAGATCAACAAAACTGATAGACCGCTAGCAAGACTAATAAAGAAGAAAAGAGAGAGGAATCAAATAGATGCAATAAAAAATCATAAAGGGGATATCACCACCAACCCCACCAAAATACAAACTACCATCACAGAATACTATAAACACCTCTACGCAAATAAACTAGAAAACCGAGAAGAAATTGACAAATTTCTGGACACATACATTCTCCCAAGACTAAACCAGGAAGAAGTTGAATCCCTGAATAGACCAATAACAGG
Organism: Trachypithecus francoisi; assembly: GCF_009764315.1. Classification (NCBI taxonomy): domain Eukaryota; kingdom Metazoa; phylum Chordata; class Mammalia; order Primates; family Cercopithecidae; genus Trachypithecus; species Trachypithecus francoisi. Next base: position 4,544,351 of record NW_022681472.1, read on the forward strand.
CTCTGAAATTGAGGCAATAATTAATAGCCTACCAACCAAAAAATGTCCAGGACCAGATGGATTCACAGTTGAATTCTACCAGAGGTACAAGGAGGAGCTGGTACCATTCCTTCTGAAAGTATTCCAATCAATAGAAAAAGAGGGAATCCTCCCTGACTCATTTTATGAGGCCAACATCATCCTGATACCAAAACCTGTCAGAGACACAACAAAAAAAGAGAATTTTAGACCAATATCCCTGATGAACATTGACGCAAAAATCCTCAATAAAATACTGGCAAACCGAATCCATCAGCACTTCAAAAAGCTTATCCACCATGATCAAGTGGGCTTCATCCCTGGGATGCAAGGCTAGTTCAACACACGCAAATCAATAAATGTAACCCAGCATATAAACAGAACCAAAGACAAAAACTACATCATTATCTCAATAGATGCAGTAAAGGCCTTTGACAAAATTCAACAGTCCTTCATGCTAAAAACTCTCAATAAATTCGGTATTGATGGAACGTATCTCAAAATAATAAAAGCTATCTATGACAAGCCCACAACCAGTATCAATGGGCAAAAAACAGAAGCATTCCTCTTGAAAGCTGACACAAGACAGGGATGCCCTCTCTCACCACCCCTATTCAACATAATGTTGGAAGTTCTGGCCAGGGCAATCAGGCAAGAGAAAGAAATAAAGGGTATTCAATTAGGAAAAGAGGAAGTCAAATTGTCCCTGTTTGCAGATGAAATGATTATATATTTAGAAAACCCCATTGTCTCAGCCCCAAATCTCCTTAAGCTGATAAGCAACTTCAGCAAAGTCTCAGGATACAAAATCAATGTGCAAAAATCACAAGCATTCTTATACACCAGTAACAGACAAGCAGAGAGCCAAATCATGAATGAACTCCCATTCACAATTACTTAGAAGAGATTAAAATTCCTAGGAATCCACCTTACGAGGGATGTGAAGGACCTCTTCAGGGAGAACTACAAACCATTGCTCGATGACATAAAAGAGGACGCAAGTAAATGGAAGAGCATTCCATGCTCATGGATAGGAAGAATCAACATCGTGAAAATGACCATACTGCCTAAGGGAATTTTCTGTATTTTAAATAACTCAAACTGTTATTGTTTCCGTCATCAATAGTAGACTACAACTGAAATCCTTCTATACTTGGGCAACTAGAAAGAAACTAATCAAGTTAGTTTGACCAGGTTAATGTGCCTGGTAAAATGGGTGCATTAGATAGAGTGGTTGACATGTTCCTTTATGGGGGGGGTACTTTTTTAATGCTCAATTTGGTTATATTTATTTAATTGAACATCAATCATTGTGTGGGTGGATGAATGAGGTAATATTTAACATCGAATGCAACTATTGGTTGAGATGTTCTTTTACTGGAAAGGAGTTCTTTTTTAGTGTTCAATTTGGTCTTATTTATTTAACTGAGCTTCAATCATTGTGTGGGTGGGTGAATGAACTAGGTAATGTTTAACAACTTATGCAATTATTAAATTCTTTGATTCTGGGATTGATGGAGCACCTCCCAAGTCTGCAATATTATGATTGACATAAAGGGACCCTGAGAGGATGATAGAGAAACAACAATTATGACTAGAATTATATATGAAAAATGATATAATAATAAATAAAATAAGACTAGAATGAAATGAAAACACTGAAATGGTTCCTGTTGGTGAAATATAGCTGAACTAGGATGTTGTAAGAAGGCATGGAATATTTTTTTCCTCAGTTTCAAGATACTGAAAATAAACTGCTTCTGTTTTAGTGTGACACTTTCGTAGTTGACTCAAATATTAGTAACATTTAACAAAGTTCTATTTTTCTTTGATATATTTGAAATAATACATTTGATTAAAAAATAGTTGGCAACAAGAAAGGTAGTCTTAAATATTAATAAACTATATGAATGTTTATATAAAAAAGTATTTCATGCACTGCCTATTAGAAATAAGCACTCTGGAGTGTCTTATAAGCTTTCCTTGAGGTTAAATAATTAATGAAAATTTATCAAAGCTTAATTAAGTCATTGGCTTTAAATGATAAATGGAAATTCAAGCATTATCTTATCAATGTAATTCTCCAAGGTTTAATATATGCACACATATTCAAAATATTTCTTAAGCAACATACAAGGATTCAATTACCTATTTTCAGCCTAGGAAAATGTTGACATTGCATTTTCAAGGAAGAAACTGAGTTAAGTATAAAAGCTTTTGCAACATAGATGTTCCATATCTTTGTATCATTGATAATTACTTTTCCTTTATTATTAACGCAATGACTAAGTTCTTTATTCACTTTCAACAGCAGGAAACTCAAGTTCAGCTTTCTCTGAAATAATTTTGTGTTTTCCTACAGAGATAACCAGGGAAGGGCATTCTCCTGTGTCACAGTCACAATCTGTCGACTCTTACTGGTGCTCTCTGTCTGAATTTCCCTTTCATCAGCTCTATCTCTGCCTGCTACCTCTCTATGCTGATGAGACCTTATCCTTAGTCCCTAAATGCCCATGCACTCACCCTTTATTTCACAACTACATGTGTATCTGGCAATAGATAACTGTTTTTAAAAACTTTGTTAAAGTTATTGGTGTGGCGAAGGGACATATGCAAAAATTCTTACTTGAAAAATGTGTAATTGTTCTTCCTTCCTTCCTTCTTTCCTTCCTTCCTTCCTTCCTTCCTTCCTTCCTTCCTTCCTTCCTTCTTCCTTCCTTCCTTCCGTTTGTCATTTATCGAGTGCCTACTATGGGAGGGCATTCTGGTAACCATCCTCCCAATAAGGATCATTGTCAGCATCTGTGAAGAGGAAATTATCATACAATAATTGTAGTGTTTGGGTCGCAAGACTTAGGTCAAGAGCTGGCCTCCTCACTTATAATATGTATGACCTTTAGTTGGTTATGAGCATTTTATAAACTTTAATAATATCTTCCCTATTAGTGTAGCAATAATAATAACAATAATAATAACCTGTTAAGTGTGTTAAGAAAAGGAAAGAAAATAATGCATAAGATATTCTCAGCATAATGTCTAAAATTAAGCATGCCATAAATGTTAGCTGCTATCATGTCTAGTTTTATTATTATAATAAAAATATTGTTATCATTATATAATAGATGCTGGAAAATCCCATTTGGTAATTGACTTTTTCAGTTCTCTGTTAGTTGTTTGCACGAGTAAGTTGAACAATTTTGCTTGATATATCAGCACAGACATAACTCATTCCTAGAGCAAAACACCACAGACAACTGAAAAACTTCAGAATCAATGCTGAGAATCTTGAGTTACTCAGAAGAATTTCCCAGGTTGACTCAGAAAATATCTCCAATCAGTCCATCCTGTCCAAGCAGGCATACTGTGGACATTCTGCACCTGCCACAATGGTTGCTTCTAACAACCTCCTTTTTTTTTGTTCATGTTGCACTGGAGTCCTTTGGGGTATTATCTCTTCTTCCAGTCTTGCTTCTGTCTTTAGATTAGCTGCTAAACTTCATTTATCCACACTCTCTCTGAAAACCTTGGCTCCAAATGTGCTCTGACACTGACACTTTCCAAGGGAACTCAGCTGCTACGAGAAGGATACTGTGTCCCGCTGAAGCACCTGGCACTCACACCCTGTTTCCATCCTATGAACACAGTCTTGTCCACCTAGCCATCAGCAAAAGAGGAAAGTGGTCAGGCTGTAAACACTTTTTTCCAATAAAGCCCAGTGTTTATTCAAGCAGTAAGCCTTGTTTTTTCCTGAAATCACCATAATTATCTCTTTAAAATTTATGCATAAGAAAACTTTGTATAGTAAAAATGTGTTCCTATTTTATGATATAATACTTATACCATAACATAGGACAAGGACGTTAGACAGTTTGTGTTGAATAACAAAAGAGAAAATTTTCCCATGAAAATATTACTGCAATTTAAATGCAACTAAAAACTTTCATATCTTGAAAATTGTCAAAACTTTAAGACAGTATTTACCGTATACTGTAAGCCACTATTTTTACATTTGGCAGCCTATCTGGTGTCTTTCTTTTCTTTTACTTCTTTCAAATCAGTGGCCATTATAGAAGCAGGAACCTAGATTCACAGCACTATTGATTAATACGTTCCACTCTGTCAGTTTACATATTCATCAATTCTTTCCCACATATATTTTACTTCACAGTTCAGGAAAGAAAACATTCACATGCAATACTCTCAGATTGCCAGTTTAGAGATATCCTTCTTTATATCAGATTCCTTAATAAAATAAACATGAACCATAAAACCACTAGAAAGAGCACAAATCATGCACAGAATTAGATTATGTGTACTGAAATTATGAAATTAAAACATTAGAAAATTATGAAGTATTATCTATTTTCAAAAAACACACATGAAATGAAAAGGTAACATGGTAAAATAAAGGTTAAATACAGAATAATAATTTATTGGATATAAAGAATTAATAGTAAGATAAATTGGAAACATGTCATATTCTTTCAAAATCTAAGGCCATTTTATGTGACTAATTAAAAACATGACTTTAATGAAAATTATTAAATCTGCAGTTTGAGGTATGTCATTTCTTTTTTCACTAGACCCTCTAAAGAAATATAATAAAAGCATGTTACATTTTTATTGAGAAAATAAAGTAAGCATTACAAAATGTGCAAAGTAGTAAATAAGCCAATTCACATAGTCACACCATAGCATGGTGATCCTGAGCAAAAGACTGGGACGTTCCTCCTCCACGCCTGTCCCTGCTCACCTGGTTCTGGATGCGGGAACTGGGACAGCTGCTCCACAGTCTGTGTCCCATTGTCCTCATCTGGAACGGGGTGATGTGAACAGTGCTAGTTCACAAGCCTACGTGAGTCAACGTATGCAGAACTCTGAGAGGAGCACTTGGCACACAGTACTGGGACATGCTGTAGTTTGTGACTATTATTAAGGAGGTGAGAATACTTTTAAAATAACCAGTAAACTGTCCTCAATATTTTGAAGAAAATTGAGATCGAGAGAAGATCAGTGATCTCTGAGTATAAAAGGAAGGCAAATAAATGTATCAGTCCTGAAAATAAATTGTGGTGTTGTTCTTATGTGTTACATCTGTTTGAGAATTCCTTTTCTTCGGGAAATTTTATAAAATCATCAAATTTTGTCAAACATGTTATACTGACCATGCCATTTGTGCATTAAGCAGATCGACTTGGTGGACTACTCCAGCATTGAGGAACTCGCACACTGAAGGCAATCAGTAGAAGCACTGGGAACATTTTGGACAAAGTGAAAACAGTGCATTTATGGTAAGTTTTGAATTAGAAAAATAACAAACCCTGAGGAAACAAATTAAGAAAACTAACTAGAAGAAAGAGCTAGAGAGTGAGAAGCGAAATTGAATGTTCTTTCTGACATTCACTGCTGCTCAGGTCAGAGTTGGTGTTACACCTGAATACCTTCTGAAAATAGAAAAGCAAACTGCCACAAGAGAAATACTGCCTTATCTTAGCAGGATGCTAAATGTTCTGTACCCTTGAAACAGTGCTCGGGAAATAATAGCCTGCTTGTGGTAATGGGAGCAGATATTGTTGTCTGAAAGCACTTCCAATTACATTTTAAATTCCCCTGTGTTGCAGAGAATTGTTAAGACCAGCTTTGAAGTATTGTGTGGGGAAATGGAAAGAGAAATTCACTTACAATTTTATTCTAATGATTCAAGAGCATTGAGGCTGAGCTCAAAAACTCTGCAAATGAGCACAAATTAAATAAGCAATACACAGTAGTGACAAATGAACACAATATACATTTTCTCCAGTTTTACCAGTGAAAGTAATTAAAGACAGATATGATGCTTAGCAATGGGAGGGTCATTACTTTTTTGCTGATAATTTATAATATGCACTATTTAAGTAGAAAGAATAACTTTATTTGATAAAATGTCTCCCAAAGTCAATATATACCTTTTGCACAATTAAATTAAAAGGTTTAAATATGGCAAGTTGAAAATTGAAATGCAATATTTCTATTCATATAAAGTAAAGCTGCAATTTTTCATTAAACTAAATGCATAAGAAAAATGTTTTCATCTAGCATACTTGAGCACTATCACTGATTTTTAATTTCTGAGTGTCTGATAGCCACTGAAGACTGAGATCTCTTTTGGTACAGAACTATTATCCCAAGATGTGGACTGTGTCTGTCAGTGCAAGTACAGTGAAAGAAAGACACAATGTTTCCACTTCATTCAAATTAAAATCCAACAAAGAAACAAACAATATTTAACTGCCTAAAATAGTTATGAGTTATGTAGCAAATTTTGTTTTAGTATGTAGTGTACTATGCTATACACTGTAATTCTTATTTTCAGTTAATGAGACAAGAATGCTTTGTACTACTAGTACAGGTTCAAATACTAAATTAGGTAGTATTTTTACACATAAATACACACACTTGCACACATACCCAAATATACACAAAGAATTGAAACTGAAGGAACTTAAAATTATTTACAAAGATAAATATACATACATTTCAAATATCAAAAATCAAATCATCACATTGATACTATTATTTCTGTATTATTTATGTTTAATATATGTGAATAGTTCCCAAATTTGCCAATTTTTTACTATATTTAATAATTTCTTCCGGGCATGGTGGCTTATGCCTATAATGCCAGCACTTTGAGAGGCCAATGCAGATGGATTGCTTGAGCTCAGGAGTTTGAGACTAGCCTGAGAAACAGAGAGAGACCCTGTTATATTAGTCAGTTCTCACATTGCTATAAAGAAATACGTGAGTCTGGTTTAATTGGCTCATGCTTCTGCAGGTTATACAAAAAGCATAACAACTTCTGCTTCTGGGAAGGCCTCAGGAAACTTGCAAACATCGTAGAATGTGAATGGCAACCCAGGTGTCTTAAGTGGTGCAGCAGGAGCAAGAGAGTGAGGGGAAAGGTACTACACACTTTTAAACAACCAGATGTCGTGATAACTCACTCACTCACTATCACAAGAACAGCACAGAAGGGATGGTGCTAACACATCTCTGATAACTCTGTCTCCATGATCTAATCACCTCTCACCAGACCCCACCTTCAACACTGGGGATTACAATTCAAGATGATATTTGGGCAGGGACACAGACTCTAACCATATCACCTGTCTCTACAAAAAGTACAAAAAATTAGCTGGGTGTAATGGTATGCATCTGTAGTCCCAGTTACTTCAGGAGGCTGAGTTGGGGGAATCGCTTAAGCCCCTAAGGTCAAAGTTTCAGTGAACTGAGATTGCACCCCTGAACTCCTGCCTGAGCAACAGAGCAAGAACCTCTCTCTCTCAAAAAAAAAGGATAAAAACTAAATTAGCCAGATGTGGTGGTGCATGCCTGTGGTTCCAGCTACTTAGGAGGCTGAGGTGGGATGGTCACTTGAGCCGGAAGTTGAGGCTGCAGTGAGCTAAAATCACACCACTTCACTCCAGCTTAGGCAACAGGGTCTCACTCTATGTAATATTTTTTCATGTTACGTATAAGTTTGATCTTGAAGCAAAATCATAAGGAATCTAGCACCAATATTTTATTTATTAAGAAGCCCAGGCCAGGTGCAGTGGCTCATGCCTGTAATCCGAGCACTCTGGGAGCTGGAAGCAAGCAGATCACTTGACCCCAGAAGTTCAAGGCCAGCCTGAGCTGTGAGTAGTGAGGCCATCTCTACAAAAAATTTAAAAATTATTTTGATGTGGTGGTGCATGCCTATACTCCCAGCTTCTTGGGAGGCTGAGGTGGGAGAATTGTTTGAGACCAGGAGGTTGAGGCTATAGTAAGCTAGGGTCACGCCACTACATTCCAGCTAGGGTGACAGGATGAGATGTTGCCTCAAAAAAAAAAAAAAAAAAAAAACAGATTTGCTTTTTTTTTTTTTTTTTTTTTTGGGCAAGAGACTGACTAGACACAGCCAGGTGGAAGAGCTGCCACTGCAGGACTGAAATGACTGGCACACTCCTAATAGATCTTCAGAGGGAAGGCATCAAGGGTAAAGGGAGGAAAGACACAGAAGCTGGGCTGAAGGGGGAAGAAGCTAGGAAGCCCACAAGGGGCAACAATGCGCCAGGAATTGTTCCTGGTCCCCAATGACTCTGAGGGAAGGATGAGTTGAACTGGCAAGGAGCAACATGCTCTCACCATAACTCTCTGGAATCTTGGCAGGAGGAGACCCCTTGACCACCACACGCACTTGAGTTGGCAGGGAGTGCTGCTTAGAGAAATGGTAGGGCTAGCAAGCCAGCTGATGTAGAGCCCAGAGAGTTTAATGAAGAAGGGTATACAGCAAAGCCAAGCCAGGGATGCCATCCTCCTAGGCTCAACTGGCTCCCATAGTAGACTTTAGTCCCAAGGGAACTGTTGGATCTGAACTCTGCAGAGAAGCCTTGCCCGTCAGACATGGCCACTCTGACCTGAGCTCTCCTTGGTCTGCTATCCTCACCTGGGACCCCAGTCTGGTCATGACTGCTTGGAAAGCAGCCTCAGGTTCACTGGGGCCCTGCGTCATAAGTTTTGTGCTGGCAGATGGTGCCTCACCAGCAGAGGTCTCCAGTGGTGCAGCCCCCATGGCCATGCAGCATCTTACACACTCCTTCCCCACAGTGTAGCATCCCAGGGCCCATAACAACTCCCTGACATCACTTTGCCAGTGCATGTGTGCATGGGTTCGTCTTGCTTTTCTTGCCCCACCAACATGAGTGTGTGCATGCATCCTGCCCTGACACTGCTGTGATGGGGGTGCAATCCACTTCCCTCTCCCTGCCAAACATCATTGCTGTTGAAGCCTTGGCAGGCACAGAGCCAGCCAGCCCTACCCCTATCAGTGCCCTGCCCCTGTGTCAATACTGCCATGGCACTGAAACTAGGCACAGAAAGAGCAGATCCTCACCAGCTCTGAAAAACTACCTCTTCCTGCAACACACACAGAATGGGCACAGACCTGGGCCCACCATCACCTTGCTCCTGTGGTAATAAAACCACCAATGAAGCCACATGCACAGTCACCAGCAGGGGCGCCCCCACCCTCCCAACCACATTGCCTTCACCACTGTGGTTAACACCCACAATGAGACAAGCACCCCACACCCACCAGTACTCTGCTGCAGTCAACAAGTGTGCACCCCACAGTGCTGTCAGTGATGCTACTACTGGCATATGCAAATGAGTACAGATCCCACTGTCATGCCACTAAGAAATGCTTTGACTGACACCACCTATCAGAGTGAAGCAACCAGAAGTCCAGGAGCACTATGCCCTTTAACCCAGTGCAGTAGATTTCTAACATCAGGGAGCAAAAGAACAAAGTTAGGGCCTGATAGAAATCCCCCGGAGTTAAAGCATGCAGTCCAGGAGCTGGGAACTACGCCCCCTAAAATTTTCCCAGAAATGAAGCCAGTTGGCTGACTCCACCTTATACCACAATCAAAACCCTCAAAATCATCAAACAAAATTAAAGAGAAAAAAAAAAACATCCAAAGGCCAGCAGCCTCAAAGATTGAAGGAACATAAGCCCACAAAGATAAGAAAGAATGAGTGCAAGAACCCTGACAACATAAAAAGCCAGAATGCCTTCTTTTCTTCAAATGACTGCACCACTACTCCAGCAAGCGTTTTGAACCAGGCTGAGATGGCTGAAATGATGGAAATAGAATTCAGAGAATGGATATAAAAATATCATTGAGATGCAGGAATACATTGAAACCCAATCCAAGGAAGATAAGAATCACAATAAAACAATGCAGGAGCTGACAGAAAAAATAGCCAGTAGAGAAAAGAACATAACTAACTTGACAGACTGAAAAACACACTATCAGAATTTAATAATGCGATCACAAGTATTAACAGCAGAATGAACCAGGTCAGGATAGCATCTCAGAGCTTAAAGACTGGCTTTCTGATTTAAACAGTCAGACAAGTGTCCCGACCCGCAGGACAGTCGAACGGACCCTGGAAGGGGGAGTGGGAATGGAGGAGACAAGAAAACACGAAAAATGGAGACAAGACAAATAGCCTGATCAAGTCTTGTTTAATGGTGGCAGTGCAATGCCTTATATAGGCTGGCAGGGGAAGAGGTTGGGCCAGGGCGGTGATGGGGGGCCGGGTTTTCTCAAATTACAATCGCGCATGCACCATAGGCTGCATATCTTCCTGGGCGCGAAAAAGGTTTGCGCGTGTGCGGGAAAGGTTTGCGTGCGCGCGGGAAAGGTTTAGGCGCACGTGGGAGAGGTTTAGGCGCGCGCGGGAACAGTTTGTAATGAAGAACCCGGAAATGTGACACTTTGCGGAGATCAAGCAACAGAAGTTGGCTAATTCCGGGCCTCATGGCTCCGGACAGGTCCCACTTTTTTATATATATAATTGTAGCTAGAAGATTGTCCCTCGGGAACTGCACCTGTCTTAGGTTGGAGTAATGCATCTCATCACTGGTATCCGTCATGGGATTAGGCAGTAGCTTATGACGGCCCTCCTGTCTTAGGTTAGTGAGAGATGACACTCTCTTACCCGTCATTGGCTGTCCAGTTCAGCGCATAGGGAAGGTGGTCATACTGGGTGTGAGTATGAACCACCGTGATCTTCTTGTCTAGGCGATGATAATGGACCTGTATAGGTTTCGCTTGGATAGCCTCGACTTGTTGCTTAATGAATGTCATGAGCTTATTGAAGACCAAAGGTCCTACAGAGATTAAGAGCAATATGCAAAGCAGGGGCCCCAGGAATGGCATAAGATAAGGAAGGAGTCCATGGAACCCAGTCCAAAAAGGGTTATCGGTTATTTCTTTTCGTCGTTTTTCTAGGTCTTCTTGTAGACGCCTGATTTTATCTCTGACGATCCCGGATTTGTTGGCATAGAAACAGCACTTCTCCTGTAAAGCGAAGCAGATGCCTCCCTGTTCTGCAGTTAGTAAATCTAGGCCTCTTCTATTTTGGAGCACAACTTCTGCCAAAGAATCTACCTGATCTTGTAAATCTTGTATAGTACTTGAGATGGCCTGCATATCTGAGATCAATTGGTGAGACAATTTGGTGTATTGAGTAACAGAAACCCCTAGGCCTGTAGCCCCAGTTGCTATGGCAGTAGTTATGCCTAATCCTACAAGTAAGGGGATAAATTGTATTGCCCTTTTGTTTCTTCCTAAAAAGTGATCTATAGCTGGGATAGGTACAGGTTCATCTCCAGGGATAATGTCTATGTCTGGCAAAAGTGTGGCTAAGACACAGCATCCTGTCCAGTTAGTAGGTAAATAGGTATAAGCCCTATTATTGCCACATATAAAAACTGAGCTGTTTGGGGCACACACCTATTGGGAAATATTTGCTATGATGGAACAATTATTGAATTCATTGAATTCTACATCAAGGTCATAAGTGTTATTAAGGGGAGGGGAGTAGATGCAAGAGGAACTAGGAAATTTTAAAGGCTGCATTTTAAGGGGAGGAATTATGGCGCAAGGGGTATTAGATGTATAATTTAAGTCATTGCTGGGTATGGCAAGAGGAACGGGATCTCCTGATTGCAGATACAGCCAGCAGTCATTAGCTAGACTAGAGTTGGAATTTTTAAGCAGGTTATGAGTAGCAGTGAGGAGGTCAAAGGTCTGGGCATAAATTTTCTCCTTCCTTTGGGCTTTGGGCAAGGCCAAAGGGTGGTAGTGAATTTCCGGGTATAGGGACCTTTGCAACTCTTCAAGTTTTTTGTATACCCTAATTTCTCGAACCTTGTCTTGTGGTCCTCCTCCGTCAGAGATATGAAGAGGGGGGTGAATATTCCAGCAGACAGGCTGTCCTACAATTCCAGTACAGCCAGCTGATATAAGGTTATTGGTATTTCCTAAAACTGTAGGGACATTACCGGCCCCTATAGTAGGGGTTCTAGATCTTGTTAAGATAGCAATATAATATGTTTTATTGCCAGAGGTACATTCCAAATAAATCGTGTAGCAGGAACTATGCATAGCAGCCTTAAATGTGTCACAAGGGCAGGTTGTGGTACCCCCTCCGCTAGATATTCTTGGGGTTGACACACATCTCCACTTAAGAGAGTCATTAGGCAGGTATGCTGTGAAAGCAGAGCAGGACACGGTTGAGATGTATGTATTTGGAAGGGAGGTCACATATCCCCCCAAACAATCACAGGGCTTACCGTGTCATTTTTGTATATATGTAAGGGCCTCATGGGGATTACCGAAGCCGGCATAAACCTGGAATGCTTTGCAAATCAGCACCATGGTCCAGAGGGGCTTGTAGTTGGAGTTCATCTCTGCAATAGAGGAAAAGAGTGCTCTCAGGGAGAAAATTACTCCCTGGATTGGCTATTGTTAGGTACCCATCTTACCAGTCGCTCTGGTAGCCATCTGGCTGCATCATGAGTTTGAGAAAAAACACAAACTGAGCCTCTTCCCCAGATTAACACTGGGTCTGGGCCATGCATGTGTTGTCTAAGGGGTCTTTCCACTTAGACATTCCACTCAGCAATGGCCACCTCTACCTTATTAAGTGATAAAAGAGCTTCTTTGATAACGACCTAAGGGACTTAGGGTTGGGGTCACCTCTCAGGGTGTCGAATAAAGGTTTTAAGTCTCCCGTGGTGAGTTTTAAGTATGGCCAGAGCCAATTTATGTCTCCAAGGAGCTTTTAGAATTCATTGAGGGTTTGTAACTTATCTTTATGGATAACTGCCTTTTGATTAGTAATTTTAGGTCCATTTATTTGAAAACCTAAATATGTATAAGGGTCTTGTGTCCGGAGCCATGAGGCCTGGAGTTAGCCGACCTCTGCTGCTTAGTCTCCGTAAAGTGGAGACAAGATGACACATTTCTGGGTTCTTCATTACAAACCTTTCCCACGCACATGCTAACCATTCCCGCGCGGGCGCTAACCTTTCCCGCATGCGTGCAAACATTTTTCCCGCCCAGGAAGATATGCAGCCTACAGCGCAGGCACGATCCCGTGCCCGGGAAAATTACAAACCCATGGCACATGCGCAATTGTAATTTGAGTAAACCCAGCCTCCTGTCACCGCCCTGACCCAACCCCCTCCTCTGTCAGCCTATATAAGGCATTACACTGCCACCATTAAACGAGACTTGATCAGGCTATTTGTCTTGTCTCCGTTTCTCATGTTTTCTTGTCTCCTCCATTCCCACTCCCACTTCCAGGGCCTGTTCGACTGTCCTGCTGGTCGGGACAGTCTTGTAGTTGTATTTTTTCTGGAGCTATTTGTAACCCCGCTGTGGTTAGTTCTTGCTTGAGTTGAGCAAAACACTGTTAAACTTGTTCTCCCATTTTTCCTGCTATGAGGATTTCATCCATGTAATGTATACTATACATTTGTTTCCATGTCTCTCTAACTGAGTGTATGGCTGTAGCCACATATTTTTGACACAAGGTGGGACTGTTGGCCATACCTTGAGGTAACACTTTCCATTGGTATTGCTTCATTGGTTCTTTAAAATTTATAGATGGTAAGCTAAAGGTGAATCGTTGTGGGTCAGTAGGATGAAGGAGAATTATAAAAAAATAATCTTTAAGGTCTATGATAATTTTAAAATATCCTTGAGGGATTGCAACTGGAGAAGGTAGCCCTGGCTGTAAGGTACCCATAAGGACCATAGTAGCATTTACTGCTCTTAAATCTTGTAAGAGTCTCCACTTTCCGGATTTCTTTTTTATGACAAATATGGGGGTGTTCCAAGGAGAGTTGCTTTCTATAATGTGTCCTGCCTCTAATTGTTCCTGCACTAACTGCTGGGTAGTGGCAAGCTTCTCATTGGTTAGTGGCCATTGATCAACCCAAATGGGCTCATCTGACTTCCAAGTGATTGGGTCAGCACTTTTTTGGGGTGCAGGCATGTCAATGGCCATGGTTAAAAATTTCCAAGCCCCCTTTTATCCAATTTTCCTATGGCTGGGATTGGCTGTAAAATGCCATCTTCTCTTTTTCCTAACCCTTTCCCAGGGTGGTAGCCCTGAGCCAACATTTGTGCAATGACTATATCATTTGGGCTACACATCATGACCCTGATTTGGGAGAGAAGATCTCTACCCCAAAGGTTAACAGGCAAATCAGGGATAACAAATGGCTTAATGAGACCGGAATTACTTTCCTGATCTCTCCAGGTGAGATATTTGGAACTTTGTCTAGGGTTATTACTTTGCCCGATTCCTCCTAAATTTGTTAAGGTCTCTGAAGTGGGCCAACTGGAGGGCCAATCTTGTTGTTTAATAATTGTTACATCGGTTCCTGTGTCTATCAGTCCTGTAAATAACTTTCCGTCTACCCATAAGGTGAGAGAGGGTTTTTGATTAGTAATGGGCTGTACCCAGTGGATGTCTGAGGATCCGAATCCTCCCTTTCCTCTTAGGGGCGATTGGACTTTATTAGCTGTTTTTAGTGATGGTAACAGGAGTAACTGCACTATTCTATTCCCTTGAGGAATGATAATGATGTTGTCAATAGCCTTGGCCATGATTTTGATTTCTCCTATATAATCACTCTCAACTATTCCCGGAAAGACCTGTAGGCCTTTCATGGTGACGCTGCTTCTCCCTAGGATTAATCCAAACATGTTTGAAGGTAGGGGTCCATATACCCCAGTACCTAAGGCTTGAGGTCCCATTTCAGGGGTTAATACTGTGTGGGAGGTGGAACAGAGGTCCAATCCTGCGCTTCCTGGGGTTGCTCTACTAAGTTGTGAAATGGATTGTTGTTGGTTGGTACAAAACTGACCGCCCCATAAGCTTGTTTCGGGGCCTGGGGCCGGCCCCTCAATCCGTTTCCCTGTTGAGGTGTTAGGGGATTTCCTTGATTGTCAGTTTTAGATTTACATTCATTGGCCCAATGTTTTCCTCTTTTACACCTAGGGCACAGGCCTGGAGCTTTTGCCTCTAAGGTCTTAGCTAGCTCTCCCTTACAATCCCTAGCGAAGTGTCCCATTTTTCCGCACTTGAAGCACCCCTTGCTATTCTTATTTTTACTAGCGAGGAAGTCTTTTATGGTTTGTCCACTAAAGGCAGCAGCCATAGCCAAACCCTGTTGATATGAGGGCCCTATGTCTGAACAGAGGCGGATGTAGCCTGTTAAGTCTGTTTTCTTTCTATAAGGTCTGATTGCTGCCTGACAAGCCGGGTTAGTGTTTTTGTAAGCTAGCTGTTTTACATAATCCACCCCTGCTTCGGCATTTCCAAATATTCTGCTGGCCGTGGTTAAAAGTCTATGTACAAAGTCTGCAAAGGGCTCATCAGGCCCCTGTTTGACCCCCGTGAGCGAGGCTCCTGGATCCCCTTTAACAGGGAGTTTTCTCCAGGCTTTGGTAGCCGCTGCTTGGATATGGGAAAATAGTCCGGGATCGTACTGCATCTGAGCATTGGTTTCTGTGTAATTACCCGAGCCAGTTAGCATATCAAAATCCCAACCATTTCTGGCTTGTTGGTTTCTCTTGGCCGTATCGCTACAATTTTCATAAAATTCTGACTTCCAAATCAGACGGTCGCCTCCGGAAAGAACTGCTCTAACTAAGGTATTCCAATCTATGGGAGTGAGCCAATTTTCAGCCACAGATTCCACTATGGCCAGGGTGTACAGGGCAGTAGCTCCGTATGGCAAGACAGCGGTTTTTAGTTCTTTTATTACAGTAAATTCAAACCCATTGTGGTGTCTCCAGGCTCGTCCCTGCACATCTGTAGTTTCAGTTACTGGAAAACTGTCTCGAGGAGAGGAATCCTCCCTATCCCTACTACCAAGTGACCTTCCTTTTGGGACATGCTGTCCGGGTCTCTGAGGGTGAGAGTGTTTCTCTATTCCTTTAGGGTATCACTCTATCCCTTTAGGGTATCACTTCCTGTCCTTAATTTCTGCAATCTAGTGATTAAAGACTGATGTAGTTCTTCGAGCTTTATTTGCTCTTCAAGTTGTGCAATTTTTTCTCTAAGCTCCTCTTTGGGTCTATTACTGCCATCACTGTGGGGGCAGAAGCCTTAATATAGGGAGGGGGATAAGTAAAAGTTTGTGGCCAGTCAGAATTATGATATTTTGCTGCCTCTTCCTCTAAATTATCCCAGTCTACTTCTGAAGGGTTAAGGTTATTTTTACTTTTGTTTTCATTAGTTGTAGGTAAAACTGAGTATTTTTTGGCCTTTTCCTTATTTGATGTTTCTATATTTGTTATTGAGGGGACCCCAGCCTCTTCCTCGTCGCTTTGTAGCAATATAAGGTCTATTTCTTTGTGAGGCGTGGATTTTTCGAGGTCGGTTTGGGAACTGCCTCTTAATATTTCCTCAGTCTGAGTAACCACCGCCATTACCTCAGGATCTTTTTCTTTTTCCTTTTTATCTATTATATCTTTGATCAGATTCCAATAAGAAAGGCTGTTATTGGAACATTTTCTGGTCCAAAAGTACTATAGTAATCTTGAAAACAATCTCCCACCCTACGCCACCTCTTTATGTCAATGGTTCCCTCTTGTGGAAACCAAGGGCAGGTATCTTTTACAAAATCAAACAACTTAAACAAATCATTACTTTTAACCCTTACTCCTGGTGCTTTTAGGGCCTCTTTTAACTGCCCTACATAAATCTGATGCTGGCTTAATTCTTGTCCCATAATCAGACACTTTTACATACCTCTGGTTCCAACACAGCAGGTTACCGCGACTTCCGGAGGAATTTCTTCCACTTTTACTTTCGGCCGACTCTAGTGCCTTCTTTCTCACTTTTTCCCCCGTGTCCAGGTCCCTGTTTGGGCGCCAGGTGTTCTGACCCGCCGGACAGTCGAACGGACCCTGGAAGGGGGAGTGGGAATGGAGGAGACAAGAAAACACGAGAAATGGAGACAAGACAAATAGCCTGATCAAGTCTCGTTTAATGGTGGCAGTGCAATGCCTTATATAGGCTGGCAGGGGAAGAGGTTGGGCCAGGGCGGTGACGGGGGCGGGGTTTTCTCAAATTACAATCGCGCATGCGCCATAGGCTGCATATCTTTCTGGGCGCGAAAAAGTTTGCACACGCAGGGAAGGTTTGCACGTGCACGGGAAAGGTTTGCGCGCATGCGGGAAAAGTTTAGGCGCGCGCGGGAAAGGTTTAGGTGCACGCGGGAACAGTTTGTAATGAAGAACCCGGAAATGTACCATCTTGTCTCCGCTTTGCAGAGATCAAGCAACAGAGGTCCGCTAATTCCGGGCCTCATGGCTCCGGACAGACAAGAATAAAGGAAAAGGAATGAAAAGAAATAAAACTTCCCAGGGATATGAAATAATTTAGAAACCAAATCTATGACTCATTGATGTTACTGAAAGACATGTGGAGGGCATAAGCAATTTGGAAAGCATATCTTAGGATATCATCCATAAGAACTTGCCCAGCCTAGCTGGAGAGACCAACATGCCAATCAAGAAATGCATAGTACCCTGGTAAGATCTCCACAAGAAGTTCATCCTGAAGGCACATAATCATCAGGTTTTCCAAGGTCAAAATGAAAGAAAAAGTGTTAAAGCCAAGTGGAGGGAAAAGTCACGTCACCTGCAAAGAAAAGTTCATCAGACTAACAGCAGATGTCTCAGTAATAACCCTGCAAGTCAGAAAAAATTGGAGGCCAAAATTCAACATTCTTAAATAAAAGAAATTCCAACACAGAATTTTATATCTAGCCAAACTAAGCTTCATAAACAAAGGAGAAAAATGTTTTTCAGACAAGCAAATGCTGAAAGAATTTGTTACCAACAGACCTGCCTTAGAAGAGCTACTGAAAGAAGCACCAAATCTAGAAAAGAAAGAACATTACCAGCCACTACAAAAACACAATGAAGTACACAGACCTGTGACACTATGAAGCAACCATATAAACAAGTCTGCATAATAACCAGCTAACATCAGAATAACAGGATCAAATACACACAAACCAGTATTAACCCTGAATGTAAATGGGCTAAATGCCCACATTAAAAGACACAGAGTGGCAAGTTGGATAGAGTCAAAACCCATTGGTATGCTGTCTTCAAGAGACCCATCTCACATGCAATGACACCCATAAGCTCAAAATAAAGAGATGGAGAAAAATCTTCCAAGCAAACGAGAAACAGAGAAAAGCAGGAGTTGCAATCTTAATTTCAGACAAAATAGACTTTATACCAACAAAGATCAAAAAGGACAAAGAAAGACATTACATAATGGTAAAGGGTTAAATTCAACAAGAAGACCTAACTATCCTAAATATATATGCACCCAACACAGAAGTACCAATATTCATAAGGCAAATCCTTAGAGACTTTCAAAGACACTCAGAGTCCCACATAGTGGTAGATTTCAACACCCCAACAACATATTAGAAAGATGACTGAGGCGGAAAATTAACAAAAATTTTCAAGACCTAAACTCAGCACTGAGTCAGATGGACCTGATAGACATCTACAGAACTCTCTACCCAAAAAGAACAGAATATACATTCTTCTCATTGACAGATGGCACATACTCTAAAATCAATCAAATCATCAGACATAAAACACTTCTTGGAGAATGGAAAATAACTGAAATGATCGCAATCAATCTCTCAGACAACAGCACAATCAAGTTAGAAATCAAGACTGAGAATTCACTCAAATCTACACACAATTACATGGAAATTGAATAACTTGCTACTGACTGACTTTTGGATAAATAATGCAATTAAGGCATAAATCAAGAAGTTCTTTGATGCTACTAAGCACAAAGATATAATATACAAGAATCTCTGGGATACAGCTAAGGTAGTGTTAAGAGGGAAATTTATCAGGGGCCAAGATGGCCAATTAAAAGTAGCTGTGGTGCAGTCTCAGGATATAAAATTAAGGTGCAGAAAATCCCAAGCATTCCTATACAGCAACAACAGACAAGCAGAGAACCAAGTCATAAATGACCTCCCATTCATAATTGCTAAAAAGAGAATAAAGCACCTAGGAATACAGCTAACAAGGGAAGTGAAGGATCTCTTCAAGAAGAACTATAAACCACCACTTGAAGAAAGAAAAGAGAACACAAACAAATGGAAACACATTGCATGTTCATGGATAGGAAGAATCAATATAGTGAAAATGGCCATACTGCCCAAAGTGATTTATAGATTCAATGCTATTCCCTTTAAAAGATCACTGGTATTCGTCACAGAATTAGAAAAAAAAAAATGCTTTCAAATTCATATGGAACCAAAAAAGAGCCTGCATAGCCAAGATAATCTGAAGCAAAAAGAACAAAGCTGGAGGCATCATGTTACCCAACTTCAAACTGTACTACAAGACTGCATTAACCGAAACAGCATGGTACTGTTACAAAAACAGACACATAGACCAACAGAACAGAATGGAGATCTCAGAAACAAGACTGCACATCTACAACCATCTGATCTTTGAAAACCTGTCAAAAACAAGCAATAAGGAAGGAATCCTCTATTTAATAAATGGTGCTGGGAGAACTGGCCACCCATAGGCAGAAAATTGAAACTGAACCCCTTTCTTACACCCCGTATAAAAAATAACTCAAGATGAATTAAAGACTTATATGTAAAACTGAAAACTATGAAAACCCTAGAAGAAAATTTAGGTAATACTATTCAGGACATAGACACGGGCAAAGATTTCATGAAGAAAATACCAAAAGCAATTGCAACAAAAGCCAAAATTGACAAATGGGATCTAATTAAATCAAAGAGTTTTTTTTAGAGACTGAGCCTCACTCCGTTGCCCAGGCTGCAGTGCACTGGCACTATCTTGACTCACTGCAACCTCCACTGCGAATTGTTTTTCTTAACCTGTGTTCCTTAGACAGCAAAGTTAGTGAAAATTTCTCAGCAAGATTATATGCAGTCGATCTGTATTTCTGTTTTTCAAAAGTAATGCATGTGTATGCCTGTGGGTGTGTCTTGGGCTATGTGTGTGTTTTTATTTTATTATAGATAGTCTAATATAAAATTTGCTTAGTTCTATCTTTTTTCTCTTTGAGAGAAACATTGGAATAGAGTATCCAGAAGTGTCTGTACCCACAATTGTTAATAAACAGCTTCTACCAACCCAGAGCCTAGGCATAATTAATTATGGAGATGAGAATCTATGCTGCCTCAGTTCTTTAGGTTATATCAAGTTTTTCTACCAGCAGCAGTTTATACAGACATTAATAGGTCTCCCCCAAATGCCTCCCCACCATAACACTATCTAACACCTTAATCACCTTAGTTTTTACAGACAGAGCCATCTAGCATGTACTACTTGTCACAATATACTCATCTTACACACTTAAGGTGATTCATTAGTTCTGATAATGCTTCATATATCCCAACTGTTTCGTTTGTTTGTTTTTTTAATCTGGGCTCTGGTTTACTCTTAAAGCTTTAAACATGGACAGAATTCAGTAGCTGAATAAATAAATAATCAGAAAATCCTGATGATTAATTTTGTGTGTCAACTTGCCTGGGCAATGATGCCCAGCTATTTGGTCAATCACAATTTTGGATATTTCTGTGTAGAATTTTTTGTATTAGTTCAATATTTAAATTTTTGAGTAAAGCAGTTTACCCTCTTTAACATGAATGGGACTCAACCAACTAATTGAAGAGTTTAAGAGAACAAAGCCTGACCTCCTCCATGCAAAAATAAATTACAACAGCAGACAGACTTTGGACTTGAAATGGAGCTCTCGTAAGTCTCCAATCTGTCAGCCTACCCTGTAGAATTTCGACTTAACCAAGTCTTCACAACCTGTTAAAATGTCTTAAAATAAGTCCTTAAATAAGTCTCTCTGTGTATATATATGCATGCCGTGTTGGTTCTGTCTCTGGAGAATACTGACTAATACATATGTCTTTATAAATTTGTGACTGTCTCAACTTTTAGAACTTTGTGGGATTGCCAGTTCTGCTGATAGTGAAATTATTACTGAAGTACCAGGAGTTCAGTCTAGGTCCTACTGCTTCACTGCACAGAAAGCCAGTCATTGAGACGAGTTTTGCTTGGGAACAAGGTTTTATTCAGGTGTTGCAGCCAAGGAGAATGGAATATCAGCCTCAAATCCATCTCCCTGATGGATTGAAATTAAGGTTTTCTATAACAGGCGAGAAACGTAACCATGTGTGAGAAAACAGAAATTAGGGAGGGGTAAGAAAGAGGAGTTGGTCAATAGGAAGCCGGTGGTCACTTAGGCAATTGTGATGGGTATAGAATCCTGAATCTCGTTGTCCAGATGTGGTGACTTGGTAAGTTTCATGTCTTTGATATCTGGGAGACCTGATGGTTGGTTTCCTGGAAAAAAAAATCAGATAAGACAATTGTAACTTTCTCAAGTTTTAAGCCTGGGAGGATCAAATTTTATGTTTATTCAAAAGAATCCCTAAATATCATTTCTATGGGACAATTGGTCTCATTTCAAAAACTTAAAAGACAGCCACCAATTTGCTGCAGGAATGCATTTCCCTCCTTTTCCAGACTATCATGGCCTTGCCTCCTGCCCTGTTTTGCTTAGGCCCATTGTTGACCCTAAGACCTCTGAGCTGCACGAGCCATCACCAGAGAGAGCACCATCCATTCAAAATAGAAAGAATTATTCAAGTAAAAAAACTGAGTTAGTTTTCTAGGTGTATATGTACATCTTACAGAAGTAGATATTTTAAAGTAATATTTACTAAATGTAATATTTATTATATATTAAAAAATAGAAAAAGTAGTTTAAAAACATTTTATTTTTTGTTAAGTCACAAAATTTTCTGTGGAATGTATATAATTTGTGCATGTATAAAATGACATTTATATCTACAAATGTAAAAATATATTTTATATATATATAGTGAAATATACAATGAATACATCTACATTTGAGATCATCTGAGATTTATGTTCTTTGATTTTTCGTCCTTCAGTTGTGTGAACTGTACTATTTGGAGATCAGGGGGAAAAAGTATTTTTCAAATATTTATGAAGAGTAATGGAAGCTTGTGGATTCAAACAAGGAAGCACTGGAAAGAGCAACAGGGATGAATTTGATATATCAGGATGTGAAAAGATGCTCTTTAAATTACACAGAAAAATAGCACAAAGAACACAAAGCCTTACTGACCAAAGTTTTTGTTGCTCTTTGTTAGTTTTTTTTAGCCTAAATACAGTAAGATGATCCTTTCGAACAGGGAATGAAGTTAGGGAATATGAGAAGCAGGAGGGGAGAACTCTGCTTTTTTGACTGATTTTGTCCCTTTCTCTAGAGGCATTCCTCTTGGTCAAAAGCACCAAGACTGCTTGCTGACAATTGTAAAATTTCTCTGTGTAAACTTTAAAGGGTGGTTGAGAACAAGAGAGGGATATGAAGACTGGAGGTAAGTAAAGTTGCCCTTATGAAAGGTAAACTTTGTTAATTATCCCGAGGCCATAGCATAGAGGCTAGGCCAAATTGCTGACAGCTTTTTAAATAACTAGGCTGTGAGCAATGGGAAAAGATAGATAGATAGATAGATAGATAGATAGATAGATAGAGATATAGATATATAGATATAGATATATACATACACACACACATATATAGAGAGAGAGAGCACCCAGTGCTCTTAAGTTATGCTAAATATGCCATTCTGGACACCGGGAAAATCAACAACAACAAAAACAATACAACATGGGCTCATGAGAACAAGAGAATGGTAGACTGTTCTCATATGACCATTTTTAATCAGACTTATTACACCAATAATTTAGGAGAATAACATGTGTCTTAGTCAGCTCAGGCTGCTGTAAAAAATTACCATAGGCTGTGTGGCTTAAATGACACATATTTTTTTTTCTTCTTGCAGTTTTAAAGCCTGGAAAGCCTGAGATCAACGAGCCAGCATATTCAATCTGGTGAGGGCTGCTTCCTAGTCCGCAGATGAGCATCTTCTTACTGCATTCGCACATGATGGAGAACAGTGTGTTTGTGTTCTGGGAGGCGGGTGGGGAAGAGAGAGAGATAGAAAGAAACAGAGAGACAGAGAGAGCTCTCCTCTCTCCTCTTATAAAGGCACTAACCTCATTCTGAGGGCTCCCCCTTCATGATCTAATTACCTTCCAATGGTCCCACCTCCTAAAACTATTACTTTGGGGATTTGCATTTCAACATTGAATTTTCTAGGGGGGCACACACAGTTAGTCCATAACATAAATGATGTATTGTATTTCAAAATGGTTTGTCATAAGCCTCAGTGTATTTACATACTTAATTATGTGTGAGTCTGTATAAATACTTGAAATATTTCAACAGTTGTTATATAAATAGACAAAAGACGAAGCAAACTCCAGGCCTCTATTCTCAATTCTGGAATATAGGTTAATTTTTTGAAGGATTTCATAGAGCTTCTTGCTTGCTTATTAAATTTGCTAATGGCACAAAGCTGGAGGAAGTCCTAATGGGAACCAAAAGGAGACTGGGAAGAGCATGTCAAACACTTCTCTTCAGTCTTCTAGTCAGTATCTGAAAGTCCTTACCTCAACACTGACTCAGGGAACCATAATGACAAGCTCTGTTAAAGTGAAAATCCTTGTACTTTGTGCCTTTTCAAAAAATTATTTTTATTTGTTTTAGCTTAACATCTAAAGACTTCACTATTCCCTTTTAGTTCATTGAAATCATTGTTACATGTTAGAGTAAGCCAAGAACTTTTAAACTGCGGAGCCTTAATTGATTTCTATTTATATTTTTCTAGAAGTACAAACAAAACAAACTCAAAAATAATCACATTGAAAATCAGTCAAGAACACATGTGAGAAATGTGGCCCCTATCAAGAAGCACTTTATTTAGAGAGCATGAAAGGAAAGATGCCTTTTGAACACCAAGGGCAAATGTTTTGTTCCACCTAAAGGTGACTTTCAGCAGCTCAATTTATCTAGTTTTCAGCTTCTATGTTAGCCATAGTAAAATAGAAAATTACTTACTGAAAAACATTGATGAATAGTTTAAGATTTCTTAACATAAATAATATATATGTATTTGTATTTATGTGTGTGCATATGGATGTAGGTGTGTGTGTCTAGTGGGTATGAATATGTGCACTTAATTGGAGCTATGTAGGACCTTATACTAATGTGCGTTAATAAGAAATAATTCACCTAAGTATGTTTCTGGATTTGAGGAATGCTAAAGTTTCAAACCAACATTATTTAGGCATAATTTACATGTGGTAAATTTTATCTTTTGAAATCTTATGGTTTGATGACATTTTTTACAACAAAAATTAGGTTATTTGCATGACCCAAAGACTTCCTTCCTGTCTTGCAGTCAGAGCCCCTCATTTAACTCGAGTACTTGGCTAATACTGGACTGGATTCTGTACATATAGATTAGATTTTCCTTCTCTATAATTCATTTCAAATATAATTAGACTGTATGCACATAGTGTGCCTGTCTTCTTTATCTAAGCAACATGTTCAAGTCATCCACTTTGTTGTGACTATGTAGTTCATTTCTATCTATGGTTGAGGAATTTTCCATTGCAGGAATATACCACAACACATCTCCTTATCTGTTGATGAACATTTGGATTATATTTTCCAGGTTTTGGTTATTATGAATAGAATTCTTTTAAGTATTTATGCAGATATACATTTCATTTCTTTTAAGTAAACCACTACAAGAATTGTTGGGTCAAATCAGATGTAATATTATTTTGATAGCAGACTGCTAGATTACTTTGCCACGTTTGTGCTCAATATGGTTTCTAATAGCAAAGTATGAAAGTTCCAGTTGTTCTAATTTACCCCAGCACATGGTATTTCAGACATCTTATTCTCAGTCATTCTAAAGGATGGGAATTTCTCTAGTAATTAGTGATGTTTGACACTTTTTAGTCTGCTGATTAGCATTCAGATATATTACTTTTTGAAATGTCTTTCCAATTATTTTCTACTTTTAAAATTCAGTTATTTCCATTGTTACAGAATTGTAAATGTCTTTATAGACTCCAGATAGAAATTGTTGGTCAGATGTATGTTTTGCAAATAGAGTCTGCTGGTCAGCAGCTTGCTCTTCATTTTCTTAGTGATATAATTTTGAAGAGAACAAGTTTTTAATTTAAGTGAATTCTAATATTTAAATTTAGTTTATTTACTGGCTCACCTGTTTTTGTCTTATCTAAGGATATGTTTATCCTAAAGTTGAAAATAAACAAACATACAAACAAAGAAATTAACAAACTCCTAAGCTTTCCACCTAAAGTTTATAATGTTAGTGTTTACATTTAGATACATGTCATGACTTAAGTTAATGTTATGTGCAGATTGAGATAAGTTTTAACTTGGTTTTTCATGTGAATAGTCAGTTGTTCCAGCATCAGTTTTGGAAGAAACGATCCTTTCTCTATGAAATTTCCTTGACATTTTTGTGAAAAACATCATGATTTGGCAAATATCCATGAAACTATATGCAAACTCATTATTTTGTTACATTGATCTACATATCTATCCTTTTGTCAATAATTCTATGTCTTGATTACTGTAGTATTCTGGTAAATTTTGAAATTAAATAGTGTCTTGTAATTTTAGACTTTTCAATGTCATTTTGACTGTTCTAGGTACATTGTGTTTCCATAAAATTTTTGAATGAGCTTATCAATTTCTACTAAAAATGCCAATATTTGTATTGGAATTTCATTAAATTATAGATTTCATAACAATATTAAATATTTCAAATTATGAACAAAGTATATATTGCCATTTATTTAGGTATTATTTATATTACTTCAGCAATGTTTTGTAATGTTTAATCTGCTATTCAACTACATTTTTACTTGAATTTATCCCTAACTTCTTAATGCTTCATCTTGGCATTATAAATGATACTGCTTTGTTGCTTAGCTTTGATTTTCCAACTGTCTATTACTAGTATAAAAACATAATTTATTTTATATGTTGACTTTATATTTTTTGACCTTTCTAAATTCAGTTATTCCTCTAATAGTTTTTTTTTTTTTTTTTTTTACAATTTCTTAGGATTTCCACTTTATATGTTTGCATTACTTATTAATAAAGGCAGTTTTTTTTCTTTCTCCTTTCTGATAATATGCATTTTATTTCATTTTCTTACCTTGCAACGCTGGCTAGAAACTCAGTGCACTGATGAAACAAAAGTAGTCATAGCCTTATCCCCAGTGTTAGAAAAAACTTTAAACACAACGTCAGTGTAGGTTTCTTTTTTATGTACATTGTTAAGGTCAGGAATTTCCCTTCTAACCCCAGTTTGTAAAGCAATATATCAAAAATTACTCTTAAATGTTGTCTAATTATTTGCTCACACCTACTGAAAATATGTTATTAAAAAAATTTGTATGAATAAATTTAATGATATTATTTTTAGTCTATTAAACCAAAACTTAAATTCAACAGTGTTTAAAACTTTTGAGAGGAGTTACTAAGAGGAGTTACAAATAAGCAAAGACGAAGGAGAGGATAGAAGGAGACTGTGGAATTCAAATGAAGTCCGAATTATCACTATAAACTCATGTTTTCCTTAGTCCATTAAAAGACAGATTAAATTAAAACAAATTATAGACATATATTGCTTAGTATACATACAGCACATCTCAGTTTGTATTAGTCATATTTCAAGTTCTCAACAGCAATATTGGTAGTAGATACCATATTGGACAGAGCAGATTGAGACCATCTGTAAATGTTGCCAGCTTCCCTTCATAGACAATTCATGAGTGATTCAGAAGAGCCACGTTTCTTCAGAAAGAATGACAAGTACTTACCTTTTGCACCACAGTCCCCAGTCTCATGCCACCATGAAATGAGTCATGACACTCTTTCCTGCTTACCCATGGTTCTCTTAGGGTCTTCTTCTCATTCTGCCCCAGGCAGCAACTAAAAACCAATGTGTTGCATGGAGAGTGCACTTATTGTGTAGCAATGAAAAGTAAGCTTCGGATCCTCTCTCATCCATGTGTTCCTTCCAAGGCCTTTAGTGGGATATAACAATGTGCTCATAAGTTCCTATTATTGAAAATTTTGTAAAAGTAGGATGTTTAAGACAGTTTTTTTCTTTCTCTTCCTTTTGTATGTGGAGTGATGTTGGTGGGTGCTATGGTTTGAATGTATTTCCCAAAATTTATGTTTTGGGATCTTTATACCCATTGCAACAAAGTTGGGAGATATGGCTCAGCGGAAGTGTTTAGAACATTAGGGTTCTGCCCTGATAAATAGACTAATGCCATTATAAAGGGCTTGACAAGGGAAGTTTACTGTCTCTTGCCCTCCTGTCCTCCACCATGTGAGGATGCAGCAAGAAGGCTCTTGCAAGATACCAGTCCCTTGAGCATGACTTCTCGTCCTTTAGAACTGTAAGAAAATGAATTTCCCTTCTTTATAAATTGTCCAGTCAGTGCTATTCTGTTATATAGCAGCACAAAACAGACAAAGATAGAGAGGCAAACTGCTTTTGGAGAAATGAGGGAGTAGAATTAACAAGGAGTTAATAGAAGTTAATAGAATGTATTTATGTGATTTGTAATCACTTCCACTTATAGCCTCTGGGAAGGCTCTGCAAATAGAGAGTACAAAGCATATGAAGACCCATGTTTCATGGATCCCAAGTATAAATAATAAAAATGAAATTGCAATTAAGATTGCTGGAGGAAAAATTGAATTACCTTTCTATTATCTCTATATGAAATGATATTGCAACGTCATTGTTATAGGAAAACACATGAAAATATATGCAGTCCAAGATTGTAAGAGGGTATAGAGAAATATTGGGTCATTAATGAGTAAACAGCTATGCTATTTTTCTGAACATTTTGATTTTCATAATATTTGTTATCTTTTGAAAATTTTTAATTCATTATTTTTATTGTAAATGATTACTCACTGTTTAGTTTCCCTTTGTAATCATTTTTTTTTTTTTCTTAGAGAGGGTCCCACAAATTACATAAGCCACAAAACCTAGATCTTTCCCATTGCACATGCAATATATTCAATTTGTAATATCTGTTTTAATCATGATTTTAACTAAACCTTTATTGTAGAAAGCAAAAAAAAAAAAAAATGAGAACTTGCTTCAGACCCTGATCACAATTTATTTCCATGTTTTTCTTTTCATGAAATATAGAACATGTCCAAATTAGTGAAGAAGAAATAAAAGGGTGTCTATTGTTGCAGTATGACTTAATAATTGTATTGTAAACATTTGACTGAGTGATTTATCAAACTAGATTATGTAGTGGCTGTTGAGTTCAGATAGTGGTGAGCTGGTAAACTAGTTGTCCAAGAAAAAAAGGCCTCATATGTAATGTTTGCGGATTTCCATTTATAAATGCTCCCACTGTAACCAATTCAATTTTATAAATGCCCCCACCATGATCCATTTCAAGTTAGTAACTGTTGTGGGAAGTTGGGGACCCCGAACGGAGGGACCGGCTGAGGCCATGACAGAAGAATAGAAATTGTGAAGATTTCATGGACATTTATTACTTCCCCAAGTTAATACTTTTATAATTTCTTACACCTGTCTCTACTGCAATCTCTGAACATAAATTGTGAAGATTTCATGGACATTTATCACTTCCCCAATCAATGTTCTTGTGATTTCCTATGCCCGTCTTTATTTTAATCTCTTAATCCCATCATCTTCATAAGCTGAGGATGTGTGTCACCTCAGGACCCTGTAATGATTGTGTTAACTGCACAAATTGTTTAAACAATATGAAATCTGGGCACCTTAAAAAAAGAACAGGGTAACAGTGATGTTCAGGGAGCAAGGGAGATAACCGCTGGGGCTACCTACCTGAGAGCCGGGCGGGACAGAGTCATATTTCTCTTCTTTCAAAAGCAAATAGGAGAAATATTGCTGAATTTGTTTTCTCAGCAAGGAACATTAATGAGAAAGAGAATGTGTTCCTGGGGGAGGTCTCTAAAATGGCTGCTCTGGGGACATCTGTCTTTTACAGTTGTAGGTAAGCAATGAAATAAGCCCCAGTCTCCCTTAGCGCTCCCAGGCCTATTAGGATGAGGAAATTCCTGCCAAATAAATTTGGGCCAGACCAGTTGTCTGCTTTCAAACCCTGTCTCCTGATAACATGTTATCAGTGACAATGTGTGCCTGAAACTTCATTAGCAATTTTAATTTTACCCCAGTCCTGTGATCTCTCCCTGCCTTCATTTGCCTTGTGATATTTTATTACCTTGTGAAGCATGTGATCTCTGTGACCCACACCCTATTCGTACACTCCTTTCCCTTTGAAAATCAGTAATAAAAACTTGCTAGTTTTGCGGCTTGTAGGGCATGATGAAACCTGCTGACATATGATGTCTCCCCCAGACACCCAGCTTTAAAATTTCTCTCTTTTGTACTCTTTCCCTTTATTTCTCAAACCAGCTGACACTTAGGAAACATAGGAAAGAACTCATGTTGAATTATCGGGGGCGAGTTCCCCTGATAACTAACCATTGGGTAGTAAGCTTACAAAACTCCTGAACAGATAACTATTGGCTTCCCCAAGTCTGATCCAGCCCCAACAAACCACTACATTCAGGCATGTTTAAACATATCCCTGATGAAACTGGTATTTTGTGGTCCTGAAGAGAAGTGAATGATTAAGGTTGGCAATGTTTCCCATCCCTATAATTGAACATAATATGATTTGTCAGCCCCACACTCTGTGGTTGACTTTCAGTTTGTGTTTCTGTTCTGTGTAGCACATAAAAAAGTCAACAATAGTAAATTATGTTGAACATCTACATTGGAAGGGGCCCAAAGTCTTTGTAAACATGAAATATCCATTTTATAGCACATATAATCAGGTAAATTGTGCTCCAGCATGATAAAATATAACTCCAAAGCCAGTGAAGCTCAAGCCACCGTAATCAGGGGGGTGTTATAATTCTCAGGGGACCCAGCATTACCTAAGTATTTAGAGCAGAAAACATGAGTCAGTGATTTGGATAATGCCCATCTATAAATAAACTTGAAACCAGAGTTGATATAGAGAAAGTATATAAATGCATACACATAAATATTGATATCCAAAATTTCCAGGTCACATATGAGGATCATTTGTATTTTCAGTGTTTCATTTCATGTTCAATGCTAATGGTCCCTCCTCCTCCCCGTTCCACAGGGTGGATCACCCCACAGAATCATGAAGTCAGCACCCCAATCCTTTTGTCTATCTGCGTTCTTGCCTTCGCCACCAAGCTTCCCACTCTGCTTGCTTTATCACTCACACCTTTACCAGAAGGAGATGAGGAAATTCCATGGCATTACCTCATTTAAATTCCTAAGGAATTCTCCATTGTTTAGGATATATGGATTAAATAGCTAACTATGATAGAAAAGTTCGTAACAATATGGTTCCCAGTTTTCTCTTCAGTTTTTCTTTGAATCTCTAAATCATATAAGTCTATGTTCTAATTACGTAGACTTACCACTTATGTTTTTGGGAGGAATAGAGGGGAAATCAAATTGTCATTGGCATCTGTGTGCTTTCCATTTTCTTTTTAGTTTTAACTAATATATAAAAATTGTATACATTTGTGGGATAAAATGTGATCCTTTGATATGTGGCCATATGTTTTCACCTGAGGGATGGGTGTAAACATATAATACAGGTAATACCTGTGTTACCCTTAACCTTATGAGTCATGTAAAACTCATGTTCTCCTGTGAGCATGCATCATGCTTTGCAAGCCATTTCCAAGACAAAGTGGTTAAGATTCTTTTTCCTCTAATTTACACTAAAGTAAAGAGCCAGCTTGCCCCATGTGCTCTCCCAGTTGTAATGTTTCATAAAATGAATATTTGAATACCTCTGCCATAAAAATTATTAAAGGATAGGTCATGTCTATTCGTATTTCATTTCCATCACCCAGGTACACTGCTCAATAAATATCTGCTAAATGAGTGGATGAATGCTGAATATGCCTGACTATTGACATGACTTGTAAATTTTACTCTACAACAATATGTAAAGATGACCTATATCAGTGAACTCAAGGCCAAGAAATGGTGAGTAGCTACTAGGACATATTATTTATATTGTGTATGACTGATGTCTTTGCTTCCTTTCATCTATATTGCAATTCATTTATATGCAATCAGATGCTTCATAAATCTTTTTTCTTCTCAACATTCATGTAATGTATAACATCATGGTCACCAACTCTAAATATTTTTGGTACATATTCTTATGGAGCCAGACTTGAAATGGTCTGTTAAGAATACTGCATGACCTTGAAGAGAAAATTATATCCTGTGTTATTAAAGGATCACTACTAGAAATATAGTAGCTATAATCAGTCTCTGATCATTTATCAAGAAATAGCTACTCCTATTCATCACAATTTTGTTGTCTAATAATTCCCTAACTATGAAAATTTAAATCTGACCACTGATACACAAGTGTTTTGAATAGAGTTAACATATGGTCACTTCTTGTACTAACTTAAAATATAATTAAATCAATTTTAAACGGAGATTTTATACTTATCCCTGGGGAAATTGTTAACATAATTCCACCATTCAGAGAGAAGGAAGATGCTTTGGGGTAAATACCTGGTAGTCAAGAAAGCAGAGTTGATTGACGGAGTCAGAGTGAAGAAGAGCATGTCCAATGTCCTTCAGTGATTTGGGAAATAAATACCAAAAATCTAAAAGTACAGGTAATAGCATGTTAGGATGCAAGAATACATTGTGTTTAGTTACAAATACAAAACCACCCACAAAGTAATTCTGAGTGTATCAGACGCTTCAAAAGAATAACAAAACACAAAGAACTGTGACTTTTCAGTCAATTGATAATCTAGATTCCCTTAAATAAAATGACATATGCTTTATGCTTTTTTTTTTTTTTGAGACGGAGTCTCGCTCTGCCACCCAGGCTGGAGTGCTGTGGCCGGATCTCAGCTCACTGCAACCTCCGCCTCCCGGGTTCACGCCATTCTCCTGCCTCAGCCTCCCGAGTAGCTGGGACTACAGGCACCCGCCACCTCGCCCGGCTAATTTTTTTGTATTTTTTAGTAGAGACGGGGTTTCACCGTGTTAGCCAGGATGGTCTCGATCTCCTGACCTCATGATCCGCCCATCTTGGCCTCCCAAAGTGCTGGGATTACAGGCTTGAGCCACCGCGCCTGGCTGCTTTATGCTTTTTAAATAAAATATATGAATATTTTCTGACAGATATTTTGGATGCAGTCACTGTTTCAAATGAATTGAAAATCACAATCAGGTGACTTTTACCCTCAACTGACTGGCATGACTCTTTTATTCCTCCTTCAATCTAGTAAGTAACATGTTACCTTCTCTTTTCCAAGCAAGGTGAGCTCCTCCACATTTATTCACTCCCATAGCATTCTACTCATATCTGTGTTATAGCACTTGCCATGTTTTACTAGAACTTGTCTGTTTGTATTTCTGTTTCCACCACTAGAATGTAAATCTCTTCAAGTTTAGAAATTGGATTTAGATTTAAAAACAACAACAACAAACTCCAAAACAAATCCTACCAATGTGTTGTTGCATTGCTGTTAATTGGTTCTTGATAACTGTGTGATGGATGAGCTATTTGGAAGCACTTTATATCTCCTCTTTGAAGTAACGACCAGACCGTAACACTGGGAGGCCTGTAGATGTAGTCAGCTCTCAGCTTCCTATTGGAAGAGGATGGCAGAAATTAGCTACAAGAGAATTCCCTGAACAGAAGGTTCCAGTCATGAGGTGAAATACAGGCCTATATTTACACCTGGAATCATTTCACTTCTACTTTGTGTTATGCTGGGTAGAGTAGTGAAGAACAGAACTGGAAGTGGTCTGAATACTGAAAAATCTGTTAGAGAAATAAGTGGACATGATTTTAAATATGCAAAATGCTGTTTCACTGCAATTAGCATAACAAGCCAAACTGCAAAGTTCTCTCCAAGACCCGATTTGTCAGAGCCTGAGCCTGACAGCCTTATTCATGTCTAAAACGCTGAACTTTAAGAAAAGCATAATGAAAGAGTTCCTTCCTTTTGGTATAAAATGATGAATTAATTTCACTAATTTTGAATTTAAGTGTGAGAACATACTAGGTGAAATAGTTGCATGTTTAGAGAAATATCTCAATATGAATTCCCTATAAGAGGATATTAATGGAAGTTGAGGCTAAGGTACCAAAATTCAAAACATGGTGAAAGTTCAAAGGGATGTTTAACACTATGATGCAGAAATTTCAAAGTAATTGGATGAGAACCATCTCAGGGACTGTCAAACCCAAAAAGAAGATAAAAAATGGTAGAGGGTATAAATTGGAGATCTGCTTATTGAAATCATTTATTTGGAAAATGCAGTATTGCCATGTCAAAGTCTCGGATCTGACCACTGAAGGGAGAGATAAGAGGTCAGGTTTTGCTTGTTCATTTCACTTTATGTCTAGAAAAAGGAGCCACACAGAGATTACTAATAGCATGGACCTATGCATTGAGGATGCAGTGCACTAGTATCTGACCCCAGCCTGCCCCATGACAAATCCAAGAGATAAAGGCTGGGCATATTCTCTAACATCAGGATAAAAGAAAAGAGATTTAACTGGTATTTTCTTGCCCTACAAAAGTCTGTGGGGCCCAGAAGTGTAAGGGGCACATGTGAGGGATAGAGCCCTTGATAGCCATGTGCAAGTTTGCACAGGAGACTGCCTGTAAGTGTGCTGGGAACTGACAGAAAACAGCACCAGAGGAAGAGAGTTCCATGGAAGGGCAGTTGGAGGGATCAGTCCTCAGCTATCTGGCCTCTGTTTTTATTTTATTTTATTTTTAATTTCAATTGGTTTTTGGGAAACAAGTGATGGTTGGTTACATGAGTAAGTTCTTTAGTCATGATTTCTGAGATTTTGGTACATCCATAACCCCAGCAGTGTACACTGTACCTAATGCACAGTCTTTTATCCCTTACCAACCTCCTACCCTTTCCTGCGAGTCCCCAAAGTCCATTGTATTATTCTTATGACTTTGCATTCTCATAGCTTAGCTTCCACTTATGAGTGAGAACATACAATGTTTGGTTTGTCCTTCCTGAGTTACTTCACATAGAATAATAGTCTCCAGTTCTATCCAGGTTGCTGTGAATAACATTAATTCATTCCTTTTATGGCTGAATAGTATTCCATGGTATATATACACCATAATTTCTTTATCCAGTCATTGAATGATGGGCATCTGGGCTGGTTCCATATTTTTCAGTTGCAAATTGTGCTGCTATAAACGTGCATGTGCAAGTATGTTTTTAGGCATAATGACTTTTTTTTTCCTCTGGGTAGATACACAGCAGTGAGATTGCTGGATCAAGTGGTAATTCTACTTTTAGTCCTTTAAGGGATCTTCACACTGTTTTCTGCAGTGGTTGTACTAGTTTACATTCCCACCAACACTATATAAGTGATCCCTTTCTACCATATCCATGCCAACATTTACTTTTTTTAATTTTTTGATTATAGCCATTCTTCAAGGAGTAAGGTGGTGTCACATTGTGGTTTTGATTTGCATTTCCCTGATAATTAGTGATGTTGAGCATTTTTTTATATGTTTCTTGGCCATTTGTTTATCTTGAGAATTAGCTATTCATGTTCTTAACCCACATTTTGGTGGGGTTGTTTGTTTTTTTCCTGTTGATTTATTTGAGTTCGTTTTAAATTTTGGATATTAGTCATTTGTCAGATGTATAGATTATGAAGATGTTCTCCCACTCTGTGGGTTGTCTATTTACTCTGCTATTTCTTTTGACATGCAAAATCTCTTTAGTTTAATTTAGTACCAGCAATTTATCTTTGT
Source organism: Trachypithecus francoisi (assembly GCF_009764315.1). Classification (NCBI taxonomy): domain Eukaryota; kingdom Metazoa; phylum Chordata; class Mammalia; order Primates; family Cercopithecidae; genus Trachypithecus; species Trachypithecus francoisi. Next base: position 4,579,157 of record NW_022681472.1, read on the forward strand.
TTTTATTGCATTTGCTTTTGGGTTCTTGCTCAGGAAATCCTTGCCTAAGCCAATGTCTAGAAGAATTTTTCCAATGTTATCTTCTAGAATCTTTATAGTTTCAGGTCTTAGATTTAAGTTCTTAATCCATCTTGGGTTGATTTTTATATAGGGTGATATATAATGTTATATATACATGTGGCTAGCTAATTATCCCAGCACCATTTGTTGAAAAGGGTGTCCTTTTGCCCACTATGTTTTTGTTTGCTTTGACAAAGATCATTTGGCTGTAAGTATTTGAGTTTATTTCTGTGTTCTCTATTCTGTTCTATTGGTCTATGTGCCTATTTTTATACCAGTACCATACTGTTTTGGTGACTGGTCTTATAGTATAGCTTGAAGTCAGGCAAAGTGATACTTCCAGATTTATTCTTTTTGCTTAGCCTTGCTTTGGCTATGTGGGCTCTATTTTTGTTCCTTATGAATTTTAGGATTGCCTTTTCTAGTTCTGTGAAAAATGATGGTAGTATTTTTATAGGAATTTTATTAAATTTGTAGATTGCTTTTGGCAGTATGGTCATTTTCACAATATTCATTCTATCCATCCATGAGCATGGGATATGTTTCCATTTGTTTGTGTTGTCTACGATTTTTTTCAGAAGTGTTTTGCAGTTTTCCTTGTAGAGGTCTTTCATCTCCTTCATTAGGTATATTCCTACGTCATTTTTATTTTTCAGAAGTTGAGTTTTTGATTTGATTCTCAGCGTGGTTGCTGTTGGTGTATAGCAAAGCTACTGATTTGTGTACATTGCTTTTGTATCCTCAAACTTTGATGAATTCATCTATCAGTTCTAGAAGCTATTTGGATGAGTCTTTAGGGTTTTCTAGGTGTATAACCGTATCATCAGCAAACAGTGACCCTTTGACTGCTTCCTTACTGATTCGGATGCCCTTTATTTCTTTCTCTTGTCTGATCACTCTGGCTAGGACTTCCAGTAATATGTTGAATAGAATTGGTAAGAATGGGCATCCTCGTCTTGTTCCAGTTCTCAGGAGGAATGCTTCCAACTTTTCCCTGTTCAGTGTTATGTTGGCTATGGATTTGTCATAGATGGCTTTTACAACATTAAGGTATGTCCCTTCTGTGTCAATTTTGCTGTGGGTTTTAATCATAAAGGAATGCTGGATTTTGTCAAATGGGTTTTCTGTGTCTATTGAGATAGTCATGTGATTTTTGTTTTTAATTCTGTTTATGGGGTGTAACACATTTATTGACTTGTGGATGTTAAACCATCCCTGTATTTCTGGTATCAACTTACTTGATCATGGTGGATTAGTTTTTTGATATGTTGTTGGATTCAGTTAGCTAGTATGTTGTTAAGGATTTTTACTTCTATATTCATCAGGGATATTCATCTGTAGTTTCCTTTCTTTGTGCTATGTCCTTTCCTGATTTTGGGGGATTAGGGTGATACTGGCTTCATAGAATGATTTTTGGAGGATTCCATCTTTCTCTGTTCTTTGGCATAGTGTCAATAGCATTGGTATCAATTCTTCTTTGAATATTTGATAGAATTAAGCTGTGAATCTATCTGTTCCTGGACATTTTTGTGTTGGCAATTCTTTTTTATTATCATTTCAATTTTGCTTCTTGTTTTTGGTCTGTTCAGAATTTCCATTTCTTCCTTGTTTAATCTAGGAGGGTTATTTATGTCCAGAAATTTACCCATCTCCTCTAGGTTTTCTAGTTATATGTGGAAAGGTGTTCATGGTAGCCTTGAATGATATTTCATGTTTCTGTGGTATCAGTTGTTATATCTACCCTTTCATTTCTAATTGAGCTTATTTGGCTTTTCTCTCTTCTTTTCTTGGTTAATGTCACTAATGGTCTATCAATTTTATTTGTTGTTTCACAGAACCAGATTTTTGTTTCATTTCTCTTTCTTTTTTTGTTTGTTTGTTTCACATTCATTTAGTTCAGCTGTGATCTTTGTTATTTCTTTTCTTCTGCCAGGTTTGGGTTTGGATGGTTCTTGTTTCTCTAGTCCCTTGAAGTGTGACCTTAGATTTTCTATCTGTGCTCTTTCAGATGTTTTGATGCAGGCATTCAGGGCTATGAACTTTCCTCTTAGTACTGCCTTTGTTGTATCCCAGAAGTTTTAATAGATTGTGTCACAATTATCATTCAGTTTAAATATTTTTTAAAATTTCCACCGTGATTTCATTGTTGATGCAATGATTATTCAAGAGCAGGTTATTTAATTTCCATGTATTTGTATGGTTTTGAGGATTCCTTTTGCAGTTGATTTTTAATTTTATTCTACTCTGCTCTGAGAGAGTACTTAATATAATTTTAATTATTTATAACTTATTGAGACTTTTTTCATGGCTGTCATATGGTCTATCTTGGGGAATGCTCCATGTGCTGATGGATAGAATGTATATTCTGCAGTTGTTAGATAGAATGTTTTGTCAATATTTGTTAAGTCCATTGTTTCTTGTTGACTTTCTGTCTTGATACCTGTCTTGATACTTGATAGTTCTGTCAGTGGAGTATCGAAGTACCCCACTATTATTGTGTTGATGTTTACCTCATTTCTTAGGTCTATTAGTAATTGTTTTACAAAACTTGGAACTCCAGTGTTAGGTGCATATGTATTAGGATTGTGATATTTTCTTTTTTTTTATTATACTTTAAGTTTTAGGGTACATGTGCATAATATGCAGGTTTGTTACATATGTATACTTGTGCCATGTTGGTGTACTGCACCCATCAACTCATCAGCACCCATCAACTCGTCATTTATATCAGGTATAACTCCAATGCAATCCCTCCCCCTTCCCCCCTCCCCATGATAGGCCCCGATGTGTGATGTTCCCCTTCCCGAGTCCAAGTGATGTCATTGTTCAGTTCCCACCTATGAGTGAGAACATGCGGTGTTTGGTTTTCTGTTCTTGTGATAGTTTGCTAAGAATGATGGTTTCCAGCTGCATCCATGTCCCTACAAAGGACACAAACTCATCCTTTTTTATGGCTGCATAATATTCCATGGTGTATATGTGCCACGTTTTCTTAATCCAGTCTGTCACAGATGGACATTTGGGTTGATTCCAAGTCTTTGCTATTGTGAATAGTGCCGCAATAAACATACGTGTGCATGTGCCGTTATAGCAGCGTGAATTATAATCCTTTGGGTATATACCCAGTAGTGGGATGGCTGGGTCATATGGTACATCTAGTTCTAGATCCTTGAGGAATGGCCATACTGTTTTCCATAATGGTTGAACTAGTTTACAATCCCACCAACAGTGTAAAAGTGTTCCTATTTCTCTACATCCTCTCCAGCACCTGTTGTTTCCTGACTTTTTAATGATTGCCATTCTAACTGGTGTGAGAGGGTATCTCATTGTGGTTTTGATTTGCATCTCTCTGATGGCCAGTGATGATGAGCATTTTTTCATGTGTCTGTTGGCTGTATGAATGTCTTCTTTTGAGAAATGTCTGTTCATATCCTTTGCCCACTTTTTGATGGGGTTGTTTGTTTTTTTTCTTGTAAATTTGTTTGGGTTCTTTGTGGATTCTGGATATTAGCCCTTTGTCAGATGAGTAGATTGCAAAAATTTTCTCCCATTCTGTAGGTTCCTGTTCACTCTGATGGTAGTTTCTTTTGTTGTGCAGAAGCTCTTTAGTTTAATTAGATCCCATTTGTCAATTTTGGCTTTTGTTGCCATTGCTTTTGGTGTTTTAGACATGAAGTCCTTGCCCATGCCTATGTCCTGAATGGTACTACCTAGATTTTCTTCTAGGGTTTTTATGGTATTAGGTCTAACATTTAAGTCTCTAATCCATCTTGAATTAATCTTCATATAAGGAGTAAGGAAAGGATCCAGTTTCAGCTTTCTACTTATGGCTAGCCAATTTTCCCAGCACTATTTATTAAATAGGGAATCCTTTCCCCATTTCTTGTTTCTCTCAGGTTTGTCAAAGATCAGATGGCTGTAGATGTGTGGTATTATTTCTGAGGACTCTGTTCTGTTCCATTGGTCTATATCTCTGTTTTGGTGCCAGTACCATGTAGTTTTGGTTACTGTAGCCTTGTAGGATAGTTTGAAGTCAGGTAGCATGATGCCTCCAGCTTTGTTCTTATGACTTAGGATTGTCTTGGTAATGCGGGGTCTTTTTTGTTTCCATATGAACTTTAAAGCAACTTTTTCCAATTCTGTGAAGAAACTCATTGGTAGCTTGATGGGAATGGCATTGAATCTATAAATAACCTTGTGCAGTATGGCCATTTTCATGATATTGACTCTTCCTATCCATGAGCATGGTATGTTCTTCCATTTGTTTGTGTCCTCTTTGATTTCACTGAGCAGTGGTTTGTAGTTCTCCTTGAAGAGGTCCTTTACATCCGTTGTAAGTTGGATTCCAAGATATTTTATTCTCTTTGAAGCAATTGTGAATGGAAGTTCATTCATGATTTAGCTCTCTGTTTATCTGTTACTGGTGTGTAAGAATGCTTGTGATTTTTGTACATTAATTTTGTATCCTGAGACTTTGCTGAAGTTGCTTCTCAGCTTAAGTAGATTTTGAGGCCGGGCGCGGTGGCTCAAGCCTGTAATCCCAGCACTTTGGGAGGCCGAGACGGGCGGATCACGAGGTCAGGAGATCGAGACCATCCTGGCTAACACGGTGAAACCCCGTCTCTACTAAAAATACAAAAAAAAAAAAAAACTAGCCAGGAGAGGTGGCGGGCGCCTGTAGTCCCAGCTACTCCGGAGGCTGAGACAGGAGAATGGCATAAACCCGGGAGGCGGAGCTTGCAGTGAGCTGAGATCCGGCCACTGCACTCCAGCCTGGGTGGCAGAGCAAGACTCCGTCTCAAAAAAAAAAAAAAAAAAAAAAAAAAGTAGATTTTGAGTTGAGACAATGGGGTTTTCTAAATACAATCATGTCATCTGCAAACAGGGACGATTTGACTTCTTCTTTTCCTAACTGGATACCCTTTATTTTTTTCTCTTGTCTGATTGCCCTAGCCAGAACTTCCAACACTATATTGAATAGGAGTGGTGAGAGAGGGCATCCGTGTCTTGTGCCAGTTTTCAAAGGGAATTTTTCCAGTTTTTGCCCATTCAGTATGATATTGGCTGTGGGTTTGTCATAAATAGCTCTTATTATTTTGAGGTACGTTCCATCAATACCGAATTTATTGAGCGTTTTTAGCATGAAGTGCTGTTGAATTTTGTCAAAAGCCTTTTCTGCATCTATTGAGATCATCATGTGATTCTTGTCTTTGGTTCTGTTTATATGCTGGATTACGTTTATTGATTTGCGAGTGTTGAACCAGCCTTGCATCCCAGGGATGAAGCCCACTTGATCATGGTGGATAAGCTTTTTGATGTGCTGCTGAATCCGGTTTGCCAGTATTTTTTTGAGGATGTTTGCATCGATGTTCATCAGGAATATTGGTCTAAAATTCTCTTTTTTTGTTGTGTCTCTGCCAGGCTTTGGTATCAGAATGATGTTGGCCTCATAAAATGAGTTAGGGAGGATTCCCTCTTTTTCAATTGATTGGAATAGTTTCAGAAGGAATGGTACCAGCTCCTCCTTGTTCCTCTGGTAGAATTCAGCTGTGAATCCATCTGGTCCTGGACTTTTTTTCGTGGGTAGGCTATTAATTATTGCTTCAATTTCAGAGCCTGCTATTGGTCTATTCAGGGATTCAACGTCTTCCTGGTTTAGTCATGGAGGAGTATATGTGTCCAGGAAATTATCCATTTCTTCTAGATTTTCTAGTTGATTTGCGTAGAGGCGTTTATAGTATTCTCTGATGGTAGTTTGTATTTCTGTGGGGTCCGTGGTGATATCCCCTTTATCATTTTTTATTGCGTCTATTTGATTCTTCTCTCTTTTCTTCTTTATTAGTCTAGCTAGCGGTCTGTCAATTTTGTTGATTTTTTCAAAAAACCAACTCCTGGATTCATTGATTTTTTGGAGGGTTTTTTGTGTCTCTATCTCCTTCAGTTCTGCTCTGATCTTAGTTATTTCTTGCCTTCTGCTAGCTTTTGAATGTGTTTGCTCTTGCTTCTCTAGTTCTTTTAATTGTGATGTTAGAGTGTCAATTTTAGATCTTTCCAGCTTTCTCTTGTGGGCATTTAGTGCTATAAATTTCCCTCTACACACTGCTTTAAATGTGTCCCAGAGATTCTGGTATGTTGTATCTTTGTTCTCACTGGTTTCAAAGAACATCTTTATTTCTGCTTTCATTTCGTTATGTACCCAGTAATCATTCAGGAGCAGGTTGTTCTGTTTCCATGTAGTTGAGTTGTCTTGATTGAGTTTCTTAGTCCTGAGTTGTAGTTTGATTGCACTGTGGTCTGAGAGACAGTTTGTTATAATTTCTGTTCTTTTACATTTACTGAGGAGTGCTTTACTTCCAATTATGTGGTCAATTTTGGAATAAGTGCGATGTGGTGCTGAGAAGAATGTATATTCTGTTGATTTGGGGTGGAGAGTTCTATAGATGTCTATTAGGTCCGCTTGGTGCAGAGATGAGTTCAATTCCTGGATATCCTTGTTAACTTTCTGCGTCATTGATCTGTCTAATGTTGTCAGTGGAGTGTTGAAGTCTCCCATTATTATTGTATGAGAGTCTAAGTCTCTTCGTAAGTCTCTAAGAACTTACTTTATGAATCTGGGTTCTCCTGTATTGGGTGCATATATATTTAGGAGAGTTAGCTCTTCCTGTTGAATTGATCCCTTTACCATTAGGTAATGGCCTTCTTTGTCTCTTTTGATCTTTGGTGGTTTAAAGTCTGTTTTCTCAGAGACTAAGATTGCAACCCCTGCTTTTTTTTTTCTCCATTTGCTTGGTAGATCTTCCTCCCTCCCTTTATTTTGAGCCTATGTATGTCTCTGCATGTGAGATGGGTCTCCTGAATACAGCAGACTGATGGGTCTTGACTCTTTATCCAGTTTGCCAGTCTGTGTCTTTTAATAGGAGCATTTAGTCCATTAACATTTAACGTTAATATTGCTATGTGTGAACTTGATCCTGCCATTATGATATTAACTGGTTATTTTGCTCGTTAGTTGATGCAGTTTCTTCCTAGCCTCGATGGTCTTTACATTTTGGCATGTTTTTGCAATGGCTGGTAGTGGTTGTTCCTTTCCATGTTTAGGGCTTCCTTCAGGGTCTCTTGTAAGGCCGGCCTGGTGATGACAAAATCTCTAAGCATTTGCTTATCTGTAAAGGATTATATTTCTCCTTCACTTATGAAACTTAGTTTGGCTGGATATGAAATTCTGGGTTTAAAATTCTTTTCTTTAAGAACGTTGAGGCCGGGAGCATTGGCTCAAGCCTGTAATCCCTGCACTTTGGGAGGCCGAGACGGGTGGATCACGAGGTCAGGAGATTGAGACCAACCTAGCTAACACAGTGAAACCCCGTCTCTACTAAAAAAAAAAAAAAATACAAAAACTAGCCAGGCGAGGTGGCAGGTGCCTGTAGTTCCAGCTACTCAGGAGGCTGAGGCAGGAGAATGGCGTAAACCCAGGAGGCAGAGCTTGCAGTGAGCTGAGATCCAGCCACTGCACTCCAGCCTGGGTGACAGAGCGAGACTCTGTCTCAAGAAAAAAAAAAAAAAAAAAAGAACGTTGAATATCGGCCCCCACTCTCTTCTGGCTTGGAGAATTTCTGCCGAGAGGTCTGCTGTTAGTCTGATGGGCTTTCTTTGTGGGTAACCCGACCTTTCTCTCCGGCTGCCCTTAAGATTTTTTCCTTCATTTCAACTTTGGTGAATCTGACAATTATATGTCTTGGAGTTGCTCTTCTGGAGGAGTATCTTTGTGGTGTTCTCTGTATTTCCTGAATTTCAATGTTGGCCTGCCCTACTAGGTTGGGGAAGTTCTCCTGGATGATATCCTGAAGAGTGTTTTCCAACTTGGTTCCATTTTCCCCCTCACTTTCAGGCACCCCAATCAGACGTAGATTTGGTCTTTTTACATAGTCCCACACTTCTTGCAGGCTTTGTTCATTTCTATTTCTTCTTTTTTCTTTTGGTTTCTCTTCTCGCTTCATTTCATTCATTTGATCCTCAATCGCTGATACTCTTTCTTCCAGTTGATCGAGTCAGTTACTGAAGCGTGTGGATTTGTCACGTATTTCTCGTGTCATGGTTTTCATCTCTGTCATTTCCTTTATGACCTTCTCTGCATTAATTTTTCTAGCTATCAATTCTTCCACTCTTTTCTCAAGATTTTTAGTTTCTTTGCGCTGGGTACGTAATTCCTCCTTTAGCTCTGAGAAGTTTGATGGACTGAAGCCTTCTTCTCTAGGTTCGTCAAAGTCATTCTTTGATAAGCTTTGATCCGTTGCTGGCAATGAGCTGTGCTCACTTGCAGGGGGAGATGCACTCTTATTTCTTCAATTTCCAGCCTTTCTGCCTTGCTTCTTCCCCATCTTTGTGGTTTTATCTGTCTCTGGTCTTTGATGATGTTGACGTACTCATGGGGTTTTGCTATAGGTGTTCTTCTTCTTTTATAGTTTTCCTTCTAATAGTCAGGACCCTCAGCTGTAGGTCTGTTGGAGATTGCTTGAGGTCCACTCCAGACCCTGTTTGCCTGGGTATCAGCAGCAGAGGCTGCAGAAGATAGAATATTGCTGAACAGCGAGTGTACCTGTCTGATTCTTACTTTGGAAGCTTCCTCTCAGGGGTGTACTCCACCCTGTGAGGTGTGGGGTGTCAGACTGCCCCTAGTGGGGGATGTCTCCCAGTTAGGCTACTCACAGGTCAGGGACCCACTTGAGCAGGCCGTCTGTCCGTACTCAGATCTCAACCTTCATGTTGGGAGATCCACTGCTCTCTTCAAAGCTGTCAGACAGAGTCGTTCACGTCTGCACAGGCCTCTGCTGCTTCCCCTTTTGTTGTTTAGCTGTGCCCTGTCCCCAGAGGTGGAGTCTACAGAGACAGGCAGGTTTCCTTGAGCTGCTGTGAGCTCCACCCAGTTCGAGCTTCCCAGCGGCTTTGTTTACCTACTTAAGCCTCAGCAATGGTGGGCGCCCCTCCCCCAGCCTCGCTGCTGCCATTTCGGTTAGATTGCAGACTGCTGTGCTAGCAATGAGGGAGTCTCTGTGGCCGTGGGACCCTCCCGGCCAGGTGTGGGTATAATCTCCTGGTGTGCCCATTTGCTTAAAGCTCAGTATTGGGGTGGGAATTACCCGATTTTCCAGGTGTTGTGTGTCTCAGTTCCCTGGCTAGGAAAAGGGATTCCCTTCCCCCTTGGGCTTCCCAGGTGAGGCAATGCCTTGCCCTGCTTCAGCTCTCACTGGTCGGGCTGCAGCAGCTGACCAGCACCAATTGTCCGGCACTCCCCAGTGAGATGACCCCAGTACCTCAGTTGAAAATGCAAAAATCACCGGTCTTCTGTGTCACTCACGCTGGGAGTTGGAGACTGGAGCTGTTCCTATTCGGCCATCTTGCTCCAACCCCCTGTGATATTTTCTTGTTGGACAAGTCCTTTTAGCATTATGTAATGTTCCTCTTTGTCTTTTTTTAACTACTCTTTCTTTGAAGTTTGTTTTGTCTCATGTAAGAATAGCTATTCCTCCTTATGTTTGGTGTCCATTTGCCTGGAATATCACTTTCCACTGCTTTACCTTAAGTTTATGTGAGTCTTTATGTATCACGTGAGTCTTAGGAAGACAGCAGATAGTTAGTTGGTGAATTATTATCCATTCTACCATTCTGTGTCTTTTAATTGGAACATTTAGGCCATTTACATTCAATGTTAGTATTGACATGTGAGGTACTATTCTATTCATTGTGCTATTTGATGTTTAAATACCTTAAAAAAAAACTGTTTTTATTTTATATGTTCTGTGAAATTTGTGCTTGAGGGAGGTTGTATTTTGGTGTATTTCAAATATTTATTTAAAGATTTAGAATACCTTTTGGCAGTTATTGTAGTGCGGGCTTGGTAGAGGCGAATTTTCTCTGTATTTGTTTTTTTGAAAAAGACTATATGCTTCCTTCCTTTATGAAGCTTCACTGGATACAAAATTCTTGACTGATAATTGTTTTGTTTATGGAGTCTGAAGACATGGCCCCAATCCCTTTAGCCTATAGCTTTCTGCTGAGAAATATGCTGTTAATCTGATAGGTATTCCTTTATAGATTACCTGGTGCTTTTGCTTTAGAGCTCTTAAGATTCTTTCTTTCATCTTGACTTTAGATAACCTCAAGACTATGTGGCTAGGTAATGATCTTTTTGCAATTAATTTCACTGGTGTTCTTTGGGCTTCCTGTATTTGAATGTCTAGATCTCTAGCAAGTTGAGGGAAGTTTTCCTCAATTATTTCCTCAAATATGTTTTCCACACTATTATATTTTTCTTCTTCCTCAGGAATACAAATTATTTTTATGTTTGGTCGTTTAACGTAATTCTAAAATTCTTGGAGGCTTTGCTTATTTTTTAGTTCTTTTTTCTTTGCCTTTGTTGGATTGGGTTAATTCAAAAACCTTGTCTTCAAGCTCTGAATGTCTTTCTTCTGCTTGTTCAATTCTGCTGCTGAGAATTTCCAGTGTATTTTGCATTTCTCCAAGTGTGTCCTTCATTTCTAGAAGTTGTGACTGTTTTTTATCTATGCTATCTATTTCACTGAAGATTTTTCCCTTTATATTTGCATGATTTGTTTGATTTCATTATGTTGGACTTCACCTTTCTCTGGTACCTTCTTGATTAGCTTAATAATTGACCTTCTGAATTCTTTTTCTGACAATTCAGAGATTTCTTCTTGGTTTGGATCCATTGTTGGTGAGCTAGTGTGATCTTTTGGGGTGTTAAAGAACCTTGTTTTGCCACATTACCAGAATTGTTTTTCTGGGTCTTTCTCATTTATGTAGACTATCTCAGAAGGAAGATCTGGGGCTCAAGTGCTGTTGTGCAGAAGCTTTTGTCCCATGGGGTACTCCCTTGAAATAGCACTCTCCACCTTTTCCTAGGGATGTGGCTTCCTGAGAGCCGAACTTTAGTGTTTGTTATTTCTCTTCTGGATCTAGCCACCCACTGGAGCTACCAGGCTCCAGGCACTGGAGAGTGTCTGCACAGAGCTATGTGATGTGAACTGTCTTCAGGTTTCTCAGCCATGGATACCAGCACCTGTTCCAGTGGAGGTGGCAGGGGAGTGAAGTGGTATCTGTTAGGGTCCCTAGTTGTAGTTTTATTTATTGCACTAGTTTTGTGTCTGTTGGCCTTCAGCAGAGGGAACTTTCAAGAGATCATCATCTGCATATGTATAGGGAGGATTAGCTGGGGCCCTAGAGCTCTCAAGAGATTATGTCTTTTGTCTTTGACTACCAAGGTGGATAGAGAAATGCCATCAGGTGTAGGCAAGATTGTGCATGTCTGAGCTCAGGCTCTCCTTGAGTGGGGTTTGCTGTGGCTGCTGTGGGGGATAGGGGTGTTGTACTCAGGCCAATGGATTTTGTTCCCAGGGGGATTACGGCTGTCTCTGCTGTGTCTTGCAGGTCACCAGGGAAGTAGAGGAAAGTCAGCAGTTACAGACGTCTCCCAGTTCCCATGAAGTCCAAATTACCAGTCTCACTCCCAGCATGCCCCCCCCCCCACCAACAGCACCAAATTCATTTCCAGGAAGCAGGTCAGCAGGGCTGAGAACTTGCCCCAGGCTACAAGTCTGCCAGGTGAGAAAGCAAGCAGAGCTTTCAGGTTTCACGCCACCCCACTTGCCACAGCTTCTTTGCTGTACTGTTGCAAAATGTAGATTCCGTAGTATTTATGTGTTCATAGGGGTGTGGGTATTGAATAGAGCTGCCAGCCTGTAGGTTGCTCAGTCTCTCCTTCTGTCTATAGTGTGGTAGTCTATGTTCTATTGAAATATAACTACTTATATTGGGAGTACAAAGTTTTCTTCCATTAGGCGAAGCATGCTGCAAAAAATTGTGTTATGGAAACTGTAATTATGATCCTGATTTGTTTTAATTTATAAGCTTGATGAAATATTATTCAATTCTACCTTAACTTTACACTCTAATAATGAAATTTTAATTAACAGTAGACTATTCACAATGCTTTGAGAAGACCTGACGTTTGCATTATATACCCTCCAGGGAGAAATATAGGAATGGGGAGGAGGCAGATGTCTTGCCTTGTGAGACCTCACTACATTTTGGAGTGAATGTTAATAGGTGTATGAAGCAACAATCCCCACAGGAAAGACTAGAATTTGAAGTAAAAGCTCAGTAATTTAAAAGACTGTATAAGTCCATACATGTACAGCAAGGAGAATTGCTGTTTATGGAGTTCCAACTGCTGAACCTTTGGGTATATAAGATGCAGTTTAGAATACAGAGTATGTGTACACATTAATATATACACATTGTGATTTTCACTCCCATCATCTCAATATTTCTTCAGTTTTTTCTGCCCTAAACATCAAATATATACCTTTTTCAATAAAATACGAGTGATAAATTGGTAAAGCACATTTCTCTGATAGTATAGGCCAGATTATTATGAGGATGGCATAGGTTGCTGAAAAATTCCATGTAGTATTCCTGCATGTGCTCTCACCCCGAAATAAAGGAAATGAATGATTTGAGAATATAGTGAAGGTCTTTGGAAAGAACTAAAATTGTGCTAAGTCAGAGGTACTTCTGGCTCCCACCAGGAGCACAGACTTTTATTTAGAGGAAAAGATAGAAAGGAATACACATTGTATGACTTCATTCACAAAAATAAGTGCAAGATTTTGCACACATAATTGATTAAGATATTATAGTGATTATGGAGCAGGGATGTGTATTGACTGGAAATGGACATAGGATAAACTTTTGGCTGTTGGAATGCTTTTTGTCTTAGATGATTATATTTGTGTAACTTAGTTATAACTACAAAACTATACCCGTGTATAAAAATTCAGCAAGCATACTCTTAGGGTTCATTATTGTTGTATATTCTGGTACAATAAATATTTCTATGAAGTACAAATAAAATAAAACTTCCCTATGGAAAAATGAAGGAAATGTATTACCTTACACTATATGCCAAATCAAAGACTTACATCTGAAAGTCAAAGCTTTAAACATTTAGAAGAAAACATATAAAATCCTATTCATGATCTTAGAAAAAGAAAAAAAGCTACATCACACTACAAAATGACAAAATATATTTGCAATGTCTATTACAAACACAGTAATTAACATTCAGAATATGTGAAAATTCTTAAAAAGTATACAGGAAAAACAACTCCATAAAAGTTGGCATAATAGTACTATATAAACATATAGAAACATATAAAAGTAAACTTAATTATATTCAGGTAAGTGATATAATGAACCAAGTAAGATATTATTTTACTAGATTGGCCAAGACTAGGTAGTTTTCTGTGAGTTTAAGTATAAAACCAATTTATGAAGCAATTTGCACCAATTTTTAAAACGTGCAAAAATATTCTTAATTGTACTCTTCATAAACACCAAGAATGGAGAACAACCCAAATGTCAATCATCAGAGCTGTGTATGTATAACTTACAAAATAGAATGAAACAGAGAAGTAAACATTACAAAAAATATGAATAATGTTCAAGTACAAAAAATATGTAGATAAACGTTTAGAATCATGATATTGAAAGAAAAATTAAAGTCATAGAAAGTTACATTCAATATGATACTAATTTTATAATGCCCAATCACAAGCTAAACTGAATAATGTATGTTTTTAAATATTCTCATATGTGTTTAAAATATGTTTTAACAAAAGGAATAATAAACACAAAAACAAGATTGAGACCTGAAATAAATAGGGAAGGTGTAAGTAAATGGCAATGTTCTAGTTCTTCAGTTGGTGGTGAGTCAGCACAGGTTGACTTCACTGGGCCATATATTGATATCCAGATGTAGATTTGGATAGATATTTCACATTGTGTGGGTGTATATGTATATGTTTTATGTTTATTTTATGAAGAAAAATGTCATGTATAAAATCTATTTCTTTATATCAATTCAGCAAAACTAGAGCAGGATTTTTTTTTTTTAATTTAAGATGGAGTTTCACTCTCGTTGCCCAGGCTGGAGTGCAATGGTGCCATCTCAGCTCACTGCAACCTCCGCCTCCCTGGTTCAAGCTATTCTCCTGCCTCAGCTGGGATTACAGGCATGTACCACCATGCCTGGCTAATTTTGTATTTTTTTAGTAGAGACGGGGTTTCTCCATGTTGGTCAGGCTGACCTTGAACTCCCAACCTCAGGTGATCTGCCTGCCTCGGCCTCCCAAAAGTGCTGGGATCACAGGCATTAGCTACCGCATCAATCTGCCCAGAGCAGAATTTTTAAAATTTTTTTATTTCTGATTATTATAGGTAGATGACAGTTGTACATATTTATGGGGTACATGTGATGTTTTGATATGTATGTACAATGCATCATGACCAAATCAAGATGGTTGATGGATCCATCATCTCAGGCATTTATCATTTCTTTGTGTTAGGAACATTTCAATTCCACTCAGTTATTTCAAACTACACAATAAATTATTATTAACTATAGTCACCCTATTGTGCTACTTAACACTAGATGTTATTCATTCTACTTAACTGTATTTTTGTGCCCTTTAACCTTATTCACCTAAACCCCCTCCCTCCACTACCCTTCCCTGCATCTGGAAACTGTCATTCTACTCTCTATCTCCATGAGTTTTGTTTGTTTGTTTTAATCTCGCAGATATGAGTGAGAAGATGTGATATTTGTCTGTGTCTGTTATTTCAGTTACATAATGTCTTCCAATTCCATCCACATTGTTGCAAATGATAGGATCTCATCCTTTTTATGGCTGAATAATATATGTGCATGTATATTGTTGTGTATATGTACACAGTATTCCATTGTGTATATGCACACATATTTTCTTGATCCATTCATCTATTCATGAGCACTTAGGTTGATTCCATATCTTGGCTATTGTGAGTAGTGAGAAGGATTTTTTTTAAAACAAATTGACATTTTTAAAAAAGAGAAAGAAGAGAGCTTTTTGAAAGCACTAAGGCAATAGCAGGGACATAGAACTTTAAGATAAACTGTTATTCCAATTGGGAGAGAGAAGCCTGTCATCATGATGGACGGGGGTTAGCTAACACACATGCTCTTCAGGTTATTTCGCTTTCCTGATCTGAGAGAAGATAGGTCTGAGAGCTAGATCCTGGCAGGCATGTCATGCTTGCTGAATTTTTTCCCCCTGTGGCATGAGAGGTCTTTCTGGGGAGCCCCAGAAGGGAGTGTTAGCTAAGATCTGTAGAAAAATTATATCTAGTAGGAAAAGCTGGAAATTTTGGAGGTTTTGCAAGTTCGGAGATAGAAATAATTCCAAATCTCCACAAAATCACACAACTTGATGCCACCTATACTAACTTGATGCCATCAGTCACTCCTGGTGCAGAGGCTTTTTAAATGCCAGAATTGATGGCAGAGGGTAAATTCTATAGGAACATGTAGTTAAATTATGACTAGCCTGAACATATACTTTAGAGTTTTAAAAGTTGCATTTGCCTTTTTAAAAAAAACTTTGGTATTCTTTATCTAATAGAAAATGTTAGAGATATTTGAGTTATTTACATAAATGTATTATAAAGAATGTGTCATGAGATATATATGAAGAGGTAGACACACATTTAAGACTGACTATATATTCTGTCAATGGCTTTAGAATTGGTAATTCTTTTCACCGGTATTAATTAAATGATTAACATAATACATAAAATAATATAATTTTGTGGCAGGAATCACAAACTGCATCCCCAGAAACCTTGAGATACTTAGAGGTAGTCCTAGGTCAACCTATCTAAAGTGAGTATGACTATTCCAGCATTATCATTTACCACCCACTGGAATCCATTGTTTTTTTCTTCTTCACACTAATGCACTCAGGATTTAGAAAGCGTGGTTGCGGGCCGGGCGCGGTGGCTCAAGCCTGTAATCCCAGCACTTTGGGAGGCCGAGACGGGCGGATCACGAGGTCAGGAGATCGAGACCATCCTGGCTAACACAGTGAAACCCCGTCTCTACTAAAAAATACAAAAAACTAGCCGGGCGTGGTGGCGGGTGCCTGTAGTCCCAGCTATTCGGGAGGCTGAGGCGAGAGAATGGCTTAAACCCGGGAGGCGGAGCTTGCAGTGAGCTGAGATCCGGCCACTGCACTCCAGCCTGGGCGACAGAGCGAGACTCCGTCTCAAAAAAAAAAAAAAAAAAGCGTGGTTGCAAAAGAGTAATAAACTCTGATTCTTCAAAGAATACAACATTAGCATTCATTCATTCATTCAGTATAATCATTTGAATTTCATGGATTATATAATGTCTGTAAGGCAAAGTGTTTGGGACCAGAGACAAATGATAAATATAATAGAGACACTGTGTACTTAAATGCCACACTTCATACAGATTCACCTTACACCTGTATCTCCTGGAAGAACATATGCTACTTGAATTCATTTTTCATTACAGTTTTTAAGGATGGTTATGATTACTATTAACTACCTGGAAATAAGATCAATTGTCACAATAATAAATTGATTTTCAAGATGTGGAGTAATTGCAATAAATATTATGGAAGAGACAGGTCTAATAGAAACTTCCAAGAAATTGTGTCATTTTTCAATAACTCAAAAACAAACATATGAAGATAATTCCATATTTAAAATAAAATTAAATAAGATGAATATTCAACATGGAGTTGGAGGCAGTGGTGTGGGTGCAACACATGTGTAGATGTGGGAAAATAATTGAAATGCACTGGATACAGTGTTTCTTTCATAAGAACACAAGCAAAACAGAAATCTGCTATGCACTAACAGTGATTGCTCTATGACTTCATGCTATGAAACTGTAGGTAGCCAGGAAATTTGACAGCTTATTCCAGGCAAGCAGCATTGAATATACTAATGTGGCCTTGAAATCAATACGAGCATTTCTGTGCTATGAAAGCATATTAGTTCATTCATCTCCCAGGGTGTGAGCACTGTATATTTCAAGGTTTCACATCAATCTTACCGATGGAAAAAATACTGACAGCAAAATTGTCATCAATCTACTCTTGAAAATACTTGCCAATTTGTTGGATAAATCATTAAATGCTTATTTCTGATATTTCTGAAGAGTAAGAATAATAAATAATCAGAGAGATATATATTGTAACAGTTTTAACGATCCATCATTTTAGAAAATATCAATGAGAGTAAACATACAATGTGAATGGATTCAGTGGATCTTATTTATACCATCTGACATGTGTGCAATGCAAATATATATTAATGCCTGAGCTGAGATTCTAAACCTGATATCTAGTCATCCATGTCTTGATATTAGCAATTACAACGTTCTAGGCAGATGGCGCCTTTTGGGTTCTGATAAATGAATGACACAAATGGATACATAATTAGAAAAACATAAGAATGGGAAGATTTAACAAAATCAGGATAAATTAAAGACAAGTATATCTCTAATAATGTCATTCAAACACTGGAGACAAAAATATGAAGTATTAGAAAAATAAAGTGATCCAGGGAAATGCTTTCTGAGCACTGTGCTGACTTTACAGGGAAGACCTGAGAAGACTTGGATGTCTTAATTAATGGCTGCTGTTAGCATATTATCAATCAAATATCACTGGGCCATTTAGATGAACTGATCTTTCATATCATTATTTGGAATTCCCAGTTAAATGAAATATTTGAATTAATAAATTGTCTCCAATTGTCAGTTGAGTCCTCTGAGAACCAGGAGGAGATTCCATGTGCAAGAAACTGAGGAATGTCTGCTGGGAATAAAGGGAACAGGAGTGATGTAGGCAGATACCTGGAGACTCCCACGCAGGGGAAATGTCTGTGAAAGACAGAGGCAAGGAAGGAAGATTGGTTCTGCAACATGATTCTAAGAAAGTCTCCCCAGCCCAGCAGGGCACTGCCCTGAGATGCTGCCTATTGATAGATGCGTGTGCTGGGCAGAACCATCAGCTTTGCTGTCATGCCTGCTTGGTCACCACCTGGGGCAGCCACTGTGGGTGGTCTCAGTCTGAGCCGCAGAAAGACCCAGAACATGACTACAGAGGCACCAGGGAGGGTACCTCCTCCCAGGCTAGGGATGCTGAGCAGGTCATCCCCATGGCCACCATCCTCCCTCTCGTACACACAGATACACCTGTGCTCTTAAGGGCATCCCAGGACATACTAGGAGCTCATCCACAGAAAAGAAGGAAGATAACACAAATAGGACCGGGATGGACATGCTCTCAAGGGAGATGATATGTAGAGTAAAAGTTGAGCATTGAATAAGGCCTGAAATGTCATCTAATGGTGTTTCTCAGGTGACAGGTGACAGAAACACAATGGAAATCAGTATAAGCAGAAAGAGGCCCAAGTGAGCATATATCTAGTGCAGGCAGAACGAACAGAGGCACAACAAAGGACATGTGTTTTTCACCACACTGACTTCATTTTCAAGTGGAATCTGTCTTTCTAACCCTTATCCCCCACATACAGTAAGCTCAGGCAAAGACCTGGCCTCCCAGATGAAGTGGCAGTCTCACTTCTGAACAGAGCACTGTGAGAATTGCAGTGGAGTGCTCTGATCATTTCTTCTTAAATCATGGGGCCCCTTTCAAGTAAGGGGAAAATATGCAATTTCTGCAAAGTCAGAGAACTGGAAATAATGACTATGGGATGAGGGAAGGGTGGATTCCCTCGGGAGAAGGAGTCTTGGCAGGAGAAAAGAAATAGGAGTATTAGATGCAGAGAAGAGAATGAGGGAGGAACCACAGAGCAAGACTTTCAGTGTGTGCGTGTGGGTGTAGGGGGAATAAAATAGATATCTAGCAGATACTAGACATCTGCTGCTGCCAAAAATACAGGGGATGTCTGACAAATGATCTACAGGCATGGAAACTATCCGGATTCTTTTTAGAAGATAGCCTAGACAGAGATGAGGCTGGCACATTAGTTGACCTATGCCTCAATAGCCAGTGCTAACAACAATGCACATACATTATTCATTTGGGAACCGTTTGTTTTATAGGTGTTTTCATTGAAAGAATGAATTCAAATATTGCCAGAAGAAGTATCTATAAATCATATCAATAATCTGTACACATATATAAGTTTATCATATAAGATAATACTCAGAAGGCAACATCATCAAATTACCTCCTCAAAACAATAAAAAAGAAAAAAATTACTCTAAATCAAATCCCAAAATAATAATAAAATTGTCAAACAGAAACAGCAAATCAAAATCTAAATAAGAGAGAGCAGTATATAAATATAACATTAAAAAGTAGAAGGAAAAAACCCATAATTTTTTATTTGACTTGTTCATTTGATTCCAAAATCCAAAGGCTTTTGTAAAAAATTTGAATTTTAAAGTTAAATTTCTACAACTTATTAAGGGGTTGGTCCTAGAAAGAATGAATAACCATGATTAAGGTCAATGTTTGGGACTTTGTTTTGATTTTAATCTTAATTTTAATATTATATTCATAATGTAATAAAGCCAGGCTGCATTTTCCAAAATAGCTGTGATTTGGTTTTTTACATTTAAATGTCTCAATAAAATTTGCTGCCCACAATTATATAGTCCATTTATTCTTTGATGAAATATCAGTTTACAATAATTTTCACATACACATATTTCTTAATTTAAGTACAGTCAGTCACAATCATTAATCTAACTAAAATTATTTTTATTTATACTCTTTCCCTACAGAATAAACTTTTATGCATCTACTATATAAAATGTATGCTTCCTTATAAAGTTATTTAAAATACAGAAAGTAGTAAATAAAATGTATTATTATATAGAATATTTTATAAATTAAAACATATTTCAAATGTATGGGTTTTTAAAAAATGTTTTTGTAGTATGTATATTAATCACATAATTAGAAATGTTGTAAAGTCTAGCTTTTAGTTTCATAATTTGTCCCTATCATATATAAAATTATTTTTGGCATGATCTTTTGGTCTTTAAATCTCTCATTACTGAAAATATGAATGTAAAAACATGTACTTTTAATTCATAAATCTCTCTTGACTACTGTATATGAGATTTTTGCATTGTAAATCAAATGTTCATTAGTTCTCTTGAGTATCAGTTTCTTCTAGTGGATAGAATTGAGGACAAACTAAACACTCATTTGATAAACCCAGGTGTATCAAATGGTTTATATTTAATATAAAACCAGAAGGGAACTCAGGATTATTCAATAAAAGGAAGGCGGTGGAGAAGGAAAGTGTCATATGGATAAGGCTCTGCTGATGGAAATATTTTAAAATTAAGAATTTTAAGAAATACTTGTGGCTAGATTATTTTAAGAAAAATTGTGGGTGAAGGGTGGGAGGAGGGATTTGTCAAGATGAAACTAAGGCGTATCAGGAAAGACATTTTTAGTCACATTGAGAAATCCGGGCATTACACAAAGCTGGCAGTGGAAAGCCACTGGATAACTTGCGAGCAGAGGGACGACAGGATCCAGTCTGGTTTTTATATGGACCACTCTTGAGCGTCGTGCAAATGCCTCTGCAGAGGAAACATGTGGGGTACAGAACTAGATTAGAAGCTCTTGGGGAGGTCGAGAGTTATAGAAATGGTGAGAAGCAGTCAGATTGGAAAATTTTAAAATTCACAGGGTTTCCTAACTGGTCATGTGGTTATAGAAATTAAGGTGTAAAAACTATTTTCAGGTTCTAATAAGAGACAAAGCTTGAATATCATTACCATTTTTTATCAGTAAGAACAATGGAAAATAATTAAGTTTAGGAAAAAGATCATAAATTCTGTTCAAGACACATGAATTTGGGTCTAAAACCAGATGGATATCTAAGTGTACAGATATACATACTTGAGTATGTGGGCCTGAAATTTAGAAAAAGTCTGTAGGGAGGGGTTAGTGTCACTTTGCAGTCACCAAAGTGGAAGTATAGCAATTGAAACTGAGGCAGGATATCATGCTGCCTAGGAAGAAATCTCGGAGCTTATAGTGGGATTGATCTTTTAAACAGCGATTCTGCATTTGGAGAAATTCTCCCATAATGCATTTGCCTCACAACTAAACCACTCCCGAATTTTCCGTTGCCCTGTGCTGTTGGGTCACAAGCACACTATCTAGACTCAGCTAATCAAATTCACCCAGGTAGAAGCTCAGAAGTGAGTCACTGAGAAAACCTGCAGAGTTTGGATTTCTTTCCAATGAAAGTGTCAGCAAAGGCTTTGGTTGATGGAGCCAGGTACGAGACTCATCTGTACTTGTAAATGCGGGTTTCTGATGTTGAAGTGGAACCGGAGTTGGAAGCCACCCGTGAACACTGGCTACAAAAAGTTACCAGCCTTTTGCATGAAATAAATGGTGATCTGGTGACACTTTCTTTCTTTTTCTCTCTCCCTCTGTTTTTCTTTCTCTCTCCCCTTTCTTTCCTTCCTTCTTTCTTTTCTTTCTTTCTTTCTTTCTTTCTTTCTTTCTTTCTTTCTTTCTTTCTTTCTTTCTTCTTTCTTTCTTTTCTTCTTTTCTGTTTCTTTCTGTTTCTTTCTCTTCTTTCTTTCCTTCTTTCCCTCCTTCCTTCCTTCCTTCCTTCCTTCCTTCTCTCTCTTGCTTCTTTCTTTCTTCCTTTCTTTTTCTTTTCTTTTCTTTCTTTCTCTTTCTTTTTCTTTTCTTTTATTTCTTTCTCTTTCTTTTCTCTTTCTTTTTCTTTTCTTTTATTTCTCTCTCTTTCTTTTTTCTTTCTTTCTTTTTCTTTCTTTTCTTTCTTTCTTTTCTTTATTTCTCTCTCTCTTTCTCTCTCTCTCCTTCCTTCCCTCCCTTCCTCCCTTCCTCCCTTCCTTCCTCCCTCCCTTCCCTCCTTTCCTTCCTTCCTTCCTTCCTTCCTTCCTTCCTTCCTTCTTTCCGTGCCTCCCTCACTCCCTACCGCCTCCCTCCCTCCCTCCCTTTCCTTCCTTCCTTCCTTCCTTCTTCCTTCCTTCCTTCCTTCCTTCTTTCCGTGCCTCCCTCACTCCCTACCACCTCCCTCCCTCCCTCCCTCCCTCCCTTCCTTCCTTCCTTCCTTCCTTCCTTCCTTCCTTCCTTCCTGAGAGTTCAAAAGCAGAACATTGAACATCATTCCTGGAAGTTTAGTCTTTAATATGTTTCTTCAGCTATCCTGATGTTATCTATGAGCAACAAAATGGCCTTGAGTAAACATCCTTCTGTATAAAGTATCCAGAGTAAAAGTGGCTCTTGGCAAGTAAGAAGTCTGACTTAAAAGAGACTATATCCCAATGTAGAGTAGAAGTATAAGTCTTCAACTTAAAGATGAAGTTTCTAGAGGAATTCTGGCTGTGGGCACTGACAAAGACTCTTCTTAGTCAAACTTTAGGCTCTTTTTCGACCAGGTCAGATTCTTGGCCTTGTCCTAATAGCAAGAATCCTGCTAAGTCACTTTAGCGGGAATGCCCACCCTTGATATCTGATCATATTGCTCAGCCTCCACCATCCCCCAGGTCACCCTGGCCTGCTGGCCTTCAGCAAGAATCCTATCAAGTTGGTTTAGCCAGATCCCCCTTGTCCCTAATTTATTTGTTCTTAGTAATTTTCCATTCCTTGGCCCCACCCTGCTCCACTCACTTTTTCTTCTTGTATTCAGAGTTGAGCCCAATCTCTTTCCCCTACTACAAAACTCCACTGTAGTCATCCCCCTTGAATAAAGTCATTACTGATGTCTTTAACAAATGTGAGGATGTATTTTTCTTTAGCAGCATTCACCCAACATAATTGCAGAATAGGCATGAAAAAGGCCAGATGCTTACTAAATGTTTTGTGTTTGTTTTCTTAGTGAGGAAAGGGCACACATAATTCCAAAGGAACCATGAACTCTGAAGACACCAATATGGTGCTGAATCCTCCACTGCTCATCAGTGGAGAGCAGAATCAGAGTTTTCCTGATGATCTGAGTAAGAAAACCATCCCACTGCTAAATCAGAAATACTACAGTGCATCTGCACATTTGAAATTTGCTAGAGACAAATGCTTCCTTTTGTCCACTTTCCAGAATGAATGCTTTATGGCAATGACCTATGTTTATAGATACTTAGTTAAAACAAAGCAAAGAAACAAAAATAAAAATGAGTTGACTGTGGCAGGTGTTGTGATTGACCTCCCAGTATGTTTTGTTTGTTTGTTTGTTTGTTTTTCCTTACTTTCAAAACCTAAGTTGTCTTCAGGGTGCTTGGATGTTCACTCACTTATTCAATAAGGGCATGTAACAGAGTCTAATTTGTGGAGCTTCTGCAGAGGGCATGATTTTTCTAAACAATGGGGCCACATGCAGCTTGCGTCCTTTGTCCTCTGCTCTTTCTATCTGGAATTCAAAGATGAGTCCTGGAGTAGAGCAGTTATGTTGTGAGTGTGTGAGTGTCTAGGACACAGCCAGGGGAGCCTAATGGGAAGTCAGAAGAACTAGGAGCTTGATGTCTTCCTGGAGAAGCTGTCCTGTCCCTGGAGTACATGGCTCTGGATTTCTTATCACATTGGAGAAAACGTATTACTTCGCTGAAGTTGGTTCTTTC
The DNA here is from genome assembly GCF_009764315.1 of Trachypithecus francoisi. Lineage (NCBI taxonomy): Eukaryota > Metazoa > Chordata > Mammalia > Primates > Cercopithecidae > Trachypithecus > Trachypithecus francoisi. Next base: position 4,602,729 of record NW_022681472.1, read on the forward strand.
TTATTTCCAGGTAAAGCAGTCCTAAACTGATTTCTTTAAATCGATGGGAAAAAAATCCTTCAGTTTGTTTTCTGTGTATCTGCTTGCTCGAGGTTTGCCTGGCTTGCTGGTTTATGGGTTGCTGATTTTGACCGAATTTTGTAAAATGTTCTCCAACATGTCATCAGATATTTGTTGTACTGTGTTATCTTTCTCCTCTCCTTCTGGAATCCAACTACACATATGATTGTCTGTTTGATACTGTCCCCCAGGTCATTGATGCTCAATTCAATTTAACTTTTCATTTTTTTCTCTAGGTTCTTTCGTTTACTTTGGACTTGCTTGCTTTTCTGTAGACTTGCTTCAAGTTCACTAACCCTTTCTTCTGTTGCAGCCAATCTGCTGCCATCCCTCTCAATTATTTTCTTTATTCCTTTAGTCCTTAAAATTTTCACTTTCGAGATTTGATCCTCATTTATAATTTTTTGTTGTTGTTGTTGTTGAGACGGGGTCTCGCTCTGTCACCCAGGCTGGAGTGCAGTGGCCAGATCTCAGCTCACTGCAAGCTCCGCCTACTGGGTTTACGCCATTCTCCTGCCTCAGCCTCCTGAGTAGCTGGGACTACAGGCGCCCGCCACCTCGCCCGGCTAGTTTTTTTTTTTTTTTTTTTTTTTTTTTTTAGTAGAGACGGGATTTTACCGTGTTAGCCAGGATGGTCTCGATCTCCTGACCTCGTGATCCGCCCGTCTCGGCCTCCCAAAGTGCTGGGATTACACTCATTTATAATTTTTACAACTATCCTAAAATTCCTCTATCTCACCCATCTATATCCATATATTTCTGTAGATGTTTTAAAAATGTTATTATAGGCCGGGTGCGGTGGCTCAAGCCTGTAATCCCAGCACTTTGGGAGGCCGAGACGGGCGGATCACGAGGTCAGGAGATCAAGACCATCCTGGCTAACACAGTGAAACCCCGTCTCTAGTAAAAAATACAAAAAACTAGCCAGGCGTGGTGGCAGGCGCCTGTAGTCCCAGCTACTCGGGAGGCTGAGGCAGGAGAATGGCGTAAACCCGGGAGGCGGAGCTTGCAGTGAGCTGAGATCCAGCCACTGCACTCCAGCCTGGGCGACAGAGCGAGACTCCATCTCAAAAAAAAAAAAAAAAAAAAATGTTATTATAGTTATTTAAAAGTTCCTAAAGTGGTAATTCTAACATCTGTGTCACCATTCACTTGTTCTTATTGGCTTATTTTTCTCTAGATTATAGGTGATATTCTTCTGTTTCTTTATATCTCATCCTTTCTGAGATATTGGATATTGTATACAAAAGAACAGTAATGTTGAAATGTTTATTCCCTAATGAAAAATGTCTTTTCCTTTTTAGACAACTAGTGTGAAAAAGTGACAGATTAGATTCCATCACATCCAATTCGCTTTTAGGCTGGTGGGTGCTGTTAGCTTAATTCTTCTAGCAGTTCCATGGAATTCAAAACTAAGAGAATATTTCTCTGATTCTCCGTTCATATTCCAAATTATTCTACTATAATGGGTTAATTGCTCCAAACTTCAAAAGTTAAACTGTGAAGAATTGCGTCAAAGCTTCTATTAGACTCAGTTCATCTCTGAAACCAAATCCTTTGCCAGTGAATGAGCTCACCCGCTCCAAGGGGGCTCTGAGAGCAAACTCCACAGCACTTCCATCTCATCAGCAAATTCCACGGGCTCAACGTTTAAAATAATTTCAGAATCGCCCCTCTCGCTACAACCCCTACCAATAGCATCCCATTTCAAACCACTGTCATAACTCCTAGATAATTTTGTTAGTTCTCAATAGCATCCTAAAAGTTGTTTTGCTTAATATATCGTCAGTAGAGTCCATGTCATGTAATTGTTTACCTCACACCCCTCAATGTCTTCTCCTATTACTCAGAACAAAAACAATGTTCTTTCCTATTTAGACAACTAGTATACAGAAGTGACAGCTTTGATTCCATCACATCCGATTAGGTTTTAAGCTGGTTTGTGCTATTAGTGTAATTCCTCCAGCAGTGCCTTGAAATTTAAGCCTAAGAAGATATTTAGGCTTTCTAGTGCAAGCTGATAATTGTTGTGACCTGGCTTTGTCTGCCACTCTGATCATATCTTCTAACACATTGCCCCCTGGTCATTCTACCTTAGTTGATCTTTCCTTTTTGCTTTTCAAATGCACATAAGCACCACCTTATCTCTGGTCCCAGCACTTACTATTTTATTTGCCTTAAACATGTGTCCTATTCATTCACTTTTCTTGCTTTCTCATTTCACTCAGTTTCAACTCCTGTCACCATAGAAGTTAGTCGATAGTCTATCTCCAAAGCAAAGTCCATCTCCATTTCTCTCTTTTACAATGCATTTATAACCACTGTACATACTGTATATTCAAAAGTCTATGATCCATGTTGAGTTAATTACATAAAATAGGAACTTCAGGTTGAGGTTTACATCTTTGCCTTTGGATGTCCATTTGCTCCACTAACCTTTGTTGAAGAGTCTTTCAGTAAATTACTCTTGTACTTTTCTCCAAAATCAGGTGGCCTTACTTGTATGTAGCTATTTTTCAGTTCTCGATTCTATTCCATTGATCTGTGTGTCTATCCCTACATCAAGACCACTGTCTTGATTACTGCAGCTATACAGTAAGCTTTGATTTCATTTAGAGCCATTCTTCCCATATTTTTTTCCTTTTTAAGATTTGCTTAGCTATTATAGGGCCTGTGACTTTCCATACAATTTTTTTTAAAACCTTGCCAGTATCTACAAAAACCTTGTTGAAATTTGCATAGTAATTGCGTTAAACACAAAATCAGTTTGAGATGAATTGTTAGCCTTACTAGGATAAGTCTTCTGATCATACAATATGTATTTCTATTCATTTACACCTTATTTAGATTCTTTCATCAGCATTCTATAATTTACAGCATATAGATACTGAATACTTTTTGGTAAGTATTGTTTTTTAAGTATTAAGTATAAAATTTGTTAACTATACAGAAGTATTTCATTTCTTGGAGCAATTGTAAATGGTACTGTTTTTAATTTTGGTTTCCTCACATTCATTGTTGGTATATAGAAATGTGATATAGAAATGTGATTATTTTGTCTGTTGATATTCTTTTATGTGACTTTGATGAGTTTTTGTGACCTAGCACTTTTTTTGTTTGTTTATTTTTGTACATTCCTTGAAATTTCTATGTATATAATCACGTCATCTGCAAATAGGGACAGCTTTATGTTTTCTCTTTTTAATCTGTATGCCTTTCATTTTTAAATTTTAACTTATTTCTTTTGCTATTGCAGTATCTACATTTTCTGGCATTATGTTGAAAATGACTGACAAGAACCGAAGTCCTTCCCTTGTTCCTTCTCCTAAGGGAAAAGCACTCAATCTTCACTATAAAGTATGATGTTATCTGTAGGTTTTTTTTTGTTGTTGTTGTTGTTGTTGTTGTTGTTGTTGTTGTTGAGACGGAGTATGGCTCTGTTGCCCAGGCTGGAGTGCAGTGGCCGGATCTCAGCTCACTGCAAGCTCCGCCTCCCGGGTTTACGCCATTCTCCTGCCTCAGCCTCCCAAGTAGCTGGGACTACAGGCGCCCACCACCTCCCCCCGCTAGTTTTTTGTATTTTTAGTAGAGACGGGGTTTCACCGTGTTAGCCAGGATGGTCTTGATCTCCTGACCTCGTGATCCGCCCGTCTTGGCCTCCTGAAGTGCTGGGATTACAAGCTTGAGCCACCGCTGTAGGTTTTTTTTTTTTTTTTTTTTTTTTAAAGATGCATTTTATCAGTTGAAGTAATTCTCCCCTATTCTTAAATTGCTGAAATCATAATGGGTGCTGTATTTTGTCAAATGATTTTTTATGCATCAATGGATATGACAATATGTTTTCTCTTTAGCTTATTGATAAGGGAGATTACATTGTTCAATTTAAGAATGGTGAATTGCCGTGCATATCTAGGTAAACTTGGCTATGGAGTATAATTATCTTTCTACATTTGGGGATCAGGCTTGCTAACACTTTGTTGAGGATTTTTTTCATCTATGTTCATTAGATATACTGCTCTGTGACTTTCTTCTCTTGTGATATCCTTGGGTCTGGTGTTAAAGTTAGAGCAAAAATATCGATGAATTGAAAGTGTTTCTTCTTTCTCAGTCTTCTCAAAGAGATCATATATAATTTTTTTTTTTTTTTTTTTTTAAGAATCAGAGTCTCACTCTGTCTCTCAGGCTGGAGTACAGTGGTGTGATCACAGCTCACTGCAACCTTGAACTCCTGAGCTCAAGTTATCCTGCCACATCAGCCTCCTGAGTAGCTAAGACTACAGGTGCATACCACCATATCTGACTTTTGTGTGTGTGTGTGTGTATATTTTTTTTTACAGATACAGGGTCCTGCTATGTTGCCCAGACTGGACTTGTTCTCCAGGCCTCAAATGATACCCCTCAAATGATACCCCCGCCTCAGGCTCCCAAACATTGGGATTACAAGTGTGCACAATAATATCCAGCTGATGTTAATTCTTTAAATGATTGGTAGGATTCTCCTGTTAGATCATTGGGACCAGAAGATTGAGTAGAAGTTTTAAACTCTGAATTCAATCATTTGCTTGTAACAGAACTATTCAGATTATCTATTTTACTTAGGTCAATTTTAGTATTTTGTCTTCTTTAAGGAATTGGTCCATTTCCTCTTAGATGTTGAATTTATTGAGCATAAAGTTGTTACTTATTATTACTTTAATGGCTGAAAGATATGTTGCAACATCCCTTGTTTCATTTCTAATATCAGTGATTTGAGTCTTACTCAGTTTTCTCTGATTTGCTAGACAAACAACTAGCTAGAAACATTAGTTTTATTGCTATTTAAAAATAATTTGGTTTATTTATTTTCTCTGTAGTTTTTATATGTTTTAATTTCATTAATTTCTGTTATTATTTTTAGTATTTCTCTTTATTTTGCACTATTTTCCAATTTTTTGAGGTAGGAACTGTAGTAGTAGGAGATTTTGACTTTGTCTTTGTATTTAGTACTTAGTGCTATAAATTTACCTCTCAGCACTGCTTTAGTTGCATCCCACATAGTTTGATATATCATATTTTCATTTTCATTTAGTTCTATGTATTTTCTACATCCCTAGAGACTGTCTCTATGCCCCATGGATTCCATAAATGTAAGCTGTTTACTTTCCATATGTTTACAGGTTTTCCTGATGACTTTGTTTTTGATTTCCTGCTTTATTTTATTGTAGTCATACTTTAATAAATTAGCTCATTTTAAATTTGTTGATATTTATTTTATGACTTAGGGATGTGGTATATGCAGGTGAAAATTCCACATGGTCTTAGGAAAATGTGTTTTCATCTTTTTTTTGTTGTTCAGTGTCCTACATATTCCAATTAGATCCTGTTGGTTAATTATATGGTTTAGATACTTAATATATTTGGAGTTTCTGTGTCTACTAGGTCAGTTGTTGAGAGAAAAGTGTTAAAAAACCAACTATAATGTGAATTTAGCTATTTTTTTGGCCATGGCAGTTTTTTTTTTACTGTGAGATATTTTTGTTGCATATATATTTTGTATATTCATCTTATAGTTTAATTTTGAAAGTATTTTGCATGTATATTTTGCATATCCTGTCTATACTTTTTCTAGTAGTCCCTCTGGCTGTTACAATACACATATATCAGCATTATACACTACTGGAAGTAAAGTGTTGAAGCCTCATTTCCGTTTAGGTCCATTTACCCTCCCAACTTTTAAGTATCATTGTCATAAGTATTAGATGTTGTTATAATTTTTGCTATAGTCAGTAAGTATGATTTACAGAAGTCAAGAGAAAAAGTATAGGAACATAACAATGTGTCCCCATATGTGTCCTCTATGTGCTGGTCTTTATTTCTTCCTCGTGTTCCATACTTTTTTCTTTTATTATTTTCTTTATGTTTCACATTCTTACTTAGCCAATCTTTAGCAGCAGATTTGTTAGCAATAAAGTACTTTATTTTTCCCTTCTTTTCTTAACTTCTGTTTCTGAAGCATAATTTTATGAGATGAAAATCCACTCTCATTAAAATGTGTTTTTCCCCAAATCCCCACACACAATTTTCACAAAAAGAATAAAATATTTAGTAAGACAGCTAACAAGGGAAGTGAAAGAACTCTATAAGGAGAACTACAAACCACTGCTCAAAGAAATCAGAAATGACACAAACAAATGAAAAACCATTCCATACTCATGGATAGGAAGAACGAATATAGTTTAAATGACCATACTGCCCGAAGCAATTTATAGATTCAATGTTATTTTTATTAAACTACCATTGAGATTCTTCACAGAACTAGAGAAAACTGTTATAAAATTATATGGAATCAAAAAAGCAGGAAATGGGAAAAGGGTTCCTTGTTCAATAAATGGTGCTGGTATAACTGGCTAGCAATATGAAGAAGATCGAAACTGGACCCCTTCATTACGTCATCTACAAAAATTAACTCAAGAAGGATTAAAGACATAAATGTAAAACCAAAAACTATAAAAGCCCTGGAAGACAAGCTGGACAATATCATTCAGGACATACACACAGGGAAAGATTTCATGACAAAGACACCAAAAGTATTTGCAATAAAAGCAAAAATTGACAAATAAAATTTAATTAAACTGAAGAGCTTCTGTACAACAAAAAAACAGAGTAAACTGACAGCCTACAGAATAAGAGACAATTTTTGCAAACTATGCATCTCATAAAGGTCTCGTATTTAGCATCTATAAGGAACTTCAACAAATTTACCAGAAGAAAACACAACCCCATATAAAAGTGGGCAAAGAGCTAGGCATGGTGGCTCACTCCTGTAATCCCAGCACTTTGAGAGGCTGAGGTGGGCGGATCACGAGGTCAGGAGATGGAGACCGTCCTGGATAACACGGTGAAACTCCATCTCCACTAAAAATAAAAACTATTAGCCGAGCGTGGTGGCAGGTGTCTGTAGTCCCAGCTACTCAGGAGTCTGAGGCAGGAGAATGGTGTGAACCCAGGAGGCAGAGCTTGCAGTGAGCGGAGATCACGCCACTGCACTCCAGCCTGGGCAACAGAGTGAGACTCCGTCTCAAAAAAAAACAAAAAGTGGACAAAGAACATAAACATATGTTTTTCAAAAGAAGACATACATGCAGCCAACAAGCATGTAAAAAAATGTCAACATCACTGATCATTACAGTAATACAAATCAAAACCACAATGAGATACCATCTAACACCAGTCAGAATGGCTATTATTAAAACGTAAAAAAAATAACCAATGCTGGTGAGGTTGTGGAGAAAAAGGAATGCTTATATAGTTTTGATGGGAGTGTAAATTACTTAACTGTATGGAAGGCAGTGTGGTGATTCCTCAAAGACATAAAGACAGAAATATCATTTGACTCAGCAATCCCATTACTGGATATATACCCAAAGGAATATAAAGTGTTCTTTTATAAGGACACATGCACACATATGTTCATTGCAGGGCCATTCACAATAGCAAAAGCGTGGAATCAATCTAAATGCCCTAAGATGATGATGATGATGATGATGATGATGATGATGATGATTGATAATAATAGACTGGATAAAGAAAATGTGGTACATATACACCATGGAATGCTATACAGCCATAAAAAGAATGAGATCATGTCCTTTGCAGGGACATAGAAGGAGCTGGAGGCAATTATGCTCAGCAAACTAACACAAGGATAGAAAACCAGATGCCACATGTTCTCACTTGTAAGTGGGAGCTAAACAATGAGAACACATGGACACACAGGCGGGAACAACACACATTGGGGCCTATTGGAAGATGGAGGGTGGGAAGAAGGAGAGGATCAGGAAAAATAACTAATAGATATTAGAGTTTATACCTGGGTAATGAAATAACCTGTGCAATGAATTCCTAAGACATGTTTACTTACGTAACAAATTTGCACATGTACCCCTGAACTTAAAATGAAAGTTATAAAAAATTAGAAAAAAAGGTTAAATAACATCTGTGTTTTCCTATAGGCAATGTATCATTTGTCTTTGTTTTCTAGATTTTTATGGTCTTCTTTTCTAGAAGTTTAGTATGATGTGTTTAATTTTGAAAAACTTTCAGTTTTAGCCTAATATTCAATAATTTTACGGTGCACTTGGTTTGTCTGCTGCTGCTCAACCTTCCAAGGTCTCTAATGATACAACCTGAAAGGTAGAAGAGATTTCCTCAGAGAAGGGGAAGGGGAGGAGAATCTCAGGCCCACAAAAACGAAGGGTCATCTCTTCATGAGCACTTGTGTATGGTTCCCCTGCCTGCGGAGGTTGGGAGTGCATGCTGAGCTAGGTGGTAGTGGGGCTCCCTTTGCCTATGTCACTTGGCCCTCCTAATGTCTCCCAGTTGAGGGCAGAAAATCTCATGCTGATGGAGAAATACAGCCATTCTCCTGCCAACTTCTAGTTAAAGGAACTCCTGATGGATCTTCCTGGCGGTGAACTTAGCTCATCTGGTGTTGTCAGAGGAACTCCCATTCCATCATGAGAATGAATTCAGCCTGCTGTTACCAGGTTGGATGTCAGGAAAACTCTGGTCTCACTCACTTTGTTTTGCTGGATAAAGGGATAGGAGAGGCACTGATACCTTACTATTTCCTCTGCTGGGCTCACAAGTATGTTCACCTTCCTCTACCAGCATTTAGAATTCTTTAATTTCATCCTGTTTTTTCCAGGGTTTATAATTTTATTTCACAAGGGGAGCCAGGTCATGCCATCTTGTTCAGACTGTATGTCTCCAATGTGGACTTTAGTTTGCATCTCTGTATTTCCTTTTCTTGTAATGATTTCATAGTTTGTTCTAATCATTTTAGATCCTAGTCTGGTACTAACTACAGCCTTTGCTTTCTTTCTACAGCCCTTTTTTCCACTAAAGTCCTTTTTTTGCTTCTGAGTCCTCTCTTCTTTACTTCTTCTCAATAGTGACTAAGTGGATCACCCGTTGCTCTTTGTCCAAAAAAAGCTTGTTATTTCTTTTAGCAAATGTTAAGAACAGATTGAGGTGTGAAGCTTTCAATTCAGTTGCCAGGTTCCAGTTGTATTTCTCTTGGTATTACTCAAATAACACTAGTGTTTTTCTTTTGTTTGTTTTAGTTTTTTTGTTTGTTTGTGTTTTGAGACACAGTCTTGCCCTGTCGCCCAGGGTACAGTGCAGTGGCACGATCTTGGCTCATTGCAACCTGCACCTCCTGGGTTCACACCATTCTCCTGCCTCCGCCTCCTGAGTAGCTGGGACTGCAGGCACCTGCCACCATGTCCGGCGAATTTTTTTTTTTTTTTTTTTTGGAGAGACGGGGTTTTGCTGTGTTGGCCAGGATGATCTCAATCTCCTGACCTCGTGATCTGCCTGCCTCAGCCTCCCAAAGTGCTGGGATTACAGGCATGAGCCACTGCGCCCAGCCCACATTAACACTAGTTTTGTCTCTTCTTTCATTGGTTTCTTCTACCTGCATGTCTTCCAGAGGTAACACCACGGGAGCCAGGGTTCCAAACATTCACTCATTGGAGGGCTTACTTCTCAATCCTATTATGGATCAAGGATGAAACGCTCAGTCTTAAATTCCTGAGTTCTCTTCTAGGTTCTTCTTGCTAATTATTTCTGGGATTGGTGATATTATCTTATTTTTAGGAGATGAAGTCAGTAGAGCAATGTGATGGGAAAATTGTGCTATGTTTCTCAGAGCACCTACTTAGAGAAGGTTGTGTCCTATTTTGAATTAAGATCTTGCATCTCTATGTCTGTAAAAATGATTTTAAGAACAGAGTATTACTTTTTTACTTTTTCTTAGGAAATATCATGTCATAGCTTGCAGATAGGATTTTCCATGAGTGAGAGCGTGGATAGATTTTATTTCATACCATGCCAATTGTCTAATGATTAATGTCTCTTCATCCCAGGTACAGTCATTAGCTTATTCATCATTCTTCATTTACACAGTTAAGACTTTTCATCTTTGCCATGTGCACAGTAATACAGAAAAAAGTTAGAAAAGGTTTCTTTTATATCTATATGTAGATGATGTTTTGAATTCAACATTTTACTGATTTTATAGTTATCTGTTTTAAAATTATGCTAGTATGAAGTGTTCCATTCTGGATTTAAGCAAAGGAAAGTCCATTCTCTTAACCGTATAACATACTGTCTCATACTTGAGTGTAAGTTTGGGATTTAAGTAGCAATATCTTCTTCTTTTCCTCCTCTTCTATTTCAAATGTTGATTATGATAATTTCACTTTTACATCCTCTTTTTTTCATACTTGAAAACAAAGAGGGGATAGTCTACTAATTGAAACAAACATAATGAGATGTGTGGATTTGAAAGGTCTAATGTGCAGGTGGCATCCTCATGCTACTTTAGGTAATTTATGGTCATATTTCTAAGATGACCCTAAACAAACAACAAAAGGATTGGCATCTTTTTGCAATCACTGAAAAAATTTCACTGTTTCAGTTAATCCATGATGATTTTTGTCTTTTATTTCTTATTCTCTTCTTTTTGACACTACTTTCTGTTTTTTTTTTTTTTTTTTTTTTTCTCAAAGCAAGTATGTGGCTACTGTCATGTGGCCAGCATAATTCTATGTGCTCGTATGACATATAATTATTAAGGATAAATTTTGTCCTGAGAAACTTAATACATGTTTATGTAGACAAAGCTAATACTTAAGCATATATTTGAAAACATTTTTTGTTTTTTTTTAATGAAGAGTACATTAGGGAAAAGATAACAGGAAGGCGAATTTGAGTAATGAAAAAAGTCATTAAAGTAGAGTAGAAATAAGCACATCCTCAAAGAATACATAGAATTTTATTTGTACATTAAATTTCACATATTTTTTGAAACAGAATCTCTTTGAAATGTTGCCCAAGCTGTAGTGTGGTGATGCGGTCATGGCTCACTGCAGCCTCAACCTCCTGGGATGAAGTGATCCTCCCACCTCAGCCTCCTAGGTAGCTGGGACTGTGGGTGTGTTTCACCGTGCCCAATTATATTATTATTATTATTTGTAGAGATGGAGTCTCACTATATTGCCCAATCTGATCTCAAACTCCTGGGCTGAAGTAGTCCTCCCGCACTGGCCTCATAATGTGCTCTGATCACAGGCATGAGCCACTATGTCTGACCCACATTTTCTTTTAAATACCAATTATTGACTTATTTGGTAGTCCACCTGGTAAAGACTGAATATACAATGGTTGAAAACATAGTAGGGTCAAAGTTTTATAATGAAGACAACTATCTTAAAATATAAAATAGCACTGGGTCATTGCCATTTGACTGGGATCTATTGGCTGAATATGAATGAAAGCATGCATAGTGGCTTCCAGGTGAGTTAGCATACGCCAAGCCTTTCTTAAAACCACTTTGCACTATTACAGCTGTAGGTATTTGAGTCTACAATTCTTGTATGTTCTGTGAAAGCATTAAAGACAAACAAGCATATTCATTGCTCTGAAGGTAAAACAAATCTTCACATTTGGAACTGTCAGTGGTGGATTTGGAGATGTGCTTCTGGGATCTCCCCTGATGAACTTTTCACCAGAGCTGCTGGGAGTGCTGTCATTAGATGGTCTTCAGTATTAGCCCTACTTTTAATATTGCCTGAGCTGCAGAGAGGTGCTTTGTCTAGTAATAGCCATATGCCTTCCCATAGCAGCTACATTCCATGACTGATGAATGCTAGCGTCTATAAGCCTGCACTTCTCACTATATGGAGGCCACACCTAGCTCTACAGCACTTTGGGGGCTGTCTGACTTATCCATGGGCCTGAATTTCAGCTCTAATTCTCTCTCTGCCCAGCCCAGCTTCCTTCCTTCCCTTCCCCACGTTCTGATATTAAGGATATTCCTTAATAAACACCTTACCTGTTAAAATCCAACTCAGAGTGACTTCCTGGAGATGTTGGAGTTAAGAAGGGCACAATCAGGACAAAATGGAGGCCATAATACATTTTTAGACATAACAAGAGTGAGTTTTGTTAGTTTTGTTTTGTTTTGAGAAAATTCCACTGATAGCTGTGTTCAAGATGATTTGAGTAAGCAGGACGTGGTTTTGTGAATAACAGATGGCAACGAACACATATTATGGAAACATGAGATAATGACTGGTTGAGTCGTGGCAAAGGTAATCAACGAAAGGTGTCATGAAAAAAATGCCTGGACTGTACTTCAATCAAAGCAAAGGGAAGACTTTTTAGAACTCTCTCAAAAATTCTATGCTAAGAAAAAAAAAAAATATATTGTTTCTCTTGATAGAATAATAACAAGAGAAGTCAAAACTATATGACTAACATAATAATTTCAATAAATATATTCATGGGAGCCAGAGTATATGCTTGCAAGTATTTTACTTTCTTCAAAATATCTTATTTTTTTATTTTATTTTAATATCCCATTTTTTATTCTTCACTTTTAATTTAATCTTTTAAAACTCAAATGAAAATTTATTTTACATGAACCTTTAATTTTTAGCTAACGATAAGCTTCCATTAATTTGAATTATTAATTTATTGTTTAAACATACTTTCAAGCATGTATAATCAAATGTTGTGAAGAGTTAAAAGGAGTTTAATATTATATTGATTAATGTTTCTCAGTTGCATCAGAATCACTTGAGTTGCTTGGAGAACAACTGTTGATTTCTGCATCTTACCTAGTATCTACCTTTGTCATTAAACAAGTTACTCTAGGATCCCTAGGATCCATATACAGATGATGAAGAAGTCTACCAGTCCCGAACACTGTCTACTGCTCATGTTATAAACTCTTCTTAAAGTGTTAGAATTAAATTTGCAGAGACCTATTATATTTCAGTATGTTCTTTATAAAATCAGTTAACTGGGAAACAAGAACCTGAAAGTTAGTAATAAGACCATTAGAAGCAATTTACCACGTAGGTGGGTAACAAATCAGTTATTAACTTAGAAAATACAGAAAAATAAAGGAGGAAAGAACTTTCAGCTTGAGAAATTTGTTCTTGAGAAAACCTACTGATGTCTAAACTAAGGAAACTGGGTGATTATTCTGTTAAGAGACACATGCATAATCAAATGTAGAGGGTTGTTTCCCCCTCTTTTCCAAGAGTCTCATATAAAAATGGGCTCCCATTTGTAAATTTTAGAAAAGTTTAAAAAGCTTTGGTTTAAAAAATCAAAGATATAGAAGTTATGGCTATCAGAAATATTATAATATAAAACTAAAATACGTAAAAGGAGGAAAAGAAGTTAAAGTCTCTTGGTTTGTGGTTTTCAAATGCTGACTCCCCAAAATATCACCAAAACAACTTGTGGAAAGACAATTCTGAGCATAAAGTTCCAATAGCATCTCAGAGAGGGAAGGGTCAACCTTGTGGTATTTATTAGGATTTTATAGTGTGGTTTAAGGCAGGTCTGCCAATGTAGGAGTGTGGTTAGGACTGGTGAACACAGCACAGAGAACACTTGATGGGTTTTTTTTAAGAGGTTCCTAAAATGAGCAGGAACATTACCGGCAATGCTTGTCTTCCCAGTAAAGTACTTCCTGAAATAGTAAAGTATGATTGGTGAAGGCAGTGGAATATTAACATTGTTATAGTAGGTAGCTAGTCAGTCTGAGCAGGGCAAGAGAGGACTTTCCCCGTAAGCAGGAATGTCAGGCAACCATCAGGTGAGGATCAGGCAGTTGTTACACTGTTCCTCTAAAATAATAATTGGTGGCAGGCAGGCCAGGGAAGATCTGTCTCCTAATAGATAGAAAACTCCTGAAACTGGTGATCAGCAGCTTCCGGATAAGATCTCAGGAGTTCGGTGAGTGGGCTCAGGACTATGCTTTGAGAGACAAAATGGCAGAGTTTAACTGGCATGTTACCTTCTAGGAACATCTGGCTGGTAAGGGAAGAATGCCTCAAGTGAGCAGGTGTGTAACTCCAGTTACACACTCCCTATGAAGTCCCTCCCAAGAACTAGCAGGCCACTGAGCATGTGAATAGCCCACCTCAGGAGAAGGAACAGGGGAGAAGGGACACAAGCCTCCAGAAGCATGCCAACATCTAACACCCTAAGTGACAGATACAACCATGCACTTGATCCCTCAGGTCGCCCACTTAGCCCTCATCCAAGTATACTTTGCTTTCTTTCATTCCTGCTCTAAAGCTTTTTAATAAACTTTCACTCTTGCTCTAAAACTTACCTCAGTCTCTCCTGCCTTATACTCATCAGTCGAATTATTTCACTGGAGGAGGCAGGAACCAAGGTTGCTGCAGACCTATACACATCCACTGCTTAACTACATCATGTTAATCTAGAAAAGACAATAAATATTGTGGTTACAGATGTGTGTGTTTTTCAACATACAGAAGAATTTTTATGCTCCAAAATATACCAAAAATTTAATAATACACTCTATTGACAGGGCACATTATGTATGTGATGAAAATAATATTACAATTTGTTAAAGAGACAAGTGATTGAATTGAAATTTTTATCAATTAGGATTTATTGTCAGTTTAAGGCTATACCCAAGACTATATTGAAATAAAGGTTATAGCCAAGGTCGAATACACTTTTAGTAAGAAACAACATTCTCTGTAGCAATTTTCTTTTCTTTTTTTTATTTTTTTTTTATTTTTCCTGATTGAAATACCTCCATATTAAGTAGGTTGGTTTTAACAGTGGTCAATTCTGTAGAAAGAAAGATCAATTAAATGAGAACAAAGAGGCTATTTGCTGAGAACTTGCTGTAAGAAGGGAGTAAACCTTTTCACTTGCATTTGCAAGTCACTTAAGGCAGGTGGGGCAAGAAGGCTTTCTAGTGAGCAAAAGGGAAGGCCACAGGCATGCTGTGATTGCTGACATACGAAAGATGAAGGCAGCTGACTAGTGTGGGAGACCGGAATATACACCCCAAACTATGTAGTATTGTTGAGCTAAAGGCAGTCAAGACGCAGATGCAGGAAAGTTTTCCCTCTCTCTATTTGCCCAAAAGCAGGACATAGATTTACAAAGACAAATGATATTCTGCGCTTTCTCTACCAAAGAGAACAGAAGTTGACTAGGGAAGACAACTTTAGGCCCTCATCAGTCTGGAGATGATACTATAGGAATCTGCAGTGACAAGTATTACCCCCTTGCCTTTATATGCCAGTTATTTCTCTCCCGCACAAGTCTAACACCCCTAGAGACTCAAAGTCTTTTTCTCTTGTCTTGCCGCTTCTCTAAAAATTTTCTGTCCTTTACTAAAGATGCTATATAAGCTGGAATTCAAAGCTTACTTCTTTGAGAACTACTCATTCCAGGGACGTCTCCCAGATATATGAAATATTCATGTGCTATGGTCTGAATGTATCCCCTCAGTATTCATTACGTTCAAATTTAATAGCCAATATAATAGTATAAAAACGTAGGCTCCTAGGAGGTGATGAAGTCATGAGAGTGAAGCCCTCTTCAGTGAGGTTAATACCCTTTTATAAAAGGTTGGAGGAAGTGTTCTAGCTCTTGCCCCTTCCATCATGTGAGGAAGTTATTAAGGTGCTGTTTTAGGAGTTATTAAGAAATTATTTTAGGCAGATAGAGAGTAAAAGGGGTCCTTGGGAAGTTTTCGCTTTCTTTAAAGCAGCTCCAGAAATGTTTCTTGTCTAGCAGGAAAGCCCAGGCTCTTAGACTCAGGCTGGCTACCTTTCATACGCAAATGCCGTCCATTATAAACTGGGTTCACCCAAACATGGTGATTCCCATGCCATCTTCTTGCCCTTGCCCTCACATGTGTCTGGCAACATGGCCGCCCCATATATCCCCACTATATAGAACATCATGGCACCCTGTATTTGCATATTAAAAGCTAGGGTGGGAGGGCTATGTGAGTGACATGACTGGCTAAACCAATCCCCTGAGTCCTATGCAAATTAGACACTTCCTCCTCCTCCAGACTCTTCATATAAGCAGTCAGATTTCTGAGGCACTGGGGTGTCCTCTCTTGGCTTTGGAGCCCCCATCCCTCTGTCTCTGTATAGGGGAGGTTCTTACTTCTTTTTTCTCTTTTCTTTCTTGCCTATTAAACTTTCTGCTCCTTAAAACCACTCCAAGTGTGTCCCTGTGGTTTTATCCAGTTCACGTCAGACAACAGCCCTGGTGCTCCTCTGCTCATCAGAGCTGTATCAGTGCCATCTTCAAAGCAGAGACCAAGTCCTAGTCGGACAACATACCTGCTCAGCTCTGATCTTGGACTTACAGCCTCCACAACGGTGAGAAATAAGTTTCTATTTTCTATAAATTATAGCAGCCTGAATGGACTAAGACAACGCTAATAAACTTTTTATGTTGTGAATCTGTCTTTCCTTGCAGGACTCTGCTCCAACTACTTAGAACTTAGGAGGTTAAGTAAAAACATGATTTTATTTTTCCAACTAGACGCTAGACATCCTAAGTGACTGGTTAGAGGAGTATGTTTGATTTTCTCTGTCTGGTTCCAAGTTGAAAGTAGGAACAACAACAACATGGGAAACCTGCAATCTTTGACCACCTCCTCATCATTCTGTGCTGATGGCTGCCAAGCTGGGGGTCAGGGTTCTGTTATCATCTGTGCTCTGTTCATTGCTTGAATATTCTCTCTTTATCTATAGAGGGAAAAAACAATAACCTTCATTATCAAAAAACTCATTCTAAGTTTGCTTTTCTGTCTAGGTGTCCATGTACAAATGACTTAGCTTTTTAAATATACGAATATGTTTTCTAACTGAGTAGCAACAGAATTAGTACTTTTTTCTAGGCTTCAGTTGCTTACTAGTAAAAAAAAGTTATACTTACATTTATACAATAAAACTTAATCTTAGGCTCAAATGCACATAAAGTAAAGAATAGTGCTTGTCTTTTGCTTAATATTCACATTACAAAATTAATTTTTATTTATAATTAATATATGAACATGATCTTTTCAAAAAATACACAATGTGATGGATAAATCTAATGTCCTTTTTGATAATCATCCCTGGTTTTAAGAACATAACTGTCTAGAGAAAATAACTAATAGTGGTCATTGTTCATTTTCTAGAACTCATTGTATGCCAGGCAATTTTCTGACAAACTGATGGGTCGGTGCTCTTTTATCCCTATTTTACAGATGAGGAAACTGATGCTGGAGAGGTTTTCACATAGCTCACCAAGTCACTAGCTAGTAAGTAGTAGAGCCAGGATTCAAATTCAGGAAAAAAAGCACCTGAGAAGCTTCATGCTGCCTCCTGATCACCCCCTTACTCTCTAAGGGTAACCACCATCCTGCTTTCTAATTGCATGCATTCATTTTGCCTCTTTCTGTATTTTATATAATTTCATATAAAAATGTGTTTGTGCATGGCATATTTTGTTGAGTGTTACATTTTGAAATTTATTCACGTTTTGAAATTTATTCATGTTTGCTGTCTATAGTTGTAGGTCATTCTTTTCTTTGCTGGAACCCATTGTGTGAATGTTCTTCAACTCTATTCATCCTTTAACTGTTAGTGGGCATTCGGATACTTTAAAGTTTCAGGTAATTATGACCAGTGCAAAATGAACATTCTCATGCATGTTTATGATAAACATATGCATCAGTCTCATTTAAATATTTATTTAGAAGTGGAATTCACGTATTAGATCATAGAATACCTACATATTTAGATTTCATAGATACTACCAACGAGTTTTTACCCACTTGATACACTACCAGTGGTACTGAGAGTTAAGTTTAATTGACGTATTTCAGGACTGTGGGAATCTATACTATTTAGACTTAACAGAAGGAGATGAATATTTCCCAGAGACGTTTCATTTCTAGTTCCATATATTAGCCGAGCATGACTTTTTTGTTAACTTCCTAGGGGCGATGAGTGCTTGTGTGATTTTTTTTCATGAGATAGAACCCTCTAAAATAACTCTCGCATGTATTTGCATATGTTTTACATAAGATATTGCTCTCTAAAATTACCCTTGCATTTAAAAAACTTGCCTTTATTGTTTTACACTTTCAAAAACACATTGACATGCATTATAAAACATGATTTTCAAAATGAGGCTTTGATATGTCCAAGGTTTCACAATGAATCCCCTAAAAACGCTGCCTAAATTGTGATACAGCAATCACTAAATTGTAATAAGTTTGGTGCATATAATGCATTTCCACGGTAATCCCTTAACATCCTACCTAGTACCCTGACTACCTACAATATTTATAAAAAGTAATACATTCTAATATTGAAACAGTAGATAGTATCTCAAAGAAAATATATTGACCAAAAGGACAGCCAAGTAGGTCTTTAAAATTTTTAAAAAGAATTATAAACTTTGGCATAGATTATTCTGACAAGTATAAATATTATACTTTTTTTAAATAATAAGTGTATCAATTTAGATTTCTGTTAAAACAAAAAGGTGTTATTTACTTGGCAGTACTTACAGGTACTGATATATTTCCAGTTGTGAAGGTTTTTGTAAAATGATGTCAATTTACTTATTTCTATTTAATGTCCCAAATAGCTCCGCAGGGAAATGTGAATCATTTCAATCAGCTAAAGCAACATTATAAAACCACTGGAGTGTAAACTTTTGAGAACTGTTGTTTAAAGACTAAATTACCTTAGAAATAGATATTTCTCTGTTCATCATTTATCTTAAAAGTAAAATTTTATTTATTCAGCATAACAATTTTGTATATGAATCCCAAGTCTAACATCAAAACCAAAATTGTAGCTGAAGGATGCTGCCTGAAATCCTTTGATTTAGAATATTAATACCAAGTGTCTAAGGTTTTAAAATCTAAAACAAATTATAATTTTTAAACACCAAATAATGTATGATTTTTTAGATGTTTCAAAGTCACTGCTGAATATTCAATGCCTGACAATTTGGAAATGGGTTCTGTAGAGGGAAAGTTTTACAGAATTATATATATATTTGTGTGTGGGTGTGTTTGTGTGTGTATGTGTGTTATCCATTGATAAATAAGCCCAGTGGAAAATTACCGTGTTTATTCATCCTTCAATGTGCTTTGTAAACATTTGCTGAGCTTCCTCTGTTACACTAAGAACTGTGCTTGTGCTTCTGAGGGGGTCCCCGTTGGCCTGGGTTCTCTGAAAAAGTGGGTTCTGACAGATCTTGAATGTCTCTGGTCAGGGTAGTGTCCTGGAACCTTTCAATAATCTTGACAGACGAGGCCAGCCTGTAAGTCTTGAATGACTTTAAGAGTCCCCATTGAGAAACCAAATCAACAAATCGTACCAGAAATGTTGGAATGGATCGAGAGCAACCAAGCCTGAAGCAGAATAGTAGGCTCTCCACAGTCACCTTCACAGCCCTCTCCCTAGCTCTGTGTCAGGCCAGGTTTTGTCATTAGGGTGTCTGAGATGTTTTCCAAGGCAATCAGTCCCACATTATTCAATATTTTGCCGGATCTAAAAATAATCCTTATATTTACATATTTTATTTAGATAGAAGGTGGATATAGGTTAATTAACCTCTAAAACTTCTTGTGGAAATCCATCTAAGAGACTATTTTTAAAAATACTGTAATGGATGTATACAGTAACATTCCAGATACCGCTCTGTAGTAGAGAAGCATCATGTCTTCAGAATCTTTTCTCTACACTTATTTCTTCCCCATTAAGAAAGCACTTTATATTGGCATTCATTAGCAGGGATGTTAAATGAGCGGGCTATGCTGTTAGATCAATGATCAACACTGTGTCACGCTAAGTGTACAATTATATCCTCACGCCATAAATCCAATAGTGTCTTGTATAATGAATGAGTACTTTTAAATGAATGCATATAAAAATGAATCAAGAAAAATAATGGAAAAACAGAAACAAAAAGTAGTTTTTCATCTTTTTTATTTCATCCATTTCTGATCTAGAAAGGCAGAGTGACATCTTGAAAACAGGTGAAAATGCTGGAGGTACAGCCAGATATATTTTTAACCCACATACGAATATTTTGTCTTTACCAAAAAATACAAAAACTAGCTGAGGGTAGGGAGTGTCACACACCTGTAATCCCAGCTACTTGGGAGGCTGAGATGGGAGGATTGCTTGAACCCAGGAGGTAGAAGTTGCAAGGAGCCGAGATCGTGCCACTGCACTGCAGCCTGGGTAATGGAGCAAGACACTGACTGCCTCAAAAAAAAAAAAAAAAAAAAAAAAAAAAGAAGAAGAATATTTTGAAAGTAAAAGAGGGCATCATTAACAATTGCATCAGGACATTGATTACAAACCACAGCAGACCTGTATCAGAGTCACTAATTATAGCTGAATGTTCCCTCCATAAGTAGATAATACATAAAATTAGATCAGGAGATAAAGCATGGTTCTTTAAAGCACAGGCTTTATCTGCATCAGATTTCTTCTCTCTTGCTCGTTGTATTAAGACCCTCATCCTCAAAATATATTTGACAGCCATTATCCAGCATTGACTATCTTTTCTAGACCTTGACTCTCCACTTTGTTCCTAGCGAAAGGAAACATGGTATACTTTGGGGACCTGCTGTGGATGACTGCCCTCCTTGCATACTCCTGATCACTCTCACTTACAGCCAGTGGCGACAGGACCTGCCTCTGAAGAAGCCTCAGTGTGTCTGTCACTCCCTGCCCATGAAGAAGCATTGCTCACCTAGACCCCTGTCATCATTGGGTGCTTCAGATCTCTCTAAGGGAGCATCCTCAGACCGAAGTACAGAAGGCCAGCCCTGAGCACTGGCTACTGAGCAGACACTGCAGGGCTAGGATTCCTCCCTCAGTCAAACCCTTCAAAGACTGTTCAAAGTGATTCTAACAGTAAAGTTCCCTCTGAAATCCCTGATAAACCTTAATATCACTCTCTGTCTCATTAAAAACTCTATAGCACCAACAGAGAATCTCATTTTAATTCTACTAATTAAACAACATCTATCTTCATTTCCTGTCAGATTTTGTTCTCTTTTTAAAATCTTCCCTAAATGTACTGAGGGACCTTTTGTACTTTCAAAGATCTGATTTGAGGCAGTCATTGTACAATATGTTATTTATGTGAAACAAAAGCAACCGTTTTCTAGTTTTGCCTTTTAAGCCACAGTGTGGCTCATTCAATACCCAGCTCAGCCCTAGGAAACAACTTTCATTTATCTCAAATGTCAATGTTCAGTGAGAAGAAAAACTTTAGTCTTACAACCCATATATTGAATTATAGTCACGATGCTACAGTTTACTGGTTTTGAGCTAAAGAGAAGATTTTTCCTTTCTTTATCACTCTTTTGGTCTCACAAACAAACATATAAACACATATATAAAATATGTGCGTTTGCTAAAGAACAGATAGAATTATCCATGAAACACAATCAAGTCTCAGAAATAGACCTAAACACACACGGTCAACTGATTTTTGACAAAGAAAACCCACAAAACAAATTATTGAAGAAATGATATTTTTTCCAACAAATGGTGTTGAACAATTAGATGTTCATATGCACTAAAATGAACTTTCACCTACACTTTATATTTTATATAAAATTAATTCAAAATGGATTTTATACTTAATTATAGAATGCAAAACTATGTAACCAGAAGAAAACATAGGAGAAAATCTAGGTTATCCTGAATTTGGTGATGAGTTTTTAGCTACAACACTAAAAACATAATTCATGAATAACAAAAAAAGTTGAACTTTATTAAAATTAAAAGTTTTACCCTAAGAAAGGCACTGTTAATAGATTGAAAACATGAGTCAATGGTTGCGATAAAATATTTGCATGTTATATATCTGGCAAAGACATGTATTCACAATATAAAAAGAATCCTAATACAAATTAAGAAAACAATCCTAATAAAAATACTAAAATGACATGAATGCCCAAAGAAGATATAGACAGCAAATAAGCACATGAAAAGATATCCCATGTCATTTTTCACTAGGAAAATGCAAATTAAAACAGCGTTCAGATGCGAATACAGATTCATTAAAATGACTGAATCCAAAAACTAGCAATACCAATTGCTGACAAGGAGATGGATAAACAGGAACTCTCATTCATTGCTGTTGGGAATGCAAAATGGTATCCACCCTGGAAGACAGGTTGCCAGCTTCTTAAGAAGCTAAATTAGTCTTATCATATCATTCAATAATGGCACCAATGGTATTTACCCAATAGATTGGAAAACTTATATCCACACAAAAAATCTGCACAAAATATAACTACTTTATTTGTAATTACTTCAAATTGGAAGCAACCAATACCATCTTAGGTAAATGAACCCTATATAATAGGTGAGCGAATAAACAGTCTGTGGTACATCCATGGAATGAAATATTATTCAGCAGTAAAAACAAAGGAGCTATTAAACCACAGAGAGACTTGGAAAAAATCTTAAGTGCATATTGCTAAGTGAAAGCAGCCCATCTGAGAAGGCTGCATGCTGCATGTTTCTATTCATGTGACGTTCTAAAAAGGACACAGCTACAAAGATGGAAAACAGGTCAGTGGTTGCTAGAAATTTAGGGAAGTGATAAGGTGAAATATGTAAGCACAGATGTTGATTTTTTTAGGGCCTGAAACTATTGTGCATGTCAATGTAAGGTGGGTACACAATATGAATTTCATGAAACCCATGGAACTTTATAGCATAAAAGTAAACTTTCGTGTATGGAAATCGAAAACAACACACCTAGGAGTACACGTGATTCTAAGGTAGAATGCAATGATGACAGTGATTCTAATTGTATTACAAATGTATGACATAACCTCACTGAAAGAGTTGGGGAAAATTGTGGTGGCAATTTAAGTAATGTTGGGAATGACTGGAAATTATAATAGCAAAAAAGAAAGGATCTGAACATAAGCACTGTAGTCTAGTTAGTAAAGTTGTTTCTCATGGGGAAGTGTGCATAGCTTTGAAACTGTAGATGTGCATTGGGCTTGAACAAATGAGTGGACGATGGATAGCAGGACACAGGTTCCTCAGTGCTGCAGGGGAGGTTACAGATCAGCACCAGGTGAGAGGGTGTGGGGTTGGAATGACCCATACAGACCAAATCAGAGTTGTAGACATGAGCCTGAACTTACATTTGGCTCAACACAGATAATGATGGCTGGATACAGAAATAATTTCAGATATTGGGCAGGGCGCAGTAGCTCACACCTTCAATCCCAGCATTTTGGGAGACCGAGGTGGGTGGATCACGAAGTCAGGAGATCAAGACCATCCTGGCTAACATGGTAAAACACCGCCTCTACTAAAAAATATAAAAAAACTAGCCAGGCGTGGTGGTGGGCACCTGTAGTCCCAGTCACTTAGGAGGCTAAGGCAGGAAGAATGGCGTGAACCCAGGAGGCGGAGCTTGAAGTGAGCTGAGCTCTCACCACTGCACTGCAGCCTGGGCAAAAGAGCGAGACTGTCACCAAAAAAAAAAAAAGAAAAAGAAAAGAAATAATTTCAGATATTAATATATACTCAGATTACTGTCCTACATAAATTTCTCAGCTCTGGTTGCTGAGGGGGCTAGAAGCAATGGCATCTAGTAAAAATAAGCAGATCTACAGCCTAGATCCTCATTTCTAATATAATTATTAAAAATATGTAGACAACTAGAGCTAATTGGAGATATGGCTGATTTGGGAGCAGGAGATACACAAGATAACCCCAGAGCATCTTATAATTCCAGGAAAGCAATGCTAAAAATAAAAAATAAAAAGAAATAAAGAAAAAAAATGGGGCCGGTTTAGGTGGCTCACGCCTGTAATCTCAGCACTTTGGGAGGCCAGGGCAGGTAGATCACGAGGTCAGGAGTTCAAGATCAGCCTGGCCAAGATGGTGAAACCCTGTCTCTATTAAAAATACAAAAAATTAGCTGGGCGTAGTGGCAGGCTGAACCAGGAGAATCACCTGAACTCAGAAGGCAGTGGTTGCAGTGAGCTGAGATTGTGCCACTGCACTCCAGCCTGGGCGACAAAGTGAGACTCCGTTTCAAAAAAAAAAAAAAGGGAATATGGGAAAAGAACACAGGAGCCAACAGGAAGAGTGCCCAATGGCCAAAGCTGATATAATTTGAACAATGAAATAAACAACATATTATTAGAATACAATCCAAATTATGAAAAAAGCTCCTCTGGTTTCATACTGACATAAATAACTGATACGAATAAAGAAATAAATGGGGGAGAAGAGATATATCTTCTGTATAGGATATTTCCAAATAATTATTGGCAATTCCATACCTTCACAGAGGTGGAGCATGACTTCTTACTCCTTAAATGAGCCCTGTTTATAGTGACTTTCTTCCAAAAAACACAGATATAGAAATGAGGGGTAAAAAGAGGAGCTTTACAATGGACAAAACCTGATAAGCCTTACCTCCACCAGGGGATCAAGATCACCATCATCAGTAAGTAGTTTTGTTGATACCTGTGTTCTGGATAAAGTGTGATGAGAATGCACTTCACATTTGTGATCTTCATGCAGAAAACCATAAACCACTTTTAAACATGAAAAGAAAAATACATAAAGCCAAAAGGAGAGACATTCTTCAAAACAGTGGACCAATGCTCCTCAGTACTGTCACGGTCTTAAAAAACAAGAAAAATCTGAAAAACTGTCACAGCCAAGAGGAACCTAAGACATGGTGAACAAATGTAATGTGGTGTTTTGGATGGGATCCTGGAACATAACAAGAATAGTAGATAAAAACCAAGAAAATGTGAATTAAAGTATAGGCTTTAAGGCAAAATATTAACAACTGAGAGAACTGGGTGTAGGGCCCATGGGAATGCCTCTCAGTACTTTCCTTGCAATCTAAAACTTTTCTAAAATAAAGTTTATTTAATTGCATGCATTTCTCTTGGAAAAATGTCACAAATGCCATCAAAGGGAATTTAATGATTTGGAAAATAAGTGATTTCTGTGCAAAAATTTGGAAAATGAAAATGACAATAAATCGATTTGCTTTTGTGGTAATAGGAAGGTTGGGGCCAGTGCTGGTACATTCAAGTTCTCAAAGTAAGTAATTGAATAAACGTTAGTGATAAACTCAAGTAGGCTTAAAGAATGCTATTCTTTAAGTTGTTTTCTTTGTGTGTATGTCTAAAAAATAAGACTAATTTTATTTATGTTCTATCAAATAAAACAATTTAAAATTTTTTCTAAGGAAATGTTTCAGAACAATTTTCCCACCTTTGCACACTTAATCCCTACCCCAACATTTTTCATATGCCTTTCCTAAGACTTTAAAATTTTTAAGTAATTAAAAATTATCTATTTATTGTCCTATGTTTTATGACTATTTCATAGTAAGTTCACGTACATCATTTGCTTAAAGTGTGAATTAGTTCTTCCCCTTCCAGTTAGGTACATCTGAAGTAATATTGAGGACAACGTTGTAGTCCTCAAGCAAGAGATGATTAATCAATGATGAAAAAATCTTTCTCTAACTCTTCTTTTAACTTATATTTACAGAGCAATTCCATGTCTCAAAATGAGGAGCCAAAATAAGGACTCAAAAATAAGCGGTGCACAGTCACTACCTCTAGGAAGGGTTACACAGGTGAAAATCTGATAAGTTCATAAAATAGAGTCAAGGAGATGTAGAAATGTTTGCCTAGGAATAAATATTGCCACCCCATGAATATCTCAAAAAGTGGCAATACCAAGTATAAATGGAAAAACATTAAAATAATTCATCTTTTGAGAGTACAGAAATGAAAAAAGAGGAGGAAAAAATATGATGCATAGCAGTGACAAGGCTGAGATACCTGACCATAAAGAGGCTTATAAGTCATGCACAGGAGTTTGGAGTTCAGCTGTGGATTCATTTGCTAGGGCTGCCATAACAAAGTTACTACAGACTGGGTGGCTTAACAACAGAAATTTAACTTCTCACAGTTCCGGAGGCTGGAAGTCCAGGATCAAAGTGTCATCTAGATTGGTTTCCCCTGAGGCCCCTCTCCTTGGTGTGCGGATGATCAGACACCAGTCATGTTGAATCAGAGTGCACCCATATGATTTCATTTCATCTCTATAAGACACTATCTCCAAATATAGTCACAGTCTGAGGTTCTTGGGGTTACTACTTCAATAGATGAATATTGTAAGGACACAGTGCAGTCCATGACAGCCTGGAAATAGAATTACAGAGGCAATAAAAGTGCCATTAAACAATTTGCAACTCAGAACATGTTGCCTCACAATAACGTGGAGGATGAGGTGGAGACTAAGAAACCTCATATGCTATTGCTGTGACAGAGGCTCAAATGACATGCAATAAACAACGAGGAACTGAAACAGTGAGGCAGGGATAAAATTTGACATACATTTTAATATTCAAATTATTATGACTTGGTAATTCATTAGATGTGAGACGGGGTTTAAGAGAGGTAGCTATCAAAAATCATTGAGGCTAATATATGCAAAAAAATTGTCAGGACATAGGAAGATGGAAGGATGTCTCAAATAAATTGTATTCATTAAACATTTACCCTGCACTACCTAGCTTTCAGTTTAATGACCACTCTCAGATATTAAATGCTTTTATTCATATGTGAAACTTCTTTTGTGTAGTTGTTGTAAATCTAACTGAAGACGAAGCATATTATGATTTAATAGCTCTATTTTGGCCAGGAAGCTTTTTGGGATCATTTGCATAACATATTATGAATATTTCAATTGAAAAGAAATCAACACAGCAGCTGCTATATGATCTTCTTAAAGATATTTTGTTATTGTTTCTTGTAGAATTTAGTTTCCCAGAGGACTATGGAACTGTTATCCAAATGCAGTGTTGTTGTTTTTTATTTCCACTACTACAGGAAATATGCCTCCTCTAATTAGCCATCATTGGCTGTGTTTTTGTGAGAAAACAACAGGATTACAGTTCTGTTAAGATCACTTTATGCTGAGCCTTACCATAGCATACTGTAAAGAACCTGAACATAGACTTGAGATGTATGTCAGTATATGGAATTGTATGGGATTATGAAAATTTAGCTCATAATACAGTTCCTGGTTATCAGTTTTTTCCTTTAGATAGTAGTTATTCCATTTCTGTTAATTATGCCTTAAAAATAAATCTGATTGCTTGAGATTTCTCTTCTCACCAAGCCGGAATATGAGAGTTTAACCTTTAATTGTACCATGGTTGACATACTGATAAAATATCACAAAAGTTGACATACTGATAAAATATCACAAAAGATAGTTGCTGAATCTATTAAATTAACTGAGCAACTAGGAGGCAAAATGATTTTTGCTACCTTTCCCCAAGAGATTACAATAATGTACTGTTCCCAGAATGTATATTTTTCTAGAGATACTTAAGCATCATCAACTTTAGGCATGATGCATTTAATATTGGCATGCTTGTGAGTGTTTATGAAAGCTATATCATCTCTAAAGGAAGAGTTAATTTTCACATATCTCTTCAAGGGCTAAACATAGAGAGTTAAGGAAAATAATAAAAGAGTTAACAACCAAAACCTAAATAATAAAACAATTACTTTCAGACAAACTCTTCTCTCCATAAAACTCAAAGAAAATCTTGAAAAAATCATGTTAATTGAAAAATAATGAGAAACTCTCTCATGAAACAGTGACTTTAATCCTGCAAACAGGACGTGCTTTCTTTGCCAGAGCATCAACAATATTGATCCTTAACTTACATTCCTCAACACAAAGCTGGTTCTAGTTGCTCAGTGTCATCAATTGCCTGCAGCAAAACGACGAGATTGGATTATATTTTATCAGTTAATATAAAATTAAAAGTCACAGTAATTTATATAAAGCTCCTAAAGCTGCTGATAGAACCAGTAATGGAATAAAATTGAGAGAGTTGCAAGTTGGCCTGGATGCTCAAGCACAGCTGAAAGATGTTCTTTGTGCCCACTTCACTCACCAGTACAAAGATCACCTCACTTTTTCCTCTAGCTCCATAGAATTGTTTGGCTCTATATATACACATGCACATGCATACATGCATACATATTATAGACACAGATAGATACTCTGCTTTCACTTCCTCTCAATAAAGAACATGCTGAGCCAGGCATGGCAGCTCGTACCTATAGTCTCAGCTACTCAGGAGGCTGAGATGGGAAGATTGCTTGAGATCAGGAGTTTGAGATCAACATGGGCCACATAGTGAAAGCCCATTTCTAAAAATATATAAATAAATAAAATAAGGAATCAGCTTTTTAGCTAGGGCAGCACCTTCAGTAGACAACTCCAGCTATCTGCTTCTTGTGGGTCTGCCTCAGCTGCAGATAGCTGCTGTCCTCCAGCATAGGTCCTCCTTTCCACAGCCTGATCCAAGTAACCAAGCAAGGCAGGGTATAAAGGCTGTCCATTTCCATCCAATGCAGGTCATTCTGATGGACAATACTCACTCCATACTGTCCTACCATGTTGGCTGAGGCTCTTGTTGACCTTCCATCGCAGATTGACGTCTTCTTTCAGTTTTCCTTTCTCCTCTGTCTTTCTTAGGCTTTAACACCTGGTAGAATTCTCAACTCCGTGTTTGGCATCTCCTTCTGGAGAAACCAGACTGCAATATATGAGGCCAAATAACCCCCAAAATACTGAGTGATTAGCAATTATTTTAAAATAGTATTTTAAGAGCTAATTGAACCAAGGAGCAACAACTTACAAAAACAGAACAAAAGCAATTACAATAGGAACCCAAATATGCAGATTTTGTTTGATCAACATGATATACATATATAAACAGCTTTTACTAGATAACTGTCAAGTTAGAATCAAAATGTGAACTCTTTCATTCCATCCTAGACAAATGTATAATGTAGGGAAAAATATCATAAAGTGGGAAATTTGCGAGAGATCAACATGAGACTTCTCCATAGATGGACCCTATAAAAGAGCAATTGCTTGGGTATACCAGAAATGTATGTGTTCAAGAGCAAGCTTCTACATTCGAATATATCATATTTAAATTCTGTAGTTAGCCAACACGCTTCAATCCACTTACGTGTGTGTTCCCCTCACTGTGCATATCATATGCACCAAATTAAGTATTTGCCTAAATGTACAATACCTATTGTGTATCTACTTTATATTAAATACACAAATACCCTTAGAGGCGCTGGGAATACAGAAAACTCATTGCTGTCCTCAGAAAACTCACAATGGGAGAAAAACTATAAAAACAGTAAAATAATAATTGGTGTGGTTGGAGTAACCATAGGATGCTATGACAACAAATAGAACCAAAGGTTAAAAAGAATTAAGTAACTAAGCACATGTCTCCTTCAGGAGTCTGTGTCTGAACTGACGTGTGAATCATGAGTATGTTCATTAGGACAGGATTAGGGAATATTGGGAAACACGAGTTCAGGTGGGTTATTTTAGATAGCACTTGCCTAACAATTGACTATAAAGAAAAGAAAAATGTGAGTAAAATAAAAAACACTCCTTTAAATATTGGAGGGATTTGAACAAGTTGCTACATTCAAAAAAGAGGAGGGGAAATACAGGAGATATGAAGAAGGATAATTACCCCCAAAACTAGTGGAAAATAATATCCCATGGCACAATGAGTAATGTCTTTCTGATAAATTACCTTTAAGTATTTTGGAAAAGAGGCCTCTTTATTAATATTCTTCCTTATCTGACCCACTGAACTGCATAATGGGAGGTAGGATGAATACAAATATAGCAGTTAATTAGTGAGGACGCTAAGTTTTGAAGGAAAAGGAAAAGGTTTTCTTTTTTCTTTTCTTTTATCTTCTCTTTTCTTTTATCATCTCTTCTCTTTTTTTTTCTTTCTGTCTTCTTCTTCTTCTTCTTCTTCTTCTTCTTCTTCTTCTTCTTCTTCTTCTTCTTCTTCCTCTTCCTCTTCTTCTTCTTCTTCTTCTTCTTCTTCTTTCTTTTTTTTTTTTCAGAGTCTCAGTCTGTCACCCAGCCAGGCTGGCGTGTAATGGCAAGATCTCTGCTCACTGCAACCTCCTCGTTTTGGGCTCAAGCAAATCCCCTGCCAAGCCTCTCAAGTGGCTGGGATTACAGGTGTGCACCACCATGTCTTGCTAATTTTCCTACTTTTTGTAGAGACAGGGGCTCACTTTGCTGTCCAGACCAGTCTTGAATTCTTAGCCTCAAGAGATCCGCCCACCTCAGCCTCCCAAAGTGTTGGGATTACAGGCGTAAGCCACTGTGCTAGGCCAAAAGAAATATTTTAATAGAAATAAAAGACTGATATTTGGAAATATTTATGATGAGAAAAGAAAATATTACTATTTAAGATTTTAGAAAACTATGTGGTTGATTGAAACTGTTTGTGTATACATCAGGTTGCTAGTACTGGAATTAAAGGAAGAAAGTGAGGTAGGAATTATCCTACTCCTATGAAACTGGATCACAAAGAAAGTCATCATCACTACTCATACTGAACTTCAACCAACATAAGGAAAACTAGAAGACTTCCTGAAGGTATTGTAAGGACACAATCACAAATCCTTCAAAATAAAGATGATTACAAAGAAAGAAAACATAATTAATCATTAATATACAAGCAGAAAAAATAATTATCAGTGATCAAACATGGAAATTCAGGAAGAAAACAATGGAAAAATACATGTGTGAAATATTAATAAATATTGGCTCTAAACAATACTGTTCTGTAGGGTTTTAAAATATTTAAAAATTGAATATAAAATATGTAACTAAATTTAAATATACTTGAAACTAAACTGTGAAATAACAATATTGCAATCGTTGTTGTCATCAATGTCAGGATCAATATCAATAAAGTGTATCAGTGTTAGTGAAGTGAATCCACGAAGTGTATCAAAGCCAGGATCTGTTCCATCTCTGCCCACACCCAGACCAGCATTATAAAAGTATCCCCCCCGCCCCCCACAGGATGCGAGCCGCCACAGAAAACACAGGTTTTCCACCAGTTTCCTGCTGAGGGCTGTAGTAACTCACAAGAAGGAGCAGGCTGCCAAAATTTCTCATCCTACTAGCTGCGCTAAAGGGACTTTGAAACGAGCAGCTGGGAGGGGGTATATCTCCTCCACACCCCCACCGCTAGGGCCTAAGTCAACAACAGGCATGGCAGACCAAGAATAATGGGGCCCTGCTGGCCCTTGCCCTAACTCAGTAACAGGGCAGAGTCCCTGCCAAGAGAAGCAAGCCAGAAGAAAAGAGACAGCCTCGCTCTTTGAGCGACCAGCTCACAAAGCAGGTGTGTCGCTGAGAAAGTGGGCCACTCTCCCTGCACCCTGCTGTGGAGCTGTGATGCAGAGCTGTGCGCACGAGGAGAGTGGGTCAAAATGGAAGGGAGCTCCGTTGCTCTCCACAAGTAAACTGACTTCATTTGGAACAGAATGTGGGGAAGTAGGAAATAGGGTACGCTTACAAGCTGTGGAGACTGTGGTGTTAAACAATTACAAAGAGGCCGGAAGCTCTGAGAAGACAAGCTATACTATAACCCAGATACAAAATCAGCAAAGACCTAGGAAAATAGATAACTAAGAAGATCCTTCCTGGGGTTGCACCAGACCTTAAAGAATAATTTCAAAGAGAGAACTTCAGAAAATAGGCCCACATCTGGGCTAGACGCCATGGCTCATGCCTGTAATCCCAGCACTTTGGGGGGTTGAGGCAGTTGGATCACCTGAGGTCAGGAGTTCAAGATCAGGCTGGCTAACATGGTGAAACCCTGTCTCTACTAAAAATACAAAAATTAGCTGGGCATGGTGGTGGATGCCTGTAATCCCAGCTACTCAGGAGGCTGAGGCAAGAAAATCGCTTGAACCTGGGAGGTGGAGGTTGCAGTGAGCCAAGATAGCACCACTGCACTCCAGCCTGGGCAACAGAACGAGATTCTGTCTCAAAAAAAAAAAAAAAAAAAAAAAGAAGAAGAAGAGAAGAAGAAAATAGGCCCACATCTAACTGTATCAGACTGTGAAGCAATGTATGTTCATTGATGAATGAATTATAATATTAGTAGCCAAAAGAATGATCAGAAGCAGAAAATTTTCATAGTTTCAAAGTATTTCTTCATAAAATTCGTATTAATTACAAAGAGAAAATAATAACTTTGCAATGGAGAAAATTGTTGGACAACACCCTAGCCATGTGCGTCAAGCGAGTATGACCCATAGGCAGTGTCACTGACCCGTGTGTGTGTACTGTGATGTGTGTACTGAGAATGAGGCAATGCTACTTTGTGGTTTTCTTGCCCCAAAATTAATAATCTGAATTTTGTCACAAGGAAACATTATTAAGGCCCAGACTGAAGCTCAATCTGTAAAATAACTGGCCAATTCTCTTCAAAAGTGTAAGGAAAGACTGAGGAACGGGATCAAGTTGGGGAGGTTGTGGAGATAGGACAATGATGCACAATGTTGTTTCTGAATTGGATTCTGGCGCAGGAAAAGGACATTAGTGAACAATTAGAAATGTGGATGTGATTTTTAGGCTACTTAATAGTATCCCATTGATGTGGATTTCCTGATTACAGTAATTTTGTTGTGGTTGCATAGAAAGTGAAAATTTGGAGACGCTGAGTGAGAGTATAGAAAAATGCATTGTACTATTTTTGTCACTTATTTCTGTCTAAAATTCATTCAAGAAGCAAGTTAAAAATACAAAAATATTTTAAAACAAACACAAGTAATAAAAATAACTCTTCCCCTTCTATTAAAACAAACACACAGGCTATGACACTGCATACCCACCTGGGAGGCTGAAATGAATTAGACAAAGCTTGGTATCTATAACTTTGTGGATTAGCTGGAACTCTCAACACAGTAAATGGGAGAGTAAATTTATGCAACCATAGTGGAAAACATTTTGGCAGTATCTACTAAAGGTTCATGCGTGCCAATATTACATCATAGGAAATCAACTCCTAGGTAAATGCCCAACACACATTTACAAGGAGGTTTATTCCGGTATTATCCAAACTCCCACAGAAAACAGGCCAAATGCTGATCAGCAGTGGAACAGATAATTGCAACGCACTCCGTTCACTAATGGAACATAGTTTTTCAGATAGTAATAGCTATAATTATACAAAACAACATGCATAAATATCCCAAACATAATGTTGAACAAAAGAGTATATGCCCTATGTTTCCATTCATATGAATTCCACATATGGTAAAAGCGTATCTGTGATTTTTGACTTCAGGAGGCTGTTATTTTGGTGTAGGTAATGTCTGGGAGGAGGCACAGGAGGGCTGGTGTAGTTTTCTCTTTATGCAGTGTGCTATGAAAGTTGATTATCCGAATTGGGTCATTCTTTTTATAACCAACTAAATCAGAATCTAGGGGCCAGGAGTGAAAAGCGCTCAGGGTACATAACATTACTTCAGAAATGTAATTGTCTAAAAATCCAGTGGCTAAAATTACCTGTTGTAAGTTGAGATGAGTTTAATCTATGGCTGCTAGGATAGTATGCTACAGCTCTAGGACTGATTTTGACCACTAGTCATCCATCAGTGGAGCTTGCAATTCCCCAGAGCTCTCTTAGTCCTAGCTAGTGAACTTTCTCTTAGGGCTGCATGTAAATTTCAACTTTTTTTTTCTTTTCTTTTCTTTTCTTTTTTTTTTTTGAGACGGAGTCTCGGTGTGTTGCCCAGGCTGGAGCGCGGTGGTGCAATCTTGGCTCACTGCAAGTTCTGCCTCCCGGCTTCTCGCCGTTCTCCTGCCTCAGCCTCCCGAGTAGCTGGGACTGCAGGCACCCACCACGACACCAGGCTAATTTTTTGTAGTTTTAGTAGAGATGGGGTTTCATTGTGTTAACCAGGATGGTCTCGATCTCCTGACCTCGTGATCCGCCTGCCTCGGCCTCTCAAAGTGCTGGGATTACAGGCATGAGCCACCGCGCCCGGCCTAAATTTCATCTTTTTAAGAACGCCTCCAATCTTCTTTTTGTTCTTTAGACATACAAAAAAAAAAAAAAATACTCAGCCTGCATGTATACCTCAAAATGCAATTCTTTCTTCTCAAATAAAATGTTAAATTTAAAGATTCTTTTGTATATTATTTTAACTTCAATATAACTTTGTAAAATTTATTAAACTGTCTTTACAATACTTTGTGCATATATATGTATATATACACACATGTATATGTCATATGTATACACACACAAATATATGTTGTAATAAAAGTTGTAGGAGGCAGAGGCAGGCGGATCACGACGTCAGGAGATCGAGATCATCCTGGCTAACACGGTGAAACCCCATCTCTACTAAAAATACAAAAAACTAGCCAGGCGTGGTAGCAGGTACCTGTGGTCCCAGCTACTCAGGAGGCTGAGGCAGGAGAATGGGTGTGAACCTGGGAGGTGGAGCTTGCAGTGAGCTGTGATGGCACCACTGCACTCCAGTCTGGACAACAAAGTGAGACTCTGTCTCCAAAAAAAAAAAAAATTATTTGTTTCTAATTATATACATATAGGATTTTCCTAAATCTTAACTTGCTTTTAAGCTATTGCTTTGTCTCTCTCCTATTTGTCTTTCTGTTTTTTGCATTTATCCTTCAAATTACTGTGCTAGGTCTTCCATCTACATTGTGGTATTAACCATTCAGTGCTTTCTAATGATCAGTAACGAACTTTTAAATTCAGTATTTGGCTTTTTTTTTTCCTGCCTTCTGAATCTTGAAACCTTTCTTGATTACTTTACTTCTTTTTCCAGAATTCCGTGTGAATAAAGCTTACTCTGCCAGATATTCTGTTAAGCAGGAAATAAGTATCACTAAATAACAGAAAATACACTAACTAAATCAGCATAGGAGAGTGGTCAAATATTTTAGAAATGGTGGAGAAATAGAAATTGCTGCAATTGGCTTAAAAAGCTTTTCTTTGTCATCTCAGTCCTCACGACCTCTGTGATGGTCCTCATACCTGTGCAACACGGTCTTGCCTCAGGGCCTCGGCCCTGCACTGACCTCTTAGGGAAGGTGGTGCCCCCAAGAATCTTCAGGGCACCCTCACTCATCTCCTAAGGCCTCTGAGAAAAGTCAGCTTCCACCCACACCTGACAGAATGGATCTCCTCACCTGCTTCTTCCTCCCTGAGTTCAGCATTCTTCATCACATATGTTCTGATAGTGGTTTTTATTTGTTAACCCTCTCTAACTCCCTTTAGCATCATTAATGCAGGTATTTCCTCCTGTTCATTCATCACAGTAAGCTCACTGCTCAGAATGGTGCCATTGAACTATTTAGACGGGTCTCAATCAATGTCTTTTGAACTCATGGAATATTGGTTGAATGTTGATTCCTTAATATGAACTTTGTCAATTGCATGTGGAGGTGAAATATTGTATTACTACATTGAAATATCCATAAAATGAGAATTGGATTATATTAAAAGGAAGAATAAAGAGAAATAATAATTGGGTGTGTTTCAATTCTAGGAATGAAAATATATCATTAAAAAAACCCAGTTAATAAAGGCTTTGTGGAAGACAGAAAGTTTAAGAAGCAACATGCTGGGTAAATTAAAGTAGTATCTGCATCAAAGAGTACTAATGTACAAGAAAATCTTATTTTTATCTGGCATATGATAAGAACAAGTAATGTTGTCATTTCTGAATATTACTTCATCTTAGTGATTCATATTACATTCAATCATTAGCTCATAAATACACATAAATTCCCATTCAGAGAGATGTGAATGGATGATATGTTAACTTTGTTTTACACCTGAGCAAATTAAAAGAGAGAATAGAAATGACATAGCCAAGGTCAAACAACAATTTATCATTGAACTTGAAGTAGGATCCAGAAATTCCAATTTTTCTGAATTGTCACATCATCCTTAATGGCATATACTCATTCTTTCTGTATTGTAGACTTTGTCTGCCAATAATTTATTTTTATTTACGTGTTTACAAAAATGCCATCAACATATAGTTAAGACCAAGCATTTCTTTGGATTTAGTCACAATTTTTAAATTATTCAATTAGAATTGGTGGCTCATACTTCTCTAAAATTAAGTTTAACATTCGTTGACTTTTCAATCATTTTAAAATTCATGGATATCTTTCAACTTATTCTTCAAAGAAAATTTTAGGTAAAGAAGCTCACCAATTGAACTTGAAATCTCACAATAGCTTCCAAAATGAGGAAGGGCATATAGTATTTTGAGATTAAAAGAAGAGGGAACTTGCTCAAGGTCATGAAAGCAGTAGTCAGGCCAGTATTTGATTCCTATACTGAATGATTCCAAAGTTCTTGACTTTTTATCTTGTTGTGCTTTTCCTTAGAAGAGATTGCATACCCCAGCCTAGAGAATATTCAAGTCCAACTAAAATGGCACTAACAAATTACTCCAGTATGGTCACATTTGGACAAGATGCCTGGAGTATCTTTTCATGCCAGAAGCAAGAAAATACTTAAAAAATGGGCCAGGTGCTGTGGCTCACGCTTGTAATCACAGCACTTTGGGAGGCCGAGGTGGGAGGATCATGAGGTAAGGAGATCGAGACCTTCCTGGCTAACACGGTGAAACCCCTCTTTACTAAAAAAATAGAAAAAATTAGCTGGGTGTGATGGCAGGTGCCTGTAGTCCCAGCTACTCAGAAGGCTGAGGCAGGAGAATGCTGTGAACCAGGGAGGCGGAGCTTGCAGTGAGCCGAGATCGTGGCACTGCACTCCAGCCTGGGCAACAGAGATAGACTCTGTCTCAAATAAAAAAAAAAAGAAAAAAAAAGAAAGTACTTAAAAAATGAAAAAAAGAAAGAAAATGATGAAGGTTATGTCAAAGGGCCACAGTAGTCAACCAAGAGATGGCAAAAGAAATGGAATAAGTTAATCACCAAAATAAAAAATGTACTGTGACCAAACTATAAAATAAAATTCATATATATATACTGATATAAATAAATGATTGGATAAATAATACATGTAAGAAAGAAGACAAATTTCCTGTACAGAAGAAGTCCAAATAATTAATGTAGATGTTTTAGTTTCAAGGAGGAAGAGCATAACCCCCTATCCCTTAAGAGTAAGTATAATGGCTTTCTTCTATAGGGTATGGTATGAAAAGGATGGGATGGGGAAAAGCCACTTCACAGTGGAAAAACCTGACAAACACTACCTCAGCCAGGTGACCAAGCTCCATATATCAGTAATAAGTCACATCAATAGTGTGTACTCTTGAGATAACATAATGAGAATGACATTCTACCTCAAATGTTTTGTTTCTGTGAACCAAACCCCTAACTCTGGTCTAATCATGAGAAAAAAATCAGACAAACCCCAGCTGAAGGACAAAATACCTCACCAGTACTTCTCAGAATTATCATTGTCAATGTCAGCCTAAACAAGGAAAGTCTGAGAAACTGTCACGACACATCAAAGAGGTATTTGATGATGATTCCTTGTATCAAAGAAGACAAGATAAATAAATGAAATATGGTGTCATGAATGAGATCCTGGAATAGAAAAAGTATATTAGGTAAAAACCAATAAAATCTGAATAGCTGAGGCAAATGAACCCTTGTAATAAAAGAGGTCAGTAATGCTGGAAACTGGATGTGCATGGGAACAATTTGTACTATCCTTGCAACATTTCTGTCTATCTGAAAGTGTTCTGAAAAGTTTTTTAGATGTTTTAGGACTTTAATGTCCTTCACATATTCAACATAAAATAGTGACAATAGATAAACAATAGGGGAAAGATTTTTCAGCAGAGTATCACTCTCATCATCAAACACTACAAAGAAAACAGTCAAGAAAACAAAGGATAAGGTAATTTAACAGAAGTGTTTAGTTTAATGGCATAATTAAAAAAACAACCAACCAATCAACTTTCTCTTCTACCTATGGAAATAAGAGCAAAAATGAATCAATAACTTCTAGATCTTTTCCTAAAACAGCTTAAAAAGGGGAAGGGGAAGAGTGGGAAGCAGGTGCAAGTATTGCTAATGGAATGCTATAATGCATAAGGTCAAGGATTTAATAAATTCCAAAAGTCTCTACATGTATCAGTGATAACTGTATTATTAGAAATATAAATGCATATGAATATAAAGCTATGGTATTAACAACAGACCTTTCTAATATAAATATATATAAAGTATGTCTCTTCTCTTGTAATAACAGTATAAAGATCGATCTACAGTTTGCCTTTTGCCTGGTTCTATTAAACCACTCCTCCGGTGGTCAGTGTTGACCTTGAATCAACAGCCGCTGAACCCAGGAGATCCCACAGATGTCTAGATTCAGCACCTAGAGGGCCCCATTTACCATCTATGCTGCGTGTTCCCATGACTCCAAAAATACTTCATTGCAACTTGCATTATTATATCCACAGGCCAGTTTGAAATGTAAGTAAAAAAAGTAAGAGCAAAGGCAAAATAAGCTGGAATTTGTTAGAAAAGCAATGAGAAAATTTTTGAAAATGCTTCCAATTCAAGTCAGAATTAAAGTGAACATTAGTTCACACCAGCTTTGCAGAGCTGTAGATATTTTGCTGTTGTTATTTCAAAAAAGAATCTACAATAAACATATTCATTTGAAAAAAATACTGTGTGTGTTAACTTTTTGTAGCCGTCCCCAAGTTACTTTAAACTTTGTATGTTTTTCAATAACAAAGTATATCCTGGTTAGGATCTGTTCATAGCTGATGCATCTCCAAAAATGTTTCATGAAGGTGGCCAGCTTCCAAACATGTTCAATCTTGACAGCATTATACAGAGAGGCCTGGATGCCTCCCACAGACCTATGCCCTTTCATGGACCACATATTGAGTTCAAGAGCTTTGTCGAGAAATCTTTTTTCTAAAGCATCATCTCCTTTGACATTGCCACTGCAGAATGGAATATTCATCTTGCTTCTATTTTGGGGCTCCACTGGACATGCGTAGAATCCTTGAGAATTATCAATAATCTCATAAATCGTTTTGGATTTGATGGAGCTAATCTTCTCCATGGCGACGGCACCTCCACTGTTTTTAATCCACTCCAGGACCCACCCCATGATGTAGATGCTGAAACATGGAGGCGTATTATACAAAGAGCTGTTTCCAGCCTGCACCTTGTATTCCAGGACAGAGGGACACTCTCGGAGGGCAAACCCCAGTTGTTCATCACTGACAATCACCACGGTGACCCCCGCAGAGCCAACGTTCTTCTGGGCACCAGCAAAAATGACACCAAACTTGGAAACATCCACTGGGTTGGACAGGAAGTGTGAGGGCATATCACAAACCAGTACTGCTCCTTTGACATCGGGTGTAAAGTCAAACTCCACATCGTGAACCGTCTCATTTGTGCAATAATACACGGAGGAGGCATCCGAGTTGAGGTTCCAGGTGCTTGGATCTGGAATTTTTGTATAAATCCCAAATTTAGAGTGAACAATATTTATAGTCCCAAATTTCTTGGCTGCTTCTGCAGCCTTTGCTGACCAAGCTCCTGTCACCACATAGGCCGCACTCTGCTACTTTCAAGCCAATCAGCTTTAAGGGGACAGCACTGAACTGGCTCGACCCACCTCCTTGCACAAAAATCACCTCGTAGTTGTCTCGAACAGCTAGCAATTCCCACACAAGAGTCTCTGCATTGTTAATAATCTTGGCAAAGTCTGACGACCTGTAACTCATTTCAAGAACACTAATGCCAATTCCTTTGTAGTCTAATAATTCCTTTTGCATCTCTAACAACACTGAGTGTGGCAGCTTGGTTGTACCCGGTCCAAAGTTGACCACTTACCTCCGGGCGACCATGCTGCGGCCGCGTTGGTGGCGAGTCAGCCAAGGAGGACTGAACATGTGAACTACGAACGTTCCCCGCCGCTGCGGTGGAGTCTCGCCGTTCTGAAATTTAAAAAAGTAAAATAAAAGTGTACATAAAACACATGCTTATGTACATGATCAAACGATATTCAACAATTTATAATTTATAAATATTACCTAAATGATTTATTTTAACAACCCAATGGTGGGTGCTATCATCATTTCCATTCCATTTCCCAGATGAAAAAATTGAGTCTCAGGGTTGCTCTCTAACTGGCCCAAGATCAGAGAGCTCAGGCAGGTGTCCAGTGTTTGAAACTGTCTAGCCTGGCTCTCGCGTCTGTATCCTTCAACCATATAGTGTGCAGTTTTTGGCATATAAAACTTTTATCCAGCCTAATTTTGAATTTTCATTTTTTATTTATGAAAGTACTTTATTATTTAGAGTAAAATACATTTTAATTCTATTCATTTTATACTTAAGGAAGTTTGTCTCTAGGTTTTAAAACCATATTTTAGTTTTGTTATAAACAGGAAATGACAAACAATGAATTTGATGTCTGACAACATTCAAAAGGCTTGGAAGGAGCAGCTTATAAAGCAGCTGTTTGATTGCCTAAGGTAAAACTCATAGAAGGATCCGATTCTTTCCTGGAAGATTTACTTAGGAATGAAATAATACTAGGGAAAAATAAAAATGGGCAATGAAATATAAACTGGGAATCAAAATGAAAAGCATAATAATTTAAACACCTTGATTTTTTTAATTGCTATATAAAAAGAAGACATTGACTAGGATGTGTGTGGGGGGAGGGAGTTTGCCTTTTTGAAACAGCAGGACTGCCATCTCTCCCAACTGGAGGACAATGGTTTGTGAATATACAGGGCACTGACACTGATTCCATCGAGCAAAAGCTTTTCTTAAGGCATATTCACCTGGCCCATCCCTAAGTTTACAAAATATTTCATATTCATGGTACATGGGAGATGGAAAACTGTGTTAAAATGTCAAATCTCCTCCTAAAGAGGAAAAGTTTTACAGACAAATCAAGAATGCAAACCATTTGTAAATCAGGGTTTTTTGTTTGCTTGTTGATTTGTTTTTCTATGAAGCGTCTTTCGTAATTCAATGAAGGAGAGTATTTCAGTTCCGGATGAAAAATCTGAAGCATAGTGACAGAACATAACTATTATTCATTCACTGAGAGGCAAAAGAATCATTTTTAATATAAATGTTGAGATGTGTGAAAGTAAAATCTATTCCTCTAGAAAGTATGTAGAAAAAGAGCTTATATATAACCAAAATACATTACCATTCTTACAATCAGTTTGAGGTTTGGTAATTTTACAAAACAGACCTGCTTTTTGGAGGAGAAAGTGATTAAATTGTGCCTGCCTGCCTGCCTGCCTTTCTTTCTTTCTTTCTTTCTTTCTTTCTTTCTTTCTTTCTTTCTTTCTTTTCTCTCTCTCTCCCTCACTCCCTTCTCCTTCCTTCCTTCCTTCCTTCCTTCCTTCCTTCCTTCCTTCCTTCCTCCCTCCCTCCCTCTCTCTCTTTCTTTCTCTCTTTCTTTCTTCCTTTCTTCCTTTCTTTCTTTCTCTTTCTCTCTTTCTTTTTTTTCTGTCTCTCTCTCTCCCTCACTCCCTTCTTCCTTCCTTCCTCCCTCCCTCCCTTTCTTCCTTTCTTTCTTTCTTTCTCTCTCTCTCTTTCTTTCTTTCTTTTTCTTCTTTCTTTCTTTCTTTCTTTTTCTCTTTCTTTCTTTCTTTCTTTCTTTTTTTTTTTTAACAGAGTTTCATTCTGTTGCCCAGGCTAAAGTTCAGTGGTGCCATCTCAGCTCACTGCGATCTCCACCTCCTGA
This sequence comes from Trachypithecus francoisi, assembly GCF_009764315.1. Taxonomy (NCBI): domain Eukaryota; kingdom Metazoa; phylum Chordata; class Mammalia; order Primates; family Cercopithecidae; genus Trachypithecus; species Trachypithecus francoisi. The sequence goes on from NW_022681472.1 coordinate 4,644,327, forward strand.
GTTCAAACGATTCTCCTGCCTCAGCCTCCCAAGAACCTGGGACTACAGTCACACACCACCACACCTGGCCAGTTTTTGTATTTTCAGGAGAGATGGGGTTTCACCATATTGGCCAGGCTGGTCTCAAACTCCTGACCTCAAGTGATCCACCCGTCTTGGGCTCCCAAAGTGCTGGGATTGTAGGTGTGAGCCACTGCACCCAGCCAAATTGTGCTTTCTTTAAAATATATACTTCACGACTTTTGAAATTTGCAACTAGTAGATTTCCTATCACAGCAGGCTTATCAAGAAGCTCAAATAATTTAGAATGAGAAGATTTCACCTGTGGCAATATAATTTCCCACCTTGCTCAGAGATTAATACTTTAATCCTGGTATTGTTTGATTCATCATGCAATTCATATTCCTACCAATTAATCTCTATTCTGAGAAGATTTCAACTTAGTAGTTAACAAATAACTTTATTAAATGACATGTCTCAAATATGACTTCTTTGGGTCTGGATGTTTAATGTAACCCTAATTAGCATTAACTTTCTAAAAGTTGTAGACCAGATTAAACATCTTTTACTGACACTTGAGATTCTTATAATGCTATTCCTAGTTCAAGAAATCTCAGTCTCAAGGAAACACCTAATATATGAAAACAAATAATATAAATGCAGTGCATAGAGCACCAACAATAGGCATGTATGCCCACATGGATCTATCATTTAAAATTTATTGTAGATTCCATGTGGGTTTCCATGCTTTTTAAAACACAGCCTCTGAGAGCAGAGGCCTAGATTGTGGAATGTTCATACATTTGAGGGTTTTCTACATGATAAAATCTGCTTCAATCAGATGGATAAGAATAAAATTTGGCAATTTAAAAGTTAAAGGATTTTGAAGAAAGTAAGCCTTCTTCTTTCAAGGGACATTATTTTAACCCTACTTACCATCTTTCTTGCTCCCACTCTATGCATCTTTCCAAAAAATATCATAGAATAAGGATGTTATTTTTACTTTGTCTATTTGCTTTATTTTCACCAGGTCTTATAGGAAATAAAAATAATTATTTCATATAACATTATTTATGGCATCCTAATATGTGTCAGGGCCTCTTCTATCTGCTGGGAATAGAGCACATAAATGGAGAACAATGTTCAAAATGTATTTGTTTAGTAAGCCATGTTTCCATTTTGACTGTCCCAGACTAGTCACTTTTTCTTTAGGGGCAGGGAGCTTCAGGCTCCAAAACCCAGTGTGACCAAATACCAAGAAAGTCATTCCCATTGCCTTCTAATACTTTCACTTGCTGGCACAAAAGTCAACTATTTCCCCTGCTAGACCCAACTCCTCTGGGAGGACTTCCTGGTCTTTGATCCCATTTCCAATAAAATGGACTAGTTGGTCTTGTTAGCATGCAGATACAGAGCATGCATTTGCTTACAATACCTCTTTTCCCTAAAAGTGTTATGTTAGTAAATTTCAAACCTACCCAGAAAAAAGTCACAAGAACAGCCCAATGAACACCAATATAAACTTCACACAATTAAAAACATTCTGCATATTTGCCTTACCTATTCACATCTGTGTCTTAACATGAGATAGTCAGTTCCCTTAAAACAATGTCTGAATATTTCTTTAATGATCTCTCTTATGGTTAATTTTATGTTACAACTTGGCTAGGCTATGGTACTCAGTTGTTTGGTCAAAGATCAGTCTAGATGTTGCTGTGAATGTGTATTTTTAGCTCTGATTAACACTTCAATCAATAGTTACTGATTTGGTACCTTGGATAAAGCAGATTAACCTCCATAATGTAGATGAGCCACATCCAATCAGTTGAAGACCTTAAGAGCAAAAACTAAGGGTAACTGAGGAAGAAGGAATTCTCATGCAACATAGAAATGCTCCCTACTTTTCCAGCTTGCCAACCTTCAGAATTAATACTAAAAATTGTAACATCAACACTTAACTTCATCTTCAGCCTGCCATGCTGATCTTGAACGTGCTAGCTCCCTAGCCTCACAATCATGTAGGCAAATTTCTTAAACTCTTCTTAAAAAGAAATACACACACACACACACACACACACACACACACGAGAGAGAAACTCTAAAGATATCCTTCATATAACTATATATGTCCTATAGTTTCTTACTAATACAATCTGTACATCATTAATATATTCTCAACAGGTAACAGAGATCTTGGTACATATTGGAAATATGCTAGAGATGGTAATGGGTATTGAAAGAATGTGTTTGGAAGAAATAGACTTAATTTCCTCAAAGTCCTTTACTGTTTATCTCAATTATTTGCTTATTTTTCCATGGTCATTTTGCTCCTACATTTTGCTTCCCCCATCTTTCATAAATGTTTGCTTCAAAACTAGATTTGAAGAATAACTACTTAAGGTTTCTTTTATTTTATATGCTAGATAAAAGACATACCAGAGAGGCCGGGCGCAGTGGCTCAAGCCTGTAATCCCAGCACTTTGGGAGGCCGAGACGGGCGGATCACGAGGTCAGGAGATCAAGACCATCCTGGCTAACACGGTGAAACCCCGTCTCTACTAAAAATACAAAAAACTAGCCGGGCGAGGTGGCGGGCGCCTGTAGTCCCAGCTACTCGGGAGGCTGAGGCAGGAGAATGGCGTGAACCCGGGAGGCGGAGCTTGCAGTGAGCTGAGATCCGGCCACTGCACTCCAGCCTGGGCGACAGAGGGAGACTCCGTCTCGGAAAAAAAAAAAAAAAAGACATACCAGAAATCTGTACACACAGAAACAAAAGTAATAGAACAGTAATAAGGTACTGGGAAAGCGAATCCATCTTTATCAGCAGTATGACAGAAAGTATTTACTCCGTCTCATTTATTCACTATGGTGACATAGTCTGAATCAGCACACAGGCCCAAACATGGGCACCAAGTAATCAAAGCATGCAATGAGAATACGGGCACTAGATGGAAATTGAAACCAATAGATAAAAATGCCTCAAAAAGAAAGGAAGTGTAGAAGGATTCTGGGATGATGGCAAAGTGGGAAAAACTACATACCCACCTTCCTGCCTAGACAACAATTGTACTTTCAAAATGTGTCAGATGTAACTATTTTGGAAATCTGATATCTATCCCATGTCTTTCAACTTCCAGAGGAAGGCTTAGATAGTAAATTGTGTTTAATTTTGTCCCTGTTTAATCTCTGAGCACAGTAACAAGTACCTAGTCCCGACACAAGGTCCACAGCAGGAAGCCATGAACATGTTCCTGTAGAAGCTTGTACACAGCTAGCAGGAGCCAGGGTGAGCAATAAGGACCCTTTTCTCCAAATATCAGAGATCTGTCTTCTGATTTCTCATTACTGTTGTTGATCACAGACGCACAGATGAAAAGGTGGGCAGGCATCCTTGCATCACCCTCCCTACTCTTACAAGCCTCCTCTCATAGGACTGAAGTGACTTCCAGAGGATTTAAAGGCCAGCATAGTTTTTAAAAATTTCATCATTTCTTTTCTTTTCTTACTTCATTTCCCCCTGCTTTTTCCCATTTTAGGAGCCACAAACCAAAGCCTAGGGTGTTATGAAACAACAGAAGAAATAAAGAAGTCTCTGTGCATGCCCAGGGAAAGGCATAGGCTCAGAAAGACCAAAGAAGAAATTAAGTTTATATGTCAGGCTGATAACTGACACAGAAATAGCTGGCAATAGTCAAAAAACAAAAACAAAAATCAACAAACCATGATGAAAGGGTAGTCCTATTTCCAGAGAGTTATCACGTTATTTGATTCAAATGTCTAGTTTTTAACCAAAAGAATCACCAGACATATGTCTTAATCTGCTAAGACTGCCATAACAAAATGCCATATACTGGGTGACTTAAGCAACAAACAATTGTTTCTCACAGTTCTGGAGGCTAGAAGTCTGAGATCAGAGTGCCAGCATAGTTGACTTCTTGGTGAGGGTTCTTTCAGTGGTTTCAGTGAAATGCCTGCTTGCTGTATCATCACATGGTAGAGAGCGAGATCTCTCATGTCTCTTTCTCTTTATATAAGGATATTAATCTCACTATTAAGGGCCCAAGTTTCATGCTCTAATCTAACCCTAATCACCTCCTAAAGGACTCACCTCCAAATAATATCACATTGAAGAGTAGAGTTTCAACACAGGAATTATGGGAGGACACAAATATTCAGTCTATAACAGTATACAAAGAAACAGAAAGTAAGGCCCATTCCAAGGAAAATCAAGCAATCAATCAACAAAAACTGTCCAGAATGACCAGATGTTGGAATGTGGGATTAGTAAATAGAGACTTTAAAACAACTATCTCAAATAACTAAAGGAAGATGTGGAGAAAGTCAAGAAAACAATTTATCAACAAAATGAAAATATCAATTAAAAAAATAGAAAGCCTAAAAAGACACCAATAAGACATTTTGGAGCTGAAAATACAATAAATTTAAAAAAAACAACTCACTCACTAGAGAGATTCAAATACAGATTTGAGCAAGCAGGAAGAAAGAAATAATGAATTCAAGATAAAATAATTAAAGTTGACTTTGATGAAGAGAAAGAAAAAGGACTAAAGAACTGTGAAAAGAGCCTAAGGACATGTGATACCTTACAGTGAACCAACATATGTACTGCAGGAGTTTGGAAAGGAGAAAAGAGACAAAGGGGCAGAGAGAATATTTTAAGAAATAATAGTCAAAACCTTCCCAATTAGATGGAAGATATGAACATAAATATGCAGGAAGCTTAGTGAACTCCAAGTAAGATGAACTAAAAGAGACCCACACCATGACACATTATAATCAAATTGTTGAAAGACAAAGAGAGAAAGTTTTGAAAGAAGTAAGAGAGAAGCAATTTATTATATAAAAAGTATCCTCAATCAGACTATGAGCAAATTTTTCGTTAGAAACTTTGAAAGCCAGAAATACTGAGGCCAATATATTCAAAGTACTAACAAAAAAAAAAAGGCCAAACCAAACCTGTAACCAAAAATCCTATATCTGATGAAACTATCCTTCAAAAGTGAGGGAAATATTAAGACATTCCCAGATAAATAAAAGTGAAGGAGTTCGTCATTACTAGACCTTCCCCACAAAAATTGCTAAAATAAATCCTTGAGGTTGAAATAAAAATATAGTGGAAAGTAATTTAAAGCTTTATAAAAAAACAAAAATCACAGTAAAGGTAAAAGCAGAGGTATTTTATGAAAGCTATTGCTAATTTTGTTTGTTACTCCGCTTTTTTTCCTACATAATTTAAGAAAAAAATTTTAATTATTAGTAAAAACTAGTGTTATTCTAATATTATTACTCCACACTTTTTCTATATAACTTTAGATACTAATACATTAAAAATGTTAGTTTATGTTTTTAGACTCATCGTGTATAAAGATGTAATTTTATGATATCAATAACTGAAAGAGGGTGGGGATAACTGTACAGGAGTTTATATTGTGTATGTTATTGAAGTTAAGCTGGTGAAAATTCAAATCAGAATGTTATAACTTTAGTATGTTAAATGTAACCCCCATAGAAACTACAAAGAAAATAACTATAGAATTTACACATAAAAAATAAGGAGAGAATTGAAATATTTCACTACAACAAAAAATCAACTTAACGCCAAAGAAATTAGTAGTGCAGGAAATTAGGTACAAAAAAAATCTATAAAATATGTAGTAAACAAATGGCAAATGGCATAAATTCTTCATTATCAGTAATTACTTTAAATGTAAATGAATTAAAATCTTCAATCAAACGACAAGGATTGGAAGAATAAATTTTTTTGAAAAGCATGATCTAACCACATATGCCTAAAAGAGATTCAATTTAGATCCAAAGACACAGATAGATTGAAAATGAACAGATTAAGAAAGATATTTCATGTAAATAGCAACCAAAGAGAGTAGGGCTGACTATAGTAATATCAGACAAAATCAACTTTAAATCAAAGATGATTACAAGAGAGAAATAAAAACATTATATATTAATAAAAGTTTCAGAAGAAGAATATATAACAATTATAAGCATATACATCCCTATTAACAGGCCATCAAAATATATGAAGCAAAAATTTACAGATTGAGGGAGAAATAGATCTGGAATAATAGAGACTTTTATACCCCACTCTCAGCAGTGGATAGAACAAGCAGACAGAACATAAGTAAGGAAGTAGAGGACCTAGAACAATAAACTGATTAGACCTAACAGATGTATACAGGACACTCTAACAGACATTCTTTTCAAATGAACACGGGACATTTTACAGGACAGACCATATCTATCTATCTATACAACAAAGGAAGTCTCAAAGGACTCAAAAAGATAGCTATCATACAAAATATCTTGTATGGCCACAACAGAATAAAGTTAGAAATAAATAGCAGGAGAATAATTTAAAAATTCAGAAATTTGTAGAAAATAAGCAATACACTTTTAAACAATCAATGAATCAAAGAAGAAATAACAGGGTAATTTAGAAAATGCCTACAGATGAATGAAAACATAAACACAATATAAAAAAAAACTTATAAGACACAGCAGGAGTGGTTGCTATGGAGGAAATTTACAGCTGTAAACACTTTAGCATTTTTCACAATAGTAAAAACATGGAAGCAACTCAGTGTTCATTAAACAGACAAATGGATAAGATAATGTGGTGTATCCATGTAACGGAATATTATTCAACCTTTAAAAGGCAGAAAATTTAGAAGCATGCCACAACATAGGTGAATCTTGAGGACAGGATGCTATATGAAATAAGTCACAAATAGACATATACTGTACAATTCCACTTATATAAGGGACCTAAAAAAGTGTAATTTATAGAGACAGGGAGTGAAATTGTACTTATTAGGGGTTGAAGGAAGGGGAAATGGGGTATTTTTATTTAATGGGCAAAGAGTTTCAGTTCTGCAAGGTGAAATTGCCCTGGAGATGGACAGTGGGGATGGATGAAAAACCATTTTAAAGTATGTAATTCAGTGGCATTAAGTACATTCATGCTTAATGTACTTCAATATCCATACTTAATGCATACATATACATAATACCACTGAATTGTATACATGTACTTAATACCATTGAATTGTATACTTTAAAATGTTTGGAATTGTGTATTTTATGTTATGTGTATTTTACAGCAATCAAAAACATTTTATTAAAGTGACAAAGAAAAAAGGGAAAGGGAGGAAGGAAGAAAGAAAGGAAAGAAAGGAGGGAGGGAGGAAGGAATAAAGGGAGCAAAGAAGGGAGGGAGGGAGAGAGGGAGGAAGGAAGGAAGGAAGGAAGGAAGGAAGGAAGGAAGGAAGGAAGGAAGGAAGGAAGGAAGGAAAAAAGGAAGGGAGGTAGGGAGGGAGGAAGGAAAAAGGAGGGATTAAGGTTAAATTAAGGTTCTCAAGCAAGTAATCCTGAGATCAAAGTTAGAAAGACTGGGGAATCATCACCTGAGAACTTCAGGCAGATTAGATGAGTATGCAACAAAATGTCTTTTTATTCTTGATGTCCTTTCTTAGATTCTGTTCCTCTATTAGGTTTTGCTAACACACTGTCTAGGAGAAATATTTTTTTAAAAGCCTGGGAGGGAGTCCTAAAATACAGATTCAAAATACAGATTCCAAAATACAGATAAAAAACTGAACACGACAACAAAAAAGGTAATACATATTTAATTATATATCTACACACTATTTTGTGATGTCAACTAGTTACTGCAACTCAATTGAACTCTTAAACAGTAGCATATAAATTATAGTTGTATATGGAATAGCCCGACTTTAAGTAATTTGGTAACATGGGGATGAGCCTTTTAAGAGAAAGAATCAAAGGCCTACAAAAATATTTTGGTTTAATTCCAGCTTAGAGACTAACACTTCTGGACTTGATCCTGCTGCTTTTCTGTATGTATTTACAAATTTAAGTCATTTTAAATAGTAATAAAATAAAAATTAAAAGGAAGGGAAAATAATACTTTATTTTAAGCTATATAAATCAAGGAAAGGTTTTTATTTAACATAAATTTCTAGATCCATTTGTGTTCCTTCAAACTGTAAAATACCTTAAAGTTTAAATTCCACATTTTTCACATTAACTTTAAACCTTTAAACATGTCCTTTGTGTAGAGAATCCATGGGTAAATTTGAGAGAGAAATCAGTTTGTCTTGTTTCCTGAGTTCCCAGATGGAAGCAAACAAAAGGGAGCACAGGATGAAGAAGTGGCCACCATTGTACATACACAGGTAAAAACGAATCCAGGAAGGTAGTGGATGAATGTGCTGCTGATTGCCCAGCAGGACAAGCAATTTTGTTTTATTTGATAGTGCGTATAGAATGTATTTGCCTTTGAAATGTTTTTAAATTTTTGGCAGCTGAGGCTTCTGTTTCATGCTTCTAATCCCAAACATTTGAATATGACATTATTTAAACATGGGAGCCAAGATAAAATAGGCATCTTTGGGATGAAAATTAGCCAGCTGCCAGGAAGTAAGGGTTGTGCAATAAACAACTGAGATTGCTGTCCCTTGCCCAGCCTGAAGACTTCTCAGCAAGCCCAGGAAGCATCTCTTCTGCATCTCCTGAGAATGTTCCTTCCATGCAGGGCGACCATCGGTGACCTCTTTGTGGAAATAATTTCTGTATAATGATACATTTACCAATGCTCAGTCTGACTGCTTCCCTCTCATTTGTGAGACAATAAAACTCTTAAAGCAAGACAATTCTCTGGATGTTCAATACCAGCTGACAGAGTCAAGAGCTGGTGTACAGAACAGCCTAGTTTCCCTTCCAGTTTATTACAATTCCAAAGAGCCTTTGCGAGTTTAGGAGCATAGGTAGAAGACACCAATTGCACCAACCACAGTGGGTGAAAAAGAACAGAAAATAAGTGATTTATTGAGAAAAAGAAAGAATAAATAAATGATGAATTCCTATAATGTGTTGATTAAAGTTATCTGAGATATGTGATAAGTTTCAAAGATGATCCTGAGAAAATCTTTGTTAAAATCCTGTGATAAAAAAGTGGAAACTTTTCCAACTTTACAAACACAAAGATAAATGGAATCTATAAACGCTTTTTTTATGGAAAACATGAAACTAAGAAAACCTCCACAAGTTGGAGGAAACAGTACTAGATTTTCCCAGGAAAACTCTTATCCTTGAATTTAAGCTGAGCTACCAATCAATATTTAAGCATGCATAGCATTGAAAGTTCAAAGTAACATGACTTCTGGCTTTTGTGAATGTATAACTATAATTAATACAATCCAATATTTAAAAATGTGTTAAAAGTTTAAAGGGAATACTTCAGTTTAAATGATATTTTCGCAACTTGGTCATTCATCATATGGTATGCAATGCCTGTTGCTTGCAGGTTAGCTTTTCCAGTCTATCAGATAGTAACGCACATTCCTTTTGTATGTTTTATTAATGCTTAAGTTAATCCTGATGTGGTCCAAATTAGAAATCTTGAAAACACAGAACTTCAGAAGAAAATATGACATTTTCAGGTTGGACTCATACTATTTGAAAAATGTTGGCTAAAACTCAATTATGTGGATCAAAGCAAAGACAGCTTGGATGGGGGCTGTGGCTCATGCCTGTAATCCCAGCACTTTGGGAGGTCGAGGCAGGTGGATCACAAGGTCAAGATTATCAAGACCATCCTGGCCAATATGGTGAAACCCCGCCTCTACTAAAAATACAAAAACTAACTGGGCATGGTGGCACATGCCTGTAGTCCTAGCTACTCAAGTGGTTAAGGCAGGAGAATTGCTTGAACCCAGGAGGCAGAGGTTGCAGTGAGCCAATATGGTGTCACTGCACTCCAGACTGGTGACAGAGTGAGATTCCGTCTCAAAAAAAAAAAAAAACAAAACAAAAAAGACAGCTCTGCATACACTTGAAATAGTTGTCACAGCAAAAAATCTTATAGCTAGACTGATAAATTCATGGTTCATAAATATACTTTGTAAAATATTATAATATATAGATATATAAATTCATCAAATTATTTTTAAAGTGCCCATGTTTTTCATTATTAAGAATTTGCAAATTATAATATGTTTAGTTAATACATTTTTGTGAAGCAATTATTTATTGCATGGTATTGCATAGATCTTGAAGAAGAGACCCAGTAAATAATACAAATCTTTTTCAGAGGCCTCTGAACTTCAGTTGGAAGTGATTTGGAGGTAGGTTGCACCCAGATGGTTAAGGATTGCTTATGATGTATTTTCATCAATATGTCATATCTTTCATAAATATTATTTTAATGTTTTCTACTTAATTAGAAAATATAAAGCTTGCTACTTCTTGTTTAAAAAGCAAATCTCTAAACAATCTTCTATGGAATTCAAATCTTATTATTAAAATTGTATTTGCTAAAGCTAACTGACTTCTGGATGACCCCAGCCCTGTACTGATCAGAACAGGGAGGAGAAGAGCTCATCCCTAAGTTGCCTCCATCTCTGCACAATGTCTGACATCCTAACATTTTATAACTTCATTTCTTTCCAGTGGCCTGGGCTTGCTGTGCTTCCACAATGCAAAGAGTTGGATAAAGTAAAGTGCCATTCAATAAGTGTCATGCCTCTGAGAACTGTAAGGGTTAATTAAATTGTGACATGATAAGACAAAATAAGCAGAGATTAGAGAATTTTAGAACTTTGTTTTCAACACAGTGCAAACTTAATATTCAATCTGCAATCAATATTATTTCAAAAACCACAGAGGCTTATCCCCCCCTGGGCATGAAGTCCTTTCACATTGAGACTGTATTCTTCTTCTGATGGCTGACACTGATGAACTCTGACCGTAACGTACCATTTAATACTATCTAAAAAGGGATTTCAAGAGACAGCTTGGCCATTGGAAATATCACTGGCTTAGTAACTTTTATGGTGCTCTAATCATATGGGCTTGTTGACAATGTTTACGTACCAAAGTATTGAAGACTGATATCAGGACACTCTGTCACAAGCCAGACTAAAATTGAGATGTGTATGCTTTGCCAAAGACACTGTCTGTTTAAATAATGTGATTTCCAAACCTATGACTGAGAGTTAGACTTGATGATTAAAAGTTGTTTACAAAGATTCCTCTTGTCAAATACATTCATTGTCTTTTCATTGAATTCAGTATTACATGAAAGCATTTTGGAATATTCTGCCAGTAATTCTGCAAAAATTCCAAATTCTTGTTTAGACACCATCTGTGCAATAAAAGTTAAACAATGCACATTACAGAAAAGTTTTATGGAAGTTTTTTCCCTGCTGCCATTGTTAATTCATTAAATAACTTAGATTTTTAAGTCTTTGAAGAGGAGTTTCATGTTTCAAAGTGTCAACCTTGCCTAAAACAGTATTCCATGATACAGCAGGTCTCTTCACAATCTGGTCCATTGTCTAGGAGCATCAGCCTCACCTGGGTCTTCAGAAAGTCAAATTCTCAGGTCCTGACATAGATAAACTGAATTAGAAAATGGTTGGGCATAAGAATGTATGTTTTTGCAAGCCCTGCAGGTAGGACGACTCACTATACAGATGATCGTGATGCCCATTTACCTGTGAGGAGCTCTGGACTACAGCACTGCAAGAACGTCAGGGTACCGTGATCTACCTAAAGTTGGAATTTCTTCCCAACAAGGCACCCTATGCACCATTGCTGAACATCTCCAGAAACATGGAACTCAGCACCCCAAAAGTAACTCATTGAGTCTTCAGAGTTCTTAGAAATGTTAAAAAGCATCTTCTGATTAGAAGCCAAAAATCTTTAAAACCCAGGTGATGGCCTACTCAGTACAGTTTCCATTCTTAGGTGCTTAAATCTAAACAACATGTTCTGAATTTTAGTTGAAAATAATGAGCAGATACATCATTTTATGCAAATGATCTTTCTCATATCTTAAACAATTTCTCCTGTCAGCCAAAATTCCATTTTAAAATGTGTTAGAAATTCACTCTACTAAGTTGCAAATGAATTCTGGTCCTCACACTTGACATGTATGAGGCCTCAGAAAATAATAGTCCTGGTGCCTCCACAGGAAGTGTGGAAGAGGGTGCCACTTTGTAAGTCACTTTGAAAGCCAGTCTTGACTCACTGACATTGGTCATTGGCTTGAATAATTTCAAGCAGCATTCCTCTTCCCTGCTGGTGTTACTGACAAAGGGTGTTTTTTACTTGTTTATTTTTGTTTGTTTGTTTATTTGTTTTTGAGATGGAGTCTCTCTCTGTTGCCCAGGTTAGTGTGCAGTTGCAGGATCTCGGCTCATTGCAACCTCTGCCTCCTGGGTTCCAGTGATTCTCCTGCCTCAGCCTCCCAAGTAGCTGGGATTAGAGGCCCACGCCACCATGCTTGGCTAATTTTTGCACTTTTAGTAGAAACAGGGTTTTACTATGTTGGCCAGGACAATCTCGAACTCTTGATCTCAAGTGATCCGCCCACCTTGGCCTCCCAAATTGCTGGGATTATAGACATGAGCCACCATGCCTGGTCTGACAAAGAGTTTTAAATTGAAATAATGATGTTTAAATAATTTACTAACATCAAAAGCTTTAGAATAAATAATGTTTTTACTTGTTCACCAGCAAGTATACTTGATACAAAGGAAAAATTAGTTGGAAATCTAAAAACATAAAAGTAAAAATGATGATGAAACTTACGTTAAAACTTTTTAAACCCAAGAGTGAGTGGGACCCCGAGTGAGCAGGGGCTGGCAGCCTAGCAAGTCCACCAAGAAGCCCCTTGGTGAGCTACCATCATTGCTTCTGCATGAGCTTATTTTCTTCACTAGGATTTTATTGTCCAGTCCATAAATATGAATTTTACATACAACAATAAAAGGAGCCATAAATAGAAAAATATTTCTATAAGCAAAATAAATGGAAGTAATTTAAATGTATGCCTACTTGATAGAATATTTTGCTGTCCTTAAAAGGAACACGGGGAAGTGGCAGACACTTTCTTTTGACCACATTTGAGTCAAGGTCTTCTGACTCCTTTCTGACTAGGCCTGACCTTGGCTTACGTCATTGTCCTTGTAGAATCCAGTTTGAGCAAGAATCCTGCTAATATCCCTCATCCTTAGTATGTAACCTTCCTCCATATCCTATCACCTTGGCCTGACTGCAGCAAGGAGTCTGTCGAGTGGGACTGACAAGAATCCCCCTTGAGTGATGACCCCTCTTAGTAATTTTCCACCCACTGACCTTACCCTGCTCCTTGGCTGTAAACCCCCACTTGTCCTTGTATTCAGAATTCAGCTCACTTTCTCTCCTCCACTGCAGGACCCCATTGCAGTGTCCCTGCCTACTGTGATGCTGTCCCTTGAATGAAGTCCACCTGACCACCTTTAACAATGCCATAAATAATGTCTCCCACACTCTTGGTGCTGTGGCTCAGCTAGGATTGGATTCATCACAAGCCCACCTCTGGCCCTGGGCCTCTCACCCGGGACCTGAGTGCTCACCTTTGGAAGCCTTGATCTCCACAACTGAATGATTGATTCACTGATGAACCTAATTCCTGAGCCAGTCCTCTGGGTGATGGCCCCTGAAGTGCAGTGAGAATGGATTTGCTTCTCAACTCTGCGTGCTCTGGAGCAGTATCCGAGTCCAGTCCCAGGCTTTTGGAAAGGCACCTGCTGGGCTGGAGGTCTTTCCTCTGGGCTCTTTGCTCCGAGTGGGGTTATATGCATTCCCCAACTCCTAGACCTGGTCCTGGTCATGGAAATTCTTCCTGGGTAACTTTTCTGTCAAGAAGAAATTACTCCCAGAATCCCTCTCCCTGGGCTGGAAGATTGTCCTGTTTTTTGTGTGTGTCTTGAGTGGGAATCTACTGTCCATTGCCTAGGTGGACTTTATTTTTCCTGGCTTCTCTAGAACGCTTGCTGCCTATATGCTCTTCCATTTCTATCCTCTTCAGTTCTTGCTAGGGTAATATTGCTGAGCAACTTCAATGGACTTTTTGGGAAACTTAAGATCTCCCCAGACTGACTCCCCTGGGACCTCTCCTTCCTATGTTTCCTCTCCTCCTTTCTCCTCTCATCACCTTTAATCATCCCATCCACTCCCTTGAATCCCTCCAGGTGCCCTCAAAACCCCTGCCTACTGCATTTGTCCATGCACTCCTGCCAGATCTTTCCCTACCTCCTGTAGCTCCTCAATTCCCTCCTGGGGATTCTCGAGGGACTCAGGAACCCTCAAAGGCAACTACCTGAAACTGAAAAGAAAAACAAAAGAGTAATTGAAAATAGACTGAATATTGTGTCTACCCACCATGACCTGCCTTAAACAAAAATACTGTTCAGTTGGTCTAGCAAGAATCTTCCCATTGGCTGTGATGTTTCTGCTTAGTAAGCTTCCATCTACTTACTCCCATTGGTTCCTTTGTTGTGAATAGTCACTTGTCCTTGTATTTGGAGTAAAGATCAATCTTCCCTCCTCTGCTGGAACCCACTGCAATAGGTCCAACACCTATTGCGATCATTTCCTCTTGAATGAAGTCTGTCTTTTCACCATTCACAAGCGTCACTGAATATTTTTTTTTTCTTTAACAGATGGCATTACTTAATTTATGTATTTATATAGTTATTTATCAGAAAAAGCAAAACCCTATGTAAATTAGTTTTGATTGCATCACTATAAAATGGAATTCGTGTATAGAAAAGGATAGAAAAAAAATCAAGGATGTTTTAAAAGTATTTATTAGAACAGTGAAACTGGGATTGAACTTATGTTTCTAAAAATAAAAATGCACAATCCCTTAGCGCTATTTTTTTTTTTTTTTAGAACTATAGATAGATACACTTTCCATCTTTCAAGTCTTCATGTGTTAATTCTTGTGTCAGGCCTTCAGGGACTATTAGAGATCATGTGTTCAGTGTTTTTATAGCACCTCCACAGTCAGACACTTCCTGATGGAGACCCCAGCTCAGAGTACAACACAAAAGACATGCAGAGGAGAGGAGAGTCAAGTGTATAAAATCTACCCTTGCCATGTGGGGGCCACATGAGATGGTGCACCAAGACTGCAAAAGCCACAGTGAAGGCTACCCGCTGTGGAAATGAGGCCCAGCTTGCAATCTCATTTTATGATTCGAATTCACACAGTAGCCTGTATGAATTGCACAGCAGCCTTGTGTTACCACACTTAGCATATTTTTTCCCACATCTCATTAAATGTTGTTAAATGTCCTCTTTGGGTAGCAATTTACATGAAGTTTAATTTGTGTGAGTGCAATATTGTATAACCTTCTCTATAATAAATAGAGAAGTGTCTCTGTTTATTATCTAGGTCTGTTCTTCATGTGCTGATTTTGAATGTCTAAAACATTAGTAAGTAAATCATGTGTAAGACCTACATTCCCTATATCAATGATCTGTTTCCAGTTCTGTGACTTTTGTCCCTATTTTAGGTGATACTCACCTGCATTGCTAAACCTGCTTGGTATTCTCACTGGAGGCTTCAAAGTATTTTGCTCAAACTATTGTCATCTCTTCTTCTCTGTACCCTCCCGTGGCCACCTTTCCCTCCAGCACTTTCCATCTTTCTAGTTGACACAACATCTACACAGCTGCCCAAGGCAAACCCTGAGTCATCTTCGATTCCTTTTTCTCAAAATTGACACTGAATCACTAATGAAGTGCAGTAAATTGTATCTCCTTAACTGATTAAATGTGTTTCATTCTTGCTATTCTTGAGAACACCTCCTTAGCTCAGAATCTAATTATCTCTTTCCTAGATTGTCAACACCCACAAAAGGAAAAGTGATGATCATTTTCATGAATGGCACTGGAGAAATTGTTTTTCCCTATGGGAGAACAAGAAACTAACCCTTAATTCACACCATGCTCAATTTGATAATCAATTAGTAATTAATTCAAGATAAATTATAGACTTCAATGTGAGGATAAAACAATAATGCCTCTGGAAGAATGCATACAAGGATATTTTCATAACTTGGCTGGATTAAAATAAGACTAAAAAGGGGCTCATTACAATGGATTTGTGTTACTAAAAAAAAAATAAAAAGAAAAACAAACAAAAACAGTTAAGAAATAATAAAAAGGTAAGCCACAGCCTGAGAGAACAGATTTGCAATATTTTTCCAAGCAGTAGTGCTCAGACTGTATATCTCAAGGTCAAAGAAGACAAGTCAACCATATTTCAAAAAAAGATACAGGAAATATTTGAATGGGCATTGTACAAAAGGAGATCTCTAAATGGTAAATAAGCATAAGAAAGTGTATTCAGTATAATAATTCACCAAGAAAATGCAGAGGATATTCCCTGATACAAAAAGATATATCACTACACACAGATCAGAATCCTTAAAGCTTCCAAGACTGTCAATACAAATATTGACAAGATGCAGAATTTTCATACATGTGATGGTGTGTAAATTGATTAAACTATTTTAGAAAACTAAAATATCAGGTTCTATTTTCTAATGCAAAACAGTTACTGACTCTATAACCCAGCAATTTTATTCCTAGGTTTACATCCAAGAAAAATTAAAGTATATGTCCATCAAAAGATACATACCAAAGTATTTGTTGCAGCTGTACTGATAATAACCAAAAGCTGAAAATAAAAAAAATCCATCAAAAGAAAAATGAGTTTAAAAGTGGTGGAATATAATTAAATTCCATATAGCAGTAAAAGAGAACTACTGCTACATGAAAGGGCATAGATGAATTTCACGGACATAATATAGAGCAAAAGAGGTCAGACATCAAATGATACATTCTGGATTTATATGACTTTCAGGATCAGGTATTAAAAATAAAAGATAAAGCCAGAAAAGTACTCATCTCTTTTCTCTGCAAGGACACTGACTGAAAGACATACACTATACAATTCTAAATGCTACAGTTGTTCTGTACCTCAATCTGGTTGGTGGATATACTAGGGTATGCACGTGTAAAAAGTCAAAACATTTTATATTAAGATGTGTGCACCAAATTATATGTATATTATATCTTAATAAAAAATTATAGCTGTCTAAATACATAACAATTTTAAAGACCTTCCTACTTAACTGCTCATTCCTCATTCTCTCACCAAGGAAATCTTTCTAAAATGCAAATCTGATCACGCTGGCCCTAGAAGTGTCTTCCTTTGCTTGTTCTTCTTTGCTGCTTTCAGACAGAGATTTTAATGAATTGGCCTCTGTCTACATCTCTGTACTGCCCTCTGCCACACCCACTTTTGAAACCTACTGTGAGTTCTCTCAACGTAATTGCAGGTCTTCTCTTTTCTCCTGAGTCTGTCTGTGTCTTTCCAAAGCTGTTTCTACCTAAAACATCCTTAAACCCTTTTTCCAGCCAGAGAAGTCTATTTCGCTTCAAATTCAGCTCAGGTGTTGCCTTTTCTAGGTGGACACCTGGTTACCCTCCCTGACCATGGGTTAAGTACACAGGTTGATGCACATCTTACTTCTCCTATGACCTGTGTTTTTACATCCATCATCTGAAAACACAGAAGATAAGAAAAATTTCATTTCTTATAATGAAACTAGAAAGTACTTTGATAAATGCCATGGATTACGGTATTCTGTGACTATTCAATGTTCCAAGTTCTCATACAATATCTTTTACCTGTATCCACAAACCTTCTCCGTTGTCTTTGTAGACAGTAGGCATGTAATAAATATTAACTTACATAATGAGAAATTGAATAAATTGACAGTTGAATAAATAATTGATTTAGTAACTTTCTAACCTATCTCCCCATCTAAAATTTCTCTCTTCTCCAATTAATGTCTTTTTCTTTTTCTTTTCTATTTTTTCTTTCTTTTTTTCTTCTGAGTAGGCATCTTGCTTTGCTGCCCAGGCTGGAGTGCAGTGGCACAATCTCGATCACTGCAGCCTCTGCCTCCTGGGTTCAAGATTTCAAGTGATTCGTGTGCCTCAGCCTCCCAAGTGGCTGGGGCGACACCAGGCATGCACCACCATGCCTGGCTAATTTTTGTATTTTAAGTAGGACGAAGTTTCACTCTGTTGGCCAGGCCGATATCAAACTCCTGACCTCAAGTGATCCGCCTGCCTCGGCCTCCCAAAGTGCTGGGATAACAGGCGTGAGCCACTGCACCTGGCCCAAATAATTTCATATAGCTGTTTTAATTGTTTCTAAAATTGCTTATTCATCATAACTGTATTGACCATTTCAATGCTAAGAAATATTGCCACACTTAGTTCTTTTACATAGCTCAAGGCCCTTCTGTCTGTCTTTCTTTCCTCCAAACTCCAGCAAAGTGAATTACAGGCATTATTTCCCATATTCGGGCTGGGACTGTCCGGGTTCCTGGTGCATCCACTGCTTCAGTGCCTTTTCCTTCTCTCCTTTCCCAACCACATCATGTATCCAAACCCTTCCCACTTTATGTGCAGGACAGTCCCTGGTCATGGTTAAATTTCTCTTGCTTCCCAGTAGCTGAATAGTTTATGTCTGTGTGGTTAATAATGTGATTGTAGCATTATAAGTAGTTAAATGCCTGATCTTTTATACTAGTTTGTAGGCTGCTTAAAGGCAGGGTCTCCATAGTTTACCCTTGTACCGCTTCACGATGTCTACTGAGTCCCGCATCTACAGCGCATGAACCTCAGCACATGCCGTGCAGAGAGCTGAGCACAAAGTGCAGTACTTCACGGAACCGTCACGTATATTTTTCAAGTAATACATCAGTGGAGGCAGAGTGGTTACTTTTCAGAGAAAGTAAAGGCTGAGTGTTGAATCTCCATGGGTAAGCATTGATTTGAAGAAGTGATCTATAGATGTCTATGGCTATTAGATAATAGCACATATATCCAACAAACAAATTAACTGCCTTGGGGCAAGTTGATAATGTGTATTGCAATTCTCGCACTTTCAAATCTTCAATGCATCTCGCAAACACGAATTAATTTCCCAGCACCCCAGCCAGGTAAGTGTCAGCATTGTGTGTCACTTCAAGCAGTGAATACAATGGGTTCATAATTAACCTAAGTTTGCACAGGAAACATGCTAAAAGATTGCAGCAGGTATAGGTCACTGATGATGGTGGTAGCACGTGGAGAAACAGAGAACTGTTTCTTGTTTTTATTTTTATTTTTTCTTAGAGATGAAGTCTCATTCTGTCACCCAGGCTGGAGTGCAGTGGCACAATCACTGTTCATTGTAGCCTCAAAATCGGGGCTCAATTGATCTTCTTGCCTCAGATTCCTGAGTAGCTAGGATGGCAGGCAAGTCCAGCATACCCAACTTGTTTTTAAAAATGTAATTTTGACTAGTGGTCCTACATTTCTTATAATGAAATTAGAAAGACTTTGAAAAATGCCAGTGAAGGCAATTATAATAAGAAAGGGAAGATTGCTCTTTAATTGCATTATTAATAAAGATATTTGCATATTATTTGTAATACTGCTTTTTGTCTTCTTATCTTTTTCCTTTGATCCTTTCAATAACCTTAATTTAGACTATCTACCATAAGAATGTAGAAGTATGACTGGTTCTGACCCAAATATTGATAGAATTTAGACAGCCCTTATAGGTATCAAATCTATCCTTTCCATTTGTTTTCCCAAAGCAAATCCTGCTAAGAACAGGAAAGTTGATTTTTTTTTTTTTTAAACTAACTTCTTTCTTTGTCTAATTTTTGTTTTACCAGGGAGGAAAATTTTTAACCTATAAAAATTGACCAGTTCTTACTTACACAAATTTCTTGACTGTTCTAACCATCCTTCACAATAAATTTCTCTTGTATTTATCTCTGGTTGAGGCTAACAAGGACTAGACCAGAGGCCTCCCTTCCTGTCCCCTGTCCTCTCCAGGAAGCATCACCCAGCATCTCGGCCATGTGCGTGTCTTTCACTCTACCTGTCTAGCCAATATTGCAGTGACCTGTTCCTGAGCTGTATGCTAGAAAAGGACTCATGCTGACATTCTCCCATCACACATCTATTCTCTAACCCAGTTGTGGCCCATAATATTAAATGAGACTCAAACACTGTCCGTTGACAAATCAAGTCAGATTATTGATTTCGCTTCTTTTTTTCCTGGAGCAACAGAAAACAGAAGTTGGGTGTCATGGGATGTTTCTTAGAGAACAATTGGCTTCAGTTCATGTCTCAGCCCCAAAGGAGATTGATCAATTTTACTAATAAAACTGTGGCTGAATTCCATAGATGTGAAAACTGTAGTAAGGGTCCTTTGGATATTTAGAAAAGGTCCTGTAATACCAAGAAACACACCAGTCTATCAAATAAACTGTCATTGAAAGGCAGAACGGGGCATTATTTATTCTGCTGTGACCTTCTCTGTCTAACAGGAAATGGATTGTAAGGGGAAACACTTTCAAATAAGATTTTATAGCATCCTGATTTTTAAAACCCCAGTAGCAATACAACAACCTTATCAAATTTAGGTAAAGCTGTCAAAACTCATCATTTAAGTGGTAAACTTGTGATAGCAACTTATTCCCAGATGCCATCCCCACATTCCTAAGGCTTCAGCTTCCCACCTTACTGGAGTCTGAATATTCTTTGTGAGTTCATTAAGGAAGTTCTGGAGGTCTGAAGATGTCATTTTGGAAACGTAGCTTGGCATGCAACTTTATGTTGACTCCCAAAGTGTTGATACAATTTTCAGGGTTGTGCAGAAAAAGAGGTGGCAGTATAAGATGTGAACTGGAATCACAAAAAGGAGCCCAATCCTGGTTCAGCGTCTCTGTCAGGTGGCCTCAATTGAGTGGTTTAATCTCCCTGGAGACTCGGGTGCTTAATCTTTAATATGAAGGTGTGAAATTAAATTATATCTATTTATAATTACATAATTATTGTATCATTAGTACTGCTGCTACTAGTATCAGTACTACATTGAATTGATTATCAAATAATTTTAAATTATTTATTAAAAATAATTTTGAAACTTCTAGATGAACTTTGTGTTAAATTTGTTCTGTTTTTCAAGCAAATTGACATTTTAATTGAGAAATTGCTTACTTTCAGAAAGGATCTGCATGGGCTGATTGATAATCTGGCATATATTAATTGTTTAATATATTGAAATATTGTATTTAACCCTATTGGAAAAATAAAGTTGCCGACCAAAAGATTTATCAGTACCAATATAGAAGAGAAAGTGAACACAAGCACAATTTATTACCGATTAATCGTTAACAAGATTCACATGCCTATGAGGTAGCAGGAAAGGAAATAGAAATTTAGAACAAAATCTCACACAGTTCATATAGCAAAGCAGAAGAAAAACAATGGCTTCTCTTGTCTCTTCATGTATGTATCCTATACATGTCTTCAGATACTGCCCCCTCGCTCCCTGCCCCTGCCCTGATAACTCCAGAATTTCATTTTTACTCCATGTAGAGGAATTTGGTCTCTGACCTTGGAGATATCGCTACATTAAAAAAGGTGGAGACTGGACTTAATCCCAGGAGAGATTTATCTCTATTGCAAAGGTTACAAATGGGCTCAGTTTCACTACGTCTTCATTAAAACACTTGAATAAAGGGAAAAGGAGTTTTGCCCTTTTAAACAAAAGACATTTATATACACCCTTAAACTCTCAGAGTAGTTTATTTTGTTTCTTTGTCAAAATGTCAAAGAGAGTTTGTGATGGTTAATATATTAGGTGTCAACTTGACTGAGTTGAGAGCTGCCGAGATAGCTGGGGCAGTGTTGTTTCTGGGTGTGTCTGTGAGGGTGTTGCCAGAGGAGACTGACATTTGTGTCTCTGGACTGGGAGAGAAGATGTCCCTCAATGTGGGTGGGCACCATCCAGTCAGTTGCCAATGCAGTTAGAATAAGGCAGGCTGAGGCAAGTGGGATGCGTTTTCCTGCTGAAGCTTCTGGCTCTCTTTCTTCTTCCTGTACAGGACAGTTGCTTCTGCTCCTCCTGCCCTTGGACATCAACCTAAAGTTTCTTTGGCCTTTGGACACTGGGATTTGCAACAGCAGCTTCCTGGGGGCTCTCAGGCCTTCAGACACAGATCAAAGGCTTCACTTGGCTTCCCTGGTTTTGAGGCTTTCAGACTTAGACTAATCCACTACTGACTTTCTTTCCCCAATTTGCAGGCAGCCTATGGTAGGATGTTGCCTTGTAATTGTGTGAGCCAATTCTCCCTCTCCAATAAACTCTCTTTTATATATACATATATTCTATTGGTTCTGTTCCTTTGAAGAGCCCTGACTAATACAAAAAACAGGTACATAGGAGTGGAGCTTTGCTATAAAGATACATGAAGATGTAAGTGTCCAGGAAATTATCCATTTCTTCTAGATTTTCTAGTTGATTTGCATAGAGGTGTTTATAGTATTCTCTGATGGTAGTTTGTATTTCTGTGGGGTCGATGGTGATATCCCCTTTATCATTTTTTATTGTGTCTATTTGATTCTTCTCTCTTTTCTTCCTTATTAGTCTTGCTAGTGGTCGATAAATTTTGTTGATCTTTTCAAAAAAACAACTCCTGGATTCATTGATTTTTTGGAGGGTATTTTGTGTCTCTATCTCCTTCAGTTCTGCTCTGATCTTAGTTATTTCTTGCCTTCGACTAGCTTTTAAATGTGTTTGCTCTTGCTTCTCTAGTTCTTTTAATTGTGATGTTAGAGTGTCAATTTTAGATCTTTCCTGCTTTCTCTTGTGGGCATTTAGTGCTATAAATTTCCCTCTACATACTGCTTTAAATGTGTCCCAGAGATTCTGGTATGTTGTATCTTTGTTCTGATTGGTTTCAAAGAACATCTTTATTTCTGCCTTCATTTCGTTATGTACCCAGTAGTCATTCAGGAGCAGGTTATTCAGTTTCCATGTAGTTGAGCGGTTTTGATTTTCTTAGTCCTGAGTTCTAGTTTGATCGCACTGTGGTCTGAGAGACAGTTTGTTATAATTTCTGTTTTTGTACATTTGCTGGGGAGTGCTTTACTTCCAATTATGTGGTGAATTTTGGAATAAGTGTGATGTGGTGCTGAGAAGAATGTATATTCTCTTGATTTGTGATGGAGAGTTCTGTAGATGTCTATTAGGTCTGCTTGCTGCAGAGATTAGTTCAATTCTTGTATATCCTTGTTAATTTTCTGTCTCGTTGATCTGTCTGATGTTTACAGTGGGGTGTTGAAGTCTCCCATTATTATTATATGGGAGTCTAAGTCCCTTTATAAGTCTCTAAGGATTTGCTGGGTGCTCCTGTATTGGGTGCATATATATTTAGGATAGTTAGCTCTTCCTGTTGAATTGATCCCTTTACCATTATGTGATGGCCTTTTTTGTCTCTTTTGATCTTTGATGGTTTAAAGTCTGTTTTATCAGAGACTAGTATTGCAACCCCTGCTGTTTTTTGTTCTCCACTTGCTTGGTAGATCTTCCTCCATCCCTTTATCTCACAGATAATGGGTCTCCTGAATACAGCAGACTGATGGGTCTTGACTCTGTATCCAGTTTGCCAGTCTGTGTCTTTTAATTGGAGCATTTAGTCCATTTACATTTAAGGTTAATATTGTTATGTGTCAGGCAAACGTGATAACCACTACACTATGGAAACCTTTCTTGAACAACAACAACAAAAAAATATATATATATATATATAGTTATGTGTGAACTTGATCCTGCCATTATGATATTAACTGATTATTTTGCTCGTTAGTTGATGCAGTTTCTTCCAAGACTAAACCAGGAAGAAGCTGAATTCCTGAATAGACCAATAGCAGGCTCTGAAATTGAGGCAATAATTAATAGCCTACCAACCAAAAAAAGTCCAGGACCAGATGGATTCACAGCTGAATTCTACCAGAGGTAGAAGGAGGAGCTGGTACCATTCCTTCTGAAACTATTCCAATCAATTGAAAAAGAGGGAATCCTCCCTAACTCATTTTATGAGGCCAACATCATCCTGATACCAAAGCCTGGCAGAGACACAACAAAAAAAGAGAATTTTAGACCAATATCCCTGATGAACATCGATGCAAAAATCCTCAATAAAATACTGACAAACCGGATCCAGCAGCACATCAAAAAGCTTATCCACCATGATCAAGTGGGCTTCATCCCTGGGATGCAAGGCTGATTCAGCATACGCAAATCCATAAAAGTAATCCAGCATATAAACAGAACCAAAGACAAGAACCACATGATTATCTCAATAGATGCAGAAAAGGCCTTTGACAAAATTCAACAACCCTTCATGCTAAAAACGCTCAATAAATCCGGTATTGATGGAACGTATCTCAAAATAATAAGAGCTATTTATGACAAACCCACAGCCAGTATCATACTGAATGGCCAAAAACTGTAAAAAATTCTCTTTGAAAACTGGCACAAGACAGGGATGCCCTCTCTCACCACTCCTATTCAACATAGTGTTGGAAGTTCTGGCTAGGGCAATCAGGCAAGAGAAAGAAATCAAGGGTATTCAGTTAGGAAAAGAAGAAGTCAAATTGTCCCTGTTTGCAGATGACATGATTGTATATTTAGAAAACCCCATTGTCTCAGCCCAAAATCTCCTTAAGCTGATAAGTAACATCAGCAAAGTCTCAGGATACAAAATTAATGTGCAAAAATCACAAGCATTCTTACACACCAGTAACAGACAAACAGAGAGCCAAATCAGAAATGAACTTCCATTCATAATGGCTTCAAAGAGAATAAAATACCTAGGAATCCAACTTAACAAGGGATGTAAAGGACCTCTTGAAGGAGAACTACAAACCACTGCTTAGTGAAATAAAAGAGGACACAAACAAATGGAAGAACATGCCATGCTCATGGATAGGAAGAATCAATATCATGAAAATGGCCATACTGCCCAAGGTCATTTATAGATTCAATGCCATCCCCATCAAGCTACCAATGACTTTCTTCACAGAATTGGAAAAAGTTGCTTTAGAGTTCATATGGAACCAAAAAAGAGCCCGCATTGCCAAGACAATCTTAAGTCAAAAGAACAAAGCTGGAGGCATCACGCCACCTGACCTCAAACTATACTACAAGGCTACAGTAACCAAAACAGCATGGTACTGGTACCAAAACAGAGATATAGACCAATGGAACAGAACAGAGTACTCAGAAATAATACCACACATCTACAGCCATGTGATCTTTGATAAACCTGAGAAAAACAAGAAATGGAGAAAAGATTCCCTATTTAATAAATGGTGCTCGGAAAATTGGCTAGCCATAAATAGAAAGCTGAAACTGGATCCTTTCCTTGCTCCTTATATGAAAATTAATTCAAGATGGATTAGAGACTTAAATGTTAGACATGATACCATAAAAACCCTAGAAGAAAACCCAGGTAATGCCACTGAAGACATAGTCATGGGCAAGGACTTCATGTCTAAAACAACAAAAGCAACAGCAACAAAAGCCAAGATAGACAAATGGGATCTAATTAAACTAAAGAGCTTTTGCACAGCAAAAGAAACTACCATCAGAGTGAACGGGCAGCCTACAGAATGGGAGAAAATTTTTGCAATCTACTCATCTGACAAAGGGCTAATATCCAGAACCTACAAAGAACTCAAACAAATTTACAAGAAAAAGACAAACAACCCCATCAAAAAGTGGGGAAAGGATATGAACAGACATTTCTCAAAAGAAGACATCCATACAGCCAACAGACACATGAAAACATGCTCATCATCACTGGCCATCAGAGAAATGCAAATCAAAACCACAATGAGATACCATCTCACACCAGTTAGAATGGCAATCATTCAAAAGTCAGGAAACAACAGGTGTTGGAGAGGATGTGGAGAAATAGGAACACTTTTACACTGTTGGTGGGATTGTAAACTAGTTCAACCATTATGGAAAACAGTATGGTGATTCCTCAAGGATCTAGAACTAGAAGTACCATATGACCCAGCCATCCTATTACTGGGTATATACCCAAAGGATCATAAATCATGCTGCTGTAAAGACACATGCACAGGTATGTTTATTGCGGCACTATTCACAATAGCAAAGACTTGGAATCAACCCAATGTCCATCAGTGACAGACTGGATTAAGAAAATATGGCACGGCTGGGCGCGGTGGCTCAGCCTGTAATCCCAGCACTTTGGGAGCCGAGACGGGCGGATCACGAGGTCAGGAGATCGAGACCATCCTGGCTAATACGGTGAAACCTGTCTCTACTTAAAAAAAATACCAAAAACTAGGACGAGGCGGTGTAGTCCGCTACTCGGAGGCTGAGGCAGTTGGCGTAACCCGGGAGGCGGGCTTGCAGTGAGCTGAGATCCGGCCACTGCACTCCATCCTGGCAGAGCAAGACTCCGTCTCAAAAAAAAAAAAAAAAAACAAAAAAAAAAAAGAAAATATGGCACATATACACCATGGAATACTATGCAGCCATAAAATAGGATGAGTTTGAGTCCTTTGTAGGGACATGGATGCAGCTGGAAACCGTCATTCTCAGCAAACTATCACAAGAAGAGAAAACCAAACACCGCATGTTCTCACTCATAGGTGGGAACTGAACAATGAAATCACTTGGACTCGGGAAGGGGAACATCACACACTGGGGCCTATCACGGGGAGAGGGGAGGGAGGAGGGATTGCATTGGGAGTTATACCTGATGTAAATGACGAGTTGATGGATGCTGACGAGTTGATGGGTGCAGCACACCAACATGGCACAAGTATACATATGTAACAAACCTGCACGTTATGCACATGTACCCTAGAACTTAAAGTATAATAATAAAAAAAAAGATACATGAAGATGTGGAAGCAAGTATAGGAATGAATAATGGGCAGAGGTTGGAAGAGTTTAGAGAGTGCAGAAGAAGAAAGGAAGATGAGGAAAAGTTTGGAACTTCTTAGAGACTGGTTAAATGATTGTGACCAAAATACTGACAGTGATATGAACAATGAAGTCCAGGCTGAAGAGGTCTCACACAGAAGTGGGAACTTATTGGGAACTGGTACAAAGGTCATGGGATTAGGCCATAGCAAAGAACTTTGCTGCGTTCTGTTTATGTGCTAAGGATTGGTGCAAGTTTGAGCTTCAGACTGGTAATTTAGGGCATCTGGTGGAAGCCAAAGTGGGAGCAGGCACATCACATGGCAAGAGCAGGAGCAAGAGAAGGGGGTCAGGGTGTCACACCCGTTTAAATGACTAGATATCCTGAGAACTCACTCTCACGAAGACAGCACAAAGCCATGAAGGATCTGCCTCCACTGTGCTTTGGAAGTAACTAACTTGTTTTTTATTTTACAGGCTCAGAGATGGAAGGCATTTGCCTTGTCTCTGATGAGACTTTGGACTTTTGAGTTAATGCTGGAATGAGTTAAGACTTTGGAGGACTATTGGGAAGGCATGGTTGTAGTTTTCAACGTGAGGAGGATATGGGATTTGAGAGGGACCAGGGACAGAATAATATAGTTTGGATATTTGTCTCCACGCAAATCCCATGTCGAATTGAAATCCCAAGTTGTGGCCTTCCTGACTATGAGTTCTCACGAGATTTGGTCAGTTAACAGTGGGTGGCACCACCCACACTCTCTCTCTCTGTTGCTCTCTTTCTTGCCATGTAAGGTGCCTGCTTCTCCTTTGCCTTCCACCATGACTGGAATCTTCCTGAGGCCTCCCCAGAAGCAGATGACAGAGTTATGCTTTCTGTACAGCCTACAGGACTGTGACGCAATTAAACCTTTTTCTCACAAATTATCCAGGTTTACACAATGTAATATCTTTAGCAATGCAAGAACAACCCAAGTTGTGATTGTTCTATGCCTATATTTCACGTCTATAAAGGGATTTTCTTTTTTGGGAAACAGAAGTTAAGTTGTATACATGTCAGTTCAGTTGTACTTTTAAGATTACTAATATTGAGAACTGTATCTTTCAATATATAAAACTATTTGTATTTCTCGATGAAGAAAAAGCCAATACTGTATTCTATTGTAGCTGATGATTCGCTCAGATAAGAGTATAGAGGTTTTTTATCCGTGGATTTTTTTGTAACTGGATATGTAGTTTTTAAAAAAATCACAATTTTGATTCCTTCGTTTGCTCTCAGTCACAGTGTTTTGGACTTGGAGAAAGGTTTTGGTGACCTGCAAAAAGATCAGTTCTAGGCCTAAATTAATCTTATAAACATTAGAGAAAAAGATTTATTTCTAGGTTATCTGAAGGATTTTAATTTATTCTTTTAATGACGTGTTTTATGTCAGGTACTTTTTAAGAGCAGGTCTCATTTCTCTGATCCTTTCTTATTGGAAAACAGAACAGTAAAATCAGGAAATAAAAAATTCTCTTATCTCTTTTACACTCCTACAATCAACTCACAAATATCAAGAATAATAATTTAGTAAATTATTTATGTTGAGGTGGAAGTACTAACTCTATATCAAAAGCTCATTCTACTATCCTCCCCTCTATTCATTTATCATTTATTCACTGCAGTGTAGCTTTAGGAAAAGCGAATAATGGCACACACACACACACACCAAAGAGACACACACACCATAGAGGCACACACCTCCCCCATACACATATGCTAAGCACATACACCACATACATAAACATACACAGTACACCATACATATACCCAACATACCACACACACCCCACAGACACGCAAATCATACACAGACACAAACACACACCACACACAAAGAGACACACGCCATGTATACACCACACACACACTACATATAGACACAAACCACACACATTCCCCCCACATCATACATAGACACACACATACATACATTCACCACATACACACACACACATCACACACATAAATCACATCCCCCACACATATACAAACAAACCACACACATACCCCCACACCACACCCGGACACAAACACACACCAAATACACAAACATACATACATCATGTGTATACCACACACACAACACACACACTACATATACACACAAACAACACACACTCCCCTCATACCACATGCAGACATACATACATACACCACATATATACACACACACAAACATACACACACCAAACATATACTGCACATACATCTTCATACACATATATACACACACTCTGCACATACCCCACACATACACACACACACAATGAACACACACTACATACATCCCACACATACTACATACACAAACATACACATCATACATATACCACACACACCACACACATTCCACATATACACACAAACAACACACATACCCTCCACACCACACACAGACACAGACATGCACACACACCATACCATACATAAACCACACTACACCACACACACCCCACATATGCACACAAACCCCCCACACCACACACAGACACACATACCACACACACATACACACACCATACATATTTCACACTCTCCACACACATACACCTCACACACACCACATATACACACATATACACACAGCCATCACACACACAAGTTACACACACCCCATCCTACTCCCTCTGCAGCTATAACCAGATCGTTTCCGATATCAGGATATTCTTATTGAAATGATGTCTGTAAGGAGAACCTTCAGAACTAGAAAACTAGGAAAGTTCTAGAATCTGCTTAGGATGGACACATTTATATTGAAAAGTATTATAGGGCAGCAAGTATTAAAACACAGTCTGTGATGGCACCCTTCAGACAGAAAGTTATATCCAGGCATAGGACTGAGGTGCTGGGAGGTGGCAGGTTCCTGTGTGGGGATGGATGGGCTGGAGGTGTGGGTCTTCCGGCAGCTACACAGATGTGTTGACTTTCATGTATGTGTTAATTTAGAATGTGGCACTTACCTCTGAATCCTGTCAATATGTGTCAGAGAAGAAAGTTTTACACTCATCTTGGTAGAACTGATAGGAGTTCTACCAAGATTTCACATTAATTTTCCTTTTCTTTAATTAGCGATCATTATTTAATGTAACCACCTGACAAACTATTAACTGTAGTAAGTGTTTGGATTTCTTTGTTTATTTTTCTTTTTATTATGTCCATAGTATGCTCAAATTTGATTTATGAAAAAAAAATTCTGATTGTCAAATTTTATCTGCATTAAAAATTAAAGTCAAAGAGATTTCTAACTGTCCTCCACCAGAGAGGAAAATTAATGAGCCTTTATTTTCTAACTGAAGTATCTGACACTCACATTTCACCAAATTTAGTTTGATTTATATCATATTTTATAATGCAAAGCACACTGTCACTATTTTATAGCTACAATATGAAAGTTATAAAGAAAAGGACACTATCAAAGACTCAAGAAAGATGACCAATATTTTATTGTTTTTAACTCTCACAAGAAAATATTAACAGAATTCAGTACAAAGACAGCTATGAAGAAAAAATAATAAAGGCTTTCTATAGCAGAATCTAATACCCTGTTAAAAACAGTGGTAGAACCAGACTGAAACTAGTGCGGTTATCTTTCATTTTTTTCAGGAAAATGTTTGTGTATATACATATGTAACCACATCTGATAATGTGACATAATCATATATATCAAAGAGAAAAATTTGACCTTTAGGAGGAATGGACATTATTTTGTAGCTATCGCGTTAATGAGAAACAGTAGATCTGGAGACTGTATCCGAGGGAATAGAGGTAGGCTTTGACTGTGAGGGAATTAAGAGTGTTTAATTTGGCTGATTCTTGGAGTCAGATCATTTGGTGGGACAGAAGAATATTCAAATTTGCTAGCTGAAATGTATTGAAAAGTATGCTAATGTTTGCTTAAAGTTCAAGAGGTCTAGTGACCTACCCAAGATCCCAAACCCAAAACTGAATCTCAGTTAAAGTCTGATAATATATATTCATATATATACATATATATACACACACACATACACACACATATATATCATATCCTATGTGCTCCCTTTTGATTTACATTTCTAGATTTAATACTTGATTTCTTAAGGATGAGAATGTATCTGGAAAAGTTCTACCTACATTTTAAAGAAGAAAGTGGGCAATTCTGTAAGGCATTGGGCCTGAGTCTATCACTTACCCTGGTTACACTTCTAAAGTGAATGTTCCGTGCACTATGAATGCAGCAAGTTGGAATTAATGGTAAGAACAAGTAGGTCTGCCCAAAACCAAATACTGATATTAGGGATGCAGCTAAAGAAAGTGAGGCGTTTATTGCAGGGCACCAAGCAAGGAGAATTGGGCAGTTCGTGCCTAAGACGCAAACTCCCAAATGGCTTACAGGTAGAGTTTTTAAAGGCAGAGGTGACATGCAAAATCAGAAATCAATACACCAAGGCTACATATGGGTTTTAGCTAAAAAGGCAGGACATCAAGAAGCGAGGGCCACAGGTCATAGGTGAAGTCAAAAGTTTTCTTATTCGTGATTGGTTAAGGAGCCAAAGTTTTGTCTAAAAATTTGGGGTCAGCAGCAAAGAATGTTGAGCCCTGGCTTGTGGGTGTGACCCCTTCCAGGTACCTGAGGAAGAAATTTAGAACAAAGAATGACAATCAGAATTCAGTCCTCAGTTCCCGGTCATTTGGAGTCTACATGTCAGCAGACAGCATTTTCCATTTGGTGGGGTTTTCGATTTCTGAAAAATAACTCAGGGACATAAGATGTTATCTTTAGTTTCTCCAGGGGAACCAAGCATCTCCTCACTCTCACTTCCTTGGCTTTTGTTTTAAGCTAATTTTACTTCTTACTTATCAAGTTGTTCATTTGCTCCTCAAAGCTAGCGTGGTTCCTAGAATTCCCCTTGAAGAAATAAAGGTTTTCTTGTATTTTCATGCTTGGGTAGGGATGCGGTGCCCAGTCGACCCCTAAGAGGGGCCCTGCTCCATCTCAGAATCAGTTGATTCAGTGTCATTTCAATAAAAAAAATGTTAATAATTCTCTCAATAGACAGAATTGAGATGGGTTCAATGCCAAAACTACTGACCAGTAGCTCTATAGCTGTATGGAGAGAGCTTTCTAGTAATAGAACACAGGCACCATCCTTGGCCATAACCTAACTAATATCTTTATTCATAACCAAGGTGAAGATTTATTAACTCATCTTAAACACTGAATTAGGTAATTCTGAACCATTGCTCCTAGGAGAAATAATGAGTTAGGTCCCTGCAAGCTTTTGGTCACATTTTCGTCAAATAAGCGACATATAACTATGTTTTATGTGTGTTTCTGTTTAAAGAAACTTTATTTAATATATATTGTTGATTCATTAACAGTGAACTCTAAGCTAATCCAGCACTTTGATTCTCATCATCTGAAGAAACTTCTACTTAGAACAGGCGTTATTTACTCACTGACAAGAATGGCAACTTGCAGCTGAGATCACATTTTACAGTGAACTCACAGAACACACCACTGTCACTCATGCCTGAAGGAAGCTTATTTAACAGGCGTAATTTCTCCAAAAGGCACTTCACAGCCCTCTTGTGCTTAGGAACAGTAGACAGCATTTCAGCACTATACTTGAGGGCCATTTTAAACAGTGACATCGCCAACTAAAAATACAAAATTGAGAACAATGTGGCCCTAAATCAACCTTGAAAAGGACACTTGTTTATAGCATGAGAGACGAAACAAGAAGGCAAAGCAGTTGCCTTGTTTGGCTTCAGCTGGGAATGTGTGCACCAAGCAACTCAAATTCTTTTCCCCTCTCTGCGTGCCCACAGATGACCAGGAAAGTGACGTCAACCGTCTGATTTCAGGTTTATAAATAAACTTTCGCCTGTAGATGAATTCACAAATACAAAGTCTTCAAATAATTAAGATCAACTGCATGCAAAATATGCGTACTTTATTCTCTTTGGCTCCACGTTATTCTCCTTGGCTCCACGTTAAAAAGGATGTAAACAAATTAAAGTACAATCAGAGAAGAATGAAAATAGTAAAGATGATGAAAATCCTGCAACGCACGCCTAATGCCTAATGCAGAAAACTTAAGGAACTGAGAATATTTAACCTGGGGAAACAATTTAATAGAGAAAAAAATGTGGGGACATGGATTTGTCTTTACATGTTTAAAATAACATTGAGTTGCCTTCTGTGCTTGGATTCACCTAAGGTCTCCTGACAACCACACTACCTCATCTGTGACTGAGTCTCTCACATCAGGCTGACAATCTACCCACCGCCCCCATCCCCTTTCACTCCAAGGATGAGCAAGGTCTGGATCCAACAGGCTGTTCAAACACATCCCCTCTTCTCTAACAATTCATTATAAAATTCATAGCATTTCCTAAATGAAAATTACCTAACTGCTTCCTGATGATATTTTATTGAAGTAAGCACTTGCATTACACTGAATAAACTCCCCTGAATATACATTAAAAGCTATATTATAAAACAATGATGATAAAACTATCATTTAAAGTTATGTTTTTCTGATTATGAAAGAAAAACATATCCATTAAAAGCAAATTGGGAAAAAGAGGCAAAAAATTCCCCCAATTTTACCACATAGAACTAACATTTTTAAAATTTGTTTTATCTTTTTAAATTTTGGCAAAACACACATAACACAAAATTTATCATCCTAAATACTTTGAATTGTGTTACAACATTTTTACACTGGTATTAAACACATTCACTTTGTTGTGCAAATATCACAGCTATCCATTTCCATAACTGTTTTCATCTTGCAAAACTAATTTCTGTGTCCAGTAAACAGTAAAACTCCTTCCCCTGTTCCCCCAAATGCCTGGCAACCACCACTCTAAAAACTAGCAAATTTTAATGTGCAACTTCCTTCTAGTGGATTCTAAGAATACCTGGAAATGATTTTTGATTTTTTTATTGTTTTATTTTTTTGTAAGCACACTTGGATTTATCAGGATGGAATACTGAAAGAAAGTTTAGAGGAGGCTTTAGGAATTCCATCACTGGAAGAAAAAGTGCATAACATTTGAAAATCCTTAGCTTCTTAACATTTAACATTCAGAAGGTAGATTAGGTTAGTCTTAAAACTGTTCTGACCACACCCTTCTTGAATTCCAAAAAAGTAAGTCCCCTGTAATCTGCATATTTATTCATAAATTATATATGTATGTATACTACCAAAATACCATATACTATAAAAAATAAAAATATAACATTGTATACATTTTGATAAGAAAGATGTGCTCTATTATTTCATTGACTATGCTTTATTATCTTAAAACCCTGCGGTAAACGTTGCAATATTGTCTTTTAAAGGTCTAGTACCAGGTTTAATATATTTTAGTATTTGATATTGATGGTTCTTAGAGTTGGCAAATGATCAGTCACCTTGAAAAAGGGTCTAAATAGATGGAGTACACTGTGACTGTGAATACCACATCAGGGTGCTCATGGTTCAATTCCATCTATCAATTATGAAAAAATCATTATTGACATTTAACTTGTAAATTTTCGTCTTACCTGATATCAATTAGTTTTTATGAAAATTTTAGGAAAATGTTATATGTTCAACAAATGTGTTCAGACCATCTGAAACTTGTAATTTAGAAGAGAGTTTAGATAGATTAAAATTTCTAACTTACAAGTTTTATAATTTTGGAGAGATACAGAATTTTGTGAAAAACATTGTTTATAGCAACAAAAATCTCATATATAGAAACACTTCTAAACCCCTATGATTAAAATGTTTCTTCATGTCATTGTTTTCTCAAAAGCAGCAATTTTCTCAGTGCTAAAATACCAATGGAAAAACATTTCATGCTCATGGATACCAAGAATCAATATCGTGAAAATGGCCATATTGCCCAAAGTAATTTATAGATTCAATGCTATCCCCATCAAGCTACTGTTACGCAGGGTCCTTACTCCCAGAACTCCCAAGATGGTGGCGGCCACTTCCAAGATGGTGGCGGGCTGCTCCCAAGATGGTGGCAAGCCTCATGTTCTCTGACCTGGAGTTCTTGGCTTCACGGATTCCAGGGAGTAGAATCTTGGGCCATGCAGTGAGTGTTATAGCTCTATTCGAAGCTGTGGGTCACGGAAGAGAACAGTGGAATCCAGTGACTAGTGTTCAGCTTGATTAGGATGAACTCAGGCACTTAGCTGTGCAGGAACAATGACAAACCTTTATCCCCATCGGGAGCGGCAATGGGCGCCTCACTGAATCAGGAGCACAGCAGACATCCTGCTGGATCTGGAGGGATGGAAGTCAGCGGTGGGTCTGTGACAGTGGCAAAAGGCAGTGGTGGACGGGGAGCAAAAGCTCAGCCTGAGCCATAACAAACACGAACCAGAAGGCAGTTGCAAGATTTAATAGAGTGAAAACAGAGCTCCAATACAAAGAGAGGGGACCCAAACAGAGTAGCTGCTGCTGGCTCCAATGGCTGGGTTTATATCCCCATCATTGTCCCTCCTGCTGTGCTTTCAGGCAATAGATGATTGGCTATTTCTTTACCTCCTGTTTTTGCCTAATTAGCATTTTAGTGAGCTCTCTTTACTACTTGATTTGTGGGATGTGAGCTAAGTTGCAAGCCCTGTGTTTAAAGGTGGATGCGGTCACCTTCCCAGCTAGGCTTAGGGATTCTTAGTTGGCCTAGGAAATCCAACTAGTCCTGTCTCTCACTACTATTGACTTTCTTCACAGAATTGGAAAAAACTACTCTAAATTTCGCATAGAGACAAAAAAGAGCTGGCATAGCCAAGACAATCCTAAGTAAAAAAAAAAAAAAAAGCAAAGCCAGGGACATGATGCTGCCTAACTTGAAACTATACTACAAGGCTACAGTGACAAAAAGAACATGGTACTGGTACCAAAACAGATATATAGACCAATGGAACAGAACAGAGGACTCAGAAATAATACCACATATCTACAACCATCTGATCTTTGACAAACCTGACGAAAACAAGCATTGGGGGAAGGATTTCCTATTTAATAAATGGTGTTGGTAAAGTGGCTAGCCACAAACAGAAAGCTGAAACTGGATCCCTTCCTTACACCTTAAATAAAAATTAATTGAAGATGGATTAAAGACTTAATGTAAGAAAGAAAATCATAAAAACCCTGGAAGAAAAATTAGGCAATACCATTCAGGGCATAGGCATAGGAAAAGACTTCATGACTAAAACACCAAAGCAATGGCAACAAAAGCCAAAATAGACAAATGGGATCTAATTAAACTAAAGAGCTTCTGCACAGCAAAAGAAGCTATCATCAGAGTGAACAGGCAACCTACACAATGGGAGAAAAATTTTGCAATCTACCCATCTGACAAAAAGCTAATATCCAGAATCTACAAAGAACTTAAACAAATTTATGAGAAAAAAACAACCCCATCAAAAAGTGGGCAAAGGATATGAGCAGATACTTCTCAAAAGAAGACATTTATGCAGCCAACCAACATGTGAAAAATAGCTCATCATCACTGGTCATCAGAGAAATGGAAATCAAAACCATAATGAGATACCATCTCAAGCCAGTTAGAATGGCTGTCATTAAAAAGTCAGGAAACAACAGATGCTGGAGAGGATGTGGATAAATTAGAAACACCTTTTCATTGTTGGTGGGAGTGTAAATTAGTTCAGCCATTGTGGAAGACAATGTGGCAATTCCTCAAGGATCTAGAACTAGAAATACTGTTTGACCCAACAATCCTGTTATTGGGTATATACCCAAAGGATTATAAATCATTATACTATAAAGACACATGCACACATATGTTTATTGTGGCACTGTTCACAATAGCAAAGACTTGGAACCAACCCAAATGCCCATCAAAGATAGACTGGATAAAGAAAATGTGGCACATATACACCATGGAATACTATGCAGCCATAAAAAAGGATGAGTTCGTGTCCTTTGCAGGGACATGGATGATGCTGGAAACCATCATTCTCAGCAAACTATCACAAGAACAGAAAACCAAACGCCATGTGCTCTCACTGAGAACTGGGAGTTGAACAATGGGAACACATGGACACAGGGAGGGGGAACATCACACACCAGGGCCTGTTGTGGGGGGTGGGGGTAGGGGAGGGATAGCACATTAGAAGAAATACTTAATGTAGATGATGGGTAGATGAGTGCAGCAAATCACCATGGCATGTGTATGCCTATGTAATAAACCTGCACGGTCTGCACATGTACCCCAGAACTTAAAGTATAATAATAAAAAAATATATATAAGAAAATCTGGTTGTGTTGTGCATAAAAGTAAGAGCACAAATTTTATGAGAACGAAACTATGATCACCCACTTCAAAATGAAAGTATGAAACATTGTACTGAAGAAGCTATCTTCAGGCCAAGAAACCCGCAAATGCAGAGTACTAGGAAAGACAGAAGCTGTGAGGAGCATGTCCCGCTGGAGTGAGGGGAGAAAGGGAGGGGCTAGGGGCTCAGGGAAACCCCCAGCTGATTCCTTCTAAATCTTAGAATTTATATATGTTGATAAAACCAAAGCCTCTGTATTTGAGTGCAAACAGCTGAAGAATAAATTAACACAGTTTGATATCTAACTTTAAAAAGTTCCATAATTTAAAAGAGATAAATGGATATGTTTAGAGAAATATTAATAAATATTGGAAATAAACATAAAAGTCCAAAATTCACAATAGGATTTTCAGAATGAAGAACAAAGAGAATGGAGAACATAGTATTTTTAATACAGAATTTATCAAAATTAAAGGACAATAAAAAGACTAAGAAGCATATGTTCAAAAACTTAAAAAGTTTTTATAACTAATAAAGAAAAATACTACAATGAAGCGTTTTGTTTCTTTGTTATTTGATGATAAGTTTATGTAATTTAATTTTCATTATGGGTTTATTGAGATATAATTTATATACTATAAAATTTAACCATTTACTCATAAAATTCAGTGTTTTTAAAAATATATTCACAGAGTTGTGTAACCATCACTGTAATCCATTTAAGAACATTTTCATCACCCCCAAAAGTAACCCCTACCTATTAGCAATCACTCCCTGTGTGTTCTCAACTTTTTTAGCTCTGGACAACCACACATCTACTTTCTCTTTCTATTGATTTGTCTATTCTAGACATTTCGGATGAATGGAATTATGCAATTTGTCATTTCAGACTGCATATAGAACGATGCATGTAGAATGATGTTTCAAGTTCATCCGTGTTACAGCATGTATCAGTATTTTTATGGTTGAATAATATTTTATTTTATGGATCTACCAATTTGATTCATCCATTCATCTGCTGATGTACATTTTGGTTGTTTCTACTTTTTGCCTATTATGAATAAGGCTTCTGTGAACATTTGTATACAAGTTTTTTTGTAGGGACAATTTTTCATTCTGCTTGGGTATATGTCTAAAAGTGAAACTGATGGATTATTTGGCAATATTATGTTTAACCATTTGAAAAACTCATATGGCTTTCCAAATTGGCTGCATTCCTACCAGTCATTTAACTGGGTTCCTGTTTCTTCACATTCTCAGTAACATTTATTATCATCTGACTTTTTTGATCATAGTGATTCTAGTGGGTGTGAAGTGGTATTTCACTGTGGTTTTGATTTTAGTTTTTCTAATAACTAATAATGTTGAGCACTTTTTAACATACATATTGGCTACTTGTATATCTTTAGAGAAACATCTATCCAGATTGCTTTTTTAATTAACCAACTAACTTTATTCTTACTATAACAAAGATTGTAATTCCAAGATAAATTCAATAGCAGATTCTGTGCCTTGCTAAGTCTGGCTTGCATTTTTAATTGAATTGTTTGTCTTTGTATTATTGAGTTGTAGAAACCATAATAAGATTTCACAGTTTAAAAGTGACTACATATACAGGAAATAGAAGAAATAGTGAATACAAACAATGAAAACTACTATCTTCAAAGTTAGAAGCAAAATTAAAATGAAAGAAAGCAAAGAAATGTAACCTTGGAATTGTAGCTCCATGTGATAATGTTGACCTTTACCTGAACCCTGTGCTTTTGAAAAACAGCAAAGGTTAAGAAATTACACAGAATTGTGTGTTCCAGGAAATGGTTAATCACAAGAGACCATATTGCCCATGTATATTTCCAGTAAGACTTTTCTTCTTCCTTCCTCACAACTAACTCTTTTGTTTACCTGCCTTTGTAAGAGTTGAGGCCCCCTTTCCTTTCTTTGATGTTGTCTGCAGTGAATGTTCTTGCAAAAGCCTAATTTTGTTAAACTTGAGTAGTTATTGATTTAACAATGAACAACAACCTGCAAGTAATAAAGATAATAACATTGGGTGAAAAGGTGTTTAGAGCA
Organism: Trachypithecus francoisi; assembly: GCF_009764315.1. Classification (NCBI taxonomy): domain Eukaryota; kingdom Metazoa; phylum Chordata; class Mammalia; order Primates; family Cercopithecidae; genus Trachypithecus; species Trachypithecus francoisi. The sequence goes on from NW_022681472.1 coordinate 4,683,453, forward strand.
GATGGAAATAAATTCATGGATTCTGTTCAACTTGGGCAGGGGAGGTACAAACTACTAAGTCTAGATAGTAATAGAAAAATGTGAGTTATAATATGAATGTGAAAATTAAAAGACAGGCACTGGAAAAATATAAGCATAATGCATAACTTTCAGATTAGTAAGATTAAAATGATTAAAGCATACATGAGACCAATTAAAAGACAAGGAAAGTGAAGATATTTAGAAAAAGAAGACGAGTAGATTGAATACATAAAATTCCAGAAATAAAGTTTCAATAAACTCAAACATATAACCACAACAGCTGTTAAATTCTAAATATATCCCTAAAAGATTTACCTAAAATTTAAACAAAATTGAAAATAAAAGTATTGAAAAAGATGTATCAACCAAACACTGTGGGGTTCTATCTATCCCTCTAAATAAATGTAAATATTACTCTGTAAAAATACATCAAAATCATTAGGGATTATCTCTCTCTCATTAGAGGTCAAATGAGCCTCTAAGTTCATCATTAATTTCATCTTCATAATTTTGAAGAAAATATGTTGATTTATTACTTGTATAATTAGTCAACAAATTAAATTAAAAAGAAACAAAAGCAAAGAAAAGAAATATAAATTGCAAGTCATAGCAATTAGTAAATTTTAGGATTTTTACGGAATTTTTCTTCCTAGAAGTCTCAGTATTTTTACATGTCTTTTTTTACATGTATATTAAAGACAAACTTTTGAAGTATAATTATTTGTAGAAGAAAAAAAAAGTCTTGAAATCTGAAAGCACTAAACCAAAAGTGTGAAGTAGACTGAAAATTTCTCTTCTTTACAGTCTTATTAGGAAAATTATTTAAACCCCAAAATAGAAAGGTGTTTTTTAAAAACTAAATATAAAGAGAAAATCTCTTTGTTTTCATAAATATTTGCTTTATATGTATAAAGAATATATGTATTTTTAATGAAGCCTGGAAAATGTAAAAATATTCTTTTAGAGAGACATGGGGTTGTTTGCTGAGGCTACAGCAAATAACAATTCAGTACATTTTGAGAATTTAATATCTCAAAAAAATTAAGTCTTAATAAATTCAAATATTTTTAACAACTGTTTTGGAAAAATGTCAAACCAATTCCCCTTTCGTTTGTCCATTTTATTAAACATTTCACAATTAATGATACCTAATATAGGAACTTCTTAGATAGAAAAGTAACCATATATTTTTTATTTTTGCAGGAAAATGAATTGTTTTGTCATGTTATCAACAAATTATTTAAAATCATTGTAGAAGGCACACCATTAGATAATGTGCTAAATACAAAAAATTAGTAGATGCTTTTTAATATCTAACTTGAATTGTAGGAAAATAGATGTGCATTTGACCTTGATTCCAATATAATTGAATTATGAACCAAAGAGACATTAAAAACTGTAAGAATTTTTAAAAATATGATAACTTTAGACTAAATTTCTGAATAATATGAATTTGGATGTTGTTTTGAAAACACAAAGAATAAGGCACACAGATGATAAAGAAAAAATGCTCATAAAATGTACTTAATTATTAATATTTTATACATTATAAGTTGAGTTTCAGCAATTTTTTAATAAAGCACCATTGATAACATCACTGAAATTATAAAGCACAGAATAAACTTGTGGGAGGATGGATTAATTTGTTTAGATGCTAAAATTTTGAGCAAAGTGTCTTTACAGAAGTGGATTAATGAAAAGAGGCTTCTCAGAGTTCAGGCTATGGTACAGCAGATGGAATATAGCCAGGAGGGTCTTGTAGATCAGGGCCAAGGTAGAGAAGAGAGGTATGATGGTAAATTGTATGTGTCAACTCAACTGAACCATTAGTTGCCTCGGTATTTGCTCAAGCATTATTCTGAGTGTGTCTGTGAGGATGTTTTGGATGAGTATAACATTTAAATCAATGTGACTAAGTAAAGCAGACTGCCCTTCAGTATGAAGCTGGGTCTTATCCAATTAGTTGAAGTCTGAATAGAATAAAACATCTGTCATGCCACCAAAAGGAGGCCTTCTTCTAACTGGACTGCCTTGGGGCTAAGGCATCAGTTTTATTCCTGCCTTTGGCTTCAGACAGGGACTCTACTATTAATCCTCTTGAGTGTTCAGCATGTTGTGCTGAACTTAAGACTTGTGGGTGATTATAATTATGTGAGCAAATTTATTATTTTGTATATCCATTCTATATGTTTTGTTTCTCATGAGAATCCTGACTAATACAGATTTTGGTACTGAAAGGTTTTAGAGGAACAAAATTTTCAGGATGGCTTTTCTAAATCAGTTTTGAAGTTTCTAAAACTGGCTCTCTAATCTGATTAGATTTAAAGATACTAATGACCTTATTTCCAAGAGTAAACAAAGTACTGATATCCATGGAGTGATCTGTTAAGAGATATGGGCCAGGCACAGTGGCTGATGTCTGTAATCCCAGCACTTGGGAGGCCAAGGTAGGCAGATCACCTGAGATCAGGAGTTTGAGACAAGCCTGGCCAACATGGTGAAAGCCCGTCTCTACTAAAAATATAAAAATACAAAAAGTAGCTGGGCGTGGTGGTGGGCGCCTGTAATCCCAGCTACTTGGGAGGCTGAGGCAAGAGAATCACTTGAACTCAGGAGGCAGAGGTTGCAGTGAGCCAAGATCACACCATCTGTCTCCAGCCTGGACAATAAGAGCAAAACTCTGTCTAAAAAAAAAAAAAGAGAGAGATTATATATTTTATATACACACACACACACACACACACACACATATATATCTCACTATTGGATACTCTTAATCAACCACTTATAAGAGGCAAGAATCTTTGTGACTGTGCCATTTTTGTGACACTTTCGAAAATTGTTGTTGATCTAAATGTCTTAGTCCATTTTGTGCTGCTTTAACACAATACTACACACTGAGTAATTTATAAAGAGCAGATATATATTTTTTTTCACAGTTTTGGAGATTTGGAAGTCCAAGATCAAGGGCCTTCTTGCTGTGTACACATATGACAAAAGGCAGACAGAAGGCAAGCTAACAGGCTACCCAAACATTATATGAAGCCCCTTAAAGAAAACGTATTAATCCTATTAACAAGAGAGCAGACTTCCTGGCCTACCATCTTTTAAATATCCCACCTCTTAATACTCTCACTCTGGCAACTCCTGAATTTTGGAGAAGATTAAGTTTTAACATGAACTTTAAAAAGGACAAAAATATTTAAACTGTAGTAGTAATGAATAAATGAGATTGGCCGGTTGCTTCCAATATTGTTGGACAAAATACAAAAAGAAAGGAATAAGCTCATAGATTCAAACTCCTAGCTCAAGCATGGTGTAAATGATCCGAAAGCTTCAATATTGCCCTGAAAAAGAGTCTTACTTCTTATAGCTGCTAGGCTGAGTTTACTGAAAATCAGTCCTAGAATTTCATTCTGCAAGTGGCTGAGTTTCAATGTATGTTATACTTTTAGCCTCACAGGATATCTACTATTAAAGTGAGAGCATTGATTGGGAAATAATAGAATACTGTAAGTTTGAATGGGGAGGTGTGGTAGAGTCCTGATGAAGGTAGGAACATTGAGCCTCAAAATTCTGATGAAAATTCTTTGCCAATGAAAGTAGTGTCCCCACCTCAATTAAAAGAAGTCTCTCCATCCCTAATGGAAAAAGACTCTTCACACATATTTGAGGGGATTAAATCTGCATTGCTTGAGGAAACCATAACGACCTCTCCTGAGGCAGTTGCCCTGAGAAGCAATGCTGATTCTCCTTAGGACCCACACAACCACCCTCTTTGCTTCTTGCCCTGTAACTAGGCTCAAATTCCAGTAGACCATTAAGATGAGACACACAGTATGATCCATGTAAAGATGCACTACATTAAAAAACTAAACTTGAGTTTTCTAAATTCAGAGAGCATGTGTGGGGATGGATATTATGGGTGTAGAAAAATTCTTGAAGGAATAAAAAGTTGGATCAGTGCAGATTTATTGATATGAGAAAACTAAGCAGATATTCTGTATTTAATGTTATAGTTTGAGATATTAGAAGGGGCTTTAACAGGTTGGTTGGCTGAAATATGAACCAAAAGGTGACCCACAGTGAGCGAGTTGGAAATGTTTCCTTGGCTTAACATAGAGGAAGGGACACAAAGTAATACCAATCAAAATCCCAAATGATGTAATCCTGAATGTTGAAATCGGGAAAGCTCAAAATCCCCAAAGTCTAAAATCCCTAATGCCTAAAACCCTAAAATATTAAAATTCCAAATATGAAATCATGAAAGCCAAATTCTAGGGAAGAGATTATTGTGTTTGGGGTTGTATGTAGGATAGCTGTATCATACCAGACAGAACTATCACCTTGTTGTCTTTATTTAGAAATTAAGCATAGTTTCATAGTTTAAAGAGGTGTATATGGGTGCCAACTTGAAAAGGAGTAGATTCATGCCTTAGTTTTAGGTGTCAACATGACTAGAGTAAGGGAATACCTAAAAACCTGGTTAAGCATTATTTGGGGTGTGTCTATCAAAGTGTTTCTGGAGGAGATTAGTGTGTGTGTCTGAGTGGACAAAGTGAGGAAGATCTGCCCTCAATATTGTTGTTGGGCACCATTCAATCAGCCAAAAGTCAAAGCGAACAAATAGAGAAGGTGAGCTGGCCTTACTCTGAGAGCTGGGACAGACTTTTCTTCTTCTGTCCTGGACATCAGAACTCCAGGCTCACCAACCTTTGGACTCTAACACCTACATCAGTGACTCTTTGGACCCTGAGGCTTTTGGCTTTGGACTGAGAGTTATATTTTCAGCTTTCTTCACTGGTTCTAAGGCCTTTGTATTTGGACTGAGCCATCCTACAGGCATCCCAGTGTCTCCAGCTTGCAGATAGCCTGTCATGGGACTTCTCAGTCATCAGAATCATGTAAGCCAGTTTCCTTACTAAATCCCCTCTCACATATCTATATACTCAATCTTGTTGGTTCTGTCTGTCTCAAGAACTCTGACTAGCACAGATTGGGTATTAAGGAGTAGAATATCATTTCCTCTTACTGTTTTCCTTACAACACAATGGAAGAGATCTGTGAAGTTGTTTCCTTATAAAAGACTGTGATAAATTAAGTGTATGAGGCTATTTAATGGTGAAAGATAAAGGTTTAGAAGCTAACTATTAGTAGTACTACAAAAGCATAAAATCACTGAATTGTAATGACCACAATGACCAGACTTTCAAATGGACAGCATATACTTAAATTTGTAGATCACAACCACTGTCTAAATACAAGTGCAATTAATGTTTTGAAGATTATAGAAGTTAAAATATAGGCAAAAAATACAGGAAACTCATCCTCCCAAATTATTCAATCATGTTTGACTTCTGTCCCTTCACACAGAGTGCCAATTTGCTATGCTATGTACTTCCCCTTCATATCATTTCTAATGCTGGAGGTATAAATTGTGTAATGACTTCTAGGGTTCTAACTAACTTTATTCACTTTTTGCAAATCTGATCCCATGAATGTGTATTATCACTATATTGACTTTACAAACATTGTGTGTGAGCTTATTGTAAACTAAAACTCAAATCCTAAGTTAACCACTGACTGAACAGACTCCTTCTTGGTCAAGAAGAAGGAAAGCACTAACACTGCATTCCTAGCCATGATGGGATGGGAGGTCAGACAAGCCTTATTATACTCCTCTTCCTTCTATGGTTTAGACACGACAACTGTCCAGCATTAATAAAACAGAGATCATAAGACAAACTAACACAGGAACAGAAAACCAAACACTGCATGTTCTCTATCATAAATGGGAGTTGAACAATGAGAGCACATGGACACAGGGAGGGGAATATCACACACCCGGGCCTGTTGCCAGGTGGTGGGCTAGGAGAGGATGAACATTAGAACAAATACCTAATGCATGTGGGACTTAAAACCAAGATTACAGGTTGATAGGTGCACCAAACCACCATGACACATGTATACCTATGTAACAGACCTTCATGTTCTGCACATGTATCCCAGAACTTAAAGTAAAATTAAAAAATAAAAATAAAAAAAGCTTACAGAACAGACTCTTTGTGGCAATAAGATACCAAACTATAAATAGAACCTAAGGCCTAATCAGGCAAGGATCAAGTCACACAACTCTACGCTTAAAAAGCTAACTATATTCTCACTGACACAAGTTTTTATTTTTCTCTAACAGCTAAACAAGTGCCAACCTTGAGATAAGTAACGACAAAACAATTACAACTCATCTAGCTCATGAATAGTAACTAACTGAGCTCCTGTTCCACTAACCATGACTACAACTTTAACAGCACAAGAGACTGATTTCAGTAACTTCCTCCTGATAAGAAGACCACTGGCCATAAACTGGTTTTGGCCAGTTTATAGAGGCTGGACACTTGTGTGCCTTCATGTTCTGAAAAGACCTTTTGACATACAGTGCCTAATTGTAATACATTTCAATGTTAAGTGTCCACCCAAAAGTGAACATGGGTTGCATGTTACATGCATGTCTTTTCAATATGCATGTGTCAGGACCACTGTCACGAATTCACAGCTCCTTCTGTAACCTGCTGAATATGTATGTTTAACCTACCTGTTTAGCATAAAGCTCCTTCCCCAATCTCTCTTTCAAAGTTCCTGTCTTTGGTCTCTGGCCAAATTCTTGCTTCCTGGCCTGCAAGATTGCAACCTTGCAGACTATACCTGTTTATGAGAAATAAAGTCTCTTCTAAATTTACAAATGTGTGACTTCTTAAAACTTAACAATATAAATGTTGAAACTTCATCAACAAATGAAGAGATGTCTGCTTTGTACATCTGATTTGTGAAAGATAAAATTTCTCAAGATCTCGGCTCATTGGGCAACTTCATATGTGGCAGTGACCTGTGTAGGCTTTGGTCAGTCTCGTCAAAAGTCTTAAGCTGTCCGTCACAGTAGATCTGGGTGCACACAATTAATAAACATTTTGATCTACCTCTTTATGAATATGGCTCACCTGCTCATAACTGCTATGCTTGTGTGACTGTCATTGGTATATCTGAGTGTTTATGCTTCCCAAAATATGTTGTAATTGTCTAGTTCATTGTGTAAAGTGGCCAATAAAGTTGTGTTTTTTATGTTTATCAAGTGAACTCCCTTACTTTACTGCTCCCTTTACTAGCTTCAAAAATGTAAATAATTGTATTTTAAAGCATTTTTAAGTTATTATTTCCAGAATTATTTTAGGGGGATTTTAGTCTTCCAAGATTGTGATATTGGGGATTTTAGATTTTAAGGATGTTGGTCCTTTGAATTTTTAACATTTGAGATGATGGTGTTCAGCATTGTACTTTCAAGATAATGGTGCAAACCCATCCAGAGCCTTAGGGAGATGGGAATGTTAAAGTGGATTTGTCATTTTTCACTCTGGCAGGGCCCATAGGACATACTTTTTAGCACAACTATGAGAACTAAATGTGTGAGGACAGCCCCAGAATTCTTGAAGAGTTCTGTAGTCATGCTTCTCCATAGTCCATACTTTTAGTGGGGACTTCAGTTACTAACTGGGAAAACCTAAATGTAGTGGGAATATTTCGATGTCAGGGCTTCAGGGGCTAAGTGGAAGCACTCAACCTCTAAAAGTAAGATGGATGTGATTACTGTAATGAACAGCAAGTCAAAGGGACAATCAGAATAGTCTGATTCACACAGACCTCTGGCATTGCCTATCTGGTCATGGTGATCCTAAAGTGAAATAGACAGGAAAATTGCTAAATTGTAGTTGATCTGTATAAAGAGAAACGTACACGTTAAGTCAGCAAAAAGTGTTACTTAAATCATTAAAACAGAGAACTACAGACTTTTAATTAATTTTCAGACTTGAGACAGCTTACAGACCCAGAAGAGCTTAATGAAGGACCCCAGTACACCGTAAAACATTTATAATGTTAATTTTTCTCACAGCCTTCTATAAATGGACCTACAGCCTTTTACCAGCATAATAGTGCATTGGGGAAAAGAAAATAACTCAAAATCAAGGACTAGTGGACATTGGTTCTCACATCTTATTAATTTCAGGAGAACCAATATATATCTGTGGTCCACACATCAGAGTAGGGGCTTATGGTGGTCAGGTGAGCAATGAAGTTTTAGCTTAGATCCGTCTCGCAGTTGACCATCCATCTCCAAACTTGTCCTGTGGTTATCCCTTCAATTTGGGAATGAATAATTGGAATACACATATTTAACATCTGGCAAAACCCTCACATTGGTTTCCTAACTCATGGAGTGATATTTATTATGATAGTGTAGTAATCCATTTCACATTTCTATAAAGAAGTATCTGAGGCTGTGTAATCTATTAAAAAAAAAAAAAAAGAAGTTTTTGTTGACAGACTGTAGAAGAGCCATGGCACCAGCATCTATTTCTGGTGAAGTCTCAATAAGCTTAAAATTATGGTGGAAGATGAATGGGGAACAGGTGTGTCACATGGTGAAAGGGGGAGTGAGAGAGTTGCCATGTTTTTTTAAACAATCAACTCTCATGTGAACTGAGAGAGTGAGAACCCACTCATTACCTTGGGGAGGGGACCAAGCCATTCATGAGGGATCCATCCCCTGACCCAAACACCTCCCACTCAGCCCTATCTCCATCATCGGGGATCATATTTCAACATAAGATTTGGAGAGGACAAACATCGAAAGTATATCAATAGCATTGAAAGTACATCAATAGCAAAGGCCAGGAGGGAGCCACCATATTTTCCTCTATCTGGAAGCAGAGTAAAACAAAAGCAATACTATGTTACTGAGGGAGTCTAGATATTAGTGCCATCATCAAGACTTAAAAGATACAAGATTTGTGATTCCCATTACATTCCCATTCAACTTTCCTATTTGGCCTGTGCAGAAAACAGGTGAATCTTGAAGAGTGACAGTGGATTACTATAAGCTTAATCAAGTGGTAGGTCCAACTGAAACTTCTATCAGACGTGGTTTCACTCCTTGGGCAATTAACACACAACCTGTTACTTTTTATGCACCTGTTGATCTGCCAAATGCTTTTTCATACATCTCTGTCAATAAGAACCAACAGAAGCAATTTGCTTTCAGCTGGCAAGACTGGCCACACCTCCACTGTCATATTTTAGGGGTATGTCAGCTCTTCAGTCTTATGTCATAATTTGACTCATAGGAATCTTGATTGCCTTTTCCTTCTGCAAAATATCATACTAATCCATTATATTAATAGCATGCTGACTGGACATGGACTTAACAAACTAGATATATGAATAGCAACTACTCTATAATTATTGGTAAATCATTTGCAGGTAAATGCGTAGGTGAGAAATAAGTCCAACTAAAATTCAGGGGCCATACATCCCAATAAAACTTCTAGGGGTCCAGGGGTGTGAGTATGTCAAGGTATTATTTCTAAGGTGAAAAATAAGCTGTTTCATCTGGTCTCTTCTACAACTTAAAAGAGGGACAATGCCTAGAACACCTATTTGGATTTAGGAGGCAACATATTCCTCATTTTAGTGCATTGCTCTGTTCCTTTTACTGAGTGACCCCAAAAAAGCTGCCAGTACTGAGTGAGACCCCAAACAAGAGAAGGCTCTCCAGCCTGTCTTGTCTCCTGTGTAAGCTGCTCTTCTACTTGAGCCATAAAATACAGCAGATTTTGTTGTGCTTAAAGTGTAGTGGCAGATAGGGATACTGATTGGAGCCCTTGGCAGGCCCCTGTAGGTGAATCATAGAACAAGTCCTTAGAATTTTGGAGCAAGGCCCTTCTGTCCTCCATCCAGGCTCTTGACCTGCTGTTGAATCTTAGAAGAGACTGAATGCTTAACCGTGAGCTTCCAGGTTACCATGTGACCTGACATTTCTATCATTAACTGGATATTACCTGACCCACCAAATCATAAAATTTGGCATGCATAGCAATACTCCATTATCAAATTCTGAGTAGACACTTAAACACAAGTAAGTTACATGAAAAAGAAGCCCAAATGCCATTGTCCCCACTCCTGTACACTACATTTTTTTTCTCCCATTCTGTATCTATGAGCTCATGGGAAGTTCCCTACAATTAGTTGACAGAGGGAGAGAAGACCTGAACCTAGTTTACAGATAATTCTTTAAGATATGCAGGCACCACTTAAAAGTTGACAACTGCTACCCTATAACCTTTCTCGGGGACATCTCTGAAGGACTGTGGTAAAGGAAAAGTCTTTTGGTGGAAATCACAGTGGGAAGATCTACAAGCAATGTACATGGCTGTGAATTTGCTTGGAAGGAGAAATGGTCAGATGTGCAATTATATACCAATTTATGATTTGTGGCCAATGGTTTGACTGGATTATCAAGGACTTGGAAGGAACATGGTTGGAAAATCGGTGGCAAAGAAATTTGGGGAAGAGGCATGTACATGAACGCTCCTGAATGGGCCAAAAAAAAAGTAAAGTTATCTGTATCACATGTGAATATGTAACAAAGGGTAACCTCAGCAGAGGAGAGATTTAATACTAAAATGGATGGGATGACTCACTCTGTGGATGCAAGTCAGCCTCCTTCCCCATCCACTGCTGTATTTCTCATGAAAAGAGTGCTCATGATGTCAGAAGTTGAGATTATGCATGGGCTCAACAATATGGATGTGCATTCACTAAGACTGACCTGCAGATGGCCACTGCTGAGTGTCCAATCTACCAGCAGCAGTGAACAAGTGGCACCGTTCCCCAGGGTCATGATCCAGCTATCTTCTGGTAGCTTTATTATATTAGTGCCTTTCCATCGTGAAAGGGGCAATATTGAGTTTTTATTAATAGAAACTTACTTTGAATATAGGTTTATCCTTCCTGCATGCTTCTGCAAAACTTTTAACCATGAATTTACAGAATGTCTCTCTCATGTCATGGTGTTCCACAGAGCATTGATTATGATCAAGGAACTCACTTCACAGCAAATGAAGTGTGGTAATAGGTCCATGCTTAAGGAATTAATGGTTTTACTATGTTCCTCATTATCCTAAAGTAGCTGGCTTCATTTAACTATGGGATGGATTTTTGAAGATTCAGTTACAGCCATAGGTGCACGGCAATACTTTGCAAAGTTGGGGAAAGGCTCTAAATAAGTCTGTGTATGCTCTGAATAGGTGTCTAATATATAATATTGTTTCTCCTATAGTTAGGATTCACAGATACAGGAATCAAGAGATGGGGATGGAGTGTCACTACTCACTGTTACCTTTAATTACCCACTAACAAAAGTTTTGCTTTCTTTTGCAATCATCTTCCGCTCTGCTGGCCTAACAGTCTTAGTTCCAGAGTGAGGAATCTCTTCACCAGGATACTCAATGATCTACTGAACTGGAAGTTAAGATGGGACCCACTCACTTTGGACTTCTTAAACCTTTGATTCAATAGGCAAAAAAGGGCATTATTGTGCTGGGTGGAATGATTGATCATGACTGACAGGAGGAAATTGGGCTACTACTCTACAGCACAGGTAAGAAAAATGCAGGGGATCCCTGTGGTTGTCTCTCAGTATTATCATGTGCTGTAATTAAGGTCAATGGTAAACTACAGTAACAATCAAGACAGAACTGCTAATGGGTCATATCCTTCAAGAATGAAGGTTGGGTAACCCTACCAGATAAACAACCATAACTAGCTGAGGTTCTTGCTAAAGGCAAAAGAAATACGGGATGGCTAGTAGAGAAGGTAACTATAAATACGAGCTATGGTCAAATGACTAGTTATAGAAATGAAGATAATTGACAGAAACATTTTCTCCTTTTCTTTTTACTTTGTCATATATATTATATTATATATATTATATTATATTAGTAAAATATAATATATATACATATAATGCTGACTGGACTTAGCAAACGAGAATTGTGAATAGCAACTACTCTGTAATTATTGCTAAATCACTTGCAGGTCAATGGGTAGGTGAGAAATAAGTCTAACTAAAATTCGGGGAGCATACACCTCAATAAAACTTTTAGGGGTACAGTGATGTGTAGTATGTCAAGGTATTCTTTCTAAGATGAAAAATAAATTGTTCATCTGGTCTCTTCTACAACTTAAAAGAGGCACAATGCCTAGGAAGCCTATCTGGATTTAGGAGACAACGTACTCCTCATTTTAGTGCATTTCTATGTGCTAATGTATTGTTATGCATTCCTATGCACTATGGCATGCATAGCAATACTCCATTATCAAATTCTGAGCAGACTCTTAAGCGCAAGTAGGTTACATGAAAAAGAAGCCCAAATGCCCATTGTCCCCACTCCTGTACACTACATTTTTTCCATGTGTATATATATGTATACAGTTATACATACATATATACACATACAAATGTGTGTATATATACATTTATATATGCGTGTGTATATATAAATTTATATGTGTGTGTATGTGTATATATAAGTGTGTGTGTATGTGTGTGTATATATATAGACATATATATATACACATCAGTTAGTTCAGGGTGCAATAACAAAATAACAAAGTCTGGGTGGTTTAAACAATAGAAATTTGTATTCTTACAGTTGTGGAGGCTGAAAGTCAGAGATCAAGGTGTCAGAATGGTCTGGTCTCCTCTTCCTGACTTATACAATGCAAACTTCTCATTGTGTCCTTATATGGCATACAGAGACAATGGGTGAGTTCTACTGTGTCTCTTCTTATAAGAACAATAGTCCTATCATATCAAAGAACCACCCTCATTGACCTCATTTAACTTCATCTCCTTTTTGGCTGTATCTCTCAATGCATTCATGTTAGAGGTTAAAAACTGAAGATATAAATTTTGGGGGAAACTCTATTAAACCAACAGCATTCCATCCCTGCTGCCCTCAAAATGTATGCCCTTCTTCAGTGCACAATACATCTATTTCATCCCAACAGGCTCCAAGTCCTAACTCATTTCAGCATTCGCTCTAAAGTCTCAAGTTCAAAGTCTCATATGAATGTCATCTAAATCAGATCTGCGAGTTAAGATATAATTTATCCTCAGACAAAATTCTTCTCTAGAATCTGTTAAACTAGATAAATTGTGTGCTTCCAAAATATAGCAGTGGAGAGGCATATGATAGATATTCCCACTACAAAAGAGGGGTAGAAAAAGAAAGAAGAAAGGGAAGAAATATCCCAAACACATCCAAAACCTAGGAAGGTGAATTCCATTAGATCTTAAGGTTAAAAAATAATCCTCTTTGCCTCAGTATCCCACCTTCCAGGCTCACTGTTATGGCAGCATCACTCTCAATGTTCTATGGAGTGGTCCATCCATCTGGCTCTTCTGAGCACCTCCTCCGCAGCTCTCTGCAAGAGTTCCTCCCTTGAAGCACTCTGTGGAGACTCATCCAGGTGGTACTCTGCAGGTGGCCCTGCCCCTAAGGTGCTGGGTGGGGTCATCTTGGCCTACTGAATTAAGATAGGTGCTCCCACCACTTGAAACCGAGGAGGAAATAGCCTTGCTCCCTGGGCCCGTGTTAGAAGTGACAGCCTTGATGATCTCTGAATTGCCTCTGAAATAATTCATTCATCTCCTTGAGGAATAGTGCCCATTCACAGCCAGTAGCTCTATGTTTCAGTCCTGTAGCATCCAAAATGCGCAGCAGTCTTTCTTCTTTCCATCCCACTGCTTCTGTCTCCTTTAATTCAAACTGTCACATCTTTGCTGGTGTATTCTCAGCTCTATTCTTGGCCTCCTTTGAGATGGCTGATTAATTTCATGAGTTGCACCCATGATCTGTTTATCAATTAGTTGTTTCACCACATTCTTGATGTTGACTTGAGAACAAGCTTTCACAGTTTTGGTAACACGTACAGGCTGATAATTTTCCTAATCTTTGAGATCTGATTATTTTCTGTTTACAATTCCTTCTTCACATCATCTTTCTCCTTTCACATTTACCCTAAGTAGTTCAGAGAAACCAAGCTGTATCTTCAACACTTTGATTAAAAATCTCCTCAGATCAATATCTAATATCATCACTTGTAAATTCTACCTTCAACCAAATCCAAAGCAGAGTTCAACTAAGTTGGTTTCCATTTTATAATAAGAATTATCATTCTTTCAATTTCCAAAAATTTCATTTCTATCAGATATTATCAAAATTGCCCATAATGTTTATATTTCTAGTATGCACTTTACAACTCTTCCAGTCTCTAATTACAAAGTCACTTCCACGTGTTTGGGTGTTTGTTCAAAAGCACTCAAGTTTTGGGTACTAAAATGTGTATGAGGTCGTGCAGGCTGGAAGTCTGAGATCAGGGTGTCAGCATGATTCAGCTATAGTGAGACTTTCTTACTGGCTTGTGGATGGCATCCTCATAGAGAGCACTATCTCTTCTTAAAAAGACACAAATTCTATAGTAACAGGGCCTCACTCTTATGACCTCATTGAACATTAATTACCCCTATTTAATCTAGGCCCTATTTCCAAATATAGTCACATTATGTGTTAGTGCTTCAACATATAAATTTGAGGGGGGATACAATTCAGTCAATAACACATACAAAACAATACCTTTACTTTCTTCTCTCATCATATAACATCTGTTGTATTGACTAGATTTCAGTATTTGAACGTTGTTAATTTTACATCATTGCATTGACATGGGATATTAAGGAGAAGAGCAGACATCACTCAAGGGCTTTACCTCCTTTTCTGGGGAAGGGGTTAGTACAGATTCAATTGTATGCAGGATAGCTGCATCATGTTAGATGAAATTAGGACCTTGTTATTGTCTTAATTTGAAGATTAAGTATGGTGTAGGAGATACATATGGATGGCAAGGTGACAAAGGGTAAACCTGCGATGCTTAATTTTATGCATCAACTTGACTGGGCCATGGAGTGCCCAGATATTTGACCAAATATTATTCTGGGTGTTTCTGTGAGGGATTAAACATTTAAAACAATAATGTTTAGGATTAAACATTTAAAACAATAAATTAAATAAAGCAGATTGGCCTTCCTAATATAGGTAGGCCTCATCCAATCAAAAGAAGACCTGGATGAAACAAAAATGCTGACCTTTCATCAAATTAGGGGGAATTTCTCATGCTTGATTGCCTTCCAGCTGTGACATTAATTTTTTTTCTCCAGACTTGTACTGGATCTATGCCATTAGCTTTTCCAGGTCTCCAGCTTACCAACTGCAGATCCTAAAACTGATCAGTCCCCATAATTATGTGAATTAACTGCTTAGAATAAATCTGTCTATGAATGTTTGTTTTTGTTTTTATTTCCATGGAAACATCCCTCATTAAATTTTTGATTACTTACATCATCAAGCAAAGACCCTCTCTGCTTTTAGGACTGAGAGGCTGTTTCAACAAAATATGAAGCAATGTAATTAGATTTATTCTTTTCTGCTGATTCATCTTGTTCTCCTGCATATTCTTCTTTCTCTTTACAGAGTTTTTACCTCTCGACTTCTAATCATATCTTCTGCTCATAATAATCAACCAATGTTCTTATTTTTGAAACTTCTTGGGAACTTTCAAAGAGGGGGAAATGAAGAGACTAAGAACCCACTAAAGTAGTATTAATATTACTGTAAACTGGAAACATGAATAATCAACAGGTAGAGAAAGAAACATTATCTACAACTAAGCAGAGCTGTTACAACCCACTAGGCTGTTTTTATCAGCTTCACAGAAAAAGCCAATACACCAAGATAGCAGTTGTTGCAGCAGGGAAAGAGTTTAATCATTGTAGGATGGCTGAGCATGCAGAGTAGGGGATACTTCTCAAATCCACCTCCCTAAGAATTTGGAGGCTGGGGTTTTCAAGGATAGTATAGTGGGCAGGAGGCTGGGAATGGGGAATGCTTATTCATTGGGTCAGGGATGAAATCATGGAGTGTTGAAACTGTCTTTATGTGCTGAGTCAGTTCATGATGGGGATCCTAGGACTAGTTGAGTCAGTTTTTGGTATGAGTCACTGGTTCAGGTGTGCCAGTTGGTCCACTAGAATGCAAGATCTGAAAAATATCCCAAACACAAGTGTTAGATTTCATAATCATGATGTTATCTACAGGGACAACTGAGGAAGTTACAAACCTTGTGACCACTGGCTATGTAACTCCTGAGTAGTAAGCAATTATAAAAAGACAAGTTTGAAAACAATGACTAGTTGTTATTTAATTATTCCTATTAGGAGAATTTGGGCCCCAGCCATAATTCTTATCTTGTGGTTTTTCATTTATCTTACAAAGGTAGTTTCAGTCCCCGAATAAGGAGGGCCTTAATTTGAGGAAGAGACTATTATCATCCTTGCTTTAAAGTTAACTTATAAACTAAATTCCTTCCACAGTTAGCTTGGCCTATGCCCAGAAATGAGCAAGACTAGTTATCCTGTGAGGTTAGAAGCAACATGGGGTCAGTTATGTTAGATTTATCTCACTGTTGTGTAGCTTGGCCTATGCCCAGAAATGAGCAAGACTAGTTATCCTGTGAGGTTAGAAGCAACATGGGGTCAGTTATGTCAGATTTATCTCACTGCTGTAATTTTTGCAAAGGCAGTTTCAGAGCCCCCTCAAAATAAATTTTCCATTGACAGCCCCTGTCCCCTGCCCCCAGAGGAGTTTCCTATTTAGGAGAAGACTGCTAGAAAGTACAATTTCAGCTGTCATTAACCTACAAAACCAAATGGAGCCTTCCATTTTTTTATTGAAACTCTAAACCTGCTCCACCAACTCCACACGCATCACCCACACATCTTTACTTCTGAGTATTTAATGTATTACTCATTACTGAATATTGCCATGTACACATGTAAATAAAACTTGTCTTTTCTCCTGTTAATCTTTTCTATTATCAGTTAATTTACAGGCTCTAGATCAGTTGGCCCTAAGTTGGTAAAGGAATAGTCTTCCTCCCAAAGCACACAGTTTAGGGTCAAGGTGGAGCAGTTGCAGTAAACTCAGGGAGATTTTCATAGTACAGAGTCTATGCAAGTCACCCTAAACTTATGTCAGAAACACAATTTTTTCAACCTTGTTAAGTAAAATCTTGTATTTTTAACCGCCCTTCAAAATCTACCTTTTATGTAAAAACTTTTTGTTGGGATATTTAATTTGGTGCCTTTGTACCTTTTGGTCTCACTCAGTTTATCCTTTGGCCTTTTCTCTGTACAGTCCCACAACTGAAAGTAATTCATTCAGAAGGGTGAGGTTAAGCTTCAACCTTGCATAAGGCAGGCTTTATTCATATTTGGGTTGACAGTCTTAAGGAAATCTTCAGGCTTCTTCATTTCCTGTCTTCTCACAGCACTTAGTGTTTGCATCATGGTTTTGTTTTTTGTTTTTTGGTGTTTTTTTTTTGTTTTTTTTTTGTTTTTTTATCCTTGATTCTGTTCTTTTATTTATTTTTATTTGTTTATGTAGTCCAAATTTATTTTAACTTTGGTATTCCTTCAAAGCATCAATCTCCATGAAATCATCATGCTGCTTCTTCCTCTCTGTCCCTTCTTCCTCTCTGCCTCCTCTCCCCTTTCTCAATCCTCCCCTGCTTCTCAAAATAACTAAAGTGTATTCCTGTTACCCATGCAGTCAAACTCATAATACTTCCTAAAGGGAGGTGTTATTCTGATATTTATTATATATTAAGAAGCTTAGTCTCAAAATGTAAGTAAATTGCATATAGTTCTAGATAGTTAATCATGGAGTAAACTATGTTAACCCAAGCTGACCTAATGTAAATCTTATTCTCTTTGTAGCAAGCCACTATTTCGACTTATATTTAATGAGGGATTCAAAATGGAAAAAACATCAAATTTCAAACAAACCAGGGCTTTTGATAGTAAAGAGCTGACTCTTGTTAAATTTTTTTTTTTCAATAATATTTGTTAAAATATGGTAAAGGAAACTTTAGAACTATCAGGTTTTTCAGTGGGGACAGAAATCAGGATCAACTGTGAATACAGTATGTGCAAGTTGGAATTTATAGCCAAGGAGTGGAGGCCAGTAGATGGCAATTAATAGCCAGTGCGGAGGTCGGTAGATGGAAACTTACTAAGAAGGTACATCGGGGGAGGGGGCATTCTGGATAAGCTCAGCTAAATGGATTCTTGCTGAAGACAGGCCAGGGTGGATAGACATTACCTGAGAAAGGGTGGAGAATGAGTAAAACCGCCTTTGCAAATTTATAACTGGGGAAATTATGTCAGTGAAAGAGATCAGACCTAACCGACCCCTTCTTCCTTCTAACCTCTAAACTGTCTTTGTTCATTCCTAGGTATAGGCTGAACTAGTCTTGGGAAGAAATTTAGTTTATAGTTTAAATCCTGAAACAAAATGGATAATAGCCCTTTCCAAAAAAAACTCCTTCTAGCCTGGGGACCAGTCTGCCTTTGTAGGACTAACAAATTAGCTACAAGACTAGATATCACTGTTTAGGAGCCATACAGACTCTGGCTGCAAGAGTCTGAACCTCCCCAAATTGCTCCTGGGAATAATATCACTATTGTAAAACCTAAGATCAGTATTTGAGATATTTTGCAGCTCTTGCATTCTCATACAGCAGATGACATCACCCAGAACTGGCTCAACCAGTCCTCTGATCCCACCCAGGAACAGAAATCACCAAGAACTCACTTCAACTCCCTATGATTTCATTTTCAACGTGACCAATCAGTACACCCCACTTTCTGAGCCAATACCAGCCAAATTATCCTTAAAAGCTCTGATCCTTGAATGCTCAGAGACTGATTTGAGTAATAATAAACCTGTGGCCTGCCACACAGCAAACACTGTGTGAATTACTCTTTCTCCATTGCCATTCCCCTATCTTGATAAATTGGCTCTGTCTAGGCAGCAGGCAAGGTGAACTCATTGGGTGGTTACATGAAGAACCCAATAATATATTTAGGGTGATCAGATATCCAGGGTGAGGAGTTCTTGCTAAACTGATTTAGCAGGCTTCTTTGCTAAAACTGGATTTTACAAGAAAGTGCACAGATCGTCCTAGAAGAAGATTCAAAAGCATGACTAAAATGTAACCAAGCAAAGAATCTTTGTCCACATACACTTATATTGTAAGTCACACAAAAACCTCAGCTATAAACATTGTCATTTTAGAAAATAAGAAAGATATGTTAAATTTAAAGTTTGTTTATATGATCATGTAGGGGGAAAATTGATGCTTAATTTTTTAGATCACACTCTAACAGTTTATCTGATTTTGATTCTGATTCTACAGGGGTTCTAGGCCTTTCATAGCCTTGGGGCTATTTTCTAACACTGGTAATTGTAAAGAATTGAAGAAAATGTGAAAGAGGGTTATCTATTGACATGCAAATACATTCCGTCTGGTTGAATTTTCTTGACTGTCCTCCCCAACTCCTGGAATAGCAAGTTTTGTATTCATTTGCAAATGTATTTTAGCATTTCTGATCTATAAATATGTCTCTTCTTAGGTTTCTCCTTTTAATTAAATTTTACATAGTATAGATTCCTTCATTAATTAGCTATATAAAATCCTGAACAGGTGTTTATTTTACATCTATTCAAGAATTATTATCTTTCCTCTTTCAAAAATTATTCTGTAACAATAAGTTTATAAAGTGATAACCAAGTGCTTGTATAGTTATAAAATTAGAAGCAGTCTGCGAAGATAATTAATTTATTATTTAATTGATTTATTTAGATTAATAAACTGAGATATACTGAAACTGAGTTGTCCGTATTTCCATAGCCAGTTAATACCATAGCTGGGACTAAATGAAGATCCCTGGACACCAAGTCCACGTTTTTCCTTCAATTGTAACAAACTGTTTTATTATGAAATAATTCCTTTAGTAGATCTGCTTTGAGGAAAAAAATGAAAAAATAAAGATAAACTGTCAATTCCTGAACTAAGTAAGTACATTAATATAAAGTAGAAAATATTCCATTTTTAATTAGTTCCTGTTTTTTTCAGTTAATTTTCAGGAATATCTCCTGGAAAGAACCAAGAGTTACAAAGTGATTTGCATCACTGATTATAGTTTTATAAAGAATATGATTACAATAAGAAGATACACTTTATTAATTCTATTAAAATATTGTACAAGAGGAGAAAATCTAACAAAAAGACATGATAGTACTTTATTATTACTTGAAACATCTGTTTATAATTTGCATAAATCATAATGATGAATAATTTGGGCTAAGCAGGAAACTTAATCTGGGTTCATCCTGTTTCCTCTAGGTACTGTGTAATCTAAATAAGTTATGTAGAGAAAAAAGGCTTTCAGTGGAAAACTATCCATTATGTATAGCACACCCTTGAGGGGTATCAGATTCTAGCCCTATTCATAATCTTTGAGTGACATAACAAAGCTTTGCAAATTGCAGGAGTAACTGATAGATATGCAAATTCTGTCCACTTTGATAAGTATTTTAACTGACTCCCTTCATTGGAGGAAAACCAGTTTTGTCCCATTTGCAATTTGTTTCATCATTTTTTTATTCCTATACATTTGTGCTGTTTTTACTTTTCCTTTAGACAGGCTATAACATCTACCCAGTTCTCTCATATCATATGAATAAATAAGTTATTTAACATGTGATCATTTTCATACCTCTGAGAGTTATGATTTTACCTTTTCCTAAAAATTACTTTTGATAGTTACTAAGTCTCTATAAGTTTAGTAAACTATTAAATTAGAAAAAGAATGTCTCTGACATATAATGTATGTTCTAGGCATATGTTTATATAATGTTAAACATTTCCCTCCCTTACAATAAATTGGATATGGCTAATTTTTACCTGCTAATATTATCATGAAATGACATTCATAAATGAGCACTAGATGACATGATTTTTAATTTCATTTAACCACATTGTCTCATAGCTCATCAATTTATTAAATTTGATTTTATATGTCATTCTTTTCCACTAGCTTTGAGCTATGGGTTATAAATTATCAGAGGATACTCTCTCATTGATTGGAGTAGGTGATAAAATATACTGCCAGTAAAACCCACATTCTTTTAAGAAATACAAATGCTGAGAAAAAAGATTTGCATAGTTATGTCTCAAGCTGCAGGTTATAGACCTCTGGGCATCACAGGCTAACAGCTCCAGGCTTTAAGCCAGTTCCAAGGCATTGATCAGCTCCAGGAAGTGACAGTTATTTTTAAATCACCTTAGTAATGTCAGGACATAGAACACCCTACCCCAAGGCATGGTGCCTTGGCATGCAGAGTTCTCTGAACTGAAGGAAATTGGAAGGGCCTGAGGGGCAAGTGTTTTCCTAAACTTCTCCCACCCTCCTTTCTCCTACTCCTCTTTCTGTTCCAAGAAGGCTGTAGAAACTAGCATTATTCTCCTCCACAGCAAGCCATAAGACTGAAAACAGCCTCTGGTCTCCTCCTAAAACTGCCCCCACGGGGTTGACAAGAATTACATTCTGGGTCCAGACAGAAATCTAGTGATAAGTATATGATATAGTTTGGATATTTGTCCTTACCCAAATTTCATATTGAAATGCAATCTCCAATACTGGAGGTGGGGCCTCGTGGGAGGTGTTTGGGTCATGGGGGTAAATTCCTTATGGCTTGGTGCTGTTCTCACAGTAGTAAGTTCTCACGAGAGTTGGTTAAGTGTGTGGCACTTCCCCACCCACTCTCTCTTGCTCTTGCTTCTGTCATGTGGGACTCCTGTTCCCACTTCAACTTCTGTCACTGTTGTAAACTTCCTGAGGGCTCCTCAGAAGCAGAGGTGGTGCCACACTTCCTGTACAGCCTGTAGAACCAATTAAACAAATTACATATCTTTTCTTATAAAATATCCTATCTCAAAGTATTTCTTAATAGCAATGCAAGAAAGGCTTAACACAAGATGCACTAATCAGGCTGTAGGTGGGCCACTTCCTTGCTGCTAAAAGTCACACAGCCTTAGAGGCTGACTGTGCGAGTCCTCATTGTTCCTATAGACAGTATCTTTGACATTAGAATCACAAGCTTTTGATGAAGGATCACTGATGTTTTTCATTGCTTGTTTCAAATTCCAGCCACCTGTTTGAAGACCCTTACAGGATCAGCAGGAGAATACAGTTTCTTCATCTCTCTGTCCCACGACTTCACTGTGTACTCTTCAGACAATTAATGATGTTAACATTTCAACCCATTCCAAAACTCTTAAAAACCCTAGCCCCAAATTCTTCAGAGATATGGATTTGAGGTTTCCTCCCATCTCCTCATACAGTGACTTTATGATTAAAACTCTTTCTCTGTTGCAACCCAGTGTGCTTGCTGTGTTCATGGGGAAATGAATATACGGTTATACTCCCTTTCCCCGCCAAGGTTCTCATGTGTCAGATATCCTGCTCCCCACACCTGGGGGAGGCCTGTCATACGAGGACACAGAAAAGCAACTGAGCAGGCCTGGCTGGATCCCTCTTCACCCAATTTATTACCATTAGATCATACACTTTGTCAAATTATGCTTCTCCACAGCTATCTAGTTCTTTAATCAGAGTTAACACAATGTAGTTTTCCCTGGTTCCGTGGGTCTTCATCTCTGAAGGCTGCCATGTGGCATAAAACTTTGATAAACACATCTGTTAGGCTTTCCTCCTGTCAATCTGTCTTTTGGTTACAGATACGGCAGCCAGGACTCTTGTGATTGTTGAAAAGATACTGGTTTTCTCCCCTACAGCAAGTTTTTCTTTATCAACACTTTGGCTTAATCGATTGCAGAAAGCAACAACACAAATTCACAGTGGCAACAACAATAAAATCACTTGCAATATCCCTTCCAGACTATGGAAAATTAGAATATTTTATACATTATTTTCTACTCTTGGTTCACATTATTTTCAAAATGTGAATCACACTAACTCCATTGTGTTGCAGGGGCCAATGAGTGAGTTCCACCTGATCCTCTGAAATTTCCTGGAAAAATCAATTAGCAAAAGGCAGACTAATTAGAGAGAAAGTACATGAATTTATTTAGTGTGTACACATAGAAATATTCAGAATGAAGACCCAAAGACACAAGGGAAATTTTCTACTTTTGTGCCTATGTTCAACAAAGTATAAACAGCTGTGTAGAAATGTGATTAGATGAAAAGGATATGATCTAATGCTGATAGACTGGGAGGGAAAGCACAGAAAGGGTAGTCTAATGAGATTCTTCTTGCCCTTTTTGAGGAGCACTCATTCCATCTGGGTATGGGGCAGGACCCTCTCTGGAATAGGGGTCTTATGAACTACAGACAAAACAAATTAGGTTGGAAAATTTTTTGTGGCAAGTTTTTACAGAGATAAGACAGAGGAAAAGTTAGAGCAATCCATTTTAGGTTCCATGTCTGGCTTTTGGGAAAGGGGCTTCTGGTTTCTATGATTTACCTTGGGGAAGAGGGATTCTAGTTTCTATAACACCTCAAAGGAGAATGGGACTGAGAGACATGAGGGCAAAAGAAGGTCAGAGAAAAACTTTTGCTTCTGAGGCTGCTGGTTAGGTCTTCATTTGTGATATTGTTATTTAAGCCCCGACAGTGTCATGAATATTTTCCTTGAAGCTTAGGAAATACTTTTTTAAGACTAGCTTCATTTTCATCATCATTCTATTTTGCTTAGCAATTGAAAACAAAAAAGTCCTTAAATAAAAGATGCGTTATAAGAAAAGATAATTATTTATTCAGAAATTTTGAGAACTTTTCCAGAAATCATTCTGAGTCTCAAGCAATAAACAGAGAAAAACAAATGAATTTTTACCAGCATCAAATATAGACATAAACCAATAATTACAGTGAGGTATGAAGAGGAAGCTGTGATAGCAGTCAGGGAGGTGCTACTAGAAGAAGGTTGGGGTAGGTAACCCAAAGAGGAAGCCATCTGGAGAGTTTCTGAGGTTTGTGAAATGAGGAGATATTGAAGGGATTGGGGGTGGATTTGCATTGGGAAAGTCTTATCAAGTGTGAGGGAATAGAGTTTGGGGGTGGAAGAGGGGCATGTTGCAGTTTAGAATTAGCATAAGTCCCCCTAATAACATGTACACAGGATGCAGAAAGGTTTGAAAAAGCAGTAAGCATTTTAGTTCATCAAACAGTTACATGTTGCTAGAGAATAAAATTCAAGGCTCGCCTGGTGATCAAGCTACAGAAATCATCAAGGAGCCAGTTCCAGATGCCTTCATCACTGTGACAAGGAGCAGAGATGAGTGACTGCACCCTCAACAGCTCTTGTGAACAGAGAGTGCTTTGGTCACAGGAGGGCTACAGGCTGCTTGCCCCCAAGTAGGTGAGTGGAAAAAGAAGGTAGAGAGAGTAGTGAGAACGTCTTGCAGGAGGGCTGAAACCTGGGCAGTGAGGATAAAATTTTAGAATTTAGGAGGTAGAACCAGCAGGACTTGAAAGCGTTTTGTTTGGATACTGATGATGTAGTGTTGTGTGTGTGTGTGTGTGTGTGTGTGTGTGTGTCTGTGTATAAGAAGGCCCCCCAGTTTCCTGAGACAGAAGACAGAAACAAAAGATATTTGAGGAGCCTGTGGAACATCCAAGTGGAAATGGCCAAAAAGGCCCTGGATCTAGAGTCTGAAGGTCACACCTGAGAGTACAGCATGGGGAGTCATGGCAATATTGCCATTTATGAAAACCCAAAGATCCATTAAGATTATTCAGAGAAGGCTGAGTCTATCATCCTGAAGGAGGAACACAGTTTCCCGAATCTGTTGCCCAAAAGTTAGAACTTTTCCCCTTGGGTGCAATGTTACTGAAGCAAAAACATGTGAAAATCAACTTCAATGGTTTAATAGAGTTTAACTTCCTATTTATTAAAACTTTGTTATTATTTTATCAAAAAATTCAAGATTAAATTCTTTATGTTATAATAAAGGGTCATAATCCAGTTTGTAAGTAGTATTCTTGCCAATTACAGTGAGCATTAAATACTGGGAAATTTCGCTATTGTAGCTCCTTGAAAAGCTAGGGGCAGAGAAAAAAATCTTGTCCTTTTGGAGAGCTGTTAAACTTTTTCCAATGCTTCAAGTAGCTCCCTATGGAGATAGTTATTGGAATACCATAAAAATGTTCTGCGTGGAAAACTGTAATTTTCTCTGTGATTAGAAAAAAAAAAAAAACCGTGTGTGTGAAAATATTTCTCCTGCTATGATACACAGAATTATTTTATTTTTCTACTGATGGCAACCTAAACAATAACACCAGTAGGATGGAATGTCAATTCTAAATAGCTTTATTTTTTGTTGAGATGAGCATTACTAAATTATTCTTTCTTCTGAATTGAATCTGCATGAAAGAAAGCCATTTGACAGTAAACACCTGTGTTCAATGATATGGTTGATTATAGTAAATTAGTTGTAAAACTGTTTTGTTTTTTTCCATCATAATTTTTCTGTAATTCGCCAGTCTTTTGAAGGCTTAGGTAATGGCTTCCATCATGTTTTGGTAATTAAAATGGTACACAACTTTGAAGAAAGACAACTGATTTTTACCAATTCAGCTTTGTATAAATGTTTTACATAATAAATTGTGGTGGTGTTATATTTTATAAGCATATATTACATATTTACATGATGAAAAATTCTTCTCATCTTCAAAATGGAAAGGATAATAAAGACATACCACTAAGGAGACACTAAATGTTTAATATAGGCTTTTAAAATAACATCACATCAAATTATTATGTAAAACATTGATACAGAGCTGAAAGACACAAAAATCCTGAAGAAGCCTTTTTTCCTTTAGCCTTTTATAGGATATAGTGATTCATTGTGTTCTGCTAAAAGTAAAAGCCTGTCTTGGTCGTACGAGTTTACATTCCCACCAGCAGTGTAGAAGTGTTCCCTTTTCACCACATCCACTTCAACATCTATGAGTTTTTTATTTTGTAATTATGGCTATTCTTGCAGGAGGGAGGTGGTACTGCATTGTGGTTTTGATTTGCATCTCCCTCACAGTTAATGCTGTTGAGCATTTTTCATATACTTGTTAACCATGTGTATAACTTCTTTTGAGAATTGTCCATTTATGCCCTTGCCCCTCTTTTTTGGTAGAATTATTATTATTTTTTTCTTGCTCATTTGTTTGAGTTCCTTGTCAATTCTGGATATTAGTCATTTGTCAGTTGCATAGTTTGTTAATATTTTCTCTCATTCAGTGGGTTGTCTGTTTTCTCTGCTGATTATTTCTTATGGAAAGCATAATGGAGATTCCTTAAGGAACTAAAAATAGAACTACCTTTTGATCCAACAATCATATTACTGGGTATCTACCCAGAGGAAAATAAATCATTATATGAAAAAGACAGTAGTATATTTACAGCAGTGTGAAAATGCACTACTGCACAAACCAAATTCAACAGAACATTAAAAGGATAACACATCATGGCCAAGTGAAATTTAGTTTGGAAATGCAAGGATAGTGAAACATATTAAATCAACATAGCACGCTGCAAAATAGAATGGTGAACAAAATTCACATGATTATGTCATTGATCTAGAAACAGTACTTGATAAAGTTCAACATAGTTTCATCATAAAAACACTCAAAAAACTAAAAATAGAAAGAAATTACCTCAACATATTAAAGATGATGTATGAAAAAGCTTAAAGCTAGGATAACAGTCAAAGGTGAAAAACTAAAAGTGTTTTTTTCTAAGGTCAAGAACAAGGCAAGTATGCCACTCTCACTATTTCTATCTAGTATGGCACTAGAAGTCCTAGCCAGAACAATTAGTCAAGAAAAAGAAATAGAAGACATCCAAATTGGAAAGAAAGAAGCAAAAGTATCATTGGTTGCAGATGACATGATCTTATTATTAGGAAACACAAAGATTCCACAAAAGAACATTTAGAACGAATAAATTCAGCTGCATTGCAGGATACATAACCAACATGCAAAAATCGGCTGCATTCTGTATATTAACAATCAACAATCCTAAAAGGAAATTAAGAAAACAGTCTCATGTACAATAGCATAAAAAGGAAAAAAACACTTAAGAATAAGCTTAAACAAAGATACAAAAATATGTATAATGAAAACTACAAAACATTAATGAAAGAAACGTAATATGAGACAAGTAAATGCAAAGACGTCCCATGCTCATGGATTGGAAGAATTAATATAGTTAAAATGTCCATATGACCAAAAGTGAACTTCATAGTCAATGCAATCTTTGTCAAATCCTAGTGGCATTTTTTGCAAAAATACAAAAAAAAATTCTAAAATTTATATGGAATATCAAAGAATACCATATAGCCAAAACAATCTTGAAAAGAAAAGCTAGAGATCTCAAACACCCAGATTTTGAAGCATATTACAAAGCTGCAGAAATAAAACATATGATACTGGCATTAAAACAGGCATATACACTCTTAGATATATGGTCAAATGATCTCAGACAAAGATGCCAACACTACACAAGACAGTGTCTTTCATAAATGGCTTTGGGAAAACTGGATATCCGCATATGAAAGAAAGAAGTTAGAACTTTCATTTTACTATGTAAAAGTTATTCAAAATGGATTAAAGACCAAAATATAAAGTCTAAAAATATAGAACACCTGATGAACAAATATGGAAAAAACATAGATGACACTGTGTACTATATTTTGAGTATTATTTCTTTCTTGGATATGACACCAATATCATGGGCAATAAAATGAAATATAGAGAAGTGTAACTATATCAAAGTTAACATGTCTGTGCAGCAAAGGAAACAATCAGCAAAGTGAAAAGGCAACCTACAAAGTGGGAGAATGTATTTGCAAATCATATATCTAATAAGAGGTTAATGTTCAGATTGTATAATGAACTCCTGCATTGTACAAATTTGATTTGTATAATCAAACAGCCAAAGTTGATTTAAAAATGGGAAAAGGACTTGAACAGCCATTTCTCCAATGAAGATGCACAAAAAACGTATGGAAAGATGCTCAACATCACTAGTCATCAGGGAAATGAAAACTAAAACTCCAATGGGATACCTCTGCACACCCATTAGAATTACGATTTTTGTATAAACAGAAAACAAATGCTGACAAAGATGTGGAGAAATTGCAACCCTGGTGCATTTTATGTAAATGTGCCATATGTAAATGTACAATGTAATGTAATGTAAATGTGAAATATAAACTTGTTCAGAAACTATAGAAAACAGTAGATAAGTCCTCAGAAAGCTAAAAATTGAATTACCAGCAAATAAAAATTGAACTCCTGGATAGAGCGGGATCTAGCAACCTCACTTTTGGGTATATATCCAAAAGAATTGAGAATCGGATCTCAAGGAGTTATTTGCACACCCACATTCACTGTAACATTATTCACAATAGCTAATAGTTGAAAGTAACTAAAATGCTCATCAACACATGAATGGAAAAAGGAAATGTGGTATACACATACAAGGGAATTTTGCCATTTGTGACATCACAATTAAAACTAGAGGAAATTTTCTAAGTGAAATTAGCCAGACAAAAACACAAATGCTGCATGATTCTACTTATCTGACATATCTAATTTAGTTAAACTATTAGAAACTGTTCTGGGAAATGCCTTCTGGATTTAGACAATAGCTCTGAACTTCTCTCCTTCAATCTTATTTCTCAGCTATTTCCTGAAGCCCTGGGACAGCTCTCCTTCTCCACATGTGCCTGGACACCATTGCATGCTCCTGCTTCAGCTCTCATTCAGCTCTGGGGACTCCATACTTGCCCTCAGTGCGACATCTTGTTCCACATCAGAGTATACAGATCCCTCTTCTGGATGCATGTCCTGATGGCTGATGGACGCTTGTCCCAGTGTAGAGATAAGCTTCTTAGTTTCACATGGGCAGGGACTGCAATTACAAATTTGCTAGAAGAAATAAAAGAGCAGGTCTGGGCATTGTGACTCAAGCCTGTAATCCCAGCACTTTGGGAGGTCGAAGTGAATGGGTCCTCTGAGGTCAGGAGTTTGAGAACAGCCTGACCAACAAGGCCAAACCCAGTCTCTACTAAAAATACAAAAAAAAATTAGCCAGGTGTGGTGGTAGGCACCTGTAATCAGAGCTACTCGGGAGGCTAAGGCAGGAGAATTGCTTTAACCTGGGAGATGGAGGTTGCAGTGAGCAGAGATTGTGCCACTGTACTCCAGCCTGGGCGACAGAGTAAGAAGCTGTCAGAAAGAAAGGGAAAGAAGGAAGGAAGGAAGGAAGGAAGGAAGGAAGGAAGGAAGGAAGGAAGGAAGGAAGGAAGGAGAAAGAAAGAAAGAAAGAAAGAAAGAAAGAAAGAAAGAAAGAAAAAGAAAAGAAAAAAGAAAAAAGAAAGAAAGAAAGAAAAAAGAAAAGAAAAGAAAAAGAAAAAAGGAAAAGGAAAAAGAAAAAAGAAAGAGCAGGGAGGAGAGGAGTTGGCTTTTAAAAGGAGACTAAGACTAAGATCTGGAATGAAGAATAAATGGCCTTCAATTAGGGGAAATCAATGTGAGTAAAAGTACTGGAAAAATACACAGTTAGTATAGCGTGGGGGATGATAGATGAATCTTTCTGCTGGAGGTTTTATTTCTCCAAAAAGGATCTTTACAGAGGTAATCAAGTTAAAATTACACATCAGAGTGATCCCTTATCCAATACGACTGGTATCTTATAAAAGGGGAAATCTGAACAGAAATGAACAGAAAAGGCAAGGAGGAGGTACAGAATTCAGGAGGAGCACAGCCCTGCGGATACATTAATTTTAGACTTTGAGTGTCCAGAACTGTAAACCAATAATTTCTTGTTTTTGTAAGCCACCCAGTTTGTGGTACATTGTTACTGCAGCCCTAAGAAATTAATACAGAATGTTAACCTACATAGCATTTCATCTCCAAGGTTTTTTAAAATCACAAAATTAAAATAAAATAACAGTTATATTCATTATTTAAAAGGGTTGTTTGGATCATCAAATGAGACAATATGTGTCAAAGTGAGTGTGTGTTTGCCCATGTGTGTATGTGCATTTTAGTGTAAGTATAAGACAATATGTGCCCAAATGTGCATGTAAATGTTTATATACATATGAATATACCTTACAGAAGAACAAGTGTTTTGTGTTTGTATATATGTGTATACAAGTATTTTAATATAGACAGTACCTGGGGAAATTTTTGGTGGTGGTTCCTGGAAGGCAGAAACAGGATTTTCTTCATTTTTATATCCTCATTGCACCTCACTTGGGTGTTTTATTAAAGTGAAAATTGGGGTGTATGCCTGGTACATTTTGGTTGAATTATACCCACAATATTAGGTACCCATAAACACATAAATATTATAAAAATATTTTTTTCCTCAGAATTAATGCTAAAGGTATAACAGATTTAGAGCCAGGAAGAGCGTGTGTCAGATTAGAAGTTCTCATGAGTATGCCAATCTATAGGTAAGAACACTTAATTTACATTGGAGTTGGAAGTGCGGATTTTCACACCTCTTTAGGTCTGAATTTGGAAATCGCTTTATCTTTTTTTTCATCCTATTGCACCATATGTCTGCTAATGGCACACTGCTGTTCTAAGAGTCCTTGAAGCACATTGGAATTTTAGGTGAGTTGTCTATAATTTATAAAATAGTAATTTGCTAATTTGCAGATAAAGTTGTGCATGACCTCTGCAAAATAAATGTCTTCCTTTTAGTTATAAGATTAGAACAAAATCATACATATAATTAGAATTTCTTTTTAAGTGATGATCTTATATTAGTGTACCCATGCTTACTCTTTGGAGTTTTAAAAATATTATGCAATAATTAACTATTATGATTACATTTGTTATTATTTATTTGGTTTTGGGTACATTTTTTATCAAACTGGAGTTTAAGGATATTTTTTTCTTGCTGAAATTACCACGATAACAACAATATAGAAGCTACTTAGTGGCAAGGAGAAGTAAAAGGATGTGCTATAATTTATTTTTTTAGCTCTTTGTGTAAATTTAATAAGGAAATGAGTGATCTTTAGCATATAAACTACTGTTTTTGTTGTTTTTAACATAGTATTAAAAAACAATACTTTTTAGGCTATAATTAAAGTTGCCCTTCACTGTAGTAAAATATATATACAAGTAACATATGTGTGTTATGTATTATAATTTTAACTGTTTTATTCTATTAAATTATTTAGTCTTAATTACTCTATGAATCAAAATAAGGTTTAAAAAGTAAGAGATCGATGCAAGTGCAAGGAAAACAAAACGCAAGCAATGCTCATCTCTCTTCATACAGTTCCATAGCAGGATATACAACAGTAACTGCAGCTGTAAATTATAAATAATATACTATATATTCAAGAGGCATAATGCATTCCTCTATTCTTAAATAAAGTGCCTTTCTCTTCATTATGTTTTATGAGTGAAGGCATCTCTTTTTACTGCAAAAAAAAAAAAAAAAAAAAAAACCTGAAAATAAATTGCTGATTACTATTCAAGTAATGATATGTCCATTTGAGGAAATTTGTGAGAAACTGACAAAACAGCTATAAAAGTGTAGCTGCCCTGTCAAAACCAGTATTTTATACTTTGTTTTCATGTACAGCAGTGAATCACCTCCTTGACTTTCTGATAGCTAATCCAGTAAATTGTTGCATTAAAAAATGTCTATGATAGTTATAGACTGCTTGGTGACCTTCCTCATTAATTTCTGTGTTTGTAAAAGCCTTACATTTTCACGCTTTGAGCCTTAGAATCAGATGTTTCCTCTAAAAGTATAAATAGAAATGTCACCAAATTCCTTATACTGAGATAGATGAGTAAAATAATAAATTATATGTTACTAAATATTTTAAAAACTGATCAAGTGTTCTTTTAAATCACAATAAATGTATTTCTCCTAATCTTTTGACTTTCAACATATTTTTGATTCACAAGAAATTCTTTGAAATTTTTGAGTGAATTTTAACATCCAGATCAATTTAGAATACCCAAAACGATAAAAGGTAGTTTGTGCATATTCACTTTAACTGAACCAGTATCATTTGTGTCTGATTTATCCATTTTCGCTAATCGTACACATCAAGAAAAGCATTGAATGCCCATTTTATGATATAAGAATGAAACACAAGGATTTTTTTCTTGAAATTCATTCTTTAGAAGAAAATAAACTTCTGACATGAGAATTTTGATTCAAAGTGCCTGGAAAGATAGTCAGATGGATGTAATTGAAAGGAGATTAAACATAATGTTATGGAAAGTGTCAAGATATTAACATTATTTATTTGATTGTAAAGCTGCCACTTCTAAAGATGTGTTACAGTCATGACTCAATAGATTTTCATTTTAATATATTTTTAAATGCACGTTTTCTTAGTGTTTCTTTATCCTTTGTGTCTCGTTTGAATTGAATCCCACAACTCATAATGGGTTTTTCTCAGTAAGAGCAAGCTTTTTCACCTTAAGGTTTCAATAGTCATCCTAGCAACCTAACTTTATATGTTCCCAGTGAGAATCCCATTTATACTGAAATGACAAAAGTGAGATGCCTTTTAACATAACCATTTGAACAATTTAGCTCTGAGCTACTTTTGGCCTCAATAGCTGCTTTAATATAAATTGCAATCATAGTCATGAGAGATAAGATTGCAAAACAGTTTGATCTGTCAGGGATAGTTGCTTTAGATATACATAGTTGCTTTAGATAGTTGCTTTAGATACACATAATCTGGATTCTTGATCCATATATATTAGTTTCTCTTATTTTTATAAATCATTGAAACATTATTTTGCTTTTACGATAATATATTTATCTTGCATAGCAGCTAGTTAACCAATAATCCGATTTTACTCATTTATATGGATAGTTTGAACTTTCCGAAACAGCAATGCCTTAATATTCCTTATTTCCTAATTTACACATGGTCACTGCTCTGTCAGCATTTCTACCCTTAACATCTATACTAATTCTCTATGTGTGTATAAGTTAAATGTAGTTGCATAGACCCATAAATGGCCAGTTTCTCTTGGCTTCACCCATTTCTGCGTAGAATTGTATTTGTGTTACAAATAATCACTCAAATCTCACTGAGTTTTGTTTCCACATGCACTCAAGACTCCAAAAAATTCCTCTAACTTTTCAGCAACACCTGCATATAGAGGCCAGACCTCTGTAAAAGACCCAAAACCCTGCTAGACTTGGGCTCCAATTTGCCCACTTCCGAGGGCAGAGCTGCCACTTCCAAGAGGTGCTCCTGCTCTCAAGGGGCAGTGGTTGTGTTCCTGGGCATCCCATCCTCTCTCATCAATTTTCTGTTTTTGAGTTCTACGACCTCTGACAGACACCCCTGGCAAGCCCTGCTGAGGGAGGCTGCTTAGTCATGCCTAAGGAGCTATCAGTGCAGTGGTTCCTGAGAAGCAGGATGCTGTGCTGTTTCCACTGCTTTATTTTTTGTTTGTTTGTTTTTTTGTTTTTTTGGTTTTTTTTGAGACGGAGTCTTGCTCTGTCGCCCAGGCTGGAGTACAGTGGCTGGATCTCAGCTCACTGCAAGCTCCGCCTCCTGGGTTTACGCCATTCTCCTGCCTCAGCCTCCCGAGTAGCTGGGACTACAGGCGCCCGCCACCTCGCCCGGCTAGTTTTTTGTATTTTTTAGTAGAGACGGGGTTTCACCGTGTTAGCCAGGATGGTCTCGATCTCCTGACCTCGTGATCCGCCCGTCTCGGCCTCCCAAAGTGCTGGGATTACAGGCTTGAGCCACCGCGCCCGGCCTCCACTGCTTTAGTACCTGCATGTAGATGGTGTTGTGTGCCTTCATGAAACAGCATTTGCATTATGTTCCATAGTGTCTTTCTTTGTCAGTATCCAGAGTTACAGCATGGCTCTGCTATCAGCTGTGCTGAGCCCCTCTCTCTCTGGCCTCAGTCCCTTATAGGATATAAATTTCTTGTGTGTCTTCCCGGTGAGTTTCCTGGAAAGCTCATTCATACTGAAACCTAAGCTTAAGCATGCTAGGGCCTACCAAATGCCTATCTGTATATATTTAAACACAGTCCAACTGAGTTTTGCTTTTTCTCTTTTCACTATGATTCTCAATCTCTTCTGTCCTCTTCTTGAAAAAAAAGGAAGCAAAGACAGACAAACATTCATTGCAGTGAAATACAAAACTCAGAATATTATAACTTACCCTGAGCAACTTCAAACACGGCAAAGTGTTCTGAGGACTCTAAGTATCTTGCATTGTTGCTTAGCCACCAGGTTAATCCATATGATTGTTATTTGATTGGAAATCTTGAGTTGAGTTCATAGACACCAGTAAGACAAGTAGAGAGAAATCAGTATGAAAAATATTCTGAGAATATCTTGTTTTTATTAGTCTAAGTAACGATATTTCCTATAACAACGTAACACATTCAAAAACTCTATGGCTCTTGTTGAATCATTATACATTCACTCATTGTTGTGCGTCAGACAAAACATTCTTGGACATGCCGCAATCACAAGTAGTTACAAACCCTCAGCTGCTTAACAAATGAGGGCCGTGTCTCACTCAGACTGTATGTGGGGCTGGCAGAGATTTCACCTTCTGAAATACCACCAATCACTATGGAGGCAAGAACAGAGATTTAGCAAATCATGCAATAGGTCATAAAACATGTCAAGCAGGGTGTGTGGAAGTATCAAAATACTACAGTATTAATGAGCAAACCAATGACTTCCACAGTTTGCCATTCTGGTCATCAGATACATTTAGAGCACCTTAACCCTCATCATCAATCAAATCTCACACTCTTGTGAGTCCCATATACTGCTTTATAGACAAGGAATGTGTTTAATTGGCTTGTCCAAAGTGTGAGATAAAGACTACACAAATGAGAAAAGCAAAGCATATTGATTCAGAGCTTGCTATAGCCAGGGAGGCAGGTATCCTCATAGCTTTGGCAGAGACTTACAAGCAGTCAGGTGCTTGAGAAAGCTTTACAGTGGGGAGAAAGGAGAGTTTCAGGTGTTCCCTGAGTGGAGGCTGTTAAGCCTGGGGAAGTTGGAGGTGGCTAACTAGAAGAGAGACATACCATGTGCTTGGTTAGCAACGCAGCTGTGGCTTTCTCTGGTTGACGCTAAGTTTAAAGACGTGGCAAAAAATAGGAAAGGTAGAAGACATCACTCAAGTCCTGACCATGCTGGGTTTATGGCTCACGGGTTGTCGTTGGGCTTCCTGGACTGGCTACAGTAGAGGTTGTGGGTCCGAATCTGTTGCAATATATGGCCTGGTCGTGATCCATTTTTATGTTCATTCTCTCAATGCCTTTCACTCATTTTCATGAGTCACGGGCCAAAGCAAGTCATATGTCCTTGAATCACTTTATGGTGGAGGAAAACTTAAGTGTTGACTCACAACTCCCATAGCCATTGATTAAGATTCAAGAATAGTTTTTAAAAGCATATCTTTAAATAAATTTCATAACAAGAGACAGTTCTAGCACTTGCATATGAACTTATATTGATCTATTTCTTGGCACAGACAGATGTTTTTATTTCTCATCTACTTTTTTTGATACACAGATAAATTTTCATTTCATACTCAACAGTTAGTATCTAACCTTCTTTGTAAACAAAAATCCATGACTCTTCTACATGCTAAAATATATATGTATATATTTTAGTGTATTCATATATGTATATGTATTTATATATGCAATTATATATGCACACATCCATACGTATACGGTATATAATTAGATCAAAGACAGTTTATCTTTTTTTAATAATCATTCATCCCATCATTTTGGCTCTAGAGTTTAGACCATTAGATATATCATCTGAAATACAGTTTATAAACAAAGAATATTCTATTCATAACTAATGGGTATTTTAGCATAAGGCAAAAGTTGTCTTTCATAACATAAACCTATTGTCTTCATTAAAAAAACCCAAAAATATAGTGTATGATTTTTGTCTTTTATATAAAATTGATAAAACAAAATATTTACTTGTAATTTTTACCGAGGGTTGACAATTTTCCCTTTCATACTATATGTATAGCTATATAACTTACATAATTTGATACAATTCAGCAAGTGAATAGTAAATGTCCTCCTAAGTAGACTGGGTACAGTGGCTCACACTTGTAATCCCAGTATTTTGGGAGAAGGAGGTGGGAAATTTGCTTGAGGCTAGTGGTTAGAAAACAGTCTGGGTAACATAGAGAGACACCATCCCTGTAAAAAAAAAAAAAAAGTTATCATAAGTAAATAACACAAATGAAAAAGATATCTTAATTTTAAGAAAGTTGCTAAAATATAAAATAAAGATGCAGTTACTTTCTATGAAACAGTAATATTCATAGGTTACTGATAACATGTCTCTAATGCTATTTCTATACCCATTGTCCCCCAAGGATACACAATCTGTTCTCTCTCAAATCCTTTAGACATCAAGCACCATGCAGTCCCACTGTTCCCATCATACTGGCCTACCGACTATAGGTGCCCATGCTGCCCACCATACTTTTCATACTGAAGGGCTCTCCTCTTAGCTACACACAGCCATCTTCTTCTGGTGCCAAACTCTGTGTGCTGTGGTGCCACACCTATATCTCCCCATGTAGGAGACTTGGTATGATATTTCTGATCCTTTCTCTCTGTAGTCATTCTCTTCTTGGAGAAGTACAACTATTTCCATGTTTTTGACTCTAACTTCTAAATTCATGTTTCTAAACTCTAATTGCATAAGGAGCACCTGGGTAATTTGCTCAGAATGCACATACCTTTGTCAGAGATGCTAATTGGGTAAACCTTGTCAGATAACTCTACATTTGCATTAGGCACCCAAGTGCAAGCTGGCACCCGTGTCTCCTGATTTGGACTCAGCACCCATAGCACACTGGGTATTTTTATGTGGGTATTTAATAAGCCAATCAAATGAAACAAGTGCAAAAGAGAACTCCTTTATATAATCAGGATGAATCACCCCCCACACTCTGATCTTTTTTTTCCTCTCTAAACTCATCCATACCTTTTTTCCATCCCTTCACTATCTTCCACATGCCATGGTCTTTATCTGTGTTCCTCACATACAGCAACTCCTTCCAAGCACAGGACTCTCATTGGAATTTTTTTTCCGTTGGAGCACATTTCACTGGGGATTTATCTGGTTCTTCTCCAGTGGCTCTTTCTCAGAGGCCTTTCCTGCTCATTCTCTCTAATTAACTTCCCCACTCCACCCATGCCAACCACCAGGCATTGCTATCTCTTCATGCTAGCACTTCATTTGTGCTCACAGTCTGCACTGACTTCTTTGTTTGCTTGTTTACTTATTTAATGTCTTTGCACTGGTGATAGCATACAGGCACTTGATAGCAAGGATCTTGTTGTGCTTTCTCTCTACTGTGTACCTAGTGCATTTAACACAGAGAAGGTGTGTAGTTGGTAATGTTTGAAGGACAGGTAAAAAGGAAAGACAGAGTGACAGGAAGAAAAGGAGGAAGGGCAGGGAAGGGCAGGGCAGGGCAGGGAAGGGAAGGGAGGGAAGGGAAGGGAAGGGAAGGGAAGGGAAGGGAAGGGAGAAAGGGAGGGAAGGAAGAGGAAGGAAAGAAGGAAGATGGAGGGAGGAAGGGAGACATCTTGAATATAAAACCAATTGTTGAGGTGTGTCATATTTTAGCATTCCTCATGTCCCTTTCCCTTTTCATTTTTTCCATGTGTATTTTATTCAGTCCCTTAACAGCTTAAAGTTATATAGCTAAGTAATTTGTTCAGATATTGATCCTTTCTTGTGGTCTATGCAGTAATAGATGAAAAGAAATGGAGAGGCTTTTCCTCCAAATAACATGTCTTTAATTTAGAATGCTGAGCTTCGTTGCCAAGGGTATGAGGTAAAATTAGTATCTATTCCTTAATTACATCTTTCCTGAGTGTAGCCTCCATAGAGAGGTTGGTCAAGCAAGCTTGACATTTCATTTCAATCTGATAGAGGAAAATAAAGCCAAATTTAACTAACATAACAATATGACAGTTCTTACCCTTGAGTATTATAGAGGAAGCATACATCCATTACCCTGTGCAACCAATTAACTTTTGGAAGATATCTTTGCTTCTACCAATCACATATACTGTATAACTTACAAAACAAGTACATTACTTGCAGTCTCCAGGGCTTTTCCAGGAATAGGAAATGCCACAACATATTGGTGAGGCTGCTCTGCACAGGAATCTGAGGTTCACAAGGGAAAGGTGGAACTGGGAGGATTTGGGAGACCCAAGGCAAGGTACTGTTTATTTTACTACCTCAGTTCCTTCATTTCTAAAATTGAAATAAAATACTACTTATCTCATAAGATTATTATAATAATTTAATGAGTTAACTTATGAAAAACCTTTAGGAAGTGTTCATTACCCATTGTTTACTATACCTCAATTTAGAGTTACTAATTTTATGTATCTGGCTTTAACCATATTTATTTTAAGATTTTTCTAATTACTTATACAACATTAATCATTTTGTCTTTGTTTTACTCGTTATACTACATCATGTTTCATTTTAAATAGAAATTATTATAATGATTACATGTACAGTGGCAATTATGTGTTAATAACAAGCCATTCTTTCTAATAAGTTTCATAAAGTCTTTTTATTAAACAAGTCATAATGTGTTAGTGCATATTCAGGCTTCATATTTTTCATAATTTTAGTCTTATTATGTTGTCATTTTTATTGAATCTGTAGCAACATTGTCTTTCATTCATTATGGAGATAAATTGACTGCTGTCTTTTATGTAAATAAACTTAACTACTCATTACATCACTTTCATCTACCTTTTCATCAAAGGATTGCATTTTATTGTATTGACTTTCTTGATTTCCTCTACAGTTTATTTTAAATTTCATTGATTTCAGCTTCTATTTGAATCATGGTTTTGCTCCTACTTACTTTGGATTACTTTTTTATATCTTAGTTCTTTAGATGGTGCAATAGATCTTTCAACTGGTTTGGGACATTTTTCTTTTTTATAATAAACATTTAACAATCTAAAATTTTGTCTAAGCACTATTTAGCCATTTAGCCACATCCCCATCTATTTATGTATTATGTTGTTATGTTTTCATTGTTGTATTTTTCAAATAATTTTGTAGTTTCCCTGCCATTTTATCTGTGACCCATGATGCATGTACATTTATGTATTTAGCAATATGTTGTTTGATCTCCAAATATGAGGGGATTTTCAGAACTGTTACTGTTACTAATTTATAATTTAACTCACTTTTCAGAAAATACATTCTGTTTGATTATAATTGTATTAAATATTGAGACTGTTTCATGGCCAAATATAACATCTATGCTAGTAATCTTTCACTGTAGTTAAAAAGAATATAAACTGTTTCTTTGGAGTTGAGTGCACTATCAATGTCAATTAGCTTGAGTTATATTGTTCTAGTTTCCTGTATTCTTTCTTAATTTCTGTCTACTTATTTCATCAATTAGAAGTTTTGAAATCTTCAACTAAAATTGTAGTGATTTCTATTTCTTCTTTCAGCTTTGTGAGTTTTTGGTTTTTTCAAGTTTCTGTTAATAGATATCCCATATATAAGATTGTCACATTTTCTTAATTAACACTTTCCTTCATCATTGTAAAATATCCCCTTTTATCTTTATATCTTGTTTTGAAGTTTGCTTTTATGGATGTTAATGTAGTAGCTTGAGCTCTCTTATGGTTAGTGTTTTCATGGTACGTCCTTTGTATACTTTCAGTTTTAAACTATTTCCACCATGTTGAAATAGCATTTCCTCAGACAAGAAACATTTTGGTTGTAATTCTTTAAAGTTGAGTATGAAAATCTTTACCTTTCTAATTGCAGTTTTTAGATTGTTTACATATACTTGTTTATACTGTTTAAGCTTCCTGTTTGTAATTTGTTTTCTATTTGCATCATTTATACTTTTTTTCTTTTAGTACCCTTTTGGATGAAATAAGTACTTTTAGTATTTTATTTCATCTCCACTTCAAATTACTGAGTAAACATTTCTGGTTTATTACTGGTTGCTCTACGGTTTATAATATGAATCTGTAACTTATCACTAACTGTCAAATCATGTTATGCCATTTCACATGTAAGAGCCTTAAAAAAGTGTATTTCATCTCTCCTCTCTTCATTCTTACTATTATTTTTATCTACTTTACTTCAATATATTTTATTAATACCACAATATGAAGACTAATTTGTGCTTCAGTTATTTATGTTTTAAAAACATCTTTGGAAATGTGTAAAATGGCATTTAGTGATATATGTCCCTTTTCAGCACTTTTCATTCTTTTTTAAATTAAAATACCAATTTGGTATAATTTTATTCAGTGTAATGAACTTCCTTTAACATTTTGTTTGTTATAACTCATGTCTGCTCTTAAAATGTTTCCTAGCTTGTTCATCTGAAAATGTCTTTATTTTGCCTTCATCTATTTAAAATAGGATATAGAATTTTCAGTTGACAATTGACATAATCAATAAGTTTCTACTCCAAATTTAAAATCAAAGTTGTGTGTCATCATTCATTTTGCTATACTCTGACTTGCCCGATTGCCAAATAATAGTGAGCAGAGAGTCATATATGGATTATTTGTAACTGGGTTACAATAAATTATAACAGAAAATACATGTTAAGTACGAGTAAGTTAAAAGTATTGCTGTATGAATAGAAAGAAAATCATGTTTTGGGGAAATTTATTTACTATGGTGTAAAGTTTGGGAACAATTTAAATACTTTCCATTGTTTCATATCTTTTGGTCATTATAATCCACAGTTAATACACCCATCCACACACCCACAGCCTCCCCATTCCACAAACACTACTTGTCTACATGCAAGCATACAGGTGATCAACCATACTTCTCCTTTCTGAGTAATATACTATTTATTTTTAATCAATCTCTATTAAATGAATTTCAACATCTTATGTTGAAGATGTAAAGTTTTAAAACTCCAACTTACTTTTTAAAGAAAAGTTTGGACTAATAATAATACTTGAGAGATCATCTCTCCTTGTCAGACTGGAAATAAAAATATGTCTTACAAACCAGTAAAATAAATATTAAAACTTCAAGATTTCTGTTTTTCCTGGTTAAGGTCCTGTTTTAGTATTTCTTTAAAAGTTCTGATCTGAACTGGAATGCCTTCCCATCCCCAAAGAAATCCACCTTATTCCTACCATTAATCGCTAGCAGTAGCTAAAATAAAAAGGAGTAGGTAGGGTCAAGTTTTTTAGATACAATTTGGTAACTAATTTACTCCCTTGGGAAAATCAGCCTCCTTTTTCATTTTAATATTCAGAATTTTCCCTTTCTTATTCAGAGTGCTGAAAGTCAGACTTCTTCTCTTGTCAAATAAAGATGTAGAAGTTTCCACTTTAAAGCCTTATATACATTCCTAAAAAATGCCAAAAATTTCCATAAAAATCACACACTAAAAATAACAAGATTTGTAAGAAAACTAGGGTTGGATAAAAACAGTGAAAAACCCTTTGGAGTTCCAGTGAAACAATAATAATCTTAAAAATGCTAGCACAGCTATATAGACAAAGACAACTGTATCCA
Organism: Trachypithecus francoisi; assembly: GCF_009764315.1. Classification (NCBI taxonomy): domain Eukaryota; kingdom Metazoa; phylum Chordata; class Mammalia; order Primates; family Cercopithecidae; genus Trachypithecus; species Trachypithecus francoisi. Next base: position 4,724,939 of record NW_022681472.1, read on the forward strand.
GAATTATCATTTTTCAGTATTTTCAACACCTTTTTGGGGCTCGTGTTTTCTCCTTTGGGATATAGGCTTTGAAGAAATTCTCTATGAACTGAAACCATTTTATCAAACTTAAAATTTTAAGTTATGCTGAGCTATATTCATTAACCATTATTATTAATACACGGTGCAATGTATTTGCAGCATCTTAATCTTCACTGGTCACTTTTCTGTATAACTTGACAGTGAAAGATGCAGATGTTTCCAAAGACACTAAATCAAACAGTTATTACACCAAAGGAAGGCACTTCCCAGGCTTATCAGGGTCCGTTTCAAAATCTGCAGCCAGGAAACACAAACTGACCTTCATATATTGGTAAAGCTTTTTCTTAATTGTGTGACAGTTTTCCCCTTTCCACTTCAAAATGTTAGCGTTGTCTGAAAAAATATGAATCCTTACTCTTTTCCTTTTTGTTGATACCACTTCTGTATTTACTCATCCCTAATGAGCTAATTCTGACTGCAGCAGAACAAACTCTATGAAGTATGCACAGATATATTTTCAGGAAAATGAAAGCTATAAAGCAAGTATCTTACTCTCATGCTCTTTTGCCTATAAGAGGAAGGGACAAGCTCAGCCAACCAGTGCCAAGCCCTTTTTGAGACTTTGTATCAAGTCTACATGTTCACAGAGATGCACCATTGTCCGGTAGTACAGAGCAAGAAGGGCCCTTGGTCCACTATGCAGTGACCCCAGGGGTCCTATTCTTAACTATTCCTGGTTTCAGTTGTTGGAGTCAACTTTCCTACGCTTCTTGACCTCCTTAATATTTCCTGTCCTTTGTCTATTCCCTCCTGTTCCTTTTTCTTTTCCTTCTTTCCTTTATTTCTTTCTAATAAGCCTTAAACTGAAACAAGCAAATAAACAAGACGAACAAAGGAATGGTTCGATAACTCAATTAGTTCTAAAATTATTGCAAATGTTAAAAACTTCTATAATTTGGTGGGTCCCTTAAATCACACTGTCTGTCCTAGCAAGATACCAAATGTAAAAATATATGTATCTAATTATAAATGATCCTGAGTTCTTTGTAATTCGCAACAACTACTCATTCTCCTAGTATAACACCAGACAACTAACTTATCAACAACAATTTTATTTTTCAGTTTTGAATTTTTATGTTTCACATATTAAAATATTTCATAAATTGTGCAGATGTTTTTCTTGAATGAGTACATTGTTTTTCTGCCCAGAGGAAATGTGTTCATTATCATTTAGTAGAGAACTAATCCAAATATATATGTATAACAATGGGAAACTATGGGTATTTATTATTTGAGATATATTCAAAAAGTTTTTAAGTTCCTTCATAAATTTGAAAAAGAAAATATCTAGCACTTGTATAGATTCCTGGACAATTTCTGTTTGTTTCCTCTGTTTCATATCTGAAATGGAATCAGGATGGGTAAGATTTGCTAACTGAGTTTTAACCTACTAAATCACACTTTTGTAAGAGCAAAGTATTTATAATGTTCTAAGAAGCATGCTACTATTCCATAAGGTCCCCTTTCCTGTCATGTTAAAAGAACTTCTTAGCAGCAAAGGGAATTTATTTCGTATTCTGATATTTTCTTCCTTCTTTGTCTCCATAGTGTTTTGACGCATTATGTTTCCTTAGTCCCCTTGGTAGCTAAAGATAGCTCTGCTTTCCAAAGCAATAGAATGTGGAATTACTTTAAACTTCATACTCTCAGCTTTTTATATTTTCTACAAGGGAGCTTTATTGTTGGGGAAATAAAACAATCTGCCTTCACAGCCTCTTTCTCCTCTACTTCAGATCCAAATTTTCCAAACGCAGGACTTTCTTACACATCAATCAATATAATGTGAGGATATTATTGAGTATGAATAATGAACTGGAGTGGAGTGGATGAACTGGATTATAATCTGACCAGAAGATGTATTTGTCATAGGAATATGAACAGCCCTATCCTGGGATGAAATGATATTTCCTATTTAGGTAAAGATATCCTAGAATGTAGGATGCTTTACAGAATCCTAGCGACAAGATTTCTACATTTGGAAGAAATGGTATGCTCTGTATTTTCACTAAAGATCGAATTGTCAGTTCAACTTTTACTAGAAAAATAGAATTTTGTTTTCAAACGTAAGTTTCACTAACATTTGGCCACTGAACTTTATCGTCTCAGTGGTGAACTAGTTTATTTGTTCTTATGTTTTCCATTTCCTTCATGTGACCAACATTGCATCTCTAAGATGCCATGGCTGTAATTTGTGAGAAGCAGGAAGGGCAAGGAGAAGTAGAGAACTGTTCTATATCTTATAGAATTTTCTGCACTCTTTGATTTTCAAAGATATACAAGAATGGATTTGATTAAAATTAATTTTACATATTTTTCTATTATTAGTACATGATAAAACTGTTGCATCTGTTAACTGAAAAAATAAATTATTCATAAAATGTAGTTAATATATAATTGGTTAAATATTTAGAAACATATAGAGTCTTGTCTTGTGTCACCAAAATAATTTCCAACTGTAATAAAGATTTATATATAAAAATTAAGCCATAAAATATGAAAGAGTACATTTAAGGAAGAGATTTTTTTTCTATGTGATACTTAAGGTGAAAATGAAAAGAAAGGATCAACAGAATTAAGCACATAATAATTTAAAAGTCTATGTATTACAAATAGAGCATAAATAAAGTCCAGACTAAATGAAAAACTATAAAAATGCTTGAATACCATAAGATAAAAATTACTAGCTTTTCCAAGAATGAACATTTTTAAAAAAACACTAAGAAAAGTTGAGGACTATAGTGGAAATTGAGTGAAATTTATGAAGAGTTAATTTATAGAATAATAAATTCAATTGCTGGTAAATATATGGAGAAAATTTCTCTAGCAAAAAATTCAGAATGTGATAAATATATAGCACATATTTATCTCTTGGGACAAAGTGCAACCATGTAAAACCAGTGAGTTTGTATTGCTATCTCATAGCTAGTGTTCCAAGGTAAAAGCTAGTGGATCTTTGTGTGTGTGTGTGTGTGTGTGTGTGTATAAATGTTTATTTGTGTTTATTCGTATGTACATTTATTAAGTTATATACTGTGTCTACCAAATTGGCTTATAAATTAAAAAGTGCTCATAAATTAAGTAAATAAATCCAAGCAATTTTCAAGTTCACCTGACTTAAGCACATTTTTACTAAAGAAGCTGGCTTTAAAATTACTGGTAAAATAAAAATAAAATGTCTTCAGAATTGTCAGCATACATTTTTGTCTGGATTTTATATCTGTCTTTGACAGATATTTTGATATGTCAGTGTTTGGCATAGAAGGTTACAAAGCTATTAACCCAGCCAAAATAAAATGATCTTGGTTTGTGTGCCTTCTTTGAAAAATGAGACTAACTTAATGTTGTTAGCTGAACTTTCTGAGTTGTTGACAAAAATACCTATGTGTTTAACTCTGAAGCTGTTTTCTTTAGGTGAGCATCTGTTGTTTTGTTTGCTGGCCATTAAAAAATGGTTATTTTAAAAGTAGTTAACAAGGATATAACTAGTTTCATAGTGTCTAATATCTCAGTTTATAGAAGTTATCTAGATACATTGTTAAAAATGAAAGAATTGAGTACATGTAAATGAGATAAATGTTTTAGGTTGGCCTGGCACGGTGGCTCAAGCCTGTAATCCCAGTACTTTGGGAGGCCGAGGCGGGCGGATCACGAAGTCAGGAGATCGAGACCATCCTGGCTAACATGGTGAAACCCCGTCTCTACTAAAAAAATACAAAAAACTAGCTGGGCGAGGTGGCGGGCGCCTGTAGTCCCAGCTACTTGGGAGGCTGAGGCAGGAGAATGGCGTAAACCTGGGAGGTGGAGCTTGCAGTGAGCTGAGATCCGGCCACTGCACTCCAGCCTGGGTGACAGAGTGAGACTCCGTCTCAAAAAAAAAAAAAAAATGTTTTAGGTCAACTTTTTGACTAACTTAAAATATTAAAAGAAAGGGTTATAATATGGGGAAGTGTTTCTAAAAATTGTGGAACTGTTCTTATCTATAAAATGCTTTTATCTGATAGTTTAGGATTTCCTGTTTTTTAGGGTTTCACTAAAGTTTTAGGTTACTAAGGATAAGAATTCAAGTCAACACATAATTCTGTATACAAAATGTGCCAAAAAGTTTGTGTTGTTAGAAAAATAATACCTTTGTCTAATTCAGAATTATTTAAAAGTTAGTTCAAATTATAGATATAAAAAGATTATTTATAAAAGAATGTAGCAAAGAACCAGTAAGCAGGGGAGAAAGATGTAGAAAAAGTTATATATATGATTATTTGTTTTTGGTAAGGAAGCAAAAGCTTCTTCTTTGGGAAGAAGCAAGAAGGAAGGAGAAGGAGAAGTAGAAGGAAGAGATGGAGGAGGAGGAGGAGGGGGAGGGCAAGTGGAGGAGAAGGAGAAGGAGAAGGAGAAGGAGAAGGAGAAGGAGAAGGAGAAAATCTAGCACTGAATGGAAAACCCAGGCATGTTGTGGATGGTCTGTGTAAGTCATATGGAGTTTTTCCTCTTCCTTTGCACAAACAGAGAGAATAAAAAGTTGATAGTGTTTAGATAATAAAATATTCTTTAAAAACTGATAGAGAATTGGAGAAATTTGGCTAATTAACATTTTCATAGTTAAAGCCTTAGTCTTGATTAAAACAAAATAAGAAATACTGTAAAGAAATGCATTGGCAGTATGGCAATGTTTATTTATTTATTTGTTTATTTATTTATTTATTTATTTATTTTTGGAGACAGGATCTTGCTCTATCACCCAGGCTGGAGTGCAGTGGTGCGATCTTGCCTCACTGCAACTTCTGCCTCCGAGGTTCAAGTGATTCTCTTGCCTCAGCCTCCTGGGTAGCTGGAATTATAGGAGCATGCTACCACGCCTGGCTAATTTTTATACTTTTTAGTAGAGATGGGGTTTTGTCACGTTGGCCAGGTTGGAGACATTTTTTCTTTTTTAGTATAGTTAAGAATGAAGCTGGATTTAGTGTACATGCTTGCATTGCTTCACACTATGTATGTTATTTTGCATGGATAGTGCTGACACTAGAGTCCTTACTGGTCATGTGCCTAGAGTGAATTTCTTGATTGCACAGGATGTATGGTGATATTGGTGGACTTAAGGATATTGAATTGTGTATCAGGAATAAAATATTCATTATGTGGGGTTTGTAGGCTCTAGGTAACACTTTAGCCTCTAAGGTAAACTGAGAAATTTAGGACTGATTTCCTGTTTATTTGTTTTTGCTTCTAATTTTCATTTGTTTGCTGTTTCTTCTCCTTTGGGTTTTACTTGTGTATGTATATATATAAAACCATATATAAAACTATAGATATTTTTTACCTTCTGATTGAAGGCTTTTGTTTACTTATGTGAATATTTTGTTTGTTATGCATTTCTAGCAAGTCATCATCTGTTCTATTTATCTGGATTTCCTAGGCTGCCTTTGGTGAGGCCTGTAGGAATTGATGGAGCACACCAGCCACTTGGAATTTGGTTGGTTTTGCTTGCCTCTGATGATCTAGACAACAAATAAGTAAAAGACATATTTTTATGAATTCTGAACAGAAATAGTACATTATCTATTTTGTTGTTTGGAGATGTGGATGAGAGCAAAAGTGTTTGAGTGGTGTTTGTTTCCAGGGTGACTCAATTGAATCAATAATTAGGATTTGTTTCAGATTTTTCTCTTTGAGGGAAAAAACTGTGATATGAGTACAGTTTTAATGTTCAGGAAAGATTGGTTTTGTTGTTAAGGAAATTATATTGATTAGAATTCCTTTAAAACTAATTTAAAGTGACACTCATTTGGATTAAGTAGTAATATAAAAAAGGGTGAGACTTTCTAGCGATTTTTTATATCAAGCCATTTATCACTGATGGGTCTTCATGTTGCACTTAAAATATTTGCAGCTGTTGCACTGGTTTGAAGATTTTGGTGATGAGAGTTACATAATTGAGGTAGAAGAACAGGGTCTGGGGGCAGGGAACCTAAGGACTTCCCAGAACCAAATCAAATAAAAAAACTCCAACTTCCTATGATCAAGTAAATATCTTTGTAACTCTACTTCAGCTGTAACAGGAAATATCCTCTTCATTTGCACAGAGTGTACGTCAAGTAAATGACATTATAACTTTACTTCAGCCTCTTCATTTACATAGGGCATACAACAAGTAACTAGTGGGAAACATCTAGAGGATATTTAAACCCAAGACAGTTTTGTAACAGGGCTTTTGAGCTGCTTGCTAGGAACTGTTCCCCCCATGTGGAGTGTCCTTTCATTTTCGATAAAGCTTTGCTTTTGCTGCTCCCTTTTTTCCTTGCTTTGTTTGTGCTTTTTGTCCAATTGTTTTGTTCAAAGTACCAAGAACCTGTACACCCTCCACTGGTAGCATAATCAGTTGTCAGTACTATATCTAGAAAGCAATCTTGGAAATATGTGATGATGCTCTTTAAAAATAGCTGAAAGGAGGGGCAGAGCAAGATGGACGAATAGGAACAGCTCCAGTCTCCAACTCCCAGGGCGAGCGACAGAGAAGACAGGTGGTTTCTGCATTTTCAACTGAGGTACTGGGTTCATCTCACTAGGGAGTGCCAGACAATCGGTGCTGGACAGCTGATGCAGCCTGACCAGCGAGAGCTGAAGCAGGGTGAGGCATCACCTCACCTGGGAAGCGCAAGGGGGAAGGGAATCCCTTTTACTAGCTAGGGGAACGGAGACACACAACACCTGGAAAATCGGGTAACTCCCACCCCAATACTACGCTTTAAGCAAACAGGCACACCAGGAGATTATAACCCACACCTGGCGGGGAGGGTTCCAAGCCCACAAAGCCTCCCTCATTGCTAGCACAGCAGTCTGCGATCTAACCACAAGGCAGCAGCGAGGCTGGGGGAGGGGCGCCCTCCATTGCTGAGGCTTAAGTAGGTAAACAAAGCGCTGGGAAGCTCGAACTGGGTGGAGCTCACAGCAGCGCAAGGAAATCTGCCTGTCTCTGTAGACTCCACCTCTGGGGACAGGAAACAGCTAAACAACAACAACAACAAAAGCAGCAGAAATCTCTGCAGATGCAAACGACTCTGTCTGACAGCTTTGAAGAGAGAAGTGGATCTCCCAAAACGGAGGATGAGATCTGAGAAGGGACAGACTGCCTGCTCAAGTGGGTCCCTGACCCCTGAGTAGCCTAACTGGGAGACATCCCCCACTAGGGGCAGTCTGACACCCCACACCTCACAGGGTGGAGTACACCCCTGAGAGGAAGCTTCCAAAGTAAGAATCAGACAGGTACACTCGCTGTTCAGCAATATTCTATCTACTGCAACCTCTGCTGCTGAAACCCAGGCAAACAGGGTCTGGAGTGGACCTCAAGCAATCTCCAACAGACCTACAGCTGAGGGTCCTGATTGATAGAAGGAAAACTATCAAAGAGGAAGAACACCAATACCAAAACCCCATCAGTACATCATCATCATCAAGGACCAGAGGCAGATAAAACCACAAAGATGGGGAAAAGGCAGGGCAGAAAAGCTGGAAATTCAAAAAATAAGAGTGCATCTCCCCCTGCAAGGGAGCGCAGCTCATTGCCAGCAATGGATCAAAGCTGGTCAGAGAATGACCTTGACGAGATGAGAGAAGAAGGCTTCAGTCCATCAAACTTCTCAGAGCTAAAGGAGGAATCACGTACCCAGCGCAAAGAAACTAAAATTCATGAAAAAAGAGTGGAAGAATTGACAGCTAGAATAATTAATGCAGAGAGGGCCATAAATGACATGACAGAGATGAAAACCATGACACAAGAAATATGTGACAAATCCACAAGCTTCAGTAACCTACTCGATCAACTGGACGAAAGAGTATCAGCGATTGAAGATCAAATGAATGAAATGAAGTGAGAAGAGAAACCAAAAGAAAAAAAGAAGAAAAAGAAATGAACAAAGCCTGCAAGAAGTATGGGATTATGTAAAAAGACCAAATCTGCATCTGATAGGGGTGCCTGAAAGTGAGGGTGAAAATGGAACCAAGTTGGAAAACACTCTTCAGGATATCATCCAGGAGAACTTCCCCAACCTGGTAGGGGAGGCCAACATTCAAAATCAGCAAATACAGAGAACACCACAAAGATACTCCTCGAGAAGAGCAACTCCAAGACACATAATTGCCAGATTCACCAAAGTTGAAATGAAGGAAAAAAACTTAAGGGCAGCCAGAGAGAAAGGTCGGGTTACCCACAAAGGGAAGCCCATCAGTCTAACAGCAGATCTCTCGGCAGAAACTCTACAAGCCAGAAGAGAGTGGGGGCCAATATTCAACATTCTTAAAGAAAAGAATTTTCAACACAGAATTTCATATCCAGCCAAACTAAGTTTCATAAGTGAAGGAGAAATAAAATCCTTCATAGATAAGCAAATGCTTAGAGATTTTGTCACCACCAGGCCTGCCTTACAAGAGACCCTGAAGGAAGCCCTAACCATGGAAAGGAACAACCGGTACCAGCCATTGCAAAAACATGCCAAAATGTAAAGACCATCGAGGCTAGGAAGAAATTGCATCAACTAATGAGCAAAATAACCAGTTAATATCATAATGGCAGCATCAAGTTCACACATAACAATATTAACCTTAAATCTAAATGGACTAAATGCTCCAATTAAAAGACACAGATTGGCAAACTGGATAAAGAGTCAAGACCCATCAGTCTGCTGTATTCAGGAGACCCATCTCACATGCAGAGACATAGATAGGCTCAAAATAAAGGGATGGAGGAAGATCTACCAAGCAAATGGAGAACAAAAAAAAGCAGGGGTTGCAATCTTAGTCTCTGATAAAACAGACTTTAAACCATCAATGATCAAAAGAGACAAAGAAGGCCATTACATAATGGTAAAGGGATCAATTCAACAGGAAGAGCTAACTCTCCTAAATATACATGCACCCAATACAGGAGCACCCAGATTCATAAAGCAAGTCCTTAGAGACTTACAAAGAGACTTAGACTCCCATACAATAATAATGGGAGACGTCAACACTCCACTGTCAACATTAGACAGATCAATGAGACAGAAAGTTAACAAGGATATCGATGAATTGAACTCATCTCTGCACCAGGCGGACCTAATAGACATCTATAGAACTCTCCACCCCAAATCAAGAAAATATACATTCTTCTCAGCAGCACATCACACTTATTCCAAAATTGACCACATAGTTGGAAGTAAAGCACTCCTCAGCAAATGTAAAAGAACAGAAACTATAACAAACTGTCTCTCAGACCACAGTGCAATCAAACCAGAACTCAGGACTAAGAAATTTAATCAAAACCGCTCAACTACATGGAAATGGAACAACCTGCTCCTGAATGACTACTGGGTACATAACGAAATGAAGGCAGAAATAAAGATGTTCTTTGAAACCAATGAGAACAAAGATACAACATACCAGAATCTCTGGGACACATTTAAAGCAGTGTGTAGAGGGAAATTTATAGCACTAAATGCCCACAAGAGAAAGCTGGAAAGATCTAAAATGGACACTCTAACATCACAATTAAAAGATCTAGAGAGGCAAGAGCAAACACATTCAAAAGCTAGCAGAAGGCAAGAAATAACTAAGATCAGAGCAGAACTGATGGAGATAGAGACATAAAAAACCCTCGAAAAAATCAATGAATCCAGGAGCTGGTTTTTTGCAAAGATCAACAAAATTGACAGACCACTAGCAAGACTAATAAAGAAGAAAAGAGAGAAGAATCAAATAGATGCAATAAAAAATGATAAAGGGGATATCACCACTGTCCCCACACAAATACAAACTACGATCAGAGAATACTATAAACACCTCTACGCAAATCAACTAGAAAATCTAGAAGAAATGGATATTTGCCTGGACACTTACACTCTTCCAAGACTAAACCAGGAAGAAGCTGAATCCCTGAATAGACCAATAGCAAGCTCTGAAATTGAAGTAATAATTAATAGCCTACCAACCAGAAAAAGTCCAGGACCAGATGGATTCACAGCTGAAATCTCCCAGAGGTACAAGGAGGAGCTGCTACCATTCCTTCTGAAACTATTCCAATCAATTGAAAAAGAGGGAATCCTCCCTAACTCATTTTATGAGGCCAACATCATCCTGATACTGAAGCCTGACAGAGACACAACAAAAAAAGAGAATTTTAGACCAATATCCCTGATGAACATTGATGCAAAAATCCTTAATAAAACAATTGCAAACCGGATTCAGCAGCACATCAAAAAGCTTATCCACCATGATCAAGTGGGCTTCATCCCTGGGATGCAAGGCTGGTTCGACATTCGCAAATCAATAAACGTAACCCAGCATATAAACAGAACCAAAGATAAGAACCACATGATTATCTCAATAGATGCAGAAAAGGTTTTTGACAAAATTCAACAGCCCTTCATACTAAAAACGCTCAAAATATTTGGTATTGATGGAACGTACCTCAAAATAATAAGAGCTATTTATGACAAACCCACTGCCAATATCATACTGAATGGGCAAAAACTGGAAAAATTCCCTTTGAAAACTGGCACAAGACAGGGATGCCCTCTCTCACCACTCCTATTCAACATAGTGTTGGTTGTTCTGGCTAGGGCATTCAGGCAAGAGAAAGAAATCAAGGGTATCCAGTTAGGAAAAGAAGAAGTCAAATTGTCCCTGTTTGCAGATGACATGATTGTATATTTAGAAAACCCCATTGTCTCAGCCCAAAATCTCCTTAAGCTGAGAAGCAACTTCAGCAAACGCTCAGGATACAAAATTAATGTGCAAAAATCACAAGCATTCTTATACACCAGTAACAGACAAACAGAGAGCCAAATCAGAAATGAACTTCCATTCACAATGGCTTCAAAGAGAATAAAATACCTAGGAATCCAACTTACAAGGGATGTGAAGGACCTCTTGAAGGAGAACTACAAACCACTGCTTAGTGAAATAAAAGAGGACACAAACAAATGGAAGAACACACCATGCTCATGGATAGGAAGAATCAATATCGTGAAAATGGCCATACTGCCCAAGGTAATTTATAGATTCAATGCCATCCCCATCAAGCTACCAATGGGTTTCTTCACAGAATTGGAAAAAACTGCTTTAAAGTTCATATGGAACCAAAAAAGAGCCCACATTGCCAAGACAATCCTAAGTCAAAAGAACAAAGCTGGAGGCATCATGCTACCTGACTTCAAACTACACTACAAGGCTACAGTAACCAAAACAGCATGGTACTGGTACCAAAACAGAGATATAGACCAATGGAACAGAACAGAGTCCTCAGAAATAATACCACACATCTACAGCCATCTGATCTTTGACAAACCTGAGAGAAACAAGAAATGGGGAAAGGATCCCCTATTTAATAAATGGTGCTGGGAAAACTGGCTAGCCATAAGTAGAAAGCTGAAACTGGATCTTTTCCTTACTCCTTATACAAAAATTAATTCAAGATGGATTAGAGACTTAAATGTTAGACCTAATACCATAAAAACCCTAGAAGAAAATCTAGGTAGTACCATTCAGGACATAGGCATGGGCAAGGACTTCATGTCTAAAACACCAAAAGCAACGGCAGCAAAAGCCAAAATTGACAAATGGGATCTAACTAAACTAAAGAGCTTCTGCACAGCAAAAGAAACTACCATCAGAGTGAACAGGCAACCTACAGAATGGGAGAAAATTTTTGCAATCTACTCATCTGACAAAGGGCTAATATCCAGAACCTACAAAGAACTCAATCAAATTTACAAGAAAAAATCAAACAAACCCCTCAAAAAGTGGGCAAAGTATATGAAGAGACATTTCTCAAAAGAAGACATTCATTCAGCCAAGAGACACATGAAAAAATGCTCATCATCACTGGCCATCAGAGAAATGCAAATCAAAACCACAATGAGATACCATCTCACACCAGTTAGAATGGCAATCATTAAAAAGTCAGGAAACAACAGGTGCTGGAGAGGATGTGGAGAAATAGGAACACTTTTACACTGTTGATGGGATTGTATACTAGTTCAACCATTATGGAAAACAGTATGGCAATTCCTCAAGGATCTAGAACTAGATGTACCATATGACCCAGCCATCCCACTACTGGGTATATACCCAAAGGATTATAAATCATGCTGCTATAAAGGCACATGCACACGTATGTTTATTGCGGCACTATTCACAATAGCAAAGACTTGGAATCAACCCAAATGTCCATCTGTGACAGACTGGATTAAGAAAATGTGGCACATATACACCATGGAACACTATGCAGCCATCAAAAAGGATGAGTTTGTGTCCTTTTTAGGGACGTGGATGCAGCTGGAAACCATCTTTCTTAGCAAACTATCACAAGAACAGAAAACCAAACACCACATGTTCTCACTCATAGGTGGGAACTGAACAATGAAATCACTTGGACTCGGGAAGGGGAACATCACACACAGGGGCCTATCATGGGGAGGTGGGAGGGGGGAGGGGGGAGGGATTGCATTGGGAGTTATACCTGATATAAATGACAGATTGATGGGTGCTGATGAGTTGATGGGTGCAGCACACCAATATGACACAAGTATACATATGTAACAAACCTGCACGTTATGCACATGTACCCTAGAACTTAAAGTATAATAATAAAAAATAAAAATAAAAATAGCTGAATAGAAATTATCATTTTCTTATTCTTACTTTTTTCTTGTTTGACCATATAGTATTTAAGTGAGAGGAGAGTATTTCTCATTGAATTTCCAAATCTGATATTTGCAATTATCATTTTTTAATGATGCACAAAAAAGTTAGTTGTCTTACTCTGGTAAGTTTGGCATAGGACCTATCACATTTTTGATGCATTCGGTCATAATTCTCTCACTAGAATTCTATCAGATATATGCAAAGAGTACCTAACTACTTTAATGTGGTTTGAAGTTCGGCAGATAGTATTTCCCAAACACCAAATCATAGTGTTTTAATTTGTAACATGTTAGAGAAAATGATAAGATTTTCTGTAGTATAAGTACCCTATTAACTAAGGCTTGTGCTGTTGAGTTACAGGGCTTTGACTTTTGGGTCTAAAGAAAGCACCAACCCCTGCTACATTTTGAGCATTGACACCAGTTGAAGCGTTATCACTACACTTGGGAGAAGGTGACAATCAAAATGAATTGCTTTTGTGAGACATGGGGCCAGGAATTAAAACTATATAACCCTCTAAGACCAGAGACTATTGTGGAAGAGATGGGTGCCTGCAAAAATTATAAGGGCTGATCTTGCGGGATAAGATTCATTCAGAGTTTTTCTATAAATTAAACATTAATATCAACGGCATTCTGATACAAGGCCAGGATCTGAGCCCATGTGTTGGAATAACAGGGTTTTCTTGGAGTATTGATCTGCTATTTAATAGAAAATTGGAAAACATTATAAAAAGTTTATGGAAATCTTATGGTCAAAGTGATTAAAAGTAGGTAGATTTGTTTATGAGGTTATATTAAAATTAACTTTCACATTTATAATACACCATGTAAAGGCAAGCTTTTTCTCTTTTGAACAAAATGTTTGTGTCATATTGAGAGAAAATATTTTGTTTACCTTCTGAGCAAACTGCAGGGAGAAAATGGAGGAAGGAGAGACAGATATAGCTGACCTCATGCTGTCTGTATTAGGTCTTATTGTTTGGGAAACTGAGTCTCCTCTTTATCAAAAGGTAAAGGTTTTTGTTTTATCGTTATGGATAAATGAATGACTAGTGAATCACTAGGTGACCAGTGATCCTACCTTATTGTATGAAGTTTCTTAAAACCTTGATATTTGACAGACTTTCAATAAAATTCTAAGTTCTAAATTTAGTCTCTTTGATCTTAAACTAGCTTTTTTGATATTAGGTTCCCTGAAGTCCAAGAGAGACATATTATGCTTATTAGGTTTATTTGTTATGTTAGTGGGAATACTGTCAAATCTGAGGTGGTGTTTAGCTTCCTTTGGGTTATATTTATACTATGTGGTCCAGGATAGTATGACATTCCTAAAATTCTTAATATATGTTGTAATCATTATGTTAAATTGGTGTATGTCACATACATAACCAAATTTCCTTGTCAACTGTGTCTTTATGGCTGTGTTAAGACTTTTGTCATCCACAATTGATGTTTTGCCTTGATCCTTCTCAGAAAAAGTGACTTATAATTAGCTACAGTCCAGAGTTTGTTTCTTTGGAGGAGTTCATGAAAAGGACTATTGAATGCAGGTTTCTGATAACTTTGGAGATTGTGCCCTTGGTTGGAGAGAAAATTTGCAGGGCTCTAATTGAAAGACTGCTTGTTCATAAAGATTACTAACCCAATATGAAGCAGAGAAGGTGTTGACATGCATGGACTGAGCTAATGGAGAACAGAAATAATTTTTTATGGTGTTTTGGTTTGAAATATTGTGGATTGTTTTTGTTTTGCTTTTCAGAGTCTGGAGAGTTTTTGCCTTCTGAGCTACTAATATTCGTGAAATATACTTTGCGTATATTGAGTGGAATATACTTTTGCAAACAGTATTTGAGTCATTTCTTGGTCTGCCTAATTTCTCCAGAATTTGTAAGCTGTTTTTGAATATTCATAATTAATGGCAATGTGTTTGTTTGCATACATTTAATAACCACAAGTTTTCTTTTGTAATGGGACGCAATTGAAGGAACTGGTTATTTTCTCAGGGCTCTGACTGAAATGGCCATATGAGAAGTTCCAGCAAAGTCAGTTTAGGAGAGCCTATGTGGACAATAATTCTTGCTGCACTTCGTGTGGGAAATCAGGCCAGGTATATGGGACTGAAGCATATTTTGCAGGGAGATTGGTCCTACTCTGATTTGTCTTTGGAAGTAGGGGACTGGAGGGAGAAATATTGTATGTCGGAAGAAAACCCTCTATAAGAGTAACCTTTGATTCCTAGGTGGCTACATGGTCACCCATAGTATGGAGCTGACTATAACATCCCTCTTCATCATGAAGCAGCAAGAAAGACTGACAACCTTTCATGATTGAGGAATTTATAAACAGAAAGGGGGAACTGAAACCAACCAAGTAATCCCATAGATCATTCTTTTGGATGAACATAGAAACTGACCTTTATGGTTTTAAGGCATGAAACTTGCATCTGTTTTATCTGCGTTCCTTCCTCAGAAAAGGACTTTCAGGCTCTCAAAAAATATATCAAAAAACTGAAACTCACTAGATTACCACATCCTGACAATGAGGCTCCGAATTTCTCATTCATCATGATTGCTTCCCTCCTTAGTTCCTGTTTTTTTTTTTTTTTTTTTTTTTTTACACATTGTTACATTTTGTCCCTGCTATATAAGCCTCTAATTAGAAGTCAAAGAGATTAACTTGAGACTGAGTTTCCATCTCCTTGGCTGAAGCACTCAATGAAAGCCTTCTTCTTTGGCAGTACTGATTGTCTCAGTGATTGGCTTTCTGTGCAACAAGCAGCAGGACCTAGACCAAATCCCTGGTGTTTCAGTAACAAGATTAGCATCAGTGTCCTACTACCTAGATTAAGAAAGATTGCAGTATCAGTATCTTGGATTCTCTGTTGTACCCCACAGTCATAGCTTCTTCTGCTCCCTCAGGGTTAATCAACTTTCTAAATTTTGTGTAATGACAATCTCTTTATAAAAATAGTTCTATTTCCAATATATGTACATCCATATAATATATCATTTAGTTTTTATTATTTTTAACAATTTTTGTATTCTAAATATCTTCTTTCAGTTGCTACTTTCTCTTATTGTAAAGTTTTTGAAATGTGTCGATGTTGTTGCATGTAGTTGCAACAACTACATGTAGTTCATTAATTTGTGAGAATATGTAGTACTCCCTAATATGAAAGCACCAAATATATGTGTACATTTTACTCCTATTACATGTTCAGCTAATTTCCTCTCTTTTAAATGGTTCTATGAGCGAAACAGAGGAGGGACCCCCTTTTAGAGGTTTCTTGGACCCCCTAAACATGGAAATAAATGAAAATTTAAATTTCTTCAAGGAAAATTCCAGGCACCTAGCTAGCCCTGAAATGTAAATAAGCAACTTAATAAGCAAGAAGGTAATAGTAGTTTAAAACAATAGCCAAGGACGTTACAGTCAGGAGGTGTTTGGGTCTCCATAGAAAATAAATGTAACATCTTAAAAAATGTTCCTAACTTGTTTATCTGAAACCCCAAGCCCCACTGAACAGATTCCATGGCAGTACAATTCTGATAATGGCAACTGAAGACTGAGCTCTGACCACCATTCCTTGTTCTAAATTTCCTCCTGAGGTGCCTGGATGGAGTCACATGCAGAAACCAGAGCTAACAGTCTTTTCTCCTGGCCCAAAATTTTTAAATAAAGCTTCTCTTCCTTAGCCAATTGCAAATAAAAAATCTTTGAACCTCCCTATGAATCCTGGTTCAAGATATCCTGCCCTTTTGGGCCAAAACAAATGTGTAAACTTCATGTATTGATTTATGATTTTGCCTACAGGCAAAATCTTCTGCTTTCCTGAAATTTACTCCTGCCTTTAAAAAGTCTTACTGGAAAGCCATTGAGGAGGTCAGAGTTTAACCATAGTTGCCTGGGTCCCTTTGTTTGGTGCCTTGCAAATAAGTGCTTTCCTTTCTCTTGCTATAAAACCTTGGTGTGGATATCTGGTTTTACTGTGCTGGGCAAGTAGATCATAGTTTGGTTCTATAACATGAACAGTCCTATATTTTGCCACTTCATGCTACATATGCAAAAGTTTCTTTAAGCTAATACCAAAGAGCAAAATGTCTAGGCCAAAAAAAATTTGCACATTTTAATTTTAGTAGGTAATGCCAATTTTTTTTTTTTTTTTAAAGCTGTTTTGATTTATACTTCTTTTTTTTTTGACAGAGTCTCACCCTGTTTCCCAGGCTGGAGTTCAGTGGCCCGATCTCGGCTCACAGGAAGTTCCGCCTCCCAGCTTCACGCCATTCTCCTGCCTCAGCCTCCAAGGTAGCTGGAACGACAGGCACCCACCACCATGCCCAGCGAATTTTTTTTATTTTTATTTTTTTATAAAGACGAGGTTTCACCATGTTAGCCAGGATGGTCTCAATCTCCTGACCTCGTGATCCACCCGCCTCAGCCTCCCAAACTGCTGGGATTACAGGCGTGAGCCACGGTGCCTGGCCATGATTTATACTTTTATCAGCCATGGCTGAGTTGCTGTTGCCTCACATTTTAATGTACATTTGGCTTAATCTGATTTATCTTTTCACAAATTAGGTGGATATGCAATGGCATCTCATTTTGATGCTAATTTACATTTTTGTGATTATGAAGCAGGAGAATAGGGTCAGGAGGCAGGAAACTTAAGGCCAATTCATGCTGAGTCAAGGAAAAACACCATCTAGGGGAAGCAGGAAGTCTAAGGTCAATTGTTGCTGACTTCTCAAAGGTGACTCAAAAGAAAAACACTTGTGTATGGGGGCAGAGACCCCAAGGCCAATTAACACAAACTTCCTAAAGCTACTCCAAAGTAGAAACCCCATTTCTCCATGCTGAGTAATAAAGGATCAGAGGCTACTCTCCCTAAACCCTCTCCCTTCCACCAGGTCTCAGATGGAAAGGGAGAGTGCCCTGGATTGGGCGTGGGCCAAGCAGGGACCATCCCTTCATCTGCATAGGCCGCCAATTCACCTCAGCCCTTAATTAGCCATGAACCAAATCCTTCGTCCAGATAAGGGGTAACCGATAGAAATCTCAAATGGAGTACTTAAAGTCCAGAAAACCTTGTAACCAGGCCATTGAGCTGCTTGCCCTGGGCCCACTCACACCCTATGGAGTGCTTTCTTGCTTTTATAAATCCTTGCTTTCACTGCTTCATTCCTGTATTTTGTTCCTTTGTTACTCTGTGTATTTTATCCAATTTGTTCAACATTCCAGGGACCGGGACAGTTCACACTCAAGGCCTGCCTTCCAGTAACAATTATTAATGATATATGTATCTTTATATAATTTTGAGCCACTTATGTTTGCTCTTCTGTGAAATGTCTGCTTGTGTCTTTGCTCATTGTTTGCTTTTAGGCAGATGGGGGAGGACCGAGAGTTTGTCTTTTATCTGCTTCTCAGTTGCCTTCAGCTCAAAATAATTCTCATGCCAAATTTGCATATTTTGAGTGGCATATTCTGGTACCCTTCAAAAGTTTGTCAAGCTGAGTGGATAGACATTGTTCTGAGATAATCCAAGAAGATAGTCACAGAACTCTCACCTGTACATGAAATGGACAAAGATGTATTCTTAAAGAGTCGGCTGGGTGCAGTGGCTCATGCCTGTAATCCTAGCACCTTAATGCTGAGTGTGATCTGTGGCAGTATGGAGGTGAAAGAGTGATGGGTGACCCCTGTTTTCTGAGTGCATCAGTGACAGGCTCACCTGCCTTCCTCACCTTCCCTCTGTCAAACTCCTGCCTCACTACCGATGGGCTTCTCTTCTCCTTCTCCTCACACAATTCTTCTCTGTTCCCCTTACTTCCTTTGTGTTGTTGTTTGTAATATCACACCCCCCCCCGCCCCCAGCTCATATTTGGGCCTTATCTGAAAATGGCTGTGAAGATTGCCATGGTGTGTCTACTACTGTAATTGGATGCACTGCATGAGTTCTGTTTTTGCTGTTGTTTTCACAAAGCGGGGTACAAATGATTGGTTTCTAACCTGCTATTTTGAAAGTGGTTGATTTTCATCTGAATTAAACAGTGTTTATTTCCAGCTCCATGCTTGTGTGTTGCGGGAAGGGCGTGTGGGTGTGGGCATATGTGTGTGTGAGATTCAGAATTAATTCCTACTGTCTCCACAGCATGATACCCATAGCGATTCATTCTTAACAGGGAAGATTACAATTGAGGTCAATCATCCCTTCACATTTGTTCATAAATACATTTATAGAATGACAATTTTGGATGAAAGGAAATATATAATAAATGAGAGTAAAAAAAGTATATTGACAATGTGCTTGAAACATTGAAAACAGAAAGGTCAGTCATTGAAGACTTTTAAAAAGCTGCTTGATTAAAAATGATTGAGCTTTTATATTTTATCCAGATTTATTAACTTTCATGATATAAAATACTCCTAAGTGATTTCAGAAACTACCAAATATATTTATCTCAAGTCACTCTAGTTTTAAAAATTAATAGCCTTTGCATAAATGCTGGATTACAGAGTCCCTATGAACATTGCTCAATGGCTTTTACTATAATTGAAACATGGAAAGTTCCAATCAGTACATTTAATGGTGTTGAACTCTAAAGATTTATATTTGCAAAGAAGTGTGAATTAAAAACAACTGTTAAAGTAATTACAATCTCCTTCAGTGAAACCTCATGGAGCCTCTTACTGCCACTTCTAGTGAGGCTCCTTGTTGGCATACTCGTACTATACAGGCTTTTAATTAAATTATTGCTTGATTATGTCACCCCAATTCCATGTTCTTTGTAAACTCAAATTCTTACCCAAAATCCTAGTTGTCATCTCACTAACACAATATGTTTCCTTTTTTCATGGTCGTCTCTTCCTAGCCATACTGAACCTGAGCAGCCCTCAGGTCCTGTGTTATCTTGGGAACTGCATTGCTTCTTGAGCTCTCTTTTCTGAGATCACAAATGTCGATTTTCGAAGCAAGTTTATTAGTGCTTCAGAAATTTACATTCTTATACAAAAACATCTGTGTACAGTAGTGTTGTGGTCAGGAAGACATGAATTATGTGGAAACATCTCTCTCCAGACTAATAAAACAACAGTGTCACTAGCTCACGCTTCTAAATGTCTTCAATTTTTTTCTTAAGCAAATGATGAAATCAGTATTTTTAAATATTTGCATTGAATATTGACATGGTTTCTTTAGTCTTATCTGTTCTTGAGGCTCAGGATCATGTGCTCTGCTTTTTGCTGAGCTGGCTCTAGGTTTGTATTGATTTATTAATTCCCTTCAGAGTTTCCTTGGAATTTTGTCTTTCACTCTCGGACTCCTATTACCTCTCTTTTCCCAATTATCATGAATAATGTTCCTGTCTACCTATGATCCTCCTTCAGGGACTTGAATTCAGAGGAAAGTGCTATAACTTAATGTGGTCCATTAGTTTCGTTGAATTTCTTCATCTCCTCTCATCTTTCTTCTGGAGAATTCAGACTAATATGCATTTTTAATTTATTCTAGTGAAATATCTCCTATAGAATTTACTTAGCATTAGCCGTGATTCAAGCACTGCAATAAATTATTTGGTAGATATAATTATTCTCCCTTTCTTGTGAAGAAATCAAGACTTAGAAATTGAATAATATTTCAAAGTTCATGTTGGTATTAAGGGTTGGAAATAATATGTAAACCTAGGAGCATGTAATTTTACAACTCAGCTCAAACCACTTATTATATGGCTTCTCTTTTTTAGAGATTCTTAATGCCAGAATCAAGAATACTCTAAAAGTATGATATGCACCTCCTCCCTACGAAAATATATTATTTTTTAGCTTATAAACCATAGTATTTTAATAAGACAAACTGTAGTAATTTTTATGAAACATGAGTAAAAAAAGATTAAAATATACACTCACAGCACTTTTTTACTTTTCTATAATTAAATATTTCATTAAATGTGTATATACTAGTAGGGATGTAGCTTCTACATACTGCTTGTCTCATTTTCTCTGGTTTTTGTTTTTCTTTTTAACTTAGGGAGGAGTTAGGCTTACGGTAGATATTGGATATTTGATACAGATACGATCATACTTTGTAAAAAGTTTCTTGTTGCTTCGTTTGATATTTGAATATAACTATTTTCTATTTTTAACATAAGCATTTTAAGGTTGTTCATAATAGCTGCGTAACATTCAACCATGTGGATAAACCAAATTCAATTAAAAATTGTTCATATCCTATGTTTAATATAATTCTAATTTTTATATGTTAAAAGATTCCTGTGTTTTTCCTTATAAGAAATGAATTTGTAAGTATCCTTTTTAGAAATTTAATTTTATAAGGTTTTTGTTTTATAGAAAAGTTGAGACGTTTCAATATATATCTAGTATATCTAGTATCTCTACCTAGTATATAGAGGTATACCTAGTATATTTATACTAAATATATAGAAAGTTTCTGTATGTCTAAGATTCAGGTCAATTTTGATACACTGTTATTAAGTAAAGTCCATAATTTATTCAGATTTCCTTTGTTTGTACTCAATGTCTTTTCTTGTTCTAGGGCCCCATCCAGGATTCTGCATTTGAGTTAGTCACCATGACTTCCAGGCTCCTCTTGGTGGCACCAGTTTCTCACATATCCCTTATTTTTAATGACATTGACAATTTTGAGGAATACTGATCAAGAAATTCATAAAGTGTTCCTCTGTTCGAATTCATCTGTTTTTCCATTTCAGACTGGGGTTATGGGCTATGTGTTTTTCAATAGGTGAATCTTGATTTTTATCACATCCTACCAAGAGTATACACAGTCAAAATGACTGATCTCTGTTGATACTGACCTTGACCACCTAGCTGAGGTAATGTTTGCTAAGATTTCGCACTGCAAAGTTACTCTTTCCTCTCCTTTTCTGTACTGTATTCTTTGATGGAGGTCACAATGTGCAGCTTACACTTCAGGAGTGGGAAGTCATGCTATACCTATGATAGCAACAGGAGACAGAGAAATTCTAGACAGACAGTGGCAGGTCCCTGGTAAAGCCCCACCTTCAAGCTGAAAAACCTGAGGCCATGGCCCAAAGTGAGACCTGACATCCCTGTTTTTCTGCTTGAATGTTGCTTTTTCCAAAACACTCATGGCCCTGTCCCACACCCCTATCCTGTGCCTATAAAAACCCCATATTCAACTGGCAGAGAGGAGGAGCAGTTGGAAGTCAGAGAGAAGCAGCTTGACTTCAAAGGGACAGCTTAATGGTGTAACTTCAGAGAAGAATTTGGCTGGAGATGACTAGATTTCAGGGGAAGATTACCTTCCCATCCCATATCCTTTTTAGCTCCCCTTCCTGCTGAGAGCCATTTTTATTGGCAATAAAATCAGTACATTTACCATTCTTCAATTCATTCATGTCACCTCATTTCTCCTGGATGCCAGACAAGAGCTTGGGAGCCACGAGTACAGATGTGAAAGGCTGTCACACTTGCCATTTGCCCTTGCTGGCAGAAGGCTACCTCACATGAAAAGGTAGAGGGCCCACTGACCTGTTAACATTTAAGCCATCTGCAGATGGCCGAGCTAAAAGAGTACCTTAACACACCCTATGGCACTTCAGGGATCATGGGCACCCCACAAGATGCTGCTGCAAGGCTCACATGAAGTTCACTCCTGCCAGCACCCAGAAGTTCTTGCCCTGGCTCCTGCACCTGCTCGTATGTGTGCTCCCTCCCACAAGGGGTGGAATGCAGCAGGTCTGAGTGAGTGGAGTTTGCCCCTGCCACACCAAAGCAACCAGCTGGTTCCAGCATGCATGCACTCTAGTTCCCACCTCATTTGCTCCCATGCTCCCTCCCACTAGGAGTTAAAAGCTGTGGGCTGAGTAAACGAGGCACCCCTGTTGTGAGTCCTGCGAAGATGTCAGGGAAATATCCTGCTTCACCTATTTGAGGGCAGAATATGTACATAAATTATTTTGAATCATCTGCACTGGAGATGTGCCTCTTCTCCCCCATTTATGTATTTATTCAATCATTATTTATATCACTGTGTACTCACAGCCTTTTATGTTATAGTTTTGGTTATAATCTAAGCATTTTATTTACGTTGTTTGATCAAATTGTCCCAGGTTTGTCCATTGGGAGCTCTTCCAGTGGATTCCTGTGTCTCTGTGGCATAGTTCCATCTTGTGTGTGTGTGTGTGTGTGTGTGTATGTGTGTGTTTTGTGTGTGCACATGCAGGCATGTGTTTGAGCATTTTTTTTTCTTTCTGTCACTATGGGATCCTCAAGCTTATCTTGTAGATTCCCTGAAACAGGAAGTAATGTCATAAAGAAAAGATAGTAAAGAGCCCCTTCAGCTCAGGGCAGACTTTTCTGAAAACTGAAATTATCCCAGATGTCCACAGCTTTGGAAACTTCTAAAATGTTGCCTCTACTCTGTCTTCTGATAGGTCTGATGAACATAGGAGATTTTTACTTCCACTCTTACATTCTCACATTTTACAGATTCTGGACTCTGCTGACAAAGCCTTGAAAGTCAAAGTCTTGTGGCAATAAAAGTATATTGAGGTGTGTTCTAATTTTAGGTGAATCAATACCCATCCTCTATTAATATGCTGCAGCAGCCATTTGCTGAGTGATTCTCACATAATTCAGAGACTGCTGGGCTTCTAAGCTCCTTCTAGAAACAGGGTTTACGGCATCCCTGTAGGCTGAGCAAGCACTTTGCTTCCTGTGTCTTTTACAGACCAAACCACTGGATGTTGGGCATTTAAGTGCAGGAAATTTACACCAAGTACCGAGCAAAGTGGGCAATGAATGCTGTCTTTTAGCTTCCTTTGCCCACACCTTAGCAGAAAAGGACAGTGAGAATTTTGCAAAATAAGAAGGTAGGCATGTCTCCAAGCAGGGGGCTGATGACCTGTGTTGTGTCGTCAGGCAAAATGGCTATGGACAGTCCCTCTTTGGGTTTCTCCTAACCATGAAAGGTTTGAAAAATGAACTGATGGATGTTAATTAATGATTACTCAAAAGAAAGTAACATAATTCTTGAAGATAAAAGAACCATAATTTTACTATTTCTTATATTGAAGGCATAAGGCAGGAAATTTATTTTTTTTATTTTCTCCTCTCTACATTTCTTCTGATATCCTGGGAAATAATAGATTTTGGAAAATAACTCTTCAATCAATCATGGCTTACTGAGAAATTATACATAAAAGAAGCTGTTTCACAAATGCTTTGGCTTCTTTGCAATTCACATGTTTTGTCTTTGGGAAAAAGTTTTGAACCGAATGACTATTAATATCACTTCAAATTCTAAAATTGGCAGCAGTGCCCTCAAACACTTTAAAAAACGTAAGATACATACAGTAAAGTATATTAATAACTTAAACTTCAAATAGGAAATATGTAAAATAATCAATCAGTTGAAGTGTTAAAACTGCATTGCCTCTCCAACTTTAATAATTCTTATCTCTCCTCCCCATTCTGGTTCTCTCCAGAGAGAGAGGACTGTCATGCAGAGAATGAGAGAGCTCACCATGGGGTACAGCCAGGCCTGTTGCATGTAGAACTAAGCCCGCTAAGGACAAGGAGAAAGGGGCACAGAGGCACATCTTCCTGAAACAATCAGTGTCCTCTTCTCTGCTATTGTGGATCTCTAACTGGAGAGGAGAAAGGCAGAAAAGCTCTGTTTCTGGATCCTGCTGAGACACTGACTGTCAGAGTAAGGTCTGCTATCTTCGGGAGCAACGTAGCACCATGTACTGAGTCTACTTATTTGCTCATTTGTGAGTATTGTCACTATTCCCAAGGGATCCAGAAACTCAATTCTTAAGTTATTTACCATGAAAGTGAAAGTGAAAACTACTTGTTACATAAAATAATGAATCATAAATAAATTTTATTTATTATAAAGTATCTAACTTAAAGACTACCTATAACATTTTCGTTTGAAGCCTGTCCATGAAAAATGCATGCCTCATAAACCATTTATGGGGGAATATTAATGGTTAAATCAAATTATCGGATGTTTGAAGATTGCATTTTTCTTACTGAATATACAAATGTTTCATTTTTTATTTTATGTTAATCATTGAAACATGATGACCTACTTTTATGGCAGTGTCTTGGCAATCACTAAAGCCACTTAGAACAAGCCATCACCCCAATGCTGAGACTTGTAATTCTCTGGTGTGTTTTATTGACAGTATAAGTATTCTGTATAAATCAGGACAACTGAACCATGATCAATACCTGGGAAAGTTTTTCATGCCTTTGCTGACAAGTTAGATTACCCATGCAAAGCTTGAAATATTTAATTATCCCTGATTAAATATAGCTCCCTTCTTTGGAATTTGCATGTTTATACTTTTTCAGAATTAAAAGAATGTGTACGTGTTTATAAAGCAACATCACAGAGTAGAATACTAACACAAGGAGGAAACCTATGGAATCCATATGAGTTATACATTTGACAGCAAACATTGAGTCCTCTGTTTAGAAAAATTAATATGCAAATTATTCTATATAAAAAATGAAACCTCTGGTTCAAAATGTGGCTACTCCAATGACTGTATTTTTTAGATGTTAATGTGGAAATACCAAATTAAATCTATTATCTATTGTTATCTATCTATTCTACTAAAGTGGAAATCCCAACTTCAATTTACTTCTACTATCATACTAACCACAACTTAGAATGTGGTTAGATACCTATCATTTCATCATAGTTCAGTCAGTTTAATCAATAACAGAATGTTTTCTGCAAAAATTCAGCCACTTAAGTAATTCTAAAATTCTGAAATGATGCTAGAATCAAAATGTAAAATTATGTATCAACTGGTAATATCATATGCTAATAATGGCATGAAAGACAAAAAAGTGTTCAGAGAAATGAAGGATAAAATGTCCACTCTTCCTTAAACTAAAACTTTAAATCAAACAAATTCACTTGTGTCTAACGTAATTCAGGGAACATCTCTGTTTAGAAATGTTATGTATAGTATGTAGACAGAAGGCAGACTACCAAAGAGAAACAAATACTTGCTGTGTCTAGTGTGTGTGTGTGAGTGCGTGTGTGTATGTGTATACACGCATTGCCTAACTTTGGCTTCTGCTTTCAAAATGTGTGCTTTGTAGCACTTCTAATAACATAGCAGGAAGGCTCCATGAGGCAAAGGACAGAGCTGACCAACAGAGATTATTGCTCCAGTTCTGACTTTCCCTAGGTCTCAGACTTTCTGTCACTCAGATAATATCATTGCACCTCATCTTACTCACATATCTAAGGGGAGTGTGTCATGCCGACTTATACTCAGCTCACAGGATGTGGTTAAGATCAAAGTGCATTTAACGCTTAATTTCTTTTAAAACCCAAAAAATTGGGTTGAAGGAGAGGGCTCACATTCCTACGTATAATCTGAACCTGTACTTAGGAGTGTAATCATCAAATTAGAAGAAATTCTGTGTTTGCCAGGACCAGTAGAGGGGATCATTATTACTAGTTACGTAAAAAGGGAAGGTGAGTTTTCTCAGTAATGTGCGTAGGATGAGAATACACATCTGGAGATAAAGCTCTGCTGTATTATACCCAAATCTGGGTCTTCAAGCATCAGTCAGGTTTGTTTTTAGTGGGATAAACTATTTATCACACTACAGATGTTATAATGATCATTAAGTTAGGTTCTTAATGAAGGATCATCTGTGAACTTGGATAAGAAAAAAAATATATATGCCTTCAACTTTAGTAACTTCTAATTGAAATTTGACACGTTTTTCAAATATGAATGTAAATTTTAAAACACAGTAGATTCGGACATACCAAGAACGCTCATAAAATTCTAAATACTTTAACATTTGTATGCAGTTATTATGGATACATCAAATTTTTGTTTTGCTTATCACTATAATTACGGTGTTTTAAAAAGTAAGTAGTCCTTATTAAATCATGGTTAAATGTGGTTAATAAAAGAAGCACATTTTAAATTGAATTTCAATATAATTTGTTTCCTTTGTGATTATATATATTTTAATCATTCTTCTGAGATAGGGATCATAGGTACACACTGCCAAAGGAACACTGGCAAAGTTTAAGAGCCTTTGTCAGTGCAGCATTTTCAGTGGCAGAGCAGAAAGTAGAGGCTGCCTTCCTATTTCAGCTTCTTGAAACTCTGAGACTCCTGAGGAGATTATCCTAAAGTAGAGATGGTAACAGGATGGGAAAAGAAATGGCTGTACATAGCAGGGAGAAGACCTTGCTAACCGACTCTCTAGGTGGTGGGAAGGCCCTCTGGGGGCTCTGGCTCACTAGGTGCGTGGAGAAGGGAGTTGCCCGGGCAGTGGGGCTCTCAGGATCAGTAAGGGTGATGAATCCAGCTTGACATGCCTCAGAGTAGCCTGCAACTTCAAAGGACTGTGTGGACTTGGCCATAAACAATGCCAGCGGTGACCACAATGGATTAGAACCCATACCCTCTGAGCTCCTGCATAACCCCTAACTCCCCACTCAGATAACCTGTGCAACATTTATGAGGGATAAGTTATTTAAAAATGATTGCATCTGAAATTACAGAAATATGTTGGCATGAAATCTGATTTATTTTGATGTAGAGAAAATGTAGGCATTTCTCCTACATTCAAGTTTCTGAAGAATACACCATGTCGATTACATTATTATTTTATTAGAACATTAGCATTTTTGTTATAATAACTTTGTGAAATGTAGTGAATATTGTTTCAAATTCTGAATGTTGGGAGGAATGATGAAGCTTAATATTTAATAGCTTTTGTAAACTGTATTCTGATTTGGAAGCTATCTTTTGGACTATTTCATATCAGATGGAGACATTTTTCAATGAATAATAATAATGACCTTTAAATATGATTATATGAAAATCAACTTTAATCTTTTATTAATGAATATTTCTAATGTGTGTACTCTGAAATGTACGGTACATTGTTGGAAGCATCAAAATTACAGTCATGGACAAGAGGCTCAAGTACTAATTATCATTTGAGGAAGACAGGCAGATGAATGATCACAACAACTTTAGTTGAAGATGATGAACATTATGAAGGGAGATGATGAGTACCATGTAATAGAGACTCATGAGTGGCTGGTGGGCTATTTTTGCTGAGTAGCGAGGAAAGTCTATCTGAAGAATTGGCGTTTGTTCTAAGACATGAATGTTGAGAAGAGGCTAGTCACACAGAAGCCAGAGACTCCAGGATGCAGAGGCTCCTGGGAATTAGTGAGAATTAGCTGGGACAGAAAGAACGCATGGGTTTCTGAACTCATGGCTAAGAACAAAGTGAGAGGAGATGCAGACATAGCCAAAAGCTTAGCCTTCCCATGTGGAATAGAAAGCTTTAAGGAAAGTGGTTCCATTTGATAAAGATCACTTTAGATGCTACTTTCCAGAATGGGTGATGGGAACAAGATTCGATGCAGAGAGAATGGTAGGTGGAAGTGGTTCAAGTTCAAGACAACAAAGGCTTGAGCCATGGTAGTGACAAATGGATAGGGAAGACTGGGTTATTAAGATCTATATATTTTCAGTTGCTCTTACAGGGTTTGATGAAAAAAATGATTTAGGAGACAGCAAGAGTCATCATATAATTTAGTCTCTAAACCACAATCCTTTTAATGTAAAATGAGGTAATTATTACTGACCCAGGACTAGGAGTATAAATCAGGGGATGTATTTAGCCTAGATTTAAGGAAAGAGAAGAACTAAGACTTAGGTAAAGGTTTTGGCTTCATTAATTATGCAGATATTGGTGTGTTCATGGAGAGGATGACAAAAGGCCACAGTAGAACAAGTTTGGGAGAAGAAATCAACTGCTCCCTAGTAGATGTTAGATCTGAGAAACTTATAGGTCTGTTGTTGCTGTTGTTTTTAAATCACTGGGACCTAAGTAAGGAGTTAGAGTTTAAATGTATTTAAGAGAAAAACATGTATTGTCAAATTTTGCAATAATTTTGCTGATTGATTTTCTAGAACAATTTGGTAATATTTTATAATTTTATATTCCAAATTTGCTGAAAAATCAGTGAACCAATTTATTTCATAAGAGGTTTTGTTAAGAAGCTGAAGTTCTCATTAAATATGCCAAAACATATTATCTTTATACTATTACAAATTATACAAAATTATTGTATAATTTTGCTTACATAGACTTGGCTCACCATTTGAAAATTACAATAATGGAAAGGTTTCAATTCAACAAGAAGACTTAACTATTCTAAGTACATATGTACCCAACATCAGAGCATGCACACTCATAAAACATGTACTTCTAGGCCTACAAAAAGACTTAAACAGTCATATAATAATAGTGGGGTACTTGAACACCCCTCTGACAGCATTAGACAGGGAAAAAAAAAAAAAAAACTAACAATGATACTCAGGACTTAAATTTGACACTTGACCAGTTAGATCCAATGTGTATCTATGGCATAGTCTACCCATCAAACACAGAATATATATTCTTCTCAGTCGCTAATTAGTTAACTAATTAATTTAAAAGTTAATTAAAAAGTTAATTCACTACAATAAAGTAGACTTTCTTTCTGGATGCAAGGTTAGTTCAATATATGTAAATCGATAAATGTGATTCACCACATAAACAGAATTAAAAAGAAAAACCATATGATCATCTCAATAAATGAAGGCAGTTAATAAAATACAGTATTTCTCTGTGATAAAAACTCTCAACAAACCAGACATCAAAGGCACGTACCTCAAAATAATAAGTCATCTATGGCAAACCCACAGCCAACATCATACTGAATAGGCAAAATTTGAAATGATGCTTCTTGAAAACTGGAACAAGACAAGGATTCCCACTTTCTCTGCTACTATTCAACGTAGTACTTGAAATTCTAGTTAGAGCATTTAGGCAAAAGAAAGAAATAAAAGGCATCCAAAAAGGAAAATAGGAAGTCAAAGTAACTCTCTTTGTAGACAATAAGATTCTATACCTAGAAAATCCTAAAAATTCCACCAAAACCTCCCAGAAATGATAAATTATTTCAGTCATGTTTCAGAATACAAAATCACTGTACAAAAATACCAGTATAGAAATGCACCAACAAATTCAACAAGAAGACTTAACTATCCTAAGTATATATGAACCCAACATCAGAGCATGCACACTCATATGCAATCTGAGAGTCAAATCAAGAATAAAATATCATTTACAATAGCCTCATACACACAAAAATAAAATACCTAGGAATACAGTTAATAAGGATGTGAAAATTCTCTACAAGTAGAACTAAAAAACACTGTGGAAAAAATCAGAGATAACACAAACAAATGGAAAAAACATTTCATGCTTTTAGATTGAAAGAATTAATATTATGAAAATGGCTGTACTATCAAAAGGTATCTATAGATTCAACATTATTCCCATCAAACTGCCAACTACACTTTTCATAGAATTAGAAAAAGTTACTTTAAAACTCATACAGAACCCAAAAAGAGCCCAAATAGCCAAAGAAATCCTAAGCAAAAAGAACATGGCTACAGATTCAGCAATTTTCCTATCAAACTATGAATATCATTTATCACAGAGTTAGCAAAAAGTATTCTGGCTGGGTGCGGTGGCTCATGCCTGTAATCCCAGCACTTCAGGAGGCTGAGGTGGGCAGATCATCTGAGGTCAGGAGTTTGAGACCAGCCTGGCCAACATGGTGAAACCCCATCTCTACTAAAAATACAAAAATTAACTGGGCGTAATGGCATGAGCCTGTAGTTCCTGCTACTCAGGAGAAGGAGGCGGGAGAGTCACTTGAACTTGGGGGTTGCAGTGCAGTGAGTCAAGACCATGCCATTGCACTATGGCCTGGGTGACAGAGCAAGACTCCATCTGAAGAAAATAAAACGTATTCTAAAATTAATATTAAAAAAAAAGAACCTGAATAGCCAAAGCAATCCTAACCAAAAAGAACAAAGCTGGGGGCATCACGTTACCTGACTTCAAACTATGCCCCAAGGCTATGGTAGACAAAACAGCATGGTATTTGTACAAAAACAGACACACAGATTAATGCAACAGAATAGAGAACCCAGAAATAAAGATAAACACCTGAAACCACCTGATCTTCAACAAAGTTCACTTAAAAAGCAATGGCGAAAGGACTCCTTATTCAATAAATGATGCCAGGATAACCAGCTAGCCATACATACAAGAATGAAAATAGGCCCCTACCTATCACCATATACAAAAATTAACTCGATATGGATTAGAGATTTAAATGTAAAACTTCAAACTATAAACATGCTAGAAGAAATCTAGCAAATATTCTCAGTATTGGCCTTGGCAAAGGATACATGGCTAATTACTGAAAAACAATTGCAATAAAAACAAAAATTAGCAATTAGAAACTAACTAAAGAGCTTCTGCACAGCAAAAGAAACCATAAAAAGAGTAAATAGACAAACTATAGAATGGAGAAAATGTTTGCAAACTATGCATCTGGCAAAGGTCTAATAGCTAGAATCTATAAGGAATGTAAACAATTCAATGGATAATAATAATAATAACCCTTATTAAAAATGGTCAAGGTACATGAACAGACACTTCTCAAAAGAAGATATACAAGTGGCTAACAAACATATGAAAAATGCTAACATCACTAATAATTAGAGAAATGCAAATCAAAGCCACAATGAGATACCATTTCATACCAGTCAGCAGTCAGAATGGCTGTTATTAAAAAGTCAAAAGACAACAAATGCTGGTAAAACTATGGAGAAAAGGGAATGTGTATACACTGTTGGTGGGAGTGTTTATTAGTGTAGCCACTGTGGAAAGCAGTTTGGAGAGTTCTCAAAAAACTTAGAACTATCATCAACCCAGTAATTCCATTACTGGATATATACACAAAGGAAAACAAATCACTCTCCCATAAAGACACGTAGACTTGTATGTTCATCATAACACTATGCACAACAGAAAAGACTTAGAGTCAACCTAGGTGCCCATCAAGGAAGCACTGGACAAAGACAATGTGGTACATATACACAAGGAATGAAGTCATGTCCTTTGTAGCAACATGAATGCAGCTATAGCCCATTATCCGAGAAAATTAACACAGGAACAGAAAACCAAATACTGTATGTTCTCACTTATAAGTGAGAGCTAAACATTGGATATGCATGGACATAAAGATGGGAAAAATAAACACTGAGGAGTACTAGAGAGGGAGGAGAGAGAGAGAGAGACAGAGAGAGAGAGAGAGAGGAGAGAGAGAGAGAGAGAATGAGAGAGAGAGAGAGAGAGAGAGGCAGGCAAGGGTTGAAAACCTGCCGACTGGGTCCTATACTAACCACCTGGGTGAAGGGAGCATTCAGACCCTACACTTCAGTATTAAGTAATATACTCATGCAGCAAACTTGGACATGTACCCATGAATCTAAAATAAAGGTTGAAATTATAAAAACAAAACAGCATTACAAGAATTAGAGCATAGTATGATGATTCTTATCATTGAATTTTCTTTTCTTCTGAGACTGTTGTGATCATTGTAAACCTTGTCAACATCAATGCTTTAATTATCTTTTGAAGATAATTAGGCACATTTACTCTTCAAGACATAGGCAGTGAATTGAAAAAAGTATGTGCTATCAAAATAACAAATTATTATTTGCTTAATACACTGCACTATATATTGAGTCCACAAATTCTATATAAATACTTCATCATGTCCTATGGTAATAGTTTCCACATTGGGGATGCACCCCTCAAATATACACAAAATGATTGTGTGTTAGAGTAAACATATTTGTATTCATTCTATATAATCCTCAAAATTGTATTTCTGTGGATATTTCAATATTAACATAATATACAGTTGTATTAATATTAACGTAACATACAGTTGGAGATATATATATATGTGTGTGTGTGTGTATATATATATATATATACACACACTCTTCTATAGTGCTAATGATGATACAGTGTATTTTCACCTTTTTAGATTTTTTACTTCATGGAATGAACTTTAAGCCTAGAAAGACAGTAACCTAATATTTGTCTAGCCCATGCTCATCCTGGAAAGCTCTAGGTTTCCTATTTATTTAAGGAAAAGTCACAAACCCTTGTCAGAAGACCCTCAGCAAATCACTTCAGCTTTTAAAATCTCATTCTCCTTATGTACGCAATCAGAAAATTTGAATAAATGGCTTGTTCAATAAAATTATAAATGAGTAAATAATGACTGGAGGAAAGCAAGGTCTTATTGGGATACTCTGGCATTTTTAGATACTCATTTCATTCTCAGATGTTCCTTTTTAGTTTCTAAATTAGAAGGAAGAAATATTAATTTCATGTTTAAGATATCACAATGTAAGGTTGAACCTTTCATGCCTTTTTTGAAACATGTATATACACATGTGTACACATTTTAACAGTAAATTGTGAACAACGCCACTAAACATAAAGTAATATGTAAACACAGGGAAAAAGTAAGTCATCATAGGTCACAATGTGGTAAAATTATTTTCTTTTTACAGTGTTTATGGAAGATGAGTGGCAAAGAAAAATTTAGATAATTTATTAGATGTTCAGTTTTACAGAGGATAATATTTTGTAAAACACTGGAAAATTTTACTCAATGGATTTACAGTTTAATGTTGGAGAAATGTCAGAACCTAGCTATCTGCATACCTGCTGGGATTCCCCCTAAATTAAAAGATTTTGGAAAATAATTAGAAATGTAATATATGCAACCTTATCTTGTCTTATAGCATCCAAACTAATATATCAAGTAGATGAGTAAAGCTCTGGAACCACATATTTTATTAGAGTAGAATAATTCTTCACAAAAACAATGTCTACTAAAAATGTATGTATTATATAAGGCATGGTTTCAACTATATTTCCCTAACATAATTATGAAATCATAATGAAGTACATACTTCATAACAAGGTTATAAAACTAACTTGGGAAACATTATTCTGTTTTATGGAAAATAAAGTCATTTAGGTGAACTTCAATTTTCATTTCAAATGTCACAACTCTTTATGTAATTTATTAAAAATGCCATGTTCTTGTCTCTATGAGTTATTGAAAACGCCATCTTCCTGTCTCTAGTAAATCTGCATACCTATAATTCACTGCCAAGTATCATCATTTGAAAAAAAATCTAAGAATCATTTTCTATTGAAAAATCTCTGCATATTTACTATATAGTATTTACAACATGTAACTACTACTTGATGACAATCATTGTGTTTCCACACGGCATCCATAGAACAACTAATCTTGTTAAAATGTGTACATTGCTTTCTATTGCTCAATGTCATCATCATCATCATCATCACCACCATCTCTTGGGCAAATGCTATGGATGTTTCTCTGTATATCTATGTACTTGAAATATTTATATGCTGGAAGACATATCCTCTTCACCTAGATCTTTGATTGACTTTGTTCTCTCAGGTCACTCAGAACCCTATCAGTAGACAAAAGTTTTCTCGAATACCAGAAGAGAGAACTCTGGACACTCTACAATAACGTTGCTAGAATGTGATAGGCTGGAAAAATTGGTTGCAGGGGATGACTGTTAAGCCATGGTTGGCTTGGGAGGAAATGTTGAGAAAACTTAAAACAAATTCTTCTTGATAGATAGTGTTTTTCATGTTTTAGTCAGGCAAGAAATCATTTCATGTGGAAAGCAAGTTAAGAAGTTCATTAGTAAGTACACTGTACAGAGAAGCAAGCAGATGCCACAAGTTCTGCTCAGACCTCATAAAACATGCACTACTGGTTAGTATTAGGGTGCATGAAGACCCTACAAATCCTTCCTCATTGCTGCAGTTACTACTGGTAGAAGAACAGAGACCTGAGGCTATGATGATGTATAAGAAATTGGCATCTCTTGGAAGCAAGCTCAGGTCTTTGCATTTCTAGAAAATGTTTCTTATTTTTGCCAAGTGCCTGCAGGCCAGTGGAACCAATTGGATGACTTCCACAGTGCGGTCCTAACAGAACAGCTCCTAGACTTGATTTTCAGGCCCTTTTGAAAATTGTATAAGCTATCTAATATCCTTTAATAAGTCCCCTTTTCTGTTTAGATCAGTTAGTTTTATTGATTCGTAGGATAACTGTGACTGACAAGAGGCCTGTGCCAACAGAGATGTGGAGAAGCTGAAAGCTTTCCTCAAGACCACTGAAACCAAGTCACCAAATGTCTTTGCTGGGAAGCAGCAGAATGAGAGAATGAAGCCCTTGACAAGCCCCTTATATTATTATCACTGTGGGACGGTGAGGTACAAAAAACGAAGTTCATGTCCCTACTGTGGAAGAAGCAGAGAGAAGCACTGGGGCACAAGGACGCTGCTGAGATGCAGCTGCCAGCCAGTTAGGGCCCAGTCAGCACTGGGGTCCCCAGCAGTTAATCTGTCCCCTCTCCATGGCAAAGCCAGCTTCACCTATCTTGGAGCTATTATTGACAGAGAGGGAGAGGCTGTAGCTCACTTCCATTTACACTGGATGTGCTAGATGCTGTGGTCACATGGCGCCAACAGTGTAGGAAGATAGTTCTATCCATGTTATCACCCTCAATATCTGCATCAGACTTCCTGAGGGGAGGAATGAGAGTCATGCCCAGACTATGAACCTAAGCTGCAGAGAATGAGAAGGCATTCAAAAGGGAAACTGCATTTAGCAGGATTAAAACCGTCCCTTGACAAATGTTGAATTTGTGGGACACATGTTTCTAAATAGAAAGGTGATCACAGATCAAAAAAAAAAAAAATAGTTCTATCCTTTATTGCAATGCTCTCTTAAAACTGCAAATACATAGAGGGATAAAGAGAAGTTGAAAGCAATCCAGAGTTCAGTTATT
This sequence comes from Trachypithecus francoisi, assembly GCF_009764315.1. Taxonomy (NCBI): domain Eukaryota; kingdom Metazoa; phylum Chordata; class Mammalia; order Primates; family Cercopithecidae; genus Trachypithecus; species Trachypithecus francoisi. Next base: position 4,760,538 of record NW_022681472.1, read on the forward strand.
CACCATAAACAGATGTCATGACCCACTGGCCTGCATAGGACCCTATCCACAAGAGAGTTCCTGGGATGGCTCAGGTCCTGAAAGAGACCAGAGATCTCTGGCTGCTGTATTCACTCGGAGTGAGGTGCGGCCAGGCAAGGAGTGGTGACTCTCAATGCAGGAGATTGCCTAGTCAGTGCTGTGATGCAGAAATTTTGCTGAGTCCAACATTTCTTTCACTGTGTAAACTGGTGCCAGTTTAGAACTGCAGGTATTACTTAATCGAGACAAAAATAGAAAGTAGAAACTTTTGGCATTCGTAGTTAGTTTTTCTGACTGTAGAGTTTTTTTTTTTAAGTTACATTCATAAAATAGAGGTATTAGTGCTGAAGCAAGCTAGCAGGGACAGAATTCAGTTGGTATTTTGAGTACATTTTCAAATGAAGAGTAAAACCCGCACTCCTCTCTACTGCAAGAACAGTGCCAGCAGCTTATTAAGCAAGGATTTCATTCTCCATGTGCACCAGACTGGATCCTGAGAGGCAGAGACTTGGTGCGGTGGCCTCATCTCAGACAACTGACACCACGTCTAGAAGAGAGCATGGCCATCTGGGACAGAAAGGCAGATAGGTTCCAAATGTGATTGAACCTGTGAAACAGCTAACAGCTGGGAGCTTCCTCAGGAGAGAGTGCCCCTGTGGATTTCCACTAACCTGGGCTCATCTCTCCCACCTGGAAAGGAGGGTGGTGTGACAATCCACAGGGAGACTCTAACCTGGGAAGAGTGGAGGCAGGAAGAGGAAGGACGCATTGATAGATACACCAGCCCCTACCTAAGAAATAAGAGGAGTAATTGCCACACATGAGTTATAGAAACAGTTGATTTTGCCATGTGAATATTTCATTTTGTGCATGAAGGGAAAACACACACTACAGCTAATTCATGATTAAAAATCTTTTTCCCCTCTGGCTCTAATCTTACACTTAAAACCATACTCTTCCTCAATTATTTATATATTATTTAACCTCACCACTTTTAGATAATCTCTATAATGTTCATTCATAGTCATGTAGTATTCATGTACATTTCATTATCAAGGTTATGAATAATAAATAATAATATAAAAGAATGAAATGAAATCATGTCTGTTACCTTTAACTTTGGTAAGCCAGTCAACACAGAGTTATCTGTGATTCAAATATACCAGGTGGAATGGACATTTTGTACGAATTGGTTTGCCATTTGACAATGGTATTGACAGTCTTCACTGTACCACTCTCTGGAGAATGGATAGCTGTATAAATGATTATTTTGGGCATAGGTATCATAACACCCCAACGATTATTAGATTTTAAAACACATAGCATTCGAATAATTGGAAAATAAAAAGGAAATCTTGTCTACTGACTGGGACCTGTAGAAGAAACCATCTCTCACATTTTAGTGTCTCAAAATTCTCAGCAGTTAATTTTTGCTGAGGAAAATTCTGAATCACATCATTCTTTATCTTTCCTTCTTCTCATTGACTACTACAAGGCCAAAATATTGGTCAATTGTAGTATTTTTCAGAAATACCTGGTTTATTTAGGGTATTATTTTTATCCCCATGTCCTAATTTTTTCTACCTTTGTTTTCCCTTTAGGGTCATGTCTTTAATTATTTTCAGTGTTGTATAACATGAATTTTTAAATTCTTCCAATTTTTTTCAGAAGAAACTGAGGGAATAAGTTGAGAATGAACAAAAACAAACAAAAGAATAAACAAATTCAGTTTAAAAAGCAAATCTAATTTATTTCAAAGTATTTTGTTTCTTGTGCTTTTAAACCATTATGGTTTGCCAATGGCTTATTCAAAATACCGTAGAGCCCTGAGCATCCCTGAGATCCTGAATGCATCTCAGAGCAAAGTAGCCTCCCAGACTTAGTTCTCCAGCCTCACACTGGTCCACTGTGGTGTCTTCATTTTTGGGAGCATTCAGCAAAATTGCTCCTGTAGTTCTTGACTTAGCTACTCTTCAGTTTGATGACTTGACTGCCTTTCAAATCAGTTATCTGGTCTTTTGACTGTGGAGCTTTTCTGATTCACTGCATGGGTCTAAACACCACCTCTGCCTTTTCTGTAGCCCCTTCAATAAAAATAAAATAAGATTTGCAGAGAACCAAGCACAGCACAGTTATCATACTGCAAGGTAAAGCAGACTCAAAGAACTATTTCACACCAATGTCTTGTTTTCATTCTTTCTTTCTATAAAGCTGTTCTATAAAGCTATGCCCTTTCCCTTAGGCACTGTGTGGATACCTCATATAGCAAAAGAATGATTCCGTTTTTTAAATAAATATATATTTATTTAAAGTTCTCATAGTTTAATTTGTGAGCTTATTAAATAAACAAGTGATACAATTAGTATCAGCAACTTGTATATATATTTATATTATCCCTTGCTGAATATTAACATATCTACTTTGATAACATCATAACAGACATATTACAGGAGATATCCACAAACTAGAATGTTCATTGATAATCCTCTAGAGGAGTAGTCAGTTTTATTTTGAAGTAATTGTTGGCAAGCTGTCAACTTAGAAGATGTGTACCAATAGAGAATCCTCACTCCACAAGGGGCAGAACTACTTTTTAAGATAAGAAGCTGGGGAAGTAAAACAATATTTCCAAGTACTTTTCTTTCTTTTTTTTTTTTTTTTTTCATGAGACAGAAATCATGTCAGGACGAACTCTTTTGTGCATAAATCAAATATCTAAGGTTCCTGTAGTTTCCGCCGCCCAGACTTCAAATTTTCCTCTGGGAATAAGGCATAAGATGTAAGATGTGTAAGACAATAAGATATTAGGAACAAGAAACAAGAAGAGAGAAAACATGATTTGCTATAATAGCTATTTACTGTCCAGGTCAGACTCCCATAGGACCACTCCTAGGCCAGAAAAACAAGAGGATTTGATCAAGCAGGCTGATTCAAGCAAGATAGGTAATGCACTTTCTGAACAGGTGTTTAGAGAGCTAAAAAATCTGTGCACTGCCAGGAAAGACCTTTACAGTGCAGAAATAAAGAGAACTTCAGATTTGTCCCAAATTACAGGGCTTCTAGGTGTCTTTGTTTGAATTTCAAAGACTGATATGCACTTTCTAGCCTCAATCAAATAGCAGCCGCTTAAGTGAGGGACCTGCTTCTCGTCCAATGAACAAGAGATTCTTGGAGATAGCATGGAACCTGAAAAGCATTGCTATTTACGTAGCTGACATGGAGGGAAACTCACAGTCTCTGAGGATGACCTGGAGAATGGCATGAGGTATCTTCAAGTCTCAATGACCTACGATGGTTGTCTCAAATGAGATTCCCATTCAGTTCTTTATATAGTGAACCAAGTTTTAAGGCCAGATGAAGAAATTGCTGGGAGTAGATGTTATTTATGTCCTGAAAAATATTCTGAAACAGCAGCCTCATAGGTGGGGAAGGAGCTACCCAGAAGGGCATGGAAGATGTTTGGAGACAGTCATCATTTTATAAGTACTTGCTACAGCCTTTCTAAGATTAGTGGGGGCAAATGAAGTATGTAGAGGCAGACTGTAAGGATCTGAAGGACTATTATAAGGTTATTTCTTGTAAAACACAAAAATGAATAGTTAAAAAGAAAAGCTACCAGAAGACAGAGGAATTCAGAAGATCACCTGCATTCTTAACCTAAGGCTTTCATCCTAAAATAAGAAAGGGGAAGGAGTTACCAGAAGATGGCAAGCAGTTTGGGGTGACTCATCATGATAGATACTCCACCCAATATGTGGCACCAGCTGCCACTTGGAATGCATATAGAATATTGCCATGGGGACCCAAAATGAAACTTGATTAGTGGATAATGCCACAGAGAGGCATAGGCAGGATGAGGAAAGCCCTGCCCTGTGGACAAGCTGCATCGAGAGAGCTTCAGTTATGTCTCCTTATACCCATTGAACAAGGGAAGAGCTGCAAGAGAATCCTCAGAAGAGTCCTCAAAAATAGAGAAAAAAAAAAAAAATTATGATGGTTTAACTCCAGAAAGTCATTCTGCTCAATAAGCATAGAATCCCTGGCACTATCCTTCCCTAGCACAAAAGCCTGCAGCACAAATGCCAGCATGCCAAATTGTTTGAAGCATTGAAAAATTTTGTTTTTGCTGTGTTCGGCTCTTTAAAATAGTACTACAAGGGTGTAACCAGAAAATCTGTAATGAAAGATTCTGGAAGTTCTCCAAAGGGTGATTTTCTGGTGGTGAAGAAAAGACCTAGGAGAGAGAGATCATGAAGACTTTCAATCCAAATAGTACAATAAGCTCTTGCTTCAAGGAAAAAAAAAAAAAACAAAAAAAAAAAAAACAAGTTTTACAAACAGCCCCATTCAGCAGAAGTTAAATCAAAATACCAAATACTGAATGCAGATGAAGCTAAAAGATGCTGGGCTAGTGAGCTTGGTGTGGGTAGTGAGGGAATCCGGGAAAGAGAAAGGCACTCCATGCAAAAAGTTGGATGGAATCCATCCATGTAGATTGAAGCCAGTTATTTGCAGAACTTCCTAGCTCCTGAGCTGAGAACACAACCGCAGCCAGAGACTAATACCTACTATGAGTCCAGAAGGCTGGATGCCCAAGACTCATCCCTGCCTACAAGGGCTGAACCAAGTGCAGTGGTTGGATGGCTTCTTGAAGCTTCAAGCCACACTGAAGTGATTAAAATGAGCTTTTGGAAAAGAATGCCTGTGTTAAAATCCTGGCTCCAGAATGTACCATTTTTTGACATTTTGGAGATTACTTAAACTTTTCTCTTTTCCTTTTCCTTTTCCTTTTTTCTTTTCTTTTCTTTTCTTTTTTCTTTTCTTTCCTTTTCTTTCCTTTTCTTTTTTCTTTTCTCTTTTCCTCTTTTCCTTCTCTTCTCTTTCTTTTTTGCTTTTCTCTTCTTTTTTCTCTCCTTTTCTTTCCTTTTGACACAGGGTCTCACTCTGTCACCCAGACTAGAGTATAGTGGTGTAATCATAGGTCACTGTAACCTGGAACTCTGGGGCCCAAGTGATCCTCCTCCTTCCTCAACCTCCCAAGTAGCTGGGACTACAGATGCACGCCATCATGCCCATTTCATTTTAAATTGTTTTTGTATAGATGGGGTCTCACTCTGTTTCCCAGGCTGGTCTCAAACTCCTGGCCTTAAGCAATCCTTCTGCCTTGGCCTCCCAAAGTGCTGGGATTAAAGTACATTTTTCATTTCTTGTCTGTGACTAAGAAATAAAATTGCTGCCTATCTCAGAGAGTTACATGTAAGACTGGAATGGGTTAATACAGATAAATCACTTGCAAGATAACATGGCCCTCTGAAGCACTCAATTACTGTTAGTTATTGTTTTTATTACCATGGGACAGCAGACCCAGCATATCATTCTAAGAATTGATTCTGGACTAGGAACGGTGAAACAGGAAGCTGCTAAACAGGTATGCATAAACACAGAGAGTAATTGATCAAAATAAAACACACCCACTCAGTCACCAGCAGTCTCAAAACATATGCAAATAAAAATTACTACCAAAACAAGTAGTTGATAAAATCAGCATCAGGTACATGACAACATTCCAGATGAAACCATTTAATGGAATAGGTTGAGAAGGACTTACAAAATAAGCATATCTAAGACATCAAAAAGATTAATTCAAGAATAATATCAAGAAAACCCCAAGAAATTGTGACCCTAAAAAAGACAGAAATAAAACAACCAAAAATGTCTTCAAAATAAATAATTAGAAACCTTTGAACTAAAAAAAATATATAGTCCTGAGAACAAAAAAAAAAAAAACCACTACATAAGCCAAATATCTGTACTGGTCATAGTGAAGGTAATAAGTTGAAATATTGCAACAGATACATGAGACATTCACCCAGAATGCAACAAAGAAATGCAGACATAAACATATTATAGGGCAGTTCAAGGCATCGAAGGTAAGTTGAGATACTTCAGTTTGTATGTATTTAGAGTTCCATGTTAAAAAAAATGAGAGAGATATAGCTGAGATTTTCCTAAAAATAAAGATGTCTTCCAACAAAGAACAACTAATCAAATGACTTCTGATTTCCAAGAAATATAGGTTAATAATAATTCAAATTTAGCAACACTGTAGTGAAAATGCAGAATATAAAAAATGAAGAGAAAAATTAAAAGCTAGCAGAGGGAACATTTAGAGTATAAAAGACTAAAAGTAGGTTACTCACCAGTTATGCAGATGCCAGAAGATAAAGGATTATCTATCTTCCAAGGGTGCCTAGAGAAACAATAAATCTGGACATTTATCACAAACCACCACACAAGACTAAAGGGAAAGTAGGGATATTTATAAACAAACAATGGCAGAGATATTTCACCACCCTCAAGCCCTAAATAATTCAGTAGTATATCCAAGCAAGAAAGAAGGTAATCCATAGGAAAGCTATGAGAGGAAAGAAACCCCAAAAAACTCAATACTGATAAAATGTCAAAACACATTTACTACAGACTCTGAAAAAGGTACACTAATTAATGTTAAAAAATTAAGTTCAAATAAAGTTTCCAGAAATATTACGATGGAGGGAGTTAGTACTTGATGAATACCTTAAGCAGGTTGTTAAATCACTTTATTTTTATTTTTATTTTTATTTATTTATTTATTTATTTATTTTTTTGAGATGGAGTCTCGCTCTGTCACCCAAGCTGGAGTGCAGTGGCCAGATCTCAGCTCACTGCAAGCTCCGCCTCCCGGGTTCACGCCATTCTCCTGCCTCAGCCTCCCGAGTAGCTGGGACTACAGGCACCCGCCACCTCGCCCGGCTAGTTTTTTGTATTTTTTAGTAGAGACGGGGTTTCACCGTGTTAGCCAGGATGGTCTCGATCTCCTGACCTTGTGATCCGCCCGCCTCGGCCTCCCAAAGTGCTGGGATTACAGGCTGGAGCCACTGCGCCCGGCCTATTTTTATTTATTTTATTTTATTATTTATTTATCTAATTTTATTTTACTTTTAATTTGTATGCATTTAGGGAGTAAAAGTGCAGGTTTATTACATGGATATATATTGCATAGTGCTGAAGTCTGGGCTTCTAGTATAACCATCACCCATATTGTGTACATTGTACCCATTGCATACTTTCTCATTCCTCACCCTCTCCTACCATCTCACCCTTGTGAGTCCCCTGTGTCTATTATTCCACACTCCGTGTCTACGTGTACACATTATTTAGCTCCCACCTATGAGTGAGAACATGCAGTATTTGACTTAAGTACCGAATATTCTGCAGAAACATATAATACTGCATATTTGCAACTTGTTTGGAAAAAACATATAAGGGTTATGTAAAATTTAGATGTAACTATTAGAGGATAGAAATATATCCCATAGCTTAGCAGCATTGTGCCACAGAGATCTAGGCATTGCACTAACTCCCAGTGTCTGAATAATGCTTCTTTCATGTGCGATAGGAAAATAAATCTCAGGACCCTCAAAACACTAAACCAAGGGAAAAGTCAAGCTGGGAATTATGTCAGGCAAACCTGCCTCCCATTTATTCCTAAATAAGATAGCTATGAAGATAAAAAAGCTATATATCAACCTCACAAATTTCCTATGGGGAAATTCCTTGGGTTCAAAGGAGAGAAAGAACTCAAAGTCATCCCTCTATTCGCCGGAGACAAATGCATATCTGATGGCTTCCCCTGCCCTATTGGCCCTGCTGTTTCACTAAGCCACACTAAGGCATAAGTGACGATTCCTCTACCCTTCTCTCACATGTAAATTGTGTATTGAGTGAAAGGTTCATCACAAACTCAGAGGAATGCAACTGCTTGTCTCCTATCTACCTATGACCTGAAAGCCCCCTCTCCAGCCTCGAGTTGTCCTGCCTTTCAGAATTGAACCAATGGACATCTTACACATATTAATTGATGCCTGTCTCCCTGAAATGCATAACACCAAACTGCACCCCTAACACTTTGGGCACATGTCGTCAGGACCTCCTGAGGCTGTGTCATGGGCCTGTCCTTAACCATGGCAAAATAAACTTTCTAAATAGATTGAGAACAGCATGAGATGTTTTGGGTTCACACATGTGCTAGTTTGATGAAAAAGGAGAAGTTTCTGGAGCTTTCTGTGCTTCAGTTAGCTCACCTTTAAAATGAGGATTATATTAGTACTCACCTCATATGGTTAATATGAGGAAGAATGAACGTCTGTGAAGCTTTCCTTACCATGTTGTGCACTGAAGAATTTCCTTTTGTGTTTCTTCCAGTTCAGTGATTTTCTCTTCAGGTGTGCCTGCCCTTCTGTATCTTATTAATAGACTATAGTGGCTAGGACCCATCCTTTGGGTCTTATATGTTAATGTCTGTGGTTTTCATTTTAGAAAGTTAGAGTTTGTTTTTGGAGTCTGCTTTGCATTCTAATATTGAGTCTTTCTCTTTCTTTAAGGATTGTTTAACTTCATCTTTGTAACCATGTTAAACACTTATTTACATCCGTGTTTACATTGTTGTTTAAGCAGCTTAGGTCAGGTGTATTATTTCCCCCAAAAGTCTGTAATGCTTCACGGCAAACTCATCTTAAATATGTGTGTGGAGGAGGGAACATTTTTTCTATGAAGATCCCCCGAGGTATCACTGGTATGAGACCATATTTTATGTTAACTTCTTAAACTGAAGTTTCTCATACAATGTAGAATTTGCATTCCAACAAAAATTAAGCCCAAGTTTTAGACTTTTATGTAATATTTCTCCGCACATAGTGTCCAGCAGAAACAAGCCACTTTGTTGTCTTCCTGGGCCAGTGGTTGATGATTTTTAGTCCTTAGAGTTGCAGCTTAATGCAAGAGTTTTAATTCCAATCCTCCACTTTTCTCAAGCCATGGACCTTATCTCATAAGTTTCTCTACAGTCACTTAAGCCAAATTCCTCGAAACTGCAGGTCAGGCAGCAGCTCCATCCCAGGCTGTAATAGCGTCAGCACACGTGCTCACTGCTGTAGCCCTCAGCTCCTTCCTGGCTCCTGGCTGTGGCCATTGCCTGTCTCTCTTGTGTCCTCCATCATACATCTCAAACATCTCTCTCTGTTTGGAAGAGGAGCTTTCCTGCTTGTTGCTAGAACCATGACTTTGTCACCTATATTTTATTAAGCAAGATAATATAAATATTTACATTAATTTTAATATAATTTTTGTAATGTATTTTTGTTAACTTCCTGAATGAGACTGTCAATGTTGTTAGCCTATACACCTTTCTCTAATAGCACTTAATATGAATTTGATTGCTGCATATCATGAGGGCCTCTTGCTAACTGAAGTTAATTTAAAGTTTTGTCAGAACAACTTCAGTATCATCAATACCTCTGTCGCTAATATAGTTATAAGAATCATGTTTATCCAACTTCAAAGAGTCTCTACAAAAACAAGCAAATATTCTAAATGTAATTGAAAAACTCATTCTAATTTAGCAACTTTTGGTAGGTGACCATGTGTTGCTTGAACTGTATTTGTATTCTACAGACAGCACCAATTTTCAAATAAGTCTGTATATTTTGGATGGAGAATATGTGGCAGATTGAATTATTAGCCTGGTTCTTTACCACACTGAATACACATCCTTTACATCTAACTTTGAAGGTTTTCCCACTAGTGGTGGAAAATTCTTCCAGCTTCACAAGGCTTCCTTTGGCCAAATGGATGTTGATAGAAGTAGCACAAGAAGAAACTAAAATGCGTCTGTAATGTTCTGCCATTGTCATAAGAATAATTTTCCCACTAACTTACTGTTCCTACAGGTCCATGGAGGATGAAGACACAGAGAGCTTTCTAGACCATCCCTGTAGCTCAAAGTTGGCCACAGACAGACTCATGTCCAGACATATGATCAAGAGTAAATAATTATCATTTTAAGACAAAGTTACGGATTGGTTCCTTAATCCAAATAATTGCATCAATAGTTAAAATGTATTCTTTCAAAAGGCCTAAATAATTTTTTGACAGTTAATTGAATGTATGTACCTAACATATATTATTGTTGATTTTTCAACAACAAAGAAGTTGACATTTTTGAGATTCTTTTTACTATTCAGTTAATATGAGATAGGGCACTAAACCTGTTATACCCTGAAATTGGAGTACATAATATTTAATTTAAAAATATTTCAATATAAATTTTGAAATAGTTGAGTAGAAATTTATTCTGGCAATGGTAGCTGAAATAATTCAGATCTACCCTTTCATTAAAGACAATGAAAAATGCTGCATAAAATCACAGGTAAAACCTTATACAAGAAAAAAGAAAAAACTCATTAAAACCTGGGCAGGGCCATGAAGAGACACTTTTCAAAAGAAGACGTGCATGCAACCAACAACCATATGAAAGAAAGCTCAACATCACTGATCATTAGAGAAACGCAAATCAAAGCCACAATGAGATAACATCTAACACCAACTAGAATGGCTGTTTTTAAAAAGTCAAAAAATAGCAGATGTTGGCAGGGTTGTGGTGGAAAAGGAACATTAATACAATGTTAGT